>NC_142611.1:82624060-83266560 GCF_059453375.1 Lepisosteus platostomus | reverse complement strand
ACTCCGGGGTGCCTGGAGGTCGCGGTGCACCACGTGACAGTTGTATTCCAAAACTGAGTCACTCAGATCACACGAATACCCAAGCATGCTTGAAACTCATTCAAATGCAAGTGCTTCTATCTGTTTCCATGATTGTTTCCCGCTCATTCCTTTTGGTTTGGGGAACATGTCAAAATCCCATGCCCAGAGAACTTCACATAGAGTTCGCGGAAATGCTCAGTGGACACCCCAGGTAGGGTAAGGATCAGCATTTCCACACTACTCAGAGAATTTTTATTTTCAGGGATGGATTTTTAGCCCAATCCAAGTTGAAGAAAAGTGGTTTCGTGAAAATCGCAGAAAATTTTTTTTCAGAAACTCCGTGGTGCCTGGAGGTCGCGGTGCACCACGCGACAGTTGTATTCCAACACTGAGTCACTCAGATCACACGAATACCCAAGCATGCTTGAAACTCATTCAAATGCAAGTGCTTCTATCTGTTTCCATGATTGTTTCCCGCTCCTTCCTTTTGGTTTGGGGAACATGTCAAAATCCCATGCCCAGAGAACTTCACATAGAGTTCGCGGAAATGCTCAGTGGACACCCCAGGTAGGGTAAGGATCAGCATTTCCACACTACTCAGAGAATTTTTATTTTCACGGATGGATTTTTAGCCCAAATCAAGTTGAAGAAAAGTGGTTTCGTGAAAATCGCAGAAAATTTTTTTTCAGAAACTCCGGGGTGCCTGGAGGTCGCGGTGCACCACGCGACAGTTGTATTCCAAAACTGAGTCACTCAGATCACACGAATACCCAGGCATGCTTGAAACTCATTCAAATGCAATTGCTTCTATCTGTTTCCATGATTGTTTCCCGCTCATTCCTTTTGGTTTGGGGAACATGTCAAAATCCCATGCCCAGAGAACTTCACATAGAGTTCGCGGAAATGCTCAGTGGACACCCCAGGTAGGGTAAGGATCAGCATTTCCACACTACTCAGAGAATTTTTATTTTCAGGGATGGATTTTTAGCCCAATCCAAGTTGAAGAAAAGTGGTTTCGTGAAAATCGCAGAAAATTTTTTTTCAGAAACTCCGGGGTGCCTGGAGGTCGCGATGCACCACGCGACGGTTGTATTCCAAAACTGAGACACTCAGATCACACGAGTACCCAAGAATCCTTGAAACTCATTCAAATGCAAGTGCTTCTATCTGTTGTCTTGATTGTTTCCCACTCATTCCTTTTGGGTTGGGGAACATGTCAAAATCCCATGCCCAGAGAACTTCAGATAGAGTTCGCGGAAATGCTCAGTGGACACCCCAGGTAGGGTAAGGATCAGCATTTTCACACTACTCAGAGAATTTTTATTTTCAGGGATGGATTTTTAGCCCAAATCAAGTTGAAGAAAAGTGGTTTCGTGAAAATCGCAGAAAATTTTTTTTCAGAAACTCTGGGGTGCCTGGAGGTCGCGGTGCACCACGCGACAGTTGTATTCCAAAACTGAGTCACTCAGATCACACGAATACCCAAGCATGCTTGAAACTCATTCAAATGCAAGTGCTTCTATCTGTTTCCATGATTGTTTCCCGCTCATTCCTTTTGGTTTGGGGAACATGTCAAAATCCCATGCCCAGAGAACTTCACATAGAGTTCGCGGAAATGCTCAGTGGACACCCCAGGTAGGGTAAGGATCAGCATTTCCACACTACTCAGAGAATTTTTATTTTCAGGGATGGATTTTTAGCCCAAACCAAATTGAAGAAAAGTGGTTTCGTGAAAATCGCAGAAAATTTTTTTTCAGAAACTCCGGGGTGCCTGGAGGTCGCGGTGCACCACGCGACAGTTGTATTCCAAAACTGAGTCACTCAGATCACACGAATACCCAAGCATGCTTGAAACTCATTCAAATGCAAGTGCTTCTATCTTTTTCCATGATTGTTTCCCGCTCATTCCTTTTGGTTTGGGGAACATGTCAAAATCCCATGCCCAGAGAACTTCACATAGAGTTCGCGGAAATGCTCAGTGGACACCCCAGGTAGGGTAAGGATCAGCATTTCCACACTACTCAGAGAATTTTTATTTTCAGGGATGGATTTTTAGCCCAAACCAAATTGAAGAAAAGTGGTTTCGTGAAAATCGCAGAAAATTTTTTTTCAGAAACTCCGGGGTGCCTGGAGGTCCCGGTGCACCACGCGACGGTTGTATTCCAAAACTGAGTCACTCAGATCACACGAATACCCAAGCATGCTTGAAACTCATTCAAATGCAAGTGCTTCTATCTGTTTCTATGATTGTTTCCCGCTCATTCCTTTTGGTTTGGGGAACATGTCAAAATCCCATGCCCAGAGAACTTCACATAGAGTTCGCGGAAATGCTCAGTGGACACCCCAGGTAGGGTAAGGATCAGCATTTCCACACTACTCAGAGAATTTTTATTTTCAGGGATGGATTTTTAGCCCAAACCAAGTTGAAGAAAAGTGGTTTCATGAAAATCGCAGAAAATTTTTTTTCAGAAACTCCTGGGTGCCTGGAGGTCGCGGTGCACCACGCGACGGTTGTATTCCAAAACTGAGTCACTCAGATCACACGAGTACCCAAGCATCCTTGAAACTCATTCAAATGCAAGTGCTTCTATCTGTTGTCTTGATTGTTTCCCACTCATTCCTTTTGGGTTGGGGAACATGTCAAAATCCCATGCCCAGAGAACTTCAGATAGAGTTCGCGGGAATGCTCAGTGGACACCCCAGGTAGGGTAAGGATCAGCATTTTCACACTACTCAGAGAATTTTTATTTTCAGGGATGGATTTTTAGCCGAAATCAAGTTGAAGAAAAGTGGTTTCGTGAAAATTGCAGAAATTTTTTTTTCAGAAACTCCGGGGTGCCTGGAGGTCGCGGTGCACCACGTGACAGTTGTATTCCAAAACTGAGTCACTCAGATCACACGAATACCCAAGCATGCTTGAAACTCATTCAAATGCAAGTGCTTCTATCTGTTTCCATGATTGTTTCCCGCTCATTCCTTTTGGTTTGGGGAACATGTCAAAATCCCATGCCCAGAGAACTTCACATAGGGTTCGCGGAAATGCTCAGTGGACACCCCAGGTAGGGTAAGGATCAGCATTTCCACACTACTCAGAGAATTTTTATTTTCAGGGATGGATTTTTAGCCCAAATCAAGTTGAAGAAAAGTGGTTTCGTGAAAATCGCAGAAAATTTTTTTTCAGAAACTCCGGGGTGCCTGGAGGTCGCGGTGCACCACGCGACAGTTGTATTCCAAAACTGAGTCACTCAGATCACACGTATACCCAGGCATGCTTGAAACTCATTCAAATGCAAGTGCTTCTATCTGTTGTCTTGATTGTTTCCCACTCATTCCTTTTGGGTTGGGGAACATGTCAAAATCCCATGCCCAGAGAACTTCAGATAGAGTTCGCGGAAATGCTCAGTGGACACCCCAGGTAGGGTAAGGATCAGCATTTCCACACTACTCAGAGAATTTTTATTTTCAGGGATGGATTTTTAGCCCAAACCAAGTTGAAGAAAAGTGGTTTCGTGAAAATCGCAGAAAATTTTTTTTCAGAAACTCCGGGGTGCCTGGAGGTCGCGGTGCACCACGCGACAGTTGTATTCCAAAACTGAGTCACTCAGATCACACGAATACCCAAGCATGCTTGAAACTCATTCAAATGCAAGTGCTTCTATCTTTTTCCATGATTGTTTCCCGCTCATTCCTTTTGGTTTGGGGAACATGTCAAAATCCCATGCCCAGAGAACTTCAGATAGAGTTCGCGGAAATGCTCAGTGGACACCCCAGGTAGGGTAAGGATCAGCATTTCCACACTACTCAGAGAATTTTTATTTTCAGGGATGGATTTTTAGCCCAAACCAAATTGAAGAAAAGTGGTTTCGTGAAAATCGCAGAAAATTTTTTTTCAGAAACTCCGGGGTGCCTGGAGGTCCCGGTGCACCACGCGACGGTTGTATTCCAAAACTGAGTCACTCAGATCACACGAATACCCAAGCATCCTTGAAACTCATTCAAATGCAAGTGCTTCTATCTGTTGTCTTGATTGTTTCCCACTCATTCCTTTTGGGTTGGGGAACATGTCAAAATCCCATGCCCAGAGAACTTCAGATAGAGTTCGCGGAAATGCTCAGTGGACACCCCAGGTAGGGTAAGGATCAGCATTTTCACACTACTCAGAGAATTTTTATTTTCAGGGATGGATTTTTAGCCGAAATCAAGTTGAAGAAAAGTGGTTTCGTGAAAATCGCAGAAATTTTTTTTTCAGAAACTCCGGGGTGCCTGGAGGTCGCGGTGCACCACGTGACAGTTGTATTCCAAAACTGAGTCACTCAGATCACACGAATACCCAAGCATGCTTGAAACTCATTCAAATGCAAGTGCTTCTATCTGTTTCCATGATTGTTTCCCGCTCATTCCTTTTGGTTTGGGGAACATGTCAAAATCCCATGCCCAGAGAACTTCACATAGAGTTCGCGGAAATGCTCAGTGGACACCCCAGGTAGGGTAAGGATCAGCATTTCCACACTACTCAGAGAATTTTTATTTTCAGGGATGGATTTTTAGCCCAAACCAAGTTGAAGAAAAGTGGTTTCGTGAAAATCGCAGATAATTTTTTTTCAGAAACTCCGGGGTGCCTGGAGGTCGCGGTGCACCACGCGACGGTTGTATTCCAAAACTGAGTCACTCAGATCACACGAGTACCCAAGCATCCTTTTTAACTCATTCAAATGCAAGTGCTTCTATCTGTTGTCTTGATTGTTTCCCACTCATTACTTTTGGGTTGGGGAACATGTCAAAATCCCATGCCCAGAGAACTTCAGATAGAGTTCGCGGAAATGCTCAGTGGACACCCCAGGTAGGGTAAGGATCAGCATTTCCACACTACTCAGAGAATTTTTATTTTCAGGGATGGATTTTTAGCCCAATCCAAGTTGAAGAAAAGTGGTTTCGTGAAAATCGCAGAAAATTTTTTTTCAGAAACTCCGGGGTGCCTGGAGGTCCCGGTGCACCACGCGACGGTTGTATTCCAAAACTGAGTCACTCAGATCACACGAATACCCAAGCATGCTTGAAACTCATTCAAATGCAAGTGCTTCTATCTGTTTCTATGATTGTTTCCCGCTCATTCCTTTTGGTTTGGGGAACATGTCAAAATCCCATGCCCAGAGAACTTCACATAGAGTTCGCGGAAATGCTCAGTGGACACCCCAGGTAGGGTAAGGATCAGCATTTCCACACTACTCAGAGAATTTTTATTTTCAGGGATGGATTTTTAGCCCAAACCAAGTTGAAGAAAAGTGGTTTCATGAAAATCGCAGAAAATTTTTTTTCAGAAACTCCTGGGTGCCTGGAGGTCGCGGTGCACCACGCGACGGTTGTATTCCAAAACTGAGTCACTCAGATCACACGAGTACCCAAGCATCCTTGAAACTCATTCAAATGCAAGTGCTTCTATCTGTTGTCTTGATTGTTTCCCACTCATTCCTTTTGGGTTGGGGAACATGTCAAAATCCCATGCCCAGAGAACTTCAGATAGAGTTCGCGGGAATGCTCAGTGGACACCCCAGGTAGGGTAAGGATCAGCATTTTCACACTACTCAGAGAATTTTTATTTTCAGGGATGGATTTTTAGCCGAAATCAAGTTGAAGAAAAGTGGTTTCGTGAAAATCGCAGAAATTTTTTTTTCAGAAACTCCGGGGTGCCTGGAGGTCGCGGTGCACCACGTGACAGTTGTATTCCAAAACTGAGTCACTCAGATCACACGAATACCCAAGCATGCTTGAAACTCATTCAAATGCAAGTGCTTCTATCTGTTTCCATGATTGTTTCCCGCTCATTCCTTTTGGTTTGGGGAACATGTCAAAATCCCATGCCCAGAGAACTTCACATAGGGTTCGCGGAAATGCTCAGTGGACACCCCAGGTAGGGTAAGGATCAGCATTTCCACACTACTCAGAGAATTTTTATTTTCAGGGATGGATTTTTAGCCCAAATCAAGTTGAAGAAAAGTGGTTTCGTGAAAATCGCAGAAAATTTTTTTTCAGAAACTCCGGGGTGCCTGGAGGTCGCGGTGCACCACGCGACAGTTGTATTCCAAAACTGAGTCACTCAGATCACACGTATACCCAGGCATGCTTGAAACTCATTCAAATGCAAGTGCTTCTATCTGTTGTCTTGATTGTTTCCCACTCATTCCTTTTGGGTTGGGGAACATGTCAAAATCCCATGCCCAGAGAACTTCAGATAGAGTTCGCGGAAATGCTCAGTGGACACCCCAGGTAGGGTAAGGATCAGCATTTCCACACTACTCAGAGAATTTTTATTTTCAGGGATGGATTTTTAGCCCAAACCAAGTTGAAGAAAAGTGGTTTCGTGAAAATCGCAGAAAATTTTTTTTCAGAAACTCCGGGGTGCCTGGAGGTCGCGGTGCACCACGCGACAGTTGTATTCCAAAACTGAGTCACTCAGATCACACGAATACCCAAGCATGCTTGAAACTCATTCAAATGCAAGTGCTTCTATCTTTTTCCATGATTGTTTCCCGCTCATTCCTTTTGGTTTGGGGAACATGTCAAAATCCCATGCCCAGAGAACTTCAGATAGAGTTCGCGGAAATGCTCAGTGGACACCCCAGGTAGGGTAAGGATCAGCATTTCCACACTACTCAGAGAATTTTTATTTTCAGGGATGGATTTTTAGCCCAAACCAAATTGAAGAAAAGTGGTTTCGTGAAAATCGCAGAAAATTTTTTTTCAGAAACTCCGGGGTGCCTGGAGGTCCCGGTGCACCACGCGACGGTTGTATTCCAAAACTGAGTCACTCAGATCACACGAATACCCAAGCATCCTTGAAACTCATTCAAATGCAAGTGCTTCTATCTGTTGTCTTGATTGTTTCCCACTCATTCCTTTTGGGTTGGGGAACATGTCAAAATCCCATGCCCAGAGAACTTCAGATAGAGTTCGCGGAAATGCTCAGTGGACACCCCAGGTAGGGTAAGGATCAGCATTTTCACACTACTCAGAGAATTTTTATTTTCAGGGATGGATTTTTAGCCGAAATCAAGTTGAAGAAAAGTGGTTTCGTGAAAATCGCAGAAATTTTTTTTTCAGAAACTCCGGGGTGCCTGGAGGTCGCGGTGCACCACGTGACAGTTGTATTCCAAAACTGAGTCACTCAGATCACACGAATACCCAAGCATGCTTGAAACTCATTCAAATGCAAGTGCTTCTATCTGTTTCCATGATTGTTTCCCGCTCATTCCTTTTGGTTTGGGGAACATGTCAAAATCCCATGCCCAGAGAACTTCACATAGAGTTCGCGGAAATGCTCAGTGGACACCCCAGGTAGGGTAAGGATCAGCATTTCCACACTACTCAGAGAATTTTTATTTTCAGGGATGGATTTTTAGCCCAAACCAAGTTGAAGAAAAGTGGTTTCGTGAAAATCGCAGATAATTTTTTTTCAGAAACTCCGGGGTGCCTGGAGGTCGCGGTGCACCACGCGACGGTTGTATTCCAAAACTGAGTCACTCAGATCACACGAGTACCCAAGCATCCTTTTTAACTCATTCAAATGCAAGTGCTTCTATCTGTTGTCTTGATTGTTTCCCACTCATTCCTTTTGGGTTGGGGAACATGTCAAAATCCCATGCCCAGAGAACTTCAGATAGAGTTCGCGGAAATGCTCAGTGGACACCCCAGGTAGGGTAAGGATCAGCATTTCCACACTACTCAGAGAATTTTTATTTTCAGGGATGGATTTTTAGCCCAATCCAAGTTGAAGAAAAGTGGTTTCGTGAAAATCGCAGAAAATTTTTTTTCAGAAACTCCGTGGTGCCTGGAGGTCGCGGTGCACCACGCGACAGTTGTATTCCAACACTGAGTCACTCAGATCACACGAATACCCAAGCATGCTTGAAACTCATTCAAATGCAAGTGCTTCTATCTGTTTCCATGATTGTTTCCCGCTCATTCCTTTTGGTTTGGGGAATATGTCAAAATCCCATGCCCAGAGAACTTCACATAGAGTTCGCGGAAATGCTCAGTGGACACCCCAGGTAGGGTAAGGATCAGCATTTCCACACTACTCAGAGAATTTTTATTTTCAGGGATGGATTTTTAGCCCAAACCAAGTTGAAGAAAAGTCGTTTCGTGAAAATCGCAGAAAAATTTTTTTCAGAAACTCCTGGGTGCCTGGAGGTCGTGGTGCACCACGCGACAGTTGTATTCCAAAACTGAGTCACTCAGATCACACGAATACCCAAGCATCCTTGAAACTCATTCAAATGCAAGTGCTTCTATCTGTTGTCTTGATTGTTTCCCAGTCATTCCTTTTGGGTTGGGGAACATGTCAAAATCCCATGCCCAGAGAACTTCACATAGAGTTCGCGGAAATGCTTAGTGGACACCCCAGGCAGGGTAAGGATCAGCATTTCCACACTACTCAGAGAATTTTTATTTTCAGGGATAGATTTTTAGCCCAAACCAAGTTGAAGAAAAGTGGTTTCGTGAAAATCGCAGATAATTTTTTTTCAGAAACTCCGGGGTGCCTGGAGGTCGCGGTGCACCACGCGACGGTTGTATTCCAAAACTGAGTCACTCAGATCACACGAGTACCCAAGCATCCTTTTTAACTCATTCAAATGCAAGTGCTTCTATCTGTTGTCTTGATTGTTTCCCACTCATTCCTTTTGGGTTGGGGAACATGTCAAAATCCCATGCCCAGAGAACTTCAGATAGAGTTCGCGGAAATGCTCAGTGGACACCCCAGGTAGGGTAAGGATCAGCATTTCCACACTACTCAGAGAATTTTTATTTTCAGGGATGGATTTTTAGCCGAAATCAAGTTGAAGAAAAGTGGTTTCGTGAAAATCGCAGAAATTTTTTTTTCAGAAACTCCGGGGTGCCTGGAGGTCGCGGTGCACCACGTGACAGTTGTATTCCAAAACTGAGTCACTCAGATCACACGAATACCCAAGCATGCTTGAAACTCATTCAAATGCAAGTGCTTCTATCTGTTTCCATGATTGTTTCCCGCTCATTCCTTTTGGTTTGGGGAACATGTCAAAATCCCATGCCCAGAGAACTTCACATAGGGTTCGCGGAAATGCTCAGTGGACACCCCAGGTAGGGTAAGGATCAGCATTTCCACACTACTCAGAGAATTTTTATTTTCAGGGATGGATTTTTAGCCCAAATCAAGTTGAAGAAAAGTGGTTTCGTGAAAATCGCAGAAATTTTTTTTTCAGAAACTCCGGGGTGCCTGGAGGTCGCGGTGCACCACGCGACAGTTGTATTCCAAAACTGAGTCACTCAGATCACACGAATACCCAGGCATGCTTGAAACTCATTCAAATGCAAGTGCTTCTATCTGTTGTCTTGATTGTTTCCCACTCATTCCTTTTGGGTTGGGGAACATGTCAAAATCCCATGCCCAGAGAACTTCAGATAGAGTTCGCGGAAATGCTCAGTGGACACCCCAGGTAGGGTAAGGATCAGCATTTCCACACTACTCAGAGAATTTTTATTTTCAGGGATGGATTTTTAGCCCAAACCAAGTTGAAGAAAAGTGGTTTCGTGAAAATCGCAGAAAATTTTTTTTCAGAAACTCCGGGGTGCCTGGAGGTCGCGGTGCACCACGCGACGGTTGTATTCCAAAACTGAGTCACTCAGATCACACGAGTACCCAAGCATCCTTTTTAACTCATTCAAATGCAAGTGCTTCTATCTGTTGTCTTGATTGTTTCCCACTCATTCCTTTTGGGTTGGGGAACATGTCAAAATCCCATGCCCAGAGAACTTCAGATAGAGTTCGCGGAAATGCTCAGTGGACACCCCAGGTAGGGTAAGGATCAGCATTTCCACACTACTCAGAGAATTTTTATTTTCAGGGATGGATTTTTAGCCCAAACCAAGTTGAAGAAAAGTGGTTTCGTGAAAATCGCAGAAAATTTTTTTTCAGAAACTCCGGGGTGCCTGGAGGTCGCGGTGCACCACGCGACAGTTGTATTCCAAAACTGAGTCACTCAGATCACACGAATACCCAAGCATGCTTTAAACTCATTCAAATGCAAGTGCTTCTATCTGTTTCCATGATTGTTTCCCGCTCATTCCTTTTGGTTTGGGGAACATGTCAAAATCCCATGCCCAGAGAACTTCACATAGAGTTCGCGGAAATGCTCAGTGGACACCCCAGGTAGGGTAAGGATCAGCATTTCCACACTACTCAGAGAATTTTTATTTTCAGGGTTGGATTTTTAGCCCAATCCAAGTTGAAGAAAAGTGGTTTCGTGAAAATCGCAGAAAATTTTTTTTCAGAAACTCCGTGGTGCCTGGAGGTCGCGGTGCACCACGCGACAGTTGTATTCCAACACTGAGTCACTCAGATCACACGAATACCCAAGCATGCTTTAAACTCATTCAAATGCAAGTGCTTCTATCTGTTTCCATGATTGTTTCCCGCTCATTCCTTTTGGTTTGGGGAACATGTCAAAATCCCATGCCCAGAGAACTTCACATAGAGTTCGCGGAAATGCTCAGTGGACACCCCAGGTAGGGTAAGGATCAGCATTTCCACACTACTCAGAGAATTTTTATTTTCAGGGATGGATTTTTAGCCCAAATCAAGTTGAAGAAAAGTGGTTTCGTGAAAATCGCAGAAATTTTTTTTTCAGAAACTCCGGGGTGCCTGGAGGTCGCGGTGCACCACGCGACAGTTGTATTCCAAAACTGAGTCACTCAGATCACACGAATACCCAGGCATGCTTGAAACTCATTCAAATGCAAGTGCTTCTATCTGTTGTCTTGATTGTTTCCCACTCATTCCTTTTGGGTTGGGGAACATGTCAAAATCCCATGCCCAGAGAACTTCAGATAGAGTTCGCGGAAATGCTCAGTGGACACCCCAGGTAGGGTAAGGATCAGCATTTCCACACTACTCAGAGAATTTTTATTTTCAGGGATGGATTTTTAGCCCAAACCAAGTTGAAGAAAAGTGGTTTCGTGAAAATCGCAGAAAATTTTTTTTCAGAAACTCCGGGGTGCCTGGAGGTCGCGGTGCACCACGCGACAGTTGTATTCCAAAACTGAGTCACTCAGATCACACGAATACCCAAGCATGCTTGAAACTCATTCAAATGCAAGTGCTTCTATCTTTTTCCATGATTGTTTCCCGCTCATTCCTTTTGGTTTGGGGAACATGTCAAAATCCCATGCCCAGAGAACTTCACATAGAGTTCGCGGAAATGCTCAGTGGACACCCCAGGTAGGGTAAGGATCAGCATTTCCACACTACTCAGAGAATTTTTATTTTCAGGGATGGATTTTTAGCCCAAACCAAGTTGAAGAAAAGTGGTTTCGTGAAAATCGCAGATAATTTTTTTTCAGAAACTCCGGGGTGCCTGGAGGTCGCGGTGCACCACGCGACGGTTGTATTCCAAAACTGAGTCACTCAGATCACACGAGTACCCAAGCATCCTTTTTAACTCATTCAAATGCAAGTGCTTCTATCTGTTGTCTTGATTGTTTCCCACTCATTCCTTTTGGGTTGGGGAACATGTCAAAATCCCATGCCCAGAGAACTTCAGATAGAGTTCGCGGAAATGCTCAGTGGACACCCCAGGTAGGGTAAGGATCAGCATTTCCACACTACTCAGAGAATTTTTATTTTCAGGGATGGATTTTTAGCCCAAACCAAGTTGAAGAAAAGTGGTTTCGTGAAAATCGCAGATAATTTTTTTTCAGAAACTCCGGGGTGCCTGGAGGTCGCGGTGCACCACGCGACAGTTGTATTCCAAAACTGAGTCACTCAGATCACACGAATACCCAAGCATGCTTTAAACTCATTCAAATGCAAGTGCTTCTATCTGTTTCCATGATTGTTTCCCGCTCATTCCTTTTGGTTTGGGGAACATGTCAAAATCCCATGCCCAGAGAACTTCACATAGAGTTCGCGGAAATGCTCAGTGGACACCCCAGGTAGGGTAAGGATCAGCATTTCCACACTACTCAGAGAATTTTTATTTTCAGGGTTGGATTTTTAGCCCAATCCAAGTTGAAGAAAAGTGGTTTCGTGAAAATCGCAGAAAATTTTTTTTCAGAAACTCCGTGGTGCCTGGAGGTCGCGGTGCACCACGCGACAGTTGTATTCCAACACTGAGTCACTCAGATCACACGAATACCCAAGCATGCTTGAAACTCATTCAAATGCAAGTGCTTCTATCTGTTGTCTTGATTGTTTCCCAGTCATTCCTTTTGGGTTGGGGAACATGTCAAAATCCCATGCCCAGAGAACTTCAGAGAGAGTTCGCGGAAATGCTCAGTGGACACCCCAGGTAGGGTAAGGATCAGCATTTCCACACTACTCAGAGAATTTTTATTTTCAGGGATAGATTTTTAGCCCAAACCAAGTTGAAGAAAAGTGGTTTCGTGAAAATCGCAGATAATTTTTTTTCAGAAACTCCGGGGTGCCTGGAGGTCGCGGTGCACCACGCGACGGTTGTATTCCAAAACTGAGTCACTCAGATCACACGAGTACCCAAGCATCCTTTTTAACTCATTTAAATGCAAGTGCTTCTATCTGTTGTCTTGATTGTTTCCCACTCATTCCTTTTGGGTTGGGGAACATGTCAAAATCCCATGCCCAGAGAACTTCAGATAGAGTTCGCGGAAATGCTCAGTGGACACCCCAGGTAGGGTAAGGATCAGCATTTCCACACTACTCAGAGAATTTTTATTTTCAGGGATGGATTTTTAGCCCAAACCAAGTTGAAGAAAAGTGGTTTCGTGAAAATCGCAGAAAATTTTTTTTCAGAAACTCCGGGGTGCCTGGAGGTCGCGGTGCACCACGCGACAGTTGTATTCCAAAACTGAGTCACTCAGATCACACGAATACCCAAGCATGCTTGAAACTCATTCAAATGCAAGTGCTTCTATTTGTTTCCATGATTGTTTCCCGCTCCTTCCTTTTGGTTTGGGGAACATGTCAAAATCCCATGCCCAGAGAACTTCACATAGAGTTCGAGGAAATGCTCAGTGGACACCCCAGGTAGGGTAACGATCAGCATTTCCACACTACTCAGAGAATTTTTATTTTCAGGGATGGATTTGTAGCCCAAACCAAGTTGAAAAAAAATGGTTTCGTGAAAATCGCAGAAATTTTTTTTTCAGAAACTCCGGGGTGCCTGGAGGTCGCGGTGCACCACGCGACGTTTGTATTCCAAAACTGAGTCACTCAGATCACACGAGTACCCAAGCATCCTTGAAACTCATTCAAATGCAAGTGCTTCTATCTGTTGTCTTGATTGTTTCCCACTCATTCCTTTTGGGTTGGGGAAAATGTCAAAATCCCATGCCCAGAGAACTTCAGATAGAGTTCGCGAAAATGCTCAGTGGACACCCCAGGTAGGGTAAGGATCAGCATTTCCACACTACTCAGAGAATTTTTATTTTCAGGGATGGATTTTTAGCCCAAATCAAGTTGAAGAAAAGTGGTTTCGTGAAAATCGCAGAAAATTTTTTTTCAGAAACTCCGGGGTGCCTGGAGGTCGCGGTGCACCACGCGACAGTTGTATTCCAAAACTGAGTCACTCAGATCACACGAATACCCAAGCATGCTTGAAACTCATTCAAATGCAAGTGCTTCTATCTGTTGTCTTGATTGTTTCCCACTCATTCCTTTTGGGTTGGGGAACATGTCAAAATCCCATGCCCAGAGAACTTCAGATAGAGTTCGCGGAAATGCTCAGTGGACACCCCAGGTAGGGTAAGGATCAGCATTTCCACACTACTCAGAGAATTTTTATTTTCAGGGATGGATTTTTAGCCCAAACCAAGTTGAAGAAAAGTGGTTTCGTGAAAATCGCAGAAAATTTTTTTTCAGAAACTCCGGGGTGCCTGGAGGTCGCGGTGCACCAAGCGACGGTTGTATTCCAAAACTGAGTCACTCAGATCACACGAATACCCAAGCATGCTTGAAACTCATTCAAATGCAAGTGCTTCTATCTGTTGTCTTGATTGTTTCCCGCTCATTCCTTTTGGTTTGGGGAACATGTCAAAATCCCATCCCAGAGAACTTCACATAGAGTTCGCGGAAATGCTCAGTGGACACCCCAGGTAGGGTAAGGATCAGCATTTCCACACTACTCAGAGAATTTTTATTTTCAGGGATGGATTTTTAGCCCAAACCAAGTTGAAGAAAAGTGGTTTCATGAAAATCGCAGAAAATTTTTTTTCAGAAACTCCGGGGTGCCTGGAGGTCGCGGTGCACCACGCGACGTTTGTATTCCAAAACTGAGTCACTCAGATCACACGAGTACCCAAGCATCCTTGAAACTCATTCAAATGCAAGTGCTTCTATCTGTTGTCTTGATTGTTTCCCACTCATTCCTTTTGGGTTGGGGAAAATGTCAAAATCCCATGCCCAGAGAACTTCAGATAGAGTTCGCGAAAATGCTCAGTGGACACCCCAGGTAGGGTAAGGATCAGCATTTCCACACTACTCAGAGAATTTTTATTTTCAGGGATGGATTTTTAGCCCAAATCAAGTTGAAGAAAAGTGGTTTCGTGAAAATCGCAGAAAATTTTTTTTCAGAAACTCCGGGGTGCCTGGAGGTCGCGGTGCACCACGCGACAGTTGTATTCCAAAACTGAGTCACTCAGATCACACGAATACCCAAGCATGCTTGAAACTCATTCAAATGCAAGTGCTTCTATCTGTTGTCTTGATTGTTTCCCGCTCATTCCTTTTGGTTTGGGGAACATGTCAAAATCCCATCCCAGAGAACTTCACATAGAGTTCGCGGAAATGCTCAGTGGACACCCCAGGTAGGGTAAGGATCAGCATTTCCACACTACTCAGAGAATTTTTATTTTCAGGGATGGATTTTTAGCCCAAATCAAGTTGAAGAAAAGTGGTTTCGTGAAAATCGCAGAAAATTTTTTTTCAGAAACTCCGGGGTGCCTGGAGGACGCGGTGCACCACGCGACAGTTGTCGCCAAAACTGAGTCACTCAGATCACACGAATACCCAAGCATGCTTGAAACTCATTCAAATGCAAGTGCTTCTATCTGTTGTCTTGATTGTTTCCCGCTCATTCCTTTTGGTTTGGGGAACATGTCAAAATCCCATCCCAGAGAACTTCACATAGAGTTCGCGGAAATGCTCAGTGGACACCCCAGGTAGGGTAAGGATCAGCATTTCCACACTACTCAGAGAATTTTTATTTTCAGGGATGGATTTTTAGCCCAAATCAAGTTGAAGAAAAGTGGTTTCGTGAAAATCGCAGAAAATTTTTTTTCAGAGACTCCGGGGTGCCTGGAGGTCGCGGTGCACCACGCGACAGTTGTATTCCAAAACTGAGTCACTCAGATCACACGAATACCCAAGCATGCTTGAAACTCATTCAAATGCAAGTGCTTCTATTTGTTTCCATGATTGTTTCCCACTCATTCCTTTTGGGTTGGGGAAAATGTCAAAATCCCATGCCCAGAGAACTTCACATAGAGTTCGCGGAAATGCTCAGTGGACACCCCAGGTAGGGTAAGGATCAGCATTTCCACACTACTCAGAGAATTTTTATTTTCAGGGATGGATTTTTAGCCCAAACCAAGTTGAAGAAAAGTGGTTTCATGAAAATCGCAGAAAATTTTTTTTCAGAAACTCCGGGGTGCCTGGAGGTCGCGGTGCACCACGCGTTGGTTGTATTCCAAAACTGAGTCACTCAGATCACACGAGTACCCAAGCATCCTTGAAACTCATTCAAATGCAAGTGCTTCTATCTGTTGTCTTGATTGTTTCCCACTCATTCCTTTTGGGTTGGGGAAAATGTCAAAATCCCATGCCCAGAGAACTTCACATAGAGTTCGCGGAAATGCTCTGTGGACACCCCAGGTAGGGTAAGGATCAGCATTTCCACACTACTCAGAGAATTTTTATTTTCAGGGATGGATTTTTAGCCCAAACCAAGTTGAAGAAAAGTGGTTTCATGAAAATCGCAGAAAATTTTTTTTCAGAAACTCCGGGGTGCCTGGAGGTCGCGGTGCACCACGCGACGGTTGTATTCCAAAACTGAGTCACTCAGATCACACGAGTACCCAAGCATCCTTGAAACTCATTCAAATGCAAGTGCTTCTATCTGTTGTCTTGATTGTTTCCCACTCATTCCTTTTGGGTTGGGGAACATGTCAAAATCCCATGCCCAGAGAACTTCACATAGAGTTAGCGGAAATGCTCAGTGGACACCCCAGGTAGGGTAAGGATTAGCATTTCCACACTACTCAGAGAATTTTTATTTTCAGGGATGGATTTTTAGCCCAAACCAAGTTGAAGAAAAGTGGTTTCGTGAAAATCGCAGAAAATTTTTTTTCAGAAACTCCGGGGTGCCTGGAGGTCCCGGTGCACCACGCGACGGTTGTATTCCAAAACTGAGTCATTCAGATCACACGAATACCCAAGCATGCTTGAAACTCATTCAAATGCAAGTGCTTCTATCTGTTGTCTTGATTGTTTCCCACTCATTCCTTTTGGGTTGGGGAACATGTCAAAATCCCATGCCCAGAGAACTTCAGATAGAGTTCGCGAAAATGCTCAGTGGACACCCCAGGTAGGGTAAGGATCAGCATTTCCACACTACTCAGAGAATTTTTATTTTCAGGGATGGATTTTTAGCCCAAATCAAGTTGAAGAAAAGTGGTTTCGTGAAAATCGCAGAAAATTTTTTTTCAGAAACTCCGGGGTGCCTGGAGGTCGCGGTGCACCACGCGACAGTTGTATTCCAAAACTGAGTCACTCAGATCACACGAATACCCAAGCATGCTTGAAACTCATTCAAATGCAAGTGCTTCTATCTGTTGTCTTGATTGTTTCCCGCTCATTCCTTTTGGTTTGGGGAACATGTCAAAATCCCATCCCAGAGAACTTCACATAGAGTTCGCGGAAATGCTCAGTGGACACCCCAGGTAGGGTAAGGATCAGCATTTCCACACTACTCAGAGAATTTTTATTTTCAGGGATGGATTTTTAGCCCAAATCAAGTTGAAGAAAAGTGGTTTCGTGAAAATCGCAGAAAATTTTTTTTCAGAAACTCCGGGGTGCCTGGAGGACGCGGTGCACCACGCGACAGTTGTCGCCAAAACTGAGTCACTCAGATCACACGAATACCCAAGCATGCTTGAAACTCATTCAAATGCAAGTGCTTCTATCTGTTGTCTTGATTGTTTCCCGCTCATTCCTTTTGGTTTGGGGAACATGTCAAAATCCCATCCCAGAGAACTTCACATAGAGTTCGCGGAAATGCTCAGTGGACACCCCAGGTAGGGTAAGGATCAGCATTTCCACACTACTCAGAGAATTTTTATTTTCAGGGATGGATTTTTAGCCCAAATCAAGTTGAAGAAAAGTGGTTTCGTGAAAATCGCAGAAAATTTTTTTTCAGAGACTCCGGGGTGCCTGGAGGTCGCGGTGCACCACGCGACAGTTGTATTCCAAAACTGAGTCACTCAGATCACACGAATACCCAAGCATGCTTGAAACTCATTCAAATGCAAGTGCTTCTATTTGTTTCCATGATTGTTTCCCACTCATTCCTTTTGGGTTGGGGAAAATGTCAAAATCCCATGCCCAGAGAACTTCACATAGAGTTCGCGGAAATGCTCAGTGGACACCCCAGGTAGGGTAAGGATCAGCATTTCCACACTACTCAGAGAATTTTTATTTTCAGGGATGGATTTTTAGCCCAAACCAAGTTGAAGAAAAGTGGTTTCATGAAAATCGCAGAAAATTTTTTTTCAGAAACTCCGGGGTGCCTGGAGGTCGCGGTGCACCACGCGTTGGTTGTATTCCAAAACTGAGTCACTCAGATCACACGAGTACCCAAGCATCCTTGAAACTCATTCAAATGCAAGTGCTTCTATCTGTTGTCTTGATTGTTTCCCACTCATTCCTTTTGGGTTGGGGAACATGTCAAAATCCCATGCCCAGAGAACTTCACATAGAGTTAGCGGAAATGCTCAGTGGACACCCCAGGTAGGGTAAGGATTAGCATTTCCACACTACTCAGAGAATTTTTATTTTCAGGGATGGATTTTTAGCCCAAACCAAGTTGAAGAAAAGTGGTTTCGTGAAAATCGCAGAAAATTTTTTTTCAGAAACTCCGGGGTGCCTGGAGGTCCCGGTGCACCACGCGACGGTTGTATTCCAAAACTGAGTCATTCAGATCACACGAATACCCAAGCATGCTTGAAACTCATTCAAATGCAAGTGCTTCTATCTGTTGTCTTGATTGTTTCCCACTCATTCCTTTTGGGTTGGGGAACATGTCAAAATCCCATGCCCAGAGAACTTCAGATAGAGTTCGCGAAAATGCTCAGTGGACACCCCAGGTAGGGTAAGGATCAGCATTTCCACACTACTCAGAGAATTTTTATTTTCAGGGATGGATTTTTAGCCCAAATCAAGTTGAAGAAAAGTGGTTTCGTGAAAATCGCAGAAAATTTTTTTTCAGAAACTCCGGGGTGCCTGGAGGTCGCGGTGCACCACGCGACAGTTGTATTCCAAAACTGAGTCACTCAGATCACACGAATACCCAAGCATGCTTGAAACTCATTCAAATGCAAGTGCTTCTATCTGTTGTCTTGATTGTTTCCCACTCATTCCTTTTGGGTTGGGGAACATGTCAAAATCCCATGCCCAGAGAACTTCAGATAGAGTTCGCGGAAATGCTCAGTGGACACCCCAGGTAGGGTAAGGATCAGCATTTCCACACTACTCAGAGAATTTTTATTTTCAGGGATGGATTTTTAGCCCAAACCAAGTTGAAGAAAAGTGGTTTCGTGAAAATCGCAGAAAATTTTTTTTCAGAAACTCCGGGGTGCCTGGAGGTCCCGGTGCACCAAGCGACGGTTGTATTCCAAAACTGAGTCACTCAGATCACACGAATACCCAAGCATGCTTGAAACTCATTCAAATGCAAGTGCTTCTATCTGTTGTCTTGATTGTTTCCCGCTCATTCCTTTTGGTTTGGGGAACATGTCAAAATCCCATCCCAGAGAACTTCACATAGAGTTCGCGGAAATGCTCAGTGGACACCCCAGGTAGGGTAAGGATCAGCATTTCCACACTACTCAGAGAATTTTTATTTTCAGGGATGGATTTTTAGCCCAAACCAAGTTGAAGAAAAGTGGTTTCATGAAAATCGCAGAAAATTTTTTTTCAGAAACTCCGGGGTGCCTGGAGGTCGCGGTGCACCACGCGACAGTTGTATTCCAAAACTGAGTCACTCAGATCACACGAATACCCAAGCATGCTTGAAACTCATTCAAATGCAAGTGCTTCTATCTGTTGTCTTGATTGTTTCCCACTCATTCCTTTTGGGTTGGGGAACATGTCAAAATCCCATGCCCAGAGAACTTCAGATAGAGTTCGCGAAAATGCTCAGTGGACACCCCAGGTAGGGTAAGGATCAGCATTTCCACACTACTCAGAGAATTTTTATTTTCAGGGATGGATTTTTAGCCCAAACCAAGTTGAAGAAAAGTGGTTTCGTGAAAATCGCAGAAAATTTTTTTTCAGAAACTCCGGGGTGCCTGGAGGTCGCGGTGCACCACGCGACAGTTGTATTCCAAAACTGAGTCACTCAGATCACACGAATACCCAAGCATGCTTGAAACTCATTCAAATGCAAGTGCTTCTATCTGTTTCCATGATTGTTTCCCGCTCATTCCTTTTGGGTTGGGGAACATGTCAAAATCCCATGCCCAGAGAACTTCACATAGAGTTAGCGGAAATGCTCAGTGGACACCCCAGGTAGGGTAAGGATTAGCATTTCCACACTACTCAGAGAATTTTTATTTTCAGGGATGGATTTTTAGCCCAAACCAAGTTGAAGAAAAGTGGTTTCGTGAAAATCGCAGAAAATTTTTTTTCAGAAACTCCGGGGTGCCTGGAGGTCCCGGTGCACCACGCGACGGTTGTATTCCAAAACTGAGTCATTCAGATCACACGAATACCCAAGCATGCTTGAAACTCATTCAAATGCAAGTGCTTCTATCTGTTGTCTTGATTGTTTCCCACTCATTCCTTTTGGGTTGCGGAACATGTCAAAATCCCATGCCCAGAGAACTTCAGATAGAGTTCGCGAAAATGCTCAGTGGACACCCCAGGTAGGGTAAGGATCAGCATTTCCACACTACTCAGAGAATTTTTATTTTCAGGGATGGATTTTTAGCCCAAATCAAGTTGAAGAAAAGTGGTTTCGTGAAAATCGCAGAAAATTTATTTTCAGAAACTCCGGGGTGCCTGGAGGTCGCGGTGCACCACGCGACAGTTGTATTCCAAAACTGAGTCACTCAGATCACACGAATACCCAAGCATGCTTGAAACTCATTCAAATGCAAGTGCTTCTATCTGTTGTCTTGATTGTTTCCCACTCATTCCTTTTGGGTTGGGGAACATGTCAAAATCCCATGCCCAGAGAACTTCAGATAGAGTTCGCGGAAATGCTCAGTGGACACCCCAGGTAGGGTAAGGATCAGCATTTCCACACTACTCAGAGAATTTTTATTTTCAGGGATGGATTTTTAGCCCAAACCAAGTTGAAGAAAAGTGGTTTCGTGAAAATCGCAGAAAATTTTTTTTCAGAAACTCCGGGGTGCCTGGAGGTCCCGGTGCACCAAGCGACGGTTGTATTCCAAAACTGAGTCACTCAGATCACACGAATACCCAAGCATGCTTGAAACTCATTCAAATGCAAGTGCTTCTATCTGTTGTCTTGATTGTTTCCCACTCATTCCTTTTGGTTTGGGGAACATGTCAAAATCCCATCCCAGAGAACTTCACATAGAGTTCGCGGAAATGCTCAGTGGACACCCCAGGTAGGGTAAGGATCAGCATTTCCACACTACTCAGAGAATTTTTATTTTCAGGGATGGATTTTTAGCCCAAACCAAGTTGAAGAAAAGTGGTTTCATGAAAATCGCAGAAAATTTTTTTTCAGAAACTCCGGGGTGCCTGGAGGTCGCGGTGCACCACGCGACGGTTGTATTCCAAAACTGAGTCACTCAGATCACACGAGTACCCAAGCATCCTTTTTAACTCATTCAAATGCAAGTGCTTCTATCTGTTGTCTTGATTGTTTCCCACTCATTCCTTTTGGGTTGGGGAACATGTCAAAATCCCATGCCCAGAGAACTTCAGATAGAGTTCGCGGAAATGCTCAGTGGACACCCCAGGTAGGGTAAGGATCAGCATTTCCACACTACTCAGAGAATTTTTATTTTCAGGGATGGATTTTTAGCCCAAACCAAGTTGAAGAAAAGTGGTTTCGTGAAAATCGCAGAAAATTTTTTTTCAGAAACTCCGGGGTGCCTGGAGGTCGCGGTGCACCACGCGACAGTTGTATTCCAAAACTGAGTCACTCAGATCACACGAATACCCAAGCATGCTTGAAACTCATTCAAATGCAAGTGCTTCTATCTGTTTCCATGATTGTTTCCCGCTCATTCCTTTTGGTTTGGGGAACATGTCAAAATCCCATGCCCAGAGAACTTCACATAGAGTTCGCGGAAATGCTCAGTGGACACCCCAGGTAGGGTAAGGATCAGCATTTCCACACTACTCAGAGAATTTTTATTTTCAGGGATGGATTTTTAGCCCAAACCAAGTTGAAGAAAAGTGGTTTCATGAAAATCGCAGAAAATTTTTTTTCAGAAACTCCGGGGTGCCTGGAGGTCGCGGTGCACCACGCGACGGTTGTATTCCAAAACTGAGTCACTCAGATCACACGAGTACCCAAGCATCCTTGAAACTCATTCAAATGCAAGTGCTTCTATCTGTTGTCTTGATTGTTTCCCACTCATTCCTTTTGGGTTGGGGAACATGTCAAAATCCCATGCCCAGAGAACTTCACATAGAGTTAGCGGAAATGCTCAGTGGACACCCCAGGTAGGGTAAGGATCAGCATTTCCACACTACTCAGAGAATTTTTATTTTCAGGGATGGATTTTTAGCCCAAACCAAGTTGAAGAAAAGTGGTTTCATGAAAATCGCAGAAAATTTTTTTTCAGAAACTCCGGGGTGCCTGGAGGTCGCGGTGCACCACGCGACGGTTGTATTCCAAAACTGAGTCACTCAGATCACACGAGTACCCAAGCATCCTTTTTAACTCATTCAAATGCAAGTGCTTCTATCTGTTGTCTTGATTGTTTCCCACTCATTCCTTTTGGGTTGGGGAACATGTCAAAATCCCATGCCCAGAGAACTTCAGATAGAGTTCGCGGAAATGCTCAGTGGACACCCCAGGTAGGGTAAGGATCAGCATTTCCACACTACTCAGAGAATTTTTATTTTCAGGGATGGATTTTTAGCCCAAACCAAGTTGAAGAAAAGTGGTTTCGTGAAAATCGCAGAAAATTTTTTTTCAGAAACTCCGGGGTGCCTGGAGGTCGCGGTGCACCACGCGACAGTTGTATTCCAAAACTGAGTCACTCAGATCACACGAATACCCAAGCATGCTTGAAACTCATTCAAATGCAAGTGCTTCTATTTGTTTCCATGATTGTTTCCCGCTCCTTCCTTTTGGTTTGGGGAACATGTCAAAATCCCATGCCCAGAGAACTTCACATAGAGTTCGTGGAAATGCTCAGTGGACACCCCAGGTAGGGTAAGGATCAGCATTTCCACACTACTCAGAGAATTTTTATTTTCAGGGATGGATTTTTAGCCCAAACCAAGTTGAAGAAAAGTGGTTTCGTGAAAATCGCAGAAAATTTTTTTTCAGAAACTCCGGGGTGCCTGGAGGTCGCGGTGCACCACGCGACGGTTGTATTCCAAAACTGAGTCACTCAGATCACACGAGTACCCAAGCATCCTTGAAACTCATTCAAATGCAAGTGCTTCTATCTGTTGTCTTGATTGTTTCCCACTCATTCCTTTTGGGTTGGGGAAAATTTCAAAATCCCATGCCCAGAGAACTTCACATAGAGTTCGCGGAAATGCTCAGTGGACACCCCAGGTAGGGTAAGGATCAGCATTTCCACACTACTCAGAGAATTTTTATTTTCAGGGATGGATTTTTAGCCCAAATCAAGTTGAAGAAAAGTGGTTTCGTGAAAATCGCAGAAAATTTTTTTTCAGAAACTCCGGGGTGCCTGGAGGACGCGGTGCACCACGCGACAGTTGTCGCCAAAACTGAGTCACTCAGATCACACGAATACCCAAGCATGCTTGAAACTCATTCAAATGCAAGTGCTTCTATCTGTTTCCATGATTGTTTCCCGCTCATTCCTTTGGTTTGGGGAACATGTCAAAATCCCATGCCCAGAGAACTTCACATAGAGTTCGCGGAAATGCTCAGTGGACACCCCAGGTAGGGTAAGGATCAGCATTTCCACACTACTCAGAGAATTTTTATTTTCAGGGATGGATTTTTAGCCCAAACCAAGTTGAAGAAAAGTGGTTTCGTGAAAATCGCAGAAAATTTTTTTTCAGAAACTCCGGGGTGCCTGGAGGTCCCGGTGCACCACGCGACGGTTGTATTCCAAAACTGAGTCATTCAGATCAAACGAATACCCAAGCATGCTTGAAACACATTCAAATGCAAGTGCTTCTATCTGTTGTCTTGATTGTTTCCCACTCATTCCTTTTGGGTTGGGGAACATGTCAAAATCCCATGCCCAGAGAACTTCAGATAGAGTTCGCGGAAATGCTCAGTGGACACCCCAGGTAGGGTAAGGATCAGCATTTCCACACTACTCAGAGAATTTTTATTTTCAGGGATGGATTTTTAGCCCAAACCAAGTTGAAGAAAAGTGGTTTCGTGAAAATCGCAGAAAATTTTTTTTTCAGAAACTCCGGGGTGCCTGGAGGTCGCGGTGCACCACGCGACAGTTGTATTCCAAAACTGAGTCACTCAGATCACACGAATACCCAAGCATGCTTGAAACTCATTCAAATGCAAGTGCTTCTATCTGTTTCCATGATTGTTTCCCGCTCATTCCTTTTGGTTTGGGGAACATGTCAAAATCCCATGCCCAGAGAACTTCACATAGAGTTCGCGGAAATGCTCAGTGGACACCCCAGGTAGGGTAAGGATCAGCATTTCCACACTACTCAGAGAATTTTTATTTTCAGGGATGGATTTTTAGCCCAAACCAAGTTGAAGAAAAGTGGTTTCATGAAAATCGCAGAAAATTTTTTTTCAGAAACTCCGGGGTGCCTGGAGGTCGCGGTGCACCACGCGACGGTTGTATTCCAAAACTGAGTCACTCAGATCACACGAGTACCCAAGCATCCTTGAAACTCATTCAAATGCAAGTGCTTCTATCTCTTGTCTTGATTGTTTCCCACTCATTCCTTTTGGGTTGGGGAACATGTCAAAATCCCATGCCCAGAGAACTTCACATAGAGTTCGCGGAAATGCTCAGTGGACACCCCAGGTAGGGTAAGGATCAGCATTTCCACACTACTCAGAGAATTTTTATTTTCAGGGATGGATTTTTAGCCCAAACCAAGTTGAAGAAAAGTGGTTTCGTGAAAATCGCTGAAATTTTTTTTTCAGAAACTCCGGGGTGCCTGGAGGTCCCGGTGCACCACGCGACGGTTGTATTCCAAAACTGAGTCATTCAGATCACACGAATACCCAAGCATGCTTGAAACTCATTCAAATGCAAGTGCTTCTATCTGTTGTCTTGATTGTTTCCCGCTCATTCCTTTTGGTTTGGGGAACATGTCAAAATCCCATGCCCAGAGAACTTCACATGGAGTTCGCGGAAATGCTCAGTGGACACCCCAGGTAGGGTAAGGATCAGCATTTCCACACTACTCAGAGAATTTTTATTTTCAGGGATGGATTTTTAGCCCAAACCAAGTTGAAGAAAAGTGGTTTCATGAAAATCGCAGAAAATTTTTTTTCAGAAACTCCGGGGTGCCTGGAGGTCGCGGTGCACCACGCGACGGTTGTATTCCAAAACTGAGTCACTCAGATCACACGAGTACCCAAGCATCCTTGAAACTCATTCAAATGCAAGTGCTTCTATCTGTTGTCTTGATTGTTTCCCACTCATTCCTTTTGGGTTGGGGAAAATGTCAAAATCCCATGCCCAGAGAACTTCAGATAGAGTTCGCGAAAATGCTCAGTGGTCACCCCAGGTAGGGTAAGGATCAGCATTTCCACACTACTCAGAGAATTTTTATTTTCAGGGATGGATTTTTAGCCCAAATCAAGTTGAAGAAAAGTGGTTTAGTGAAAATCGCAGAAATTTTTTTTTCAGAAACTCCGGGGTGCCTGGAGGTCGCGGTGCACCACACGACAGTTGTATTCCAAAACTGAGTCACTCAGATCACACGAATACCCAAGCATGCTTGAAACTCATTCAAATGCAAGTGCTTCTATCTGTTGTCTTGATTGTTTCCCACTCATTCCTTTTGGGTTGGGGAACATGTCAAAATCCCATGCCCAGAGAACTTCACATGGAGTTCGCGGAAATGCTCAGTGGACACCCCAGGTAGGGTAAGGATCAGCATTTCCACACTACTCAGAGAATTTTTATTTTCAGGGATAGATTTTTAGCCCAAACCAAGTTGAAGAAAAGTGGTTTCGTGAAAATCGCAGATAATTTTTTTTCAGAAACTCCGGGGTGCCTGGAGGTCGCGGTGCACCACGCGACGGTTGTATTCCAAAACTGAGTCACTCAGATCACACGAGTACCCAAGCATCCTTGAAACTCATTCAAATGCAAGTGCTTCTATCTGTTGTCTTGATTGTTTCCCACTCATTCCTTTTGGGTTGGGGAACATGTCAAAATCCCATGCCCAGAGAACTTCAGATAGAGTTCGCGGAAATGCTCAGTGGACACCCCAGGTAGGGTAAGGATCAGCATTTCCACACTACTCAGAGAATTTTTATTTTCAGGGATAGATTTTTAGCCCAAACCAAGTTGAAGAAAAGTGGTTTCGTGAAAATCGCAGATAATTTTTTTTCAGAAACTCCGGGGTGCCTGGAGGTCGCGGTGCACCACGCGACGGTTGTATTCCAAAACTGAGTCACTCAGATCACACGAGTACCCAAGCATCCTTGAAACTCATTCAAATGCAAGTGCTTCTATCTGTTGTCTTGATTGTTTCCCACTCATTCCTTTTGGGTTGGGGAAAATGTCAAAATCCCATGCCCAGAGAACTTCACATAGAGTTCGCGGAAATGCTCAGTGGACACCCCAGGTAGGGTAAGGATCAGCATTTCCACACTACTCAGAGAATTTTTATTTTCAGGGATGGATTTTTAGCCCAAACCAAGTTGAAGAAAAGTGGTTTCATGAAAATCGCAGAAAATTTTTTTTCAGAAACTCCGGGGTGCCTGGAGGTCGCAGTGCACCACGCGACGGTTGTATTCCAAAACTGAGTCACTCAGATCACACGAGTACCCAAGCATCCTTGAAACTCATTCAAATGCAAGTGCTTCTATCTGTTGTCTTGATTGTTTCCCACTCATTCCTTTTGGGTTGGGGAAAATGTCAAAATCCCATGCCCAGAGAACTTCAGATAGAGTTCGCGAAAATGCTCAGTGGACACCCCAGGTAGGGTAAGGATCAGCATTTCCACACTACTCAGAGAATTTTTATTTTCAGGGATGGATTTTTAGCCCAAACCAAGTTGAAGAAAAGTGGTTTCATGAAAATCGCAGAAAATTTTTTTTCAGAAACTCCGGGGTGCCTGGAGGTCCCGGTGCACCACGCGACGGTTGTATTCCAAAACTGATTCATTCAGATCACACGAATACCCAAGCATGCTTGAAACTCATTCAAATGCAAGTGCTTCTATCTGTTGTCTTGATTGTTTCCCGCTCATTCCTTTTGGTTTGGGGAAAATGTCAAAATCCCATGCCCAGAGAACTTCACATAGAGTTTGCGGAAATGCTCAGTGGACACCCCAGGTAGGGTAAGGATCAGCATTTCCACACTACTCAGAGAATTTTTATTTTCAGGGATGGATTTTTAGCCCAAACCAAGTTGAAGAAAAGTGGTTTCATGAAAATCGCAGAAAATTTTTTTTCAGAAACTCCGGGGTGCCTGGAGGTCGCGGTGCACCACGCGACAGTTGTATTCCAAAACTGAGTCACTCAGATCACACGAATACCCAAGCATGCTTGAAACTCATTCAAATGCAAGTGCTTCTATCTGTTGTCTTGATTGTTTCCCACTCATTCCTTTTGGGTTGGGGAACATGTCAAAATCCCATGCCCAGAGAACTTCACATGGAGTTCGCGGAAATGCTCAGTGGACACCCCAGGTAGGGTAAGGATCAGCATTTCCACACTACTCAGAGAATTTTTATTTTCAGGGATGGATTTTTAGCCCAAACCAAGTTGAAGAAAAGTGGTTTCGTGAAAATCGCAGAAAATTTTTTTTCAGAAACTCCGGGGTGCCTGGAGGTCGCGGTGCACCACGCGATGGTTGTATTCCAAAACTGAGTCACTCAGATCACACGAGTACCCAAGCATCCTTGAAACTCATTCAAATGCAAGTGCTTCTATCTGTTGTCTTGATTGTTTCCCACTCATTCCTTTTGGGTTGGGGAAAATGTCAAAATCCCATGCCCAGAGAACTTCACATAGAGTTCGCGGAAATGCTCAGTGGACACCCCAGGTAGGGTAAGGATCAGCATTTCCACACTACTCAGAGAATTTTTATTTTCAGGGATAGATTTTTAGCCCAAACCAAGTTTAAGAAAAGTGGTTTCGTGAAAATCGCAGATAATTTTTTTTCAGAAACTCCGGGGTGCCTGGAGGTCGCGGTGCACCACGCGACGGTTGTATTCCAAAACTGAGTCACTCAGATCACACGAGTACCCAAGCATCCTTGAAACTCATTCAAATGCAAGTGCTTCTATCTGTTGTCTTGATTGTTTCCCACTCATTCCTTTTGGGTTGGGGAACATGTCAAAATCCCATGCCCAGAGAACTTCAGATAGAGTTCGCGGAAATGCTCAGTGGACACCCCAGGTAGGGTAAGGATCAGCATTTCCACACTACTCAGAGAATTTTTATTTTCAGGGATGGATTTTTAGCCCAAACCAAGTTGAAGAAAAGTGGTTTCGTGAAAATCGCAGAAATTTTTTTTTCAGAAACTCCGGGGTGCCTGGAGGTCGCGGTGCACCACGCGACAGTTGTATTCCAAAACTGAGTCACTCAGATCACACGAATACCCAAGCATGCTTGAAACTCATTCAAATGCAAGTGCTTCTATCTGTTGTCTTGATTGTTTCCCACTCATTCCTTTTGGGTTGGGGAACATGTCAAAATCCCATGCCCAGAGAACTTCAGATAGAGTTCGCGGAAATGCTCAGTGGACACCCCAGGTAGGGTAAGGATCAGCATTTCCACACTACTCAGAGAATTTTTATTTTCAGGGATGGATTTTTAGCCCAAATCAAGTTGAAGAAAAGTGGTTTCGTGAAAATCGCAGAAAATTTTTTTTCAGAAACTCCGGGGTGCCTGGAGGTCGCGGTGCACCACGCGACAGTTGTATTCCAAAACTGAGTCACTCAGATCACACGAATAACCAAGCATGCTTGAAACTCATTCAAATGCAAGTGCTTCTATCTGTTTCCATGATTGTTTCCCGCTCATTCCTTTTGGTTTGGGGAACATGTCAAAATTCCATGCCCAGAGAACTTCACATAGAGTTCGCGGAAATGCTCAGTGGACACCCCAGGTAGGGTAAGGATCAGCATTTCCACACTACTCAGAGAATTTTTATTTTCAGGGATAGATTTTTAGCCCAAACCAAGTTGAAGAAAAGTGGTTTCGTGAAAATCGCAGATAATTTTTTTTCGGAAACTCCGGGGTGCCTGGAGGTCGCGGTGCACCACGCGAAGGTTGTATTCCAAAACTGAGTCACTCAGATCACACGAGTACCCAAGCATCCTTGAAACTCATTCAAATGCAAGTGCTTCTATCTGTTGTCTTGATTGTTTCCCACTCATTCCTTTTGGGTTGGGGAACATGTCAAAATCCCATGCCCAGAGAACTTCAGATAGAGTTCGCGGAAATGCTCAGTGGACACCCCAGGTAGGGTAAGGATCAGCATTTCCACACTACTCAGAGAATTTTTATTTTCAGGGATGGATTTTTAGCCCAAATCAAGTTGAAGAAAAGTGGTTTCGTGAAAATCGCAGAAAATTTTTTTTCAGAAACTCCGGGGTGCCTGGAGGTCGTGGTGCACCACGCGACAGTTGTATTCCAAAACTGAGTCACTCAGATCACACGAGTACCCAAGCATCCTTGAAACTCATTCAAATGCAAGTGCTTCTATCTGTTGTCTTGATTGTTTCCCACTCATTCCTTTTGGGTTGGGGAACATGTCAAAATCCCATGCCCAGAGAACTTCACATGGAGTTCGCGGAAATGCTCAGTGGAC
Organism: Lepisosteus platostomus; assembly: GCF_059453375.1. Taxonomy (NCBI): domain Eukaryota; kingdom Metazoa; phylum Chordata; class Actinopteri; order Semionotiformes; family Lepisosteidae; genus Lepisosteus; species Lepisosteus platostomus. The sequence goes on along the minus strand of NC_142611.1, from coordinate 83,237,145 downwards.
ACCCCAGGTAGGGTAAGGATCAGCATTTCCACACTACTCAGAGAATTTTTATTTTCAGGGATAGATTTTTAGCCCAAACCAAGTTGAAGAAAAGTGGTTTCGTGAAAATCGCAGATAATTTTTTTTCAGAAACTCCGGGGTGCCTGGAGGTCGCGGTGCACCACGCGACGGTTGTATTCCAAAACTGAGTCACTCAGATCACACGAGTACCCAAGCATCCTTGAAACTCATTCAAATGCAAGTGCTTCTATCTGTTGTCTTGATTGTTTCCCACTCATTCCTTTTGGGTTGGGGAACATGTCAAAATCCCATGCCCAGAGAACTTCAGATAGAGTTCGCGGAAATGCTCAGTGGACACCCCAGGTAGGGTAAGGATCAGCATTTCCACACTACTCAGAGAATTTTTATTTTCAGGGATAGATTTTTAGCCCAAACCAAGTTGAAGAAAAGTGGTTTCGTGAAAATCGCAGATAATTTTTTTTCAGAAACTCCGGGGTGCCTGGAGGTCGCGGTGCACCACGCGACGGTTGTATTCCAAAACTGAGTCACTCAGATCACACGAGTACCCAAGCATCCTTGAAACTCATTCAAATGCAAGTGCTTCTATCTGTTGTCTTGATTGTTTCCCACTCATTCCTTTTGGGTTGGGGAAAATGTCAAAATCCCATGCCCAGAGAACTTCACATAGAGTTCGCGGAAATGCTCAGTGGACACCCCAGGTAGGGTAAGGATCAGCATTTCCACACTACTCAGAGAATTTTTATTTTCAGGGATGGATTTTTAGCCCAAACCAAGTTGAAGAAAAGTGGTTTCATGAAAATCGCAGAAAATTTTTTTTCAGAAACTCCGGGGTGCCTGGAGGTCGCAGTGCACCACGCGACGGTTGTATTCCAAAACTGAGTCACTCAGATCACACGAGTACCCAAGCATCCTTGAAACTCATTCAAATGCAAGTGCTTCTATCTGTTGTCTTGATTGTTTCCCACTCATTCCTTTTGGGTTGGGGAAAATGTCAAAATCCCATGCCCAGAGAACTTCAGATAGAGTTCGCGAAAATGCTCAGTGGACACCCCAGGTAGGGTAAGGATCAGCATTTCCACACTACTCAGAGAATTTTTATTTTCAGGGATGGATTTTTAGCCCAAACCAAGTTGAAGAAAAGTGGTTTCATGAAAATCGCAGAAAATTTTTTTTCAGAAACTCCGGGGTGCCTGGAGGTCCCGGTGCACCACGCGACGGTTGTATTCCAAAACTGATTCATTCAGATCACACGAATACCCAAGCATGCTTGAAACTCATTCAAATGCAAGTGCTTCTATCTGTTGTCTTGATTGTTTCCCGCTCATTCCTTTTGGTTTGGGGAAAATGTCAAAATCCCATGCCCAGAGAACTTCACATAGAGTTTGCGGAAATGCTCAGTGGACACCCCAGGTAGGGTAAGGATCAGCATTTCCACACTACTCAGAGAATTTTTATTTTCAGGGATGGATTTTTAGCCCAAACCAAGTTGAAGAAAAGTGGTTTCATGAAAATCGCAGAAAATTTTTTTTCAGAAACTCCGGGGTGCCTGGAGGTCGCGGTGCACCACGCGACAGTTGTATTCCAAAACTGAGTCACTCAGATCACACGAATACCCAAGCATGCTTGAAACTCATTCAAATGCAAGTGCTTCTATCTGTTGTCTTGATTGTTTCCCACTCATTCCTTTTGGGTTGGGGAACATGTCAAAATCCCATGCCCAGAGAACTTCACATGGAGTTCGCGGAAATGCTCAGTGGACACCCCAGGTAGGGTAAGGATCAGCATTTCCACACTACTCAGAGAATTTTTATTTTCAGGGATGGATTTTTAGCCCAAACCAAGTTGAAGAAAAGTGGTTTCGTGAAAATCGCAGAAAATTTTTTTTCAGAAACTCCGGGGTGCCTGGAGGTCGCGGTGCACCACGCGATGGTTGTATTCCAAAACTGAGTCACTCAGATCACACGAGTACCCAAGCATCCTTGAAACTCATTCAAATGCAAGTGCTTCTATCTGTTGTCTTGATTGTTTCCCACTCATTCCTTTTGGGTTGGGGAAAATGTCAAAATCCCATGCCCAGAGAACTTCACATAGAGTTCGCGGAAATGCTCAGTGGACACCCCAGGTAGGGTAAGGATCAGCATTTCCACACTACTCAGAGAATTTTTATTTTCAGGGATAGATTTTTAGCCCAAACCAAGTTTAAGAAAAGTGGTTTCGTGAAAATCGCAGATAATTTTTTTTCAGAAACTCCGGGGTGCCTGGAGGTCGCGGTGCACCACGCGACGGTTGTATTCCAAAACTGAGTCACTCAGATCACACGAGTACCCAAGCATCCTTGAAACTCATTCAAATGCAAGTGCTTCTATCTGTTGTCTTGATTGTTTCCCACTCATTCCTTTTGGGTTGGGGAACATGTCAAAATCCCATGCCCAGAGAACTTCAGATAGAGTTCGCGGAAATGCTCAGTGGACACCCCAGGTAGGGTAAGGATCAGCATTTCCACACTACTCAGAGAATTTTTATTTTCAGGGATGGATTTTTAGCCCAAACCAAGTTGAAGAAAAGTGGTTTCGTGAAAATCGCAGAAATTTTTTTTTCAGAAACTCCGGGGTGCCTGGAGGTCGCGGTGCACCACGCGACAGTTGTATTCCAAAACTGAGTCACTCAGATCACACGAATACCCAAGCATGCTTGAAACTCATTCAAATGCAAGTGCTTCTATCTGTTGTCTTGATTGTTTCCCACTCATTCCTTTTGGGTTGGGGAACATGTCAAAATCCCATGCCCAGAGAACTTCAGATAGAGTTCGCGGAAATGCTCAGTGGACACCCCAGGTAGGGTAAGGATCAGCATTTCCACACTACTCAGAGAATTTTTATTTTCAGGGATGGATTTTTAGCCCAAATCAAGTTGAAGAAAAGTGGTTTCGTGAAAATCGCAGAAAATTTTTTTTCAGAAACTCCGGGGTGCCTGGAGGTCGCGGTGCACCACGCGACAGTTGTATTCCAAAACTGAGTCACTCAGATCACACGAATAACCAAGCATGCTTGAAACTCATTCAAATGCAAGTGCTTCTATCTGTTTCCATGATTGTTTCCCGCTCATTCCTTTTGGTTTGGGGAACATGTCAAAATTCCATGCCCAGAGAACTTCACATAGAGTTCGCGGAAATGCTCAGTGGACACCCCAGGTAGGGTAAGGATCAGCATTTCCACACTACTCAGAGAATTTTTATTTTCAGGGATAGATTTTTAGCCCAAACCAAGTTGAAGAAAAGTGGTTTCGTGAAAATCGCAGATAATTTTTTTTCGGAAACTCCGGGGTGCCTGGAGGTCGCGGTGCACCACGCGAAGGTTGTATTCCAAAACTGAGTCACTCAGATCACACGAGTACCCAAGCATCCTTGAAACTCATTCAAATGCAAGTGCTTCTATCTGTTGTCTTGATTGTTTCCCACTCATTCCTTTTGGGTTGGGGAACATGTCAAAATCCCATGCCCAGAGAACTTCAGATAGAGTTCGCGGAAATGCTCAGTGGACACCCCAGGTAGGGTAAGGATCAGCATTTCCACACTACTCAGAGAATTTTTATTTTCAGGGATGGATTTTTAGCCCAAATCAAGTTGAAGAAAAGTGGTTTCGTGAAAATCGCAGAAAATTTTTTTTCAGAAACTCCGGGGTGCCTGGAGGTCGTGGTGCACCACGCGACAGTTGTATTCCAAAACTGAGTCACTCAGATCACACGAGTACCCAAGCATCCTTGAAACTCATTCAAATGCAAGTGCTTCTATCTGTTGTCTTGATTGTTTCCCACTCATTCCTTTTGGGTTGGGGAACATGTCAAAATCCCATGCCCAGAGAACTTCACATGGAGTTCGCGGAAATGCTCAGTGGACACCCCAGGTAGGGTAAGGATCAGCATTTCCACACTACTCAGAGAATTTTTATTTTCAGGGATGGATTTTTAGCCCAAACCAAGTTGAAGAAAAGTGGTTTCGTGAAAATCGCAGAAAATTTTTTTTCAGAAACTCCGGGGTGCCTGGAGGTCGCGGTGCACCACGCGACAGTTTTATTCCAAAACTGAGTCACTCAGATCACAAGAATACCCAAGCATGCTTGAAACTCATTCAAATGCAAGTGCTTCTATCTGTTTCCATGATTGTTTCCCGCTCATTCCTTTTGGTTTGGGGAACATGTCAAAATCCCATGCCCAGAGAACTTCACATAGAGTTTGCGGAAATGCTCAGTGGACACCCCAGGTAGGGTAAGGATCAGCATTTCCACACTACTCAGAGAATGTTTATTTTCAGGGATGGATTTTTAGCCCAAATAAAGTTGAAGAAAAGTGGTTTCGTGAAAATCGCAGAAAATTTTTTTTCAGAAACTCCGGGGTGCCTGGAGGTCGCGGTGCACCACGCGACGGTTGTATTCCAAAACTGAGTCACTCAGATCACACGAGTACCCAAGCATCCTTGAAACTCATTCAAATGCAAGTGCTTCTATCTGTTGTCTTGATTGTTTCCCACTCATTCCTTTTGGGTTGGGGAAAATGTCAAAATCCCATGCCCAGAGAACTTCAGATAGAGTTAGCGAAAATGCTCAGTGGTCACCCCAGGTAGGGTAAGGATCAGCATTTCCACACTACTCAGAGAATTTTTATTTTCAGGGATGGATTTTTAGCCCAAATCAAGTTGAAGAAAAGTGGTTTCGTGAAAATCACAGAAATTTTTTTTTCAGAAACTCCGGGGTGCCTGGAGGTCGCGGTGCACCACGCAATAGTTGTATTCCAAAACTGAGTCACTCAGATCACACGAATACCCAAGCATGCTTGAAACTCATTCAAATGCAAGTGCTTCTATCTGTTTCCATGATTGTTTCCCGCTCATTCCTTTTGGTTTGGGGAACATGTCAAAATCCCATGCCCAGAGAACTTCACATAGAGTTCGCGGAAATGCTCAGTGGACACCCCAGGTAGGGTAAGGATCAGCATTTCCACACTACTCAGAGAATTTTTATTTTCAGGGATAGATTTTTAGCCCAAACCAAGTTGAAGAAAAGTGGTTTCGTGAAAATCGCAGATAATTTTTTTTCAGAAACTCCGGGGTGCCTGGAGGTCGCGGTGCACCACGCGAAGGTTGTATTCCAAAACTGAGTCACTCAGATCACACGAATACCCAAGCATCCTTGAAACTCATTCAAATGCAAGTGCTTCTATCTGTTGTCTTGATTGTTTCCCACTCATTCCTTTTGGGTTGGGGAACATGTCAAAATCCCATGCCCAGAGAACTTCAGATAGAGTTTGCGAAAATGCTCAGTGGACACCCCAGGTAGGGTAAGGATCAGCATTTCCACACTACTCAGAGAATTTTTATTTTCAGGGATGGATTTTTAGCCCAAATCAAGTTGAAGAAAAGTGGTTTCGTGAAAATCGCAGAAAATTTTTTTTCAGAAACTCCGGGGTGCCTGGAGGTCGCGGTGCACCACGCGACAGTTGTATTCCAAAACTGAGTCACTCAGATCACACGAATAACCAAGCATGCTTGAAACTCATTCAAATGCAAGTGCTTCTATCTGTTTCCATGATTGTTTCCCGCTCATTCCTTTTGGTTTGGGGAACATGTCAAAATCCCATGCCCAGAGAACTTCACATAGAGTTCGCGGAAATGCTCAGTGGACACCCCAGGTAGGGTAAGGATCAGCATTTTCACACTACTCAGAGAATTTTTATTTTCAGGGATGGATTTTTAGCCCAAACCAAGTTGAAGAAAAGTGGTTTCGTGAAAATCGCAGAAAAATTTTTTTCAGAAACTCCGGGGTGCCTGGAGGTCGCGGTGCACCACGCGACAGTTGTATTCCAAAACTGAGTCACTCAGATCACACGAATACCCAAGCATGCTTGAAACTCATTCAAATGCAAGTGCTTCTATCTGTTTCCATGATTGTTTCCCGCTCATTCCTTTTGGTTTGGGGAACATGTCAAAATCCCATGCCCAGAGAACTTCACATAGAGTTCGCGGAAATGCTCAGTGGACACCCCAGGTAGGGTAAGGATCAGCATTTCCACACTACTCAGAGAATTTTTATTTTCAGGGATGGATTTTTAGCCCAAACCAAGTTGAAGAAAAGTGGTTTCGTGAAAATCGCAGAAAAATTTTTTTCAGAAACTCCGGGGTGCCTGGAGGTCGCGGTGCACCACGCGACAGTTGTATTCCAAAACTGAGTCACTCCGATCACACGAATAACCAAGCATGCTTGAAACTCATTCAAATGCAAGTGCTTCTATCTGTTTCCATGATTGTTTCCCGAACATTCCTTTTGGTTTGGGGAACATGTCAAAATCCCATGCCCAGAGAACTTCAGATAGAGTTCGCGGAAATGCTCAGTGGACACCCCAGGTAGGGTAAGGATCAGCATTTCCACACTACTCAGAGAATTTTTATTTTCAGGGATGGATTTTGAGCCCAATCCAAGTTGAAGAAAAGTGGTTTCGTGAAAATCGCAGAAAATTTTTTTTCAGAAACTCCGGGGTGCCTGGAGGTCGCGGTGCACCACGCGACGGTTGTATTCCAAAACTGAGTCACTCAGATCACACGAGTACCCAAGCATCCTTGAAACTCATTCAAATGCAAGTGCTTCTATCTGTTGTCTTGATTGTTTCCCACTCATTCCTTTTGGGTTGGGGAACATGTCAAAATCCCATGCCCAGAGAACTTCAGATAGAGTTCGCGGAAATGCTCAGTGGACACCCCAGGTAGGGTAAGGATCAGCATTTTCACACTACTCAGAGAATTTTTATTTTCAGGGATGGATTTTTAGCCGAAATCAAGTTGAAGAAAAGTGGTTTCGTGAAAATCGCAGAAATTTTTTTTTCAGAAACTCCGGGGTGCCTGGAGGTCGCGGTGCACCACGCGACGGTTGTATTCCAAAACTGAGTCATTCAGATCACACGAGTACCCAAGCATCCTTGAAACTCATTCAAATGCAAGTGCTTCTATCTGTTGTCTTGATTGTTTCCCACTCATTCCTTTTGGGTTGGGGAACATGTCAAAATCCCATGCCCAGAGAACTTCACATAGAGTTCGCGGAAATGCTCAGTGGACACCCCAGGTAGGGTAAGGATCAGCATTTCCACACTACTCAGAGAATTTTTATTTTCAGGGATGGATTTTTAGCCCAAATCAAGTTGAAGAAAAGTGGTTTCGTGAAAATCGCAGAAAATTTTTTTTCAGAAACTCCGGGGTGCCTGGAGGTCGCGGTGCACCACGCGACAGTTGTATTCCAAAACTGAGTCACTCAGATCACACGAATACCCAAGCATGCTTGAAACTCATTCAAATGCAAGTGCTTCTATCTGTTTCCATGATTGTTTCCCGCTCATTCCTTCTCGTTTGGGGAACATGTCAAAATCAAATGCCCAGAGAACTTCACATAGAGTTCGCGGAAATGCTCAGTGGACACCCCAGGTAGGGTAAGGATCAGCATTTCCACACTACTCAGAGAATTTTTATTTTCAGGGATGGATTTTTAGCCCAATCCAAGTTGAAGAAAAGTGGTTTCGTGAGAATCGCAGAAAATTTTTTTTCAGAAACTCCGGGGTGCCTGGAGGTCGCGGTGCACCACGCGACAGTTCTATTCCAAAACTGAGTCACTCAGATCACATGAATACCCAAGCATGCTTGAAACTCATTCAAATGCAAGTGCTTCTATCTGTGTCCATGATTGTTTCCCGCTCATTCCTTTTGGTTTGGGGAACATGTCAAAATCCCATGCCCAGAGAACTTCACATAGAGTTCGCGGAAATGCTCAGTGGACACCCCAGGTAGGGTAAGGATCAGCATTTCCACACTACTCAGAGAATTTTTATTTTCAGGGATGGATTTTTAGCCCAAATCAAGTTGAAGAAAAGTGGTTTCGTGAAAATGGCAGAAAATTTTTTTTCAGAAACTCCGGGGTGCCTGGAGGTCGCGGTGCACCACGCGACGGTTGTATTCCAAAACTGAGTCACTCAGATCACACGAATACCCAAGCATGCTTGAAACTCATTCAAATGCAAGTGCTTCTATCTGTTTCCATGATTGTTTCCCGCTCATTCCTTCTCGTTTGGGGAACATGTCAAAATCAAATGCCCAGAGAACTTCACATAGAGTTCGCGGAAATGCTCAGTGGACACCCCAGGTAGGGTAAGGATCAGCATTTCCACACTACTCAGAGAATTTTTATTTTCAGGGATGGATTTTTAGCCCAATCCAAGTTGAAGAAAAGTGGTTTCGTGAGAATCGCGGAAAATTTTTTTTCAGAAACTCCGGGGTGCCTGGAGGTCGCGGTGCACCACGCGACAGTTCTATTCCAAAACTGAGTCACTCAGATCACACGAATACCCAAGCATGCTTGAAACTCATTCAAATGCAAGTGCATCTATCTGTTTCCATGATTGTTTCCCGCTCATTCCTTTTGGTTTGGGGAACATGTCAAAATCCCATGCCCAGAGAACTTCACATAGAGTTCGCGGAAATGATCAGTGGACACCCCAGGTAGGGTAAGGATCAGCATTTCCACACTACTCAGAGAATTTTTATTTTCAGGTATGGATTTTTAGCCCAAACCAAGTTGAAGAAAAGTGGTTTCGTGAAAATCGCAGACAATTTTTTTTCAGAAACTCCGGGGTGCCTGGAGGTCGCGGTGCACCACGCGACAGTTGTATTCCAAAACTGAGTCACTCAGATCACACGAATACCCAAGCATGCTTGAAACTCATTCAAATGCAAGTGCTTCTATCTGTTTCCATGATTGTTTCCCGCTCATTCCTTTTGGTTTGGGGAACATGTCAAAATCCCATGCCCAGAGAACTTCACATAGAGTTCGCGGAAATGCTCAGTGGACACCCCAGGTAGGGTAAGGATCAGCATTTCTACACTACTCAGAGAATTTTTATTTTCAGGGATGGATTTTTAGCCCAAACCAAGTTGAAGAAAAGTGGTTTCGTGAAAATCGCAGAAAATTTTTTTTCAGAAACTCCGGGGTGCCTGGAGGTCGCGGTGCACCACGCGACAGTTGTATTCCAAAACTGAGTCACTCAGATCACACGAATACCCAAGCATGCTTGAAACTCATTCAAATGCAAGTGCTTCTATCTGTGTCCATGATTGTTTCCCGCTCATTCCTTTTCGTTTGGGGAACATGTCAAAATCCCATGCCCAGAGAACTTCAGACAGAGTTCGCGGAAATGCTCAGTGGACACCCCAGGTAGGGTAAGGATCAGCATTTCCACACTACTCAGAGAATTTTTATTTTCAGGGATGGATTTTGACCCCAAACCAAGTTGAAGAAAAGTGGTTTCGTGAAAATCGCAGAAAAATTTTTTTCAGAAACTCCGGGGTGCCTGGAGGTCGCGGTGCACCACGCGACAGTTGTATTCCAAAACTGAGTCACTCAGATCACACGAATACCCAAGCATGCTTGAAACTCATTCAAATGCAAGGGCTTCTATCTGTTTCCATGATTGTTTCCCGCTCATTCCTTCTCGTTTGGGGAACATGTCAAAATCAAATGCCCAGAGAACTTCACATAGAGTTCGCGGAAATGCTCAGTGGACACCCCAGGTAGGGTAAGGATCAGCATTTCCACACTACTCAGAGAATTTTTATTTTCAGGGATGGATTTTTAGCCCAATCCAAGTTGAAGAAAAGTGGTTTCGTGAGAATCGCAGAAAATTTTTTTTCAGAAACTCCGGGGTGCCTGGAGGTCGCGGTGCACCACGCGACAGTTCTATTCCAAAACTGAGTCACTCAGATCACATGAATACCCAAGCATGCTTGAAACTCATTCAAATGCAAGTGCTTCTATCTGTGTCCATGATTGTTTCCCGCTCATTCCTTTTGGTTTGGGGAACATGTCAAAATCCCATGCCCAGAGAACTTCACATAGAGTTCTCGGAAATGCTCAGTGGACACCCCAGGTAGGGTAAGGATCAGCATTTCCACACTACTCAGAGAATTTTTATTTTCAGGGATGGATTTTTAGCCCAAATCAAGTTGAAGAAAAGTGGTTTCGTGAAAATCGCAGAAAATTTTTTTTCAGAAACTCCGGGGTGCCTGGAGGTCGCGGTGCACCACGCGACAGTTGTATTCCAAAACTGAGTCACTCAGATCACACGAATACCCAAGCATGCTTGAAACTCATTCAAATGCAAGTGCTTCTATCTGTTTCCATGATTGTTTCCCGCTCATTCCTTTTGGTTTGGGGAACATGTCAAAATCCCATGCCCAGAGAACTTCACATAGAGTTCGCGGAAATGCTCAGTGGACACCCCAGGTAGGGTAAGGATCAGCATTTCTACACTACTCAGAGAATTTTTATTTTCAGGGATGGATTTTTAGCCCAAACCAAGATGAAGAAAAGTGGTTTCGTGAAAATCGCAGATAATTTTTTTTCAGAAACTCTGGGGTGCCTGGAGGTCGCGGTGCACCACGCGACGGTTGTATTCCAAAACTGAGTCACTCAGATCACACGAGTACCCAAGCATCCTTGAAACTCATTCAAATGCAAGTGCTTCTATCTGTTTCCATGATTGTTTCCCGCTCATTCCTTTTGGTTTGGGGAACATGTCAAAATCCCATGCCCAGAGAACTTCACATAGAGTTCGCGGAAATGCTCAGTGGACACCCCAGGTAGGGTAAGGATCAGCATTTCTACACTACTCAGAGAATTTTTATTTTCAGGGATGGATTTTTAGTCCAAACCAAGTTGAAGAAAAGTGGTTTCGTGAAAATCGCAGAAAATGTTTTTTCAGAAACTCCGGGGTGCCTGGAGGTCGCGGTGCACCACGTGACAGTTGTATTCCAAAACTGAGTCACTCAGATCACACGAATACCCAAGCATGCTTGAAACTCATTCAAATTCAAGTGCTTCTATCTGTTTCCATGATTGTTTCCCGCTCATTCCTTTTGGTTTGGGGAACATGTCAAAATCCCATGCCCAGAGAACTTCACATGGAGTTCGCGGAAATGCTCAGTGGACACCCCAGGTAGGGTAAGGATCAGCATTTCCACACTACTCAGAGAATTTTTATTTTCAGGGATGGATTTTTAGCCCAAATCAAGTTGAAGAAAAGTGGTTTCGTGAAAATGGCAGAAAATTTTTTTTCAGAAACTCCGGGGTGCCTGGAGGTCGCGGTGCACCACGCGACAGTTGTATTCCAAAACTGAGTCACTCAGATCACACGAATACCCAAGCATGCTTGAAACTCATTCAAATGCAAGTGCTTCTATCTGTGTCCATAATTGTTTCCCGCTCATTCCTTTTCGTTTGGGGAACATGTCAAAATCCCATGCCCAGAGAACTTCACATAGAGTTCGCGGAAATGCTCAGTGGACACCCCAGGTAGGGTAAGGATCAGCATTTCCACACTACTCAGAGAATTTTTATTTTCAGGGATGGATTTTTAGCCCAAACCAAGTTGAAGAAAAGTGGTTTCGTGAAAATCGCAGATAATTTTTTTTCAGAAACTCCGGGGTGCCTGGAGGTCGCGGTGCACCACGCGACGGTTGTATTCCAAAACTGAGTCACTCAGATCACACGAGTACCCAAGCATCCTTGAAACTCATTCAAATGCAAGTGCTTCTATCTGTTGTCTTGAATGTTTCCCACTCATTCCTTTTGGGTTGGGGAACATGTCAAAATCCCATGTCCAGAGAACTTCAGATAGAGTTCGCGGAAATGCTCAGTGGACACCCCAGGTAGGGTAAGGATCAGCATTTCCACACTACTCAGAGAATTTTTATTTTCAGGGATGGATTTTGAGCCCAATCCAAGTTGAAGAAAAATGGTTTCGTGAAAATCGCAGAAAATTTTTTTTCAGAAACTCCGGGGTGCCTGGAGGTCGCGGTGCACCACGCGACAGTTGTATTCCAAAACTGAGTCACTCAGATCACACGAATACCCAAGCATGCTTGAAACTCATTCAAATGCAAGTGCTTCTTTCTCTTTCCATGATTGTTTCCCGCTCATTAATTTTTGGTTTGGGGAACATGTCAAAATCCCATGCCCAGAGAACTTCACATAGAGTTCGCGGAAATGCTCAGTGGACACCCCAGGTAGGGTAAGGATCAGCATTTCCACACTACTCAGAGAATTTTTATTTTCAGGGATGGATTTTTAGCCCAAACCAAGTTGAAGAAAAGTGGTTTCGTGAAATCGCAGAAAATTTTTTTTCAGAAACTCCGGGGTGCCTGGAGGTCGCGGTGTACCACGTGACAGTTGTATTCCAAAACTGAGTCACTCAGATCACACGAATACCCAAGCATGCTTGAAACTCATTCAAATGCAAGTGCTTCTATCTGTTTCCATGATTGTTTCCCGCTCATTCCTTTTGGTTTGGGGAACATGTCAAAATCCCATGCCCAGAGAACTTCACATAGAGTTCGCGGAAATGCTCAGTGGACACCCCAGGTAGGGTAAGGATCAGCATTTCCACACTACTCAGAGAATTTTTATTTTCAGGGATGGATTTTTAGCCCAAATCATGTTGAAGAAAAGTGGTTTGTGAAAATCGCAGAAAATTTTTTTTCAGAAACTCCGGGGTGCCTGGAGGTCGCGGTTCACCACGCGACAGTTGTATTCCAAAACTGAGTCACTCAGATCACACGAATACCCAAGCATGCTTGAAACTCATTCAAATGCAAGTGCTTCTATCTGTTTCCATGATTGTTTCCCACTCATTCCTTTTGGGTTGGGGAACATGTCAAAATCCCATGCCCAGAGAACTTCACATAGAGTTCGCGGAAATGCTCAGTGGACACCCCAGGTAGGGTAAGGATCAGCATTTCCACACTACTCAGAGAATTTTTATTTTCAGGGATGGATTTTTAGCCCAAACCAAGTTGAAGAAAAGTGGTTTCGTGAAAATCGCAGAAAATTTTTTTTCAGAAACTCCGGGGTGCCTGGAGGTCGCGGTGCACCACGCGACGGTTGTATTCCAAAACTGAGTCACTCAGATCACACGAGTACCCAAGCATCCTTGAAACTCATTCAAATGCAAGTGCTTCTATCTGTTGTCTTGATTGTTTCCCACTCATTCCTTTTGGGTTGGGGAAAATGTCAAAATCCCATACCCAGAGAACTTCACATAGAGTTCGCGGAAATGCTCAGTGGACACCCCAGGTAGGGTAAGGATCAGCATTTCCACACTACTCAGAGAATTTTTATTTTCAGGGATGGATTTTGAGCCCAATCCAAGTTGAAGAAAAGTGGTTTCGTGAAAATCGCAGAAAAAATTTTTTCAGAAACTCCGGGGTGCCTGGAGGTCGCGGTGCACCACGCGACAGTTGTATTCCAAAACTGAGTCACTCAGATCACACGAATAACCAAGCATGCTTGAAACTCATTCAAATGCAAGTGCTTCTATCTGTTTCCATGATTGTTTCCCGCTCATTCCTTTTGGTTTGGGGAACATGTCAAAATCCCATGCCCAGAGAATTTCACATAGAGTTTGCGGAAATGCTCAGTGGACACCCCAGGTAGGGTAAGGATCAGCATTTCCACACTACTCAGAGAATTTTTATTTTCAGGGATGGATTTTTAGCCCAAACCAAGTTGAAGAAAAGTGGTTTCGTGAAAATCGCAGATAATTTTTTTTCAGAAACTCCGGGGTGCCTGGAGGTCGCGGTGCACCACGCGACGGTTGTATTCCAAAACTGAGTCACTCAGATCACACGAGTACCCAAGCATGCTTGAAACTCATTCAAATGCAAGTGCTTCTATCTGTTGTCTTGATTGTTTCCCACTCATTCCTTTTGGGTTGGGGAACATGTCAAAATCCCATGCCCAGAGAACTTCAGATAGAGTTCGCGGAAATGCTCAGTGGACACCCCAGGTAGGGTAAGGATCAGCATTTCCACACTACTCAGAGAATTTTTATTTTCAGGGATGGATTTTTAGCCCAAACCAAGTTGAAGAAAAGTGGTTTCGTGAAAATCGCAGAAATTTTTTTTTCAGAAACTCCGGGGTGCCTGGAGGTTGCGGTGCACCACGCGACAGTTGTATTCCAAAACTGAGTCACTCAGATCACACGAATACCCAAGCATGCTTGAAACTCATTCAAATGCAAGTGCTTCTATTTGTTTCCATGATTGTTTCCCGCTCCTTCCTTTTGGTTTGGGGAATATGTCAAAATCCCATGCCCAGAGAACTTCACATAGAGTTCACTGAAATGCTCAGTGGACACCCCAGGTAGGGTAAGGATCAGCATTTCCACACTACTCAGAGAATTTTTATTTTCAGGGATGGATTTTTAGCCCAATCCAAGTTGAAGAAAAGTGGTTTCGTGAAAATCGCAGAAAATTTTTTTTCAGAAACTCCGGGGTGCCTGGAGGTCGCGGTGCACCACGCGACAGTTATATTCCAAAATTGAGTCACTCAGATCACAAGAATACCCAAGCATGCTTGAAACTCATTCAAATGCAAGTGCTTCTATCTGTTTCCATGATTGTTTCCCGCTCATTCCTTTTGGTTTGGGGAACATGTCAAAATCCCATGCCCAGAGAACTTCACATAGAGTTCGCGGAAATGCTCAGTGGACACCCCAGGTAGGGTAAGGATCAGCATTTCCACACTACTCAGAGAATTTTTATTTTCAGGGATGGATTTTTAGCCCAAACCAAGTTGAAGAAAAGTGGTTTCGTGAAAATCGCAGAAAATTTTTTTTCAGAAACTCCGGGGTGCCTGGAGGTCGCGGTGCACAACGCGACGGTTGTATTCCAAAACTGAGTCACTCAGATCACACGAGTACCCAAGCATCCTTGAAACTCATTCAAATGCAAGTGCTTCTATCTGTTGTCTTGATTGTTTCCCACTCATTCCTTTTGGGTTGGGGAACATGTCAAAATCCCATGCCCAGAGAACTTCACATAGAGTTCGCGGAAATGCTCAGTGGACACCCCAGGTAGGGTAAGGATCAGCATTTCCACACTACTCAGAGAATTTTTATTTTCAGGGATGGATTTTTAGCCCAAACCAAGTTGAAGAAAAGTGGTTTCGTGAAAATCGCAGATAATTTTTTTTCAGAAACTCCGGGGTGCCTGGAGGTCGCGGTGCACCACGCGACGGTTGTATTCCAAAACTGAGTCACTCAGATCACACGAGTACCCAAGCATGCTTGAAACTCATTCAAATGCAAGTGCTTCTATCTGTTGTCTTGATTGTTTCCCACTCATTCCTTTTGGGTTGGGGAACATGTCAAAATCCCATGCCCAGAGAACTTCAGATAGAGTTCGCGGAAATGCTCAGTGGACACCCCAGGTAGGGTAAGGATCAGCATTTCCACACTACTCAGAGAATTTTTATTTTCAGGGATGGATTTTTAGCCCAAACCAAGTTGAAGAAAAGTGGTTTCGTGAAAATCGCAGAAATTTTTTTTTCAGAAACTCCGGGGTGCCTGGAGGTTGCGGTGCACCACGCGACAGTTGTATTCCAAAACTGAGTCACTCAGATCACAAGAATACCCAAGCATGCTTGAAACTCATTCAAATGCAAGTGCTTCTATCTGTTTCCATGATTGTTTCCCGCTCATTCCTTTTGGTTTGGGGAACATGTCAAAATCCCATGCCCAGAGAACTTCACATAGAGTTCGCGGAAATGCTCAGTGGACACCCCAGGTAGGGTAAGGATCAGCATTTCCACACTACTCAGAGAATTTTTATTTTCAGGGATGGATTTTTAGCCCAAACCAAGTTGAAGAAAAGTGGTTTCGTGAAAATCGCAGAAAATTTTTTTTCAGAAACTCCGGGGTGCCTGGAGGTCGCGGTGCACCACGCGACGGTTGTATTCCAAAACTGAGTCACTCAGATCACACGAGTACCCAAGCATCCTTGAAACTCATTCAAATGCAAGTGCTTCTATCTGTTGTCTTGATTGTTTCCCACTCATTCCTTTTGGGTTGGGGAACATGTCAAAATCCCATGACCAGAGAACTTCAGATAGAGTTCGCGGAAATGCTCAGTGGACACCCCAGGTAGGGTAAGGATCAGCATTTTCACACTACTCAGAGAATTTTTATTTTCAGGGATGGATTTTTAGCCGAAATCAAGTTGATGAAAAGTGGTTTCGTGAAAATCGCAGAAATTTTTTTTTCAGAAACTCCCGGGTGCCTGGAGGTCGCGGTGCACAACGCGACGGTTGTATTCCAAAACTGAGTCACTCAGATCACACGAGTACCCAAGCATCCTTGAAACTCATTCAAATGCAAGTGCTTCTATCTGTTGTCTTGATTGTTTCCCACTCATTCCTTTTGGGTAGGGGAACATGTCAAAATCCCATGCCCAGAGAACTTCACATAGAGTTCGCGGAAATGCTCAGTGGACACCCCAGGTAGGGTAAGGATCAGCATTTCCACACTACTCAGAGAATTTTTATTTTCAGGGATGGATTTTTAGCCCAAATCAAGTTGAAGAAAAGTAGTTTCGTGAAAATCGCAGAAAATTTTTTTTCAGAAACTCCGGGGTGCCTGGAGGTCGCGGTGCTCCACGCGACAGTTGTATTCCAAAACTGAGTCACTCAGATCACACGAATAACCAAGCATGCTTGAAACTCATTCAAATGCAAGTGCTTCTATCTGTTTCCATGATTGTTTCCCGCTCATTCCTTTTGGTTTGGGGAACATGTCAAAATCCCATGCCCAGAGAACTTCACATAGAGTTCGCGGAAATGCTCAGTGGACAACCCAGGTAGGGTAAGGATCAGCATTTCCACACTACTCAGAGAATTTTTATTTTCAGGGATGGATTTTTAGCCCAAACCAAGTTGAAGAAAAGTGGTTTCGTGAAAATCGCAGATAATTTTTTTTCAGAAACTCCGGGGTGCCTGGAGGTCGCGGTGCACCACGCGACGGTTGTATTCCAAAACTGAGTCACTCAGATCACACGAATACCCAAGCATGCTTGAAACTCATTCAAATGCAAGTGCTTCTATTTGTTTCCATGATTGTTTCCCGCTCCTTCCTTTTGGTTTGGGGAACATGTCAAAATCCCATGCCCAGAGAACTTCACATAGAGTTCGCGGAAATGCTTAGTGGACACCCCAGGTAGGGTAAGGATCAGCATTTCCACACTACTCAGAGAATTTTTATTTTCAGGGATGGATTTTTAGCCCAATCCAAGTTGAAGAAAAGTGGTTTCGTGAAAATCGCAGAAAATTTTTTTTCAGAAACTCCGGGGTGCCTGGAGGTCGCGGTGCACCACGCGACAGTTGTATTCCAAAACTGAGTCACTCAGATCACACGAATACCCAAGCATGCTTGAAACTCATTCAAATGCAAGTGCTTCTATCTCTTTCCATGATTGTTTCCCGCTCATTCCTTTTGGTTTGGGGAACATGTCAAAATCCCATGCCCAGAGAACTTCACATAGAGTTCGCGGAAATGCTCAGTGGACACCCCAGGTAGGGTAAGGATCAGCATTTCCACACTACTCAGAGAATTTTTATTTTCAGGGATGGATTTTTAGCCCAAATCAAGTTGAAGAAAAGTGGTTTCGTGAAAATCGCAGAAAATTTTTTTTCAGAAACTCCGGGGTGCCTGGAGGTCGCGGTGCACCATGCGACAGTTGTATTCCAAAACTGAGTCACTCAGATCACACGAATACCCAAGCATGCTTGAAACTTATTCAAATGCAAGTGCTTCTATCTGTGTCCATGATTGTTTCCCGCTCATTCCTTTTCGTTTGGGGAACATGTCAAAATCCCATGCCCAGAGAACTTCACATAGAGTTCGCGGAAATGCTCAGTGGACACCCCAGGTAGGGTAAGGATCAGCATTTCCACACTACTCAGAGAATTTTTATGTTCAGGGATGGATTTTTAGCCCAAATCAAGTTGAAGAAAAGTGGTTTCGTGAAAATCGCAGAAAGTTTTTTTTCAGAAACTCCGGGGTGCCTTGAGGTCGCGGTGCACCATGCGACAGTTGTATTCCAAAACTGAGTCACTCAGATCACACGAATACCCAAGCATGCTTGAAACTTATTCAAATGCAAGTGCTTCTATCTGTGTCCATGATTGTTTCCCGCTCATTCCTTTTCGTTTGGGGAACATGTCAAAATCCCATGCCCAGAGAACTTCACATAGAGTTCGCGGAAATGCTCAGTGGACACCCCAGGTAGGGTAAGGATCAGCATTTCCACACTACTCAGAGAATTTTTATGTTCAGGGATGGATTTTTAGCCCAAACCAAGTTGAAGAAAAGTGGTTTCGTGAAAATCGCAGAAAATTTTTTTTCAGAAACTCCGGGGTGCCTGGAGGTCGCGGTGCACCACGTGACAGTTGTATTCCAAAACTGAGTCACTCAGATCACACGAATACCCAAGCATGCTTGAAACTCATTCAAATGCAAGTGCTTCTATCTGTTTCCATGATTGTTTCCCGCTCATTCCTTTTGGTTTGGGGAACATGTCAAAATCCCATGCCCAGAGAACTTCACATAGAGTTCGCGGAAATGCTCAGTGGACACCCCAGGTAGGGTAAGGATCAGCATTTCCACACTACTCAGAGAATTTTTATTTTCAGGGATGGATTTTTAGCCCAAATCATGTTGAAGAAAAGTGGTTTCGTGAAAATCGCAGAAAATTTTTTTTCAGAAACTACGGGGTGCCTGGAGGTCGCGGTGCACCACGCGACAGTTGTATTCCAAAACTGAGTCACTCAGATCACACGAATACCCAAGCATGCTTGAAACTCATTCAAATGCAAGTGCTTCTATCTGTTTCCATGACTGTTTCCCACTCATTCCTTTTGGGTTGGGGAAAATGTCAAAATCCCATGCCCAGAGAACTTCAGATAGAGTTCGCGGAAATGCTCAGTGGACACCCCAGGTAGGGTAAGGATCAGCATTTCCACACTACTCAGAGAATTTTTATTTTCAGGGATGGATTTTTAGCCCAAACCAAGTTGAAGAAAAGTGGTTTCATGAAAATCGCAGAAAATTTTTTTTCAGAAACTCCGGGGTGCCTGGAGGTCACGGTGCACCACGCGACAGTTGTATTCCAAAACTGAGTCACTCAGATCACACGAATACCCAAGCATGCTTGAAACTCATTCAAATGCAAGTGCTTCTATCTGTTTCCATGATTGTTTTCCGCACATTCCTTTTGGTTTGGGGAACATGTCAAAATCCCATGCCCAGAGAACTTCACATAGAGTTCGCGGAAATGCTCAGTGGACACCCCAGGTAGGGTAAGGATCAGCATTTCCACACTACTCAGAGAATTTTTATTTTCAGGGATGGATTTTTAGCCCAAACCAAGTTGAAGAAAAGAGGTTTCGTGAAAATCGCAGAAATTTTTTTTTCAGAAACTCCGGGGTGCCTGGAGGTCGCGGTGCACCACGCGACAGTTGTATTCCAAAACTGAGTCACTCAGATCACACGAATACCCAAGCATGCTTGAAACTCATTCAAATGCAAGTGCTTCTATTTGTTTCCATGATTGTTTCCCGCTCCTTCCTTTTGGTTTGGGGAATATGTCAAAATCCCATGCCCAGAGAACTTCACATAGAGTTCGCGGAAATGCTCAGTGGACACCCCAGGTAGGGTAAGGATCAGCATTTCCACACTACTCAGAGAATTTTTATTTTCAGGGATGGATTTTTAGCCCAATCCAAGTTGAAGAAAAGTGGTTTCGTGAAAATCGCAGAAAATTTTTTTTCAGAAACTCCGGGGTGCCTGGAGGTCGCGGTGCACCACGCGACAGTTATATTCCAAAATTGAGTCACTCAGATCACAAGAATACCCAAGCATGCTTGAAACTCATTCAAATGCAAGTGCTTCTATCTGTTTCCATGATTGTTTCCCGCTCATTCCTTTTGGTTTGGGGAACATGTCAAAATCCCATGCCCAGAGAACTTCACATAGAGTTCGCGGAAATGCTCAGTGGACACCCCAGGTAGGGTAAGGATCAGCATTTCCACACTACTCAGAGAATTTTTATTTTCAGGGATGGATTTTTAGCCCAATCCAAGTTGAAGAAAAGTGGTTTTGTGAGAATCGCAGAAAATTTTTTTTCAGAAACTCCGGGGTGCCTGGAGGTCGCGGTGCACCACGCGACAGTTGTATTCCAAAACTGAGTCACTCAGATCACACAAATACCCAAGCATGCTTGAAACTCATTCAAATGCAAGTGCTTCTATCTGTTTCCATGATTGTTTCCCGCTCATTCCTTTTGGTTTGGGGAACATGTCAAAATCCCATGCCCAGAGAACTTCACATAGAGTTCGCGGAAATGCTCAGTGGACACCCCAGGTAGGGTAAGGATCAGCATTTCCACACTACTCAGAGAATTTTTATTTTCAGGGATGGATTTTTAGCCCAAACCAAGTTGAAGAAAAGTGGTTTCGTGAGAATCGCAGAAAATTTTTTTTCAGAAACTGCGGGGTGCCTGGAGGTCGCGGTGCACCACGCGACAGTTGTATTCCAAAACTGAGTCACTCAGATCACACGAATACCCAAGCATGCTTGAAACTCATTCAAATGCAAGTGCTTCTATTTGTTTCCATGATTGTTTCCCGCTCCTTCCTTTTGGTTTGGGGAATATGTCAAAATCCCATGCCCAGAGAACTTCACATAGAGTTCGCGGAAATGCTCAGTGGACACCCCAGGTAGGGTAAGGATCAGCATTTCCACACTACTCAGAGAATTTTTATTTTCAGGGATGGATTTTTAGCCCAAATCAAGTTGAAGAAAAGTGGTTTCGTGAAAATCGCAGAAAAGTTTTTTTCAGAAACTCCGGGGTGCCTGGAGGTCGCGGTGCACCACGCGACAGTTGTATTCCAAAACTGAGTCACTCAGATCACACGTATACCCAAGCATGCTTGAAACTCATTCAAATGCAAGTGCTTCTATCTGTTTCCATGATTGTTTCCCGCTTATTCCTTTTGGTTTGGGGAACATGTCAAAATCCCATGCCCAGAGAACTTCACATAGAGTTCGCGGAAATGCTCAGTGGACACCCCAGGTAGGGTAAGGATCAGCATTTCCACACTACTCAGAGAATTTTTATTTTCAGGGATGGATTTTTAGCCCAAATCAAGTTGAAGAAAAGTGGTTTCATAAAAATCGCAGAAAATTTTTTTTCAGAAACTCCGGGGTGCTTGGAGGTCACGGTGCACCACGCGACAGTTGTATTCCAAAACTGAGTCACTCAGATCACACGAATACCCAAGCATGCTTGAAACTCATTCAAATGCAAGTGCTTCTATCTGTTTCTATGATTGTTTCCCGCACATTCCTTTTGGTTTGGGGAACATGTCAAAATCCCATGCCCAGAGAACTTCACATAGAGTTCGCGGAAATGCTCAGTGGACACCCCAGGTAGGGTAAGGATCAGCATTTCCACACTACTCAGAGAATTTTTATTTTCAGGGATGGATTTTGAGCCCAATCCAAGTTGAAGAAAAGTGGTTTCGTGAAAATCGCAGAAAAATTTTTTTCAGAAACTCCGGGGTGCCTGGAGGTCGCGGTGCACCACGCGACAGTTGTATTCCAAAACTGAATCACTCAGATCACACGAATAACCAAGCATGCTTGAAACTCATTCAAATGCAAGTGCTTCTATCTGTTTCCATGATTGTTTCCCGCTCATTCCTTTTGGTTTGGGGAACATGTCAAAATCCCATGCCCAGAGAACTTCACATATAGTTCGCGGAAATGCTCAGTGGACACCCCAGGTAGGGTAAGGATCAGCATTTCCACACTACTCAGAGAATTTTTATTTTCAGGGATGGATTTTTAGCCCAAACCAAGTTGAAGAAAAGTGGTTTCGTGAAAATCGCAGAAATTTTTTTTTCAGAAACTCCGGGGTGCCTGGAGGTCGCGGTGCACCACGCGACAGTTGTATTCCAAAACTGAGTCACTCAGATCACACGAATACCCAAGCATGCTTGAAACTCATTCAAATGCAAGTGCTTCTATTTGTTTCCATGATTGTTTCCCGCTCCTTCCTTTTGGTTTGGGGAATATGTCAAAATCCCATGCCCAGAGAACTTCACATAGAGTTCGCGGAAATGCTCAGTGGACACCCCAGGTAGGGTAAGGATCAGCATTTCCACACTACTCAGAGAATTTTTATTTTCAGGGATGGATTTTTAGCCCAATCCAAGTTGAAGAAAAGTGGTTTCGTGAAAATCGCAGAAAATTTTTTTTCAGAAACTCCGGGGTGCCTGGAGGTCGCGGTGCACCACGCGACAGTTATATTCCAAAATTGAGTCACTCAGATCACAAGAATACCCAAGCATGCTTGAAACTCATTCAAATGCAAGTGCTTCTATCTGTTTCCATGATTGTTTCCCGCTCATTCCTTTTGGTTTGGGGAACATGTCAAAATCCCATGCCCAGAGAACTTCACATAGAGTTCGCGGAAATGCTCAGTGGACACCCCAGGTAGGGTAAGGATCAGCATTTCCACACTACTCAGAGAATTTTTATTTTCAGGGATGGATTTTTAGCCCAAACCAAGTTGAAGAAAAGTGGTTTCGTGAAAATCGCAGAAAATTTTTTTTCAGAAACTCCGGGGTGCCTGGAGGTCGCGGTGCACAACGCGACGGTTGTATTCCAAAACTGAGTCACTCAGATCACACGAGTACCCAAGCATCCTTGAAACTCATTCAAATGCAAGTGCTTCTATCTGTTGTCTTGATTGTTTCCCACTCATTCCTTTTGGGTTGGGGAACATGTCAAAATCCCATGCCCAGAGAACTTCACATAGAGTTCGCGGAAATGCTCAGTGGACACCCCAGGTAGGGTAAGGATCAGCATTTCCACACTACTCAGAGAATTTTTATTTTCAGGGATGGATTTTTAGCCCAAATCAAGTTGAAGAAAAGTGGTTTCGTGAAAATCGCAGAAAATTTTTTTTCAGAAACTCCGGGGTGCCTGGAGGTCGCGGTGCACCACGCGACAGTTGTATTCCAAAACTGAGTCACTCAGATCACACGAATACCCAAGCATGCTTGAAACTCATTCAAATGCAAGTGCTTCTATCTGTTTCCATGATTGTTTCCCGCTCATTCCTTCTCGTTTGGGGAACATGTCAAAATCAAATGCCCAGAGAACTTCACATAGAGTTCGCGGAAATGCTCAGTGGACACCCCAGGTAGGGTAAGGATCAGCATTTCCACACTACTCAGAGAATTTTTATTTTCAGGGATGGATTTTTAGCCCAATCCAAGTTGAAGAAAAGTGGTTTTGTGAGAATCGCAGAAAATTTTTTTTCAGAAACTCCGGGGTGCCTGGAGGTCGCGGTGCACCACGCGACAGTTGTATTCCAAAACTGAGTCACTCAGATCACACAAATACCCAAGCATGCTTGAAACTCATTCAAATGCAAGTGCTTCTATCTGTTTCCATGATTGTTTCCCGCTCATTCCTTTTGGTTTGGGGAACATGTCAAAATCCCATGCCCAGAGAACTTCACATAGAGTTCGCGGAAATGCTCAGTGGACACCCCAGGTAGGGTAAGGATCAGCATTTCCACACTACTCAGAGAATTTTTATTTTCAGGGATGGATTTTTAGCCCAAACCAAGTTGAAGAAAAGTGGTTTCGTGAGAATCGCAGAAAATTTTTTTTCAGAAACTGCGGGGTGCCTGGAGGTCGCGGTGCACCACGCGACAGTTGTATTCCAAAACTGAGTCACTCAGATCACACGAATACCCAAGCATGCTTGAAACTCATTCAAATGCAAGTGCTTCTATTTGTTTCCATGATTGTTTCCCGCTCCTTCCTTTTGGTTTGGGGAATATGTCAAAATCCCATGCCCAGAGAACTTCACATAGAGTTCGCGGAAATGCTCAGTGGACACCCCAGGTAGGGTAAGGATCAGCATTTCCACACTACTCAGAGAATTTTTATTTTCAGGGATGGATTTTTAGCCCAATCCAAGTTGAAGAAAAGTGGTTTCGTGAAAATCGCAGAAAATTTTTTTTCAGAAACTCCGGGGTGCCTGGAGGTCGCGGTGCACCACGCGACAGTTATATTCCAAAATTGAGTCACTCAGATCACAAGAATACCCAAGCATGCTTGAAACTCATTCAAATGCAAGTGCTTCTATCTGTTTCCATGATTGTTTCCCGCTCATTCCTTTTGGTTTGGGGAACATGTCAAAATCCCATGCCCAGAGAACTTCACATAGAGTTCGCGGAAATGCTCAGTGGACACCCCAGGTAGGGTAAGGATCAGCATTTCCACACTACTCAGAGAATTTTTATTTTCAGGGATGGATTTTTAGCCCAAACCAAGTTGAAGAAAAGTGGTTTCGTGAAAATCGCAGAAAATTTTTTTTCAGAAACTCCGGGGTGCCTGGAGGTCGCGGTGCACAACGCGACGGTTGTATTCCAAAACTGAGTCACTCAGATCACACGAATACCCAAGCATCCTTGAAACTCATTCAAATGCAAGTGCTTCTATCTGTTGTCTTGATTGTTTCCCACTCATTCCTTTTGGGTTGGGGAACATGTCAAAATCCCATGCCCAGAGAACTTCACATAGAGTTCGCGGAAATGCTCAGTGGACACCCCAGGTAGGGTAAGGATCAGCATTTCCACACTACTCAGAGAATTTTTATTTTCAGGGATGGATTTTTAGCCCAAATCAAGTTGAAGAAAAGTGGTTTCGTGAAAATCGCAGAAAATTTTTTTTCAGAAACTCCGGGGTGCCTGGAGGTCGCGGTGCACCACGCGACAGTTGTATTCCAAAACTGAGTCACTCAGATCACACGAATACCCAAGCATGCTTGAAACTCATTCAAATGCAAGTGCTTCTATCTGTTTCCATGATTGTTTCCCGCTCATTCCTTCTCGTTTGGGGAACATGTCAAAATCAAATGCCCAGAGAACTTCACATAGAGTTCGCGGAAATGCTCAGTGGACACCCCAGGTAGGGTAAGGATCAGCATTTCCACACTACTCAGAGAATTTTTATTTTCAGGGATGGATTTTTAGCCCAAATCAAGTTGAAGAAAAGTGGTTTCGTGAAAATCGCAGAAATTTTTTTTTCAGAAACTCCGGGGTGCCTGGAGGTCGCGGTGCACCACGCGACAGTTGTATTCCAAAACTGAGTCACTCAGATCACACGAATACCCAAGCATGCTTGAAACTCATTCAAATGCAAGTGCTTCTATCTGTTTCCATGATTGTTTCCCGCACATTCCTTTTGGTTTGGGGAACATGTCAAAATCCCATGCCCAGAGAACTTCACATAGAGTTCGCGGAAATGCTCAGTGGACACCCCAGGTAGGGTAAGGATCAGCATTTCCACACTACTCAGAGAATTTTTATTTTCAGGGATGGATTTTGAGCCCAATCCAAGTTGAAGAAAAGTGGTTTCGTGAAAATCGCAGAAAAAATTTTTTCAGAAACTCCGGGGTGCCTGGAGGTTGCGGTGCACCACGCGACAGTTGTATTCCAAAACTGAGTCACTCAGATCACACGAATAACCAAGCATGCTTGAAACTCATTCAAATGCAAGTGCTTCTATCTGTTTCCATGATTGTTTCCCGCTCATTCCTTTTGGTTTGGGGAACATGTCAAAATCCCATGCCCAGAGAACTTCACATATAGTTCGCGGAAATGCTCAGTGGACACCCCAGGTAGGGTAAGGATCAGCATTTCCACACTACTCAGAGAATTTTTATTTTCAGTGATGGATTTTTAGCCCAAACCAAGTTGAAGAAAAGTGGTTTCGTGAAAATCGCAGAAATTTTTTTTTCAGAAACTCCGGGGTGCCTGGAGGTCGCGGTGCACCACGCGACAGTTGTATTCCAAAACTGAGTCACTCAGATCACACGAATACCCAAGCATGCTTGAAACTCATTCAAATGCAAGTGCTTCTATTTGTTTCCATGATTGTTTCCCGCTCCTTCCTTTTGGTTTGGGGAATATGTCAAAATCCCATGCCCAGAGAACTTCACATAGAGTTCGCGGAAATGCTCAGTGGACACCCCAGGTAGGGTAAGGATCAGCATTTCCACACTACTCAGAGAATTTTTATTTTCAGGGATGGATTTTTAGCCCAATCCAAGTTGAAGAAAAGTGGTTTCGTGAAAATCGCAGAAAATTTTTTTTCAGAAACTCCGGGGTGCCTGGAGGTCGCGGTGCACAACGCGACGGTTGTATTCAAAAACTGAGTCACTCAGATCACACGAGTACCCAAGCATCCTTGAAACTCATTCAAATGCAAGTGCTTCTATCTGTTGTCTTGATTGTTTCCCACTCATTCCTTTTGGGTTGGGGAACATGTCAAAATCCCGTGCCCAGAGAACTTCACATAGAGTTCGCGGAAATGCTCAGTGGACACCCCAGGTAGGGTAAGGATCAGCATTTCCACACTACTCAGAGAATTTTTATTTTCAGGGATGGATTTTTAGCCCAAACCAAGTTGAAGAAAAGTGGTTTCGTGAGAATCGCAGAAAATTTTTTTTCAGAAACTGCGGGGTGCCTGGAGGTCGCGGTGCACCACGCGACAGTTGTATTCCAAAACTGAGTCACTCAGATCACACAAATACCCAAGCATGCTTGAAACTCATTCAAATGCAAGTGCTTCTATCTGTTTCCATGTTTGTTTCCCGCTCATTCCTTTTGGTTTGGGGAACATGTCAAAATCCCATGCCCAGAGAACTTCACATAGAGTTCGCGGGAATGCTCAGTGGACACCCCAGGTAGGGTAAGGATCAGCATTTCCACACTACTCAGAGAATTTTTATTTTCAGGGATGGATTTTTAGCCCAAACCAAGTTGAAGAAAAGTGGTTTCAAGAAAATCGCAGAAAATTTTTTTTCAGAAACTCCGGGGTGCCTGGAGGTCACGGTGCACCACGCGACAGTTGTATTCCAAAACTGAGTCACTCAGATCACACGAATACCCAAGTATGCTTGAAACTCATTCAAATGCAAGTGCTTCTATCTGTTTCCATGATTGTTTCCCGCACATTCCTTTTGGTTTGGGGAACATGTCAAAATCCCATGCCCAGAGAACTTCAGATAGAGTTCGCGGAAATACTCAGTGGACACCCCAGGTAGGGTAAGGATCAGCATTTCCACACTACTCAGAGAATTTTTATTTTCAGGGATGGATTTTTAGCCCAAACCAAGTTGAAGAAAAGTGGTTTCGTGAAAATCGCAGAAAATTTTTTTTCAGAAACTCCGGGGTGCCTGGAGGTCGCGGTGCACCACGCGACGGTTGTATTCCAAAACTGAGTCACTCAGATCACACGAGTACCCAAGCATCCTTGAAACTCATTCAAATGCAAGTGCTTCTATCTGTTGTCTTGATTGTTTCCCACTCATTCCTTTTGGGTTGGGGAACATGTCAAAATCCCATGCCCAGAGAACTTCAGATAGAGTTCGCGGAAATGCTCAGTGGACACCCCAGGTAGGGTAAGGATCAGCATTTTCACACTACTCAGAGAATTTTTATTTTCAGGGATGGATTTTTAGCCGAAATCAAGTTGATGAAAAGTGGTTTCGTGAAAATCGCAGAAATTTTTTTTTCAGAAACTCCGGGGTGCCTGGAGGTCGCGGTGCACAACGCGACGGTTGTATTCCAAAACTGAGTCACTCAGATCACACGAGTACCCAAGCATCCTTGAAACTCATTCAAATGCAAGTGCTTCTATCTGTTGTCTTGATTGTTTCCCACTCATTCCTTTTGGGTTGGGGAACATGTCAAAATCCCATGCCCAGAGAACTTCACATAGAGTTCGCGGAAATGCTCAGTGGACACCCCAGGTAGGGTAAGGATCAGCATTTCCACACTACTCAGAGAATTTTTATTTTCAGGGATGGATTTTTAGCCCAAATCAAGTTGAAGAAAAGTGGTTTCGTGAAAATCGCAGATAATTTTTTTTCAGAAACTCCGGGGTGCCTGGAGGTCGCGGTGCACCACGTGACAGTTGTATTCCAAAACTGAGTCACTCAGATCACACGAATACCCAAGCATGCTTGAAACTCATTCAAATGCAAGTGCTTCTATCTGTTTCCATGATTGTTTCCCGCTCATTCCTTCTCGTTTGGGGAACATGTCAAAATCAAATGCCCAGAGAACTTCACATAGAGTTCGCGGAAATGCTCAGTGGACACCCCAGGTAGGGTAAGGATCAGCATTTCCACACTACTCAGAGAATTTTTATTTTCAGGGATGGATTTTTAGCCCAATCCAAGTTGAAGAAAAGTGGTTTTGTGAGAATCGCAGAAAATTTTTTTTCAGAAACTCCGGGGTGCCTGGAGGTCGCGGTGCACCACGCGACAGTTGTATTCCAAAACTGAGTCACTCAGATCACACAAATACCCAAGCATGCTTGAAACTCATTCAAATGCAAGTGCTTCTATCTGTTTCCATGATTGTTTCCCGCTCATTCCTTTTGGTTTGGGGAACATGTCAAAATCCCATGCCCAGAGAACTTCACATAGAGTTCGCGGAAATGCTCAGTGGACACCCCAGGTAGGGTAAGGATCAGCATTTCCACACTACTCAGAGAATTTTTATTTTCAGGGATGGATTTTTAGCCCAAACCAAGTTGAAGAAAAGTTGTTTCATGAAAATCGCAGAAAATTTTTTTTCAGAAACTCCGGGGTGCCTGGAGGTCCCGGTGCACCACGCGACGGTTGTATTCCAAAACTGATTCATTCAGATCACACGAATACCCAAGCATGCTTGAAACTCATTCAAATGCAAGTGCTTCTATCTGTTGTCTTGATTGTTTCCCGCTCATTCCTTTTGGTTTGGGGAAAATGTCAAAATCCCATGCCCAGAGAACTTCACATAGAGTTTGCGGAAATGCTCAGTGGACACCCCAGGTAGGGTAAGGATCAGCATTTCCACACTACTCAGAGAATTTTTATTTTCAGGGATGGATTTTGAGCCCAATCCAAGTTGAAGAAAAGTGGTTTCGTGAAAATCGCAGAAAAATTTTTTTCAGAAACTCCGGGGTGCCTGGAGGTCGCGGTGCACCACGCGACAGTTGTATTCCAAAACTGAGTCACTCAGATCACACGAATAACCAAGCATGCTTGAAACTCATTCAAATGCAAGTGCTTCTATCTGTTTCCATGATTGTTTCCCGCTCATTCCTTTTGGTTTGGGGAACATGTCAAAATCCCATGCCCAGAGAACTTCACATAGAGTTCGCGGAAATGCTCAGTGGACACCCCAGGTAGGGTAAGGATCAGCATTTCCACACTACTCAGAGAATTTTTATTTTCAGGGATGGATTTTTAGCCCAAACCAAGTTGAAGAAAAGTGGTTTCGTGAAAATCGCAGAAAATTTTTTTTCAGAAACTCCGGGGTGCCTGGAGGTCGCGGTGCACCACGCGACGGTTGTATTCCAAAGCTGAGTCACTCAGATCACACGAGTACCCAAGCATGCTTGAAACTCATTCAAATGCAAGTGCTTCTATCTGTTTCCATGATTGTTTCCCGCTCATTCCTTTTGGTTTGGGGAACATGTCAAAATCCCATGCCCAGAGAACTTCACATAGAGTTCGCGGAAATGCTCAGTGGACACCCCAGGTAGGGTAAGGATCAGCATTTCCACACTACTCAGAGAATTTTTATTTTCAGGGATGGATTTTTAGCCCAAACCAAGTTGAAGAAAAGTGGTTTCGTGAAAATCGCAGAAAATTTTTTTTCAGAAACTCCGGGGTGCCTGGAGGTCGCGGTGCACCACGCGACGGTTGTATTCCAAAACTGAGTCACTCAGATCACACGAGTACCCAAGCATCCTTGAAACTCATTCAAATGCAAGTGCTTCTATCTGTTGTCTTGATTGTTTCCCACTCATTCCTTTTGGGTTGGGGAACATGTCAAAATCCCATGCCCAGAGAACTTCAGATAGAGTTCGCGGAAATGCTCAGTGGACACCCCAGGTAGGGTAAGGATCAGCATTTTCACACTACTCAGAGAATTTTTATTTTCAGGGATGGATTTTTAGCCGAAATCAAGTTGATGAAAAGTGGTTTCGTGAAAATCGCAGAAATTTTTTTTTCAGAAACTGCGGGGTGCCTGGAGGTCGCGGTGCACAACGCGACGGTTGTATTCCAAAACTGAGTCACTCAGATCACACGAGTACCCAAGCATCCTTGAAACTCATTCAAATGCAAGTGATTCTATCTGTTGTCTTGATTGTTTCCCACTCATTCCTTTTGGGTTGGGGAACATGTCAAAATCCCATGCCCAGAGAACTTCACATAGAGTTCGCGGAAATGCTCAGAGGACACCCCAGGTAGGGTAAGGATCAGCATTTCCACACTACTCAGAGAATTTTTATTTTCAGGGATGGATTTTTAGCCCAAATCAAGTTGAAGAAAAGTGGTTTCGTGAAAATCGCAGAAAATTTTTTTTCAGAAACTCCGGGGTGTCTGGAGGTCGCGGTGCACCACGCGACAGTTGTATTCCAAAACTGAGTCACTCAGATCACACGAATACCCAAGCATCCTTGAAACTCATTTAAATGCAAGTGCTTCTATCTGTTGTCTTGATTGTTTCCCACTCATTCCTTTTGGGTTGGGGAAAATGTCAAAATCCCATGCCCAGAGAACTTCAGATAGAGTTCGCGAAAATGCTCAGTGGACACCCCAGGTAGGGTAAGGATCAGCATTTCCACACTACTCAGAGAATTTTTATTTTCAGGGATGGATTTTTAGCCCAAATCAAGTTGAAGAAAAGTGGTTTCGTGAAAATCGCAGAAATTTTTTTTTCAGAAACTCCGGGGTGCCTGGAGGTCGCGGTGCACCACGCGACAGTTGTATTCCAAAACTGAGTCACTCAGATCACACAAATACCCAAGCATGCTTGAAACTCATTCAAATGCAAGTGCTTCTATCTGTTTCCATGATTGTTTCCCGCTCATTCCTTTTGGTTTGGGGAACATGTCAAAATCCCATGCCCAGAGAACTTCACATAGAGTTCGCGGAAATGCTCAGTGGACACCCCAGGTAGGGTAAGGATCAGCATTTCCACACTACTCAGAGAATTTTTATTTTCAGGGATGGATTTTTAGCCCAAACCAAGTTGAAGAAAAGTGGTTTCGTGAGAATCGCAGAAAATTTTTTTTCAGAAACTGCGGGGTGCCTGGAGGTCGCGGTGCACCACGCGACAGTTGTATTCCAAAACTGAGTCACTCAGATCACACAAATACCCAAGCATGCTTGAAACTCATTCAAATGCAAGTGCTTCTATCTGTTTCCATGATTGTTTCCCGCTCATTCCTTTTGGTTTGGGGAACATGTCAAAATCCCATGCCCAGAGAACTTCACATAGAGTTCGCGGAAATGCTCAGTGGACACCCCAGGTAGGGTAAGGATCAGCATTTCCACACTACTCAGAGAATTTTTATTTTCAGGGATGGATTTTTAGCCCAATCCAAGTTGAAGAAAAGTGGTTTCGTGAGAATCGCAGAAAATTTTTTTTCAGAAACTCCGGGGTGCCTGGAGGTCGCGGTGCACCACGCGACAGTTGTATTCCAAAACTGAGTCACTCAGATCACACAAATACCCAAGCATGCTTGAAACTCATTCAAATGCAAGTGCTTCTATCTGTTTCCATGATTGTTTCCCGCTCATTCCTTTTGGTTTGGGGAACATGTCAAAATCCCATGCCCAGAGAACTTCACATAGAGTTCGCGGAAATGCTCAGTGGACACCCCAGGTAGGGTAAGGATCAGCATTTCCACACTACTCAGAGAATTTTTATTTTCAGGGATGGATTTTTAGCCCAAATCAAGTTGAAGAAAAGTGGTTTCGTGAAAATCGCAGAAAATTTTTTTTCAGAAACTCCGGGGTGCCTGGAGGTCGCGGTGCACCACGCGACGGTTGTATTCCAAAACTGAGTCACTCAGATCACACAAGTACCCAAGCATCCTTGAAACTCATTCAAATGCAAGTGCTTCTATCTGTTGTCTTGATTGTTTCCCACTCATTCCTTTTGGGTTGGGGAACATGTCAAAATCCCATGCCCAGAGAACTTCACATAGAGTTCGCGGAAATGCTCAGTGGACACCCCAGGTAGGGTAAGGATCAGCATTTTCAGACTACTCAGAGAATTTTTATTTTCAGGGATGGATTTTTAGACGAAATCAAGTTGAAGAAAAGTGGTTTCGTGAAAATCGCAGAAATTTTTTTTTCAGAAACTCCGGGGTGCCTGGAGGTCGCGGTGCACAACGCGACGGTTGTATTCCAAAACTGAGTCACTCAGATCACACGAGTACCCAAGCATCCTTGAAACTCATTCAAATGCAAGTGCTTCTATCTGTTGTCTTGATTGTTTCCCACTCATTCCTTTTGGGTTGGGGAACATGTCAAAATCCCATGCCCAGAGAACTTCACATAGAGTTCGCGGAAATGCTCAGAGGACACCCCAGGTAGGGTAAGGATCAGCATTTCCACACTACTCAGAGAATTTTTATTTTCAGGGATGGATTTTTAGCCCAAATCAAGTTGAAGAAAAGTGGTTTGGTGAAAATCGCAGAAAATTTTTTTTCAGAAACTCCGGGGTGCCTGGAGGTCGCGGTGCACCACGCGACAGTTGTATTCCAAAACTGAGTCACTCAGATCACACGAATACCCAAGCATGCTTGAAACTCATTCAAATGCAAGTGCTTCTATCTGTTTCCATGATTGTTTCCCGCTCATTCCTTCTCGTTTGGGGAACATGTCAAAATCAAATGCCCAGAGAACTTCACATAGAGTTCGCGGAAATGCTCAGTGGACACCCCAGGTAGGGTAAGGATCAGCATTTCCACACTACTCAGAGAATTTTTATTTTCAGGGATGGATTTTTAGCCCAATCCAAGTTGAAGAAAAGTGGTTTCGTGAGAATCGCAGAAAATTTTTTTTCAGAAACTCCGGGGTGCCTGGAGGTCGCGGTGCACCACGCGACAGTTGTATTCCAAAACTGAGTCACTCAGATCACACAAATTCCCAAGCATGCTTGAAACTCATTCAAATGCAAGTGCTTCTATCTGTTTCCATGATTGTTTCCCGCTCATTCCTTTTGGTTTGGGGAACATGTCAAAATCCCATGCCCAGAGAACTTCACATAGAGTTCGCGGAAATGCTCAGTGGACACCCCAGGTAGGGTAAGGATCAGCATTTCCACACTACTCAGAGAATTTTTATTTTCAGGGATGGATTTTTAGCCCAAACCAAGTTGAAGAAAAGTGGTTTCGTGAGAATCGCAGAAAATTTTTTTTCAGAAACTGCGGGGTGCCTGGAGGTCGCGGTGCACCACGCGACAGTTGTATTCCAAAACTGAGTCACTCAGATCACACAAATACCCAAGCATGCTTGAAACTCATTCAAATGCAAGTGCTTCTATCTGTTTCCATGATTGTTTCCCGCTCATTCCTTTTGGTTTGGGGAACATGTCAAAATCCCATGCCCAGAGAACTTCACATAGAGTTCGCGGAAATGCTCAGTGGACACCCCAGGTAGGGTAAGGATCAGCATTTCCACACTACTCAGAGAATTTTTATTTTCAGGGATGGATTTTTAGCCCAATCCAAGTTGAAGAAAAGTGGTTTCGTGAGAATCGCAGAAAATTTTTTTTCAGAAACTCCGGGGTGCCTGGAGGTCGCGGTGCACCACGCGACAGTTGTATTCCAAAACTGAGTCACTCAGATCACACAAATACCCAAGCATGCTTGAAACTCATTCAAATGCAAGTGCTTCTATCTGTTTCCATGATTGTTTCCCGCTCATTCCTTTTGGTTTGGGGAACATGTCAAAATCCCATGCCCAGAGAACTTCACATAGAGTTCGCGGAAATGCTCAGTGGACACCCCAGGTAGGGTAAGGATCAGCATTTCCACACTACTCAGAGAATTTTTATTTTCAGGGATGGATTTTTAGCCCAAATCAAGTTGAAGAAAAGTGGTTTCGTGAAAATCGCAGAAAATTTTTTTTCAGAAACTCCGGGGTGCCTGGAGGTCGCGGTGCACCACGCGACAGTTGTATTCCAAAACTGAGTCACTCAGATCACACGAATACCCAAGCATGCTTGAAACTCATTCAAATGCAAGTGCTTCTATCTGTGTCCATGATTGTTTCCCGCTTATTCCTTTTCGTTTGGGGAACATGTCAAAATCCCATGCCCAGAGAACTTCACATAGAGTTCGCGGAAATGCTCAGTGGACACCCCAGGTAGGGTAAGGATCAGCATTTCCACACTACTCAGAGAATTTTTATTTTCAGGGATGGATTTTTAGCCCAAACCAAGTTGAAGAAAAGTGGTTTCGTGAAAATCGCAGAAAATTTTTTTTCAGAAACTCCGGGGTGCCTGGAGGTCGCGGTGCACCACGTGACAGTTGTATTCCAAAACTGAGTCACTCAGATCACACGAATACCCAAGCATGCTTGAAACTCATTCAAATGCAAGTGCTTCTATCTGTTTCCATGATTGTTTCCCGCTCATTCCTTTTGGTTTGGGGAACATGTCAAAATCCCATGCCCAGAGAACTTCTCATAGAGTTCGCGGAAATGCTCAGTGGACACCCCAGGTAGGGTAAGGATCAGCATTTCCACACTACTCAGAGAATTTTTATTTTCAGGGATGGATTTTTAGCCCAATCCAAGTTGAAGAAAAGCGGTTTCGTGAAAATCGCAGAAAATTTTTTTTCAGAAACTCCGGGGTGCCTGGAGGTCGCTGTGCACCACGCGACAGTTATATTCCAAAACTGAGTCACTCAGATCACAAGAATACCCAAGCATGCTTGAAACTCATTCAAATGCAAGTGCTTCTATCTGTTTCCATGATTGTTTCCCGCTCATTCCTTTTGGTTTGGGGAACATGTCAAAATCCCATGCCCAGAGAACTTCACATAGAGTTCGCGGAAATGCTCAGTGGACACCCCAGGTAGGGTAAGGATCAGCATTTCCACACTACTCAGAATATTTTTATTTTCAGGGATGGATTTTTAGCCCAAACCAAGTTGAAGAAAAGTGGTTTCGTGAAAATCGCAGAAAATTTTTTTTCAGAAACTCCGGGGTGCCTGGAGGTCGCGGTGCACCACGCGACGGTTGTATTCCAAAACTGAGTCACTCAGATCACACGAGTACCCAAGCATCCTTGAAACTCATTCAAATGCAAGTGCTTCTATCTGTTGTCTTGATTGTTTCCCACTCATTCCTTTTGGGTTGGGGAACATGTCAAAATCCCATGCCCAGAGAACTTCACATAGAGTTCGCGGAAATGCTCAGTGGACACCCCAGGTAGGGTAAGGATCAGCATTTTCACACTACTCAGAGAATTTTTATTTTCAGGGATGGATTTTTAGCCGAAATCAAGTTGAAGAAAAGTGGTTTCGTGAAAATCGCAGAAATTTTCTTTTCAGAAACTCCGGGGTGCCTGGAGGTCGCGGTGCACAACGCGACGGTTGTATTCCAAAACTGAGTCACTCAGATCACACGAGTACCCAAGCATGCTTGAAACTCATTCAAATGCAAGTGCTTCTATCTGTTTCCATGATTGTTTCCCACTCATTCCTTTTGGGTTGGGGAACATGTCAAAATCCCATGCCCAGAGAACTTCACATAGAGTTCGCGGAAATGCTCAGTGGACACCCCAGGTAGGGTAAGGATCAGCATTTCCACACTACTCAGAGAATTTTTATTTTCAGGGATGGATTTTTAGCCCAAATCAAGTTGAAGAAAAGTGGTTTCGTGAAAATCGCAGAAATTTTTTTTTCAGAAACTCCGGGGTGCCTGGAGGTCGCGGTGCACCACGCGACGGTTGTATTCCAAAACTGAGTCACTCAGATCACACGAATACCCAAGCATGCTTGAAACTCATTCAAATGCAAGTGCTTCTATCTGTTTCCATGATTGTTTCCCGCTCATTCCTTCTCGTTTGGGGAACATGTCAAAATCAAATGCCCAGAGAACTTCACATAGAGTTCGCGGAAATGCTCAGTGGACACCCCAGGTAGGGTAAGGATCAGCATTTCCACACTACTCAGAGAATTTTTATTTTCAGGGATGGATTTTTAGCCCAATCCAAGTTGAAGAAAAGTGGTTTCGTGAGAATCGCAGAAATTTTTTTTTCAGAAACTCCGGGGTACCTGGAGGTCGCGGTGCACCACGCGACAGTTCTATTCCAAAACTGAGTCACTCAGATCACACGAATACCCAAGCATGCTTGAAACTCATTCAAATGCAAGTGCTTCTATCTGTTTCCATGATTGTTTCCCGCTCATTCCTTTTGGTTTGGGGAACATGTCAAAATCCCATGCCCAGAGAACTTCACATAGAGTTCGCGGAAATGCTCAGTGGACACCCCAGGTAGGGTAAGGATCAGCATTTCCACACTACTCAGAGAATTTTTATTTTCAGGGATGGATTTTTAGCCCAAACCAAGTTGAAGAAAAGTGGTTTCGTGAGAATCGCAGAAAATTTTTTTTCAGAAACTGCGGGGTGCCTGGAGGTCGCGGTGCACCACGCGACAGTTGTATTCCAAAACTGAGTCACTCAGATCACACAAATACCCAAGCATGCTTGAAACTCATTCAAATGCAAGTGCTTCTATCTGTTTCCATGATTGTTTCCCGCTCATTCCTTTTGGTTTGGGGAACATGTCAAAATCCCATGCCCAGAGAACTTCAGATAGAGTTCGCGGAAATGCTCAGTGGACACCCCAGGTAGGGTAAGGATCAGCATTTCCACACTACTCAGAGAATTTTTATTTTCAGGGATGGATTTTTAGCCCAATCCAAGTTGAAGAAAAGTGGTTTCGTGAGAATCGCAGAAAATTTTTTTTCAGAAACTCCGGGGTGCCTGGAGGTCGCGGTGCACCACGCGACAGTTGTATTCCAAAACTGAGTCACTCAGATCACACAAATACCCAAGCATGCTTGAAACTCATTCAAATGCAAGTGCTTCTATCTGTTGTCTTGATTGTTTCCCACTCATTCCTTTTGGGTTGGGGAACATGTCAAAATCCCATGCCCAGAGAACTTCACATAGAGTTCGCGGAAATGCTCAGTGGACACCCCAGGTAGGGTAAGGATCAGCATTTCCACACTACTCAGAGAATTTTTATTTTCAGGGATGGATTTTTAGCCCAAACCAAGTTGAAGAAAAGTGGTTTCGTGAAAATCGCAGAAAATTTTTTTTCAGAAACTCCGGGGTGCCTGGAGGTCGCGGTGCACCACGCGACGGTTGTATTCCAAAACTGAGTCACTCAGATCACACGAGTACCCAAGCATCCTTGAAACTCATTCAAATGCAAGTGCTTCTATCTGTTTCCATGATTGTTTCCCGCTCATTCCTTTTGGTTTGGGGAACATGTCAAAATCCCATGCCCAGAGAACTTCACATAGAGTTCGCGGAAATGCTCAGTGGACACCCCAGGTAGGGTAAGGATCAGCATTTCCACACTACTCAGAGAATTTTTATTTTCAGGGATGGATTTTTAGCCCAAATCAAGTTGAAGAAAAGTGGTTTCGTGAAAATCGCAGAAAATTTTTTTTCAGAAACTCCGGGGTGCCTGGAGGTCGCGGTGCACCACGCGACAGTTGTATTCCAAAACTGAGTCACTCAGATCACACGAATACCCAAGCATGCTTGAAACTCATTCAAATGCAAGTGCTTCTATCTGTGTCCATGATTGTTTCCCGCTCATTCCTTTTCGTTTGGGGAACATGTCAAAATCCCATGCCCAGAGAACTTCACATAGAGTTCGCGGAAATGCTCAGTGGACACCCCAGGTAGGGTAAGGATCAGCATTTCCACACTACTCAGAGAATTTTTATTTTCAGGGATGGATTTTTAGCCCAATCCAAGTTGAAGAAAAGTGGTTTCGTGAAAATCGCAGAAAATTTTTTTTCAGAAACTCCGGGGTGCCTTGAGGTCGCGGTGCACCACGCGACGGTTGTATTCCAAAACTGAGTCACTCAGATCACACGAGTACCCAAGCATGCTTGAAACTCATTCAAATGCAAGTGCTTCTATCTGTTGTCTTGATTGTTTCCCACTCATTCCTTTTGGGTTGGGGAAAATGTCAAAATCCCATGCCCAGAGAACTTCAGATAGAGTTCGCGAAAATGCTCAGTGGACACCCCAGGTAGGGTAAGGATCAGCATTTCCACACTACTCAGAGAATTTTTATTTTCAGGGATGGATTTTTAGCCCAAATCAAGTTGAAGAAAAGTGGTTTCGTGAAAATCGCAGAAAATTTTTTTTCAGTAACTCCGGGGTGCCTTGAGGTCGCCGCCACCACGCGACAGTTGTATTCCAAAACTGAGTCACTCAGATCACACGAATACCCAAGCATGCTTTAAACTCATTCAAATGCAAGTGCTTCTATCTGTTTCCATGATTGTTTCCCGCACATTCCTTTTGGGTTGGGGAACATGTCAAAATCCCATGCCCAGAGAACTTCAGATAAAGTTCGCGGAAATGCTCAGTGGACACCCCAGGTAGGGTAAGGATCAGCATTTCCACACTACTCAGAGAATTTTTATTTTCAGGGATGGATTTTTAGCCCAAACCAAG
The DNA here is from genome assembly GCF_059453375.1 of Lepisosteus platostomus. Taxonomy (NCBI): domain Eukaryota; kingdom Metazoa; phylum Chordata; class Actinopteri; order Semionotiformes; family Lepisosteidae; genus Lepisosteus; species Lepisosteus platostomus. The sequence continues at coordinate 83,198,616 of NC_142611.1, read as the reverse complement.
TTGAAGAAAAGTGGTTTCGTGAAAATCGCAGAAAATTTTTTTTCAGAAACTCCGGGGTGCCTGGAGGTCGCGGTGCACCACGCGACAGTTGTATTCCAAAACTGAGTCACTCAGATCACACGAATACCCAAGCATGGTTGAAACTCATTCAAATGCAAGTGCTTCTATCTGTTTCCATGATTGTTTCCCGCTCATTCCTTTTGGTTTGGGGAACATGTCAAAATCCCATGCCCAGAGAACTTCACATAGAGTTCGCGGAAATGCTCAGTGGACACCCCAGGTAGGGTAAGGATCAGCATTTCCACACTACTCAGAGAATTTTTATTTTCAGGGATGGATTTTTAGCCCAAACCAAGTTGAAGAAAAGTGGTTTCGTGAAAATCGCAGAAAATTTTTTTTCAGAAACTCCGGGGTGCCTTTTAGGTCCCGGTGCACCACGCGACGGTTGTATTCCAAAACTGAGTCACTCAGATCACACGAATACCCAAGCATGCTTGAAACTCATTCAAATGCATGTGCTTCTATCTGTTTCCATGATTGTTTCCCGCACATTCCTTTTGGTTTGGGGAACATGTCAAAATCCCATGCCCAGAGAACTTCACATAGAGTTCGCGGAAATGCTCAGTGGACACCCCAGGTAGGGTAAGGATCAGCATTTCCACACTACTCAGAGAATTTTTATTTTCAGGGATGGATTTTTAGCCCAAACCAAGTTGAAGAAAAGTGGTTTCGTGAAAATCGAAGAAAATTTTTTTTCAGAAACTCCGGGGTGCCTGGAGGTCGCGGTGCACCACGTGACAGTTGTATTCCAAAACTGAGTCACTCAGATCACACGAATACCCAAGCATGCTTGAAACTCATTCAAATGCAAGTGCTTCTATCTGTTTCCATGATTGTTTCCCGCTCATTCCTTTTGGTTTGGGGAACATGTCAAAATCCCATGCCCAGAGAACTTCACATTGAGTTCGCGGAAATGCTCAGTGGACACCCCAGGTAGGGTAAGGATCAGCATTTCCACACTACTCAGAGAATTTTTATTTTCAGGGATGGATTTTTTGCCCAAACCAAGTTGAAGAAAAGTTGTTTCGTGAAAATCGCAGAAAATTTTTTTTCAGAAACTCCGGGGTGCCTGGAGGTCGCGGTGCACCACGCGACGGTTGTATTCCAAAACTGAGTCACTCAGATCACACGAGTACCCAAGCATCCTTGAAACTCATTCAAATGCAAGTGCTTCTATCTGTTGTCTTGATTGTTTCCCATTCTTTCCTTTTGGGTTGGGGAACATGTCAAAATCCCATGCCCAGAGAACTTCACATAGAGTTCGCGGAAATGCTCAGTGGACACCCCAGGTAGGGTAAGGATCAGCATTTCCACACTACTCAGAGAATTTTTATTTTCAGGGATGGATTTTTAGCCCAAATCAAGTTGAAGAAAAGTGGTTTCGTGAAAATCGCAGAAAATTTTTTTTCAGAAACTCCGGGGTGCCTGGAGGTCGCGGTGCACCACGCGACAGTTGTATTCCAAAACTGTCACTCAGATCACACGAATACCCAAGCATGCTTGAAACTCATTCAAATGCAAGTGCTTCTATCTGTTTCTAAGATTGTTTCCCGCTCATTCCTTCTCGTTTGGGGAACATGTCAAAATCAAATGCCCAGAGAACTTCACATAGAGTTCGCGGAAATGCTCAGTGGACACCCCAGGTAGGGTAAGGATCAGCATTTCCACACTACTCAGAGAATTTTTATTTTCAGGGATGGATTTTTAGCCCAAACCAAGTTGAAGAAAAGTGGTTTCGTGAAAATCGCAGAAAATTTTTTTTCAGAAACTCCGGGGTGCCTGGAGGTCGCGGTGCACCACGCGACAGTTGTATTCCAAAACTGAGTCACTCAGATCACACGAATACCCAAGCATGGTTGAAACTCATTCAAATGCAAGTGCTTCTATCTGTTTCCATGATTGTTTCCCGCTCATTCCTTTTGGTTTGGGGAACATGTCAAAATCCCATGCCCAGAGAACTTCACATAGAGTTCGCGGAAATGCTCAGTGGACACCCCAGGTAGGGTAAGGATCAGCATTTCCACACTACTCAGAGAATTTTTATTTTCAGGGATGGATTTTTAGCCCAAACCAAGTTGAAGAAAAGTGGTTTCGTGAAAATCGCAGAAAATTTTTTTTCAGAAACTCCGGGGTGCCTTTTAGGTCCCGGTGCACCACGCGACGGTTGTATTCCAAAACTGAGTCACTCAGATCACACGAATACCCAAGCATGCTTGAAACTCATTCAAATGCATGTGCTTCTATCTGTTTCCATGATTGTTTCCCGCACATTCCTTTTGGTTTGGGGAACATGTCAAAATCCCATGCCCAGAGAACTTCACATAGAGTTCGCGGAAATGCTCAGTGGACACCCCAGGTAGGGTAAGGATCAGCATTTCCACACTACTCAGAGAATTTTTATTTTCAGGGATGGATTTTTAGCCCAAACCAAGTTGAAGAAAAGTGGTTTCGTGAAAATCGCAGAAAATTTTTTTTCAGAAACTCCGGGGTGCCTGGAGGTCGCGGTGCACCACGTGACAGTTGTATTCCAAAACTGAGTCACTCAGATCACACGAATACCCAAGCATGCTTGAAACTCATTCAAATGCAAGTGCTTCTATCTGTTTCCATGATTGTTTCCCGCTCATTCCTTTTGGTTTGGGGAACATGTCAAAATCCCATGCCCAGAGAACTTCACATTGAGTTCGCGGAAATGCTCAGTGGACACCCCAGGTAGGGTAAGGATCAGCATTTCCACACTACTCAGAGAATTTTTATTTTCAGGGATGGATTTTTAGCCCAAACCAAGTTGAAGAAAAGTTGTTTCGTGAAAATCGCAGAAAATTTTTTTTCAGAAACTCCGGGGTGCCTGGAGGTCGCGGTGCACCACGCGACGGTTGTATTCCAAAACTGAGTCACTCAGATCACACGAGTACCCAAGCATCCTTGAAACTCATTCAAATGCAAGTGCTTCTATCTGTTGTCTTGATTGTTTCCCATTCTTTCCTTTTGGGTTGGGGAACATGTCAAAATCCCATGCCCAGAGAACTTCACATAGAGTTCGCGGAAATGCTCAGTGGACACCCCAGGTAGGGTAAGGATCAGCATTTCCACACTACTCAGAGAATTTTTATTTTCAGGGATGGATTTTTAGCCCAAATCAAGTTGAAGAAAAGTGGTTTCGTGAAAATCGCAGAAAATTTTTTTTCAGAAACTCCGGGGTGCCTGGAGGTCGCGGTGCACCACGCGACAGTTGTATTCCAAAACTGTCACTCAGATCACACGAATACCCAAGCATGCTTGAAACTCATTCAAATGCAAGTGCTTCTATCTGTTTCTAAGATTGTTTCCCGCTCATTCCTTCTCGTTTGGGGAACATGTCAAAATCAAATGCCCAGAGAACTTCACATAGAGTTCGCGGAAATGCTCAGTGGACACCCCAGGTAGGGTAAGGATCAGCATTTCCACACTACTCAGAGAATTTTTATTTTCAGGGATGGATTTTTAGCCCAATCCAAGTTGAAGAAAAGTGGTTTCGTGAGAATCGCAGAAAATTTTTTTTCAGAAACTCCGGGGTGCCTGGAGGTCGCGGTGCACCACGCGACAGTTCTATTCCAAAACTGAGTCACTCAGATCACACGAATACCCAAGCATGCTTGAAACTCATTCAAATGCAAGTGCTTCTATCTGTTTCCATGATTGTTTCCCGCTCATTCCTTTTGGTTTGGGGAACATGTCAAAATCCCATGCCCAGAGAACTTCACATAGAGTTCGCGGAAATGCTCAGTGGACACCCCAGGTAGGGTAAGGATCAGCATTTCCACACTACTCAGAGAATTTTTATTTTCAGGGATGGATTTTTAGCCCAAATCAAGTTGAAGAAAAGTGGTTTCGTGAAAATCGCAGAAAATTTTTTTTCAGAAACTCCGGGGTGCCTGGAGGTCGCGGTGCACCACGTGACAGTTGTATTCCAAAACTGAGTCACTCAGATCACACGAATACCCAAGCATGCTTGAAACTCATTCAAATGCAAGTGCTTCTATCTGTTGTCTTGATTGTTTCCCGCTCATTCCTTTTGGTTTGGGGAACATGTCAAAATCCCATGCCCAGAGAACTTCAGATAGAGTTCGCGGAAATGCTCAGTGGACACCCCAGGTAGGGTAAGGATCAGCATTTCCACACTACTCAGAGAATTTTTATTTTCAGGGATGGATTTTTAGCCCAAACCAAGTTGAAGAAAAGTGGTTTCGTGAAAATCGCAGAAAAGTTTTTTTCAGAAACTCCGGGGTGCCTGGAGGTCGCGGTGCACCACGCGACGGTTGTATTCCAAAACTGAGTCACTCAGATCACACGAGTACCCAAGCATCCTTGAAACTCATTCAAATGCAAGTGCTTCTATCTGTTGTCTTGATTGTTTCCCGCTCATTCCTTTTTGTTTGGGGAACATGTCAAAATCCCATGCCCAGAGAACTTCACATAGAGTTCGCGGAAATGCTCAGTGGACACCCCAGGTAGGGTAAGGATCAGCATTTCCACACTACTCAGAGAATTTTTATTTTCAGGGATGGATTTTTAGCCCAAATCAAGTTGAAGAAAAGTGGTTTCGTGAAAATCGCAGAAATTTTTTTTTCAGAAACTCCGGGGTGCCTGGAGGTCGCAGTGCACCACGCGACAGTTGTATTCCAAAACTGTCACTCAGATCACACGAATACCCAAGCATGCTTGAAACTCATTCAAATGCAAGTGCTTCTATCTGTGTCCATGATTGTTTCCCGCTTATTCCTTTTCGTTTGGGGAACATGTCAAAATCCCATGCCCAGAGAACTTCACATAGAGTTCGCGGAAATGCTCAGTGGACACCCCAGGTAGGGTAAGGATCAGCATTTCCACACTACTCAGAGAATTTTTATTTTCAGGGATGGATTTTTAGCCCAAATCAAGTTGAAGAAAAGTGGTTTCGTGAAAATCGCAGAAAATTTTTTTTCAGAAACTCCGGGGTGCCTGGAGGTCGCGGTGCACCACGCGACAGTTGTATTCCAAAACTGTCACTCAGATCACACGAATACCCAAGCATGCTTGAAACTCATTCAAATGCAAGTGCTTCTATCTGTTTCCATGATTGTTTCCCGCTCATTCCTTTTGGTTTGGGGAACATGTCAAAATCCCATGCCCAGAGAACTTCACATAGAGTTCGCGGAAATGCTCAGTGGACACCCCAGGTAGGGTAAGGATCAGCATTTCCACACTACTCAGAGAATTTTTATTTTCAGGGATGGATTTTTAGCCCAAATCAAGTTGAAGAAAAGTGGTTTCGTGAAAATCGCAGAAAATTTTTTTTCAGAAACTCCGGGGTGCCTGGAGGTCGCGGTGCACCACGCGACAGTTGTATTCCAAAACTGTCACTCAGATCACACGAATACCCAAGCATGCTTGAAACTCATTCAAATGCAAGTGCTTCTATCTGTTTCCAAGATTGTTTCCCGCTCATTCCTTCTCGTTTGGGGAACATGTCAAAATCAAATGCCCAGAGAACTTCACATAGAGTTCGCGGAAATGCTCAGTGGACACCCCAGGTAGGGTAAGGATCAGCATTTCCACACTACTCAGAGAATTTTTATTTTCAGGGATGGATTTTTAGCCCAATCCAAGTTGAAGAAAAGTGGTTTCGTGAGAATCGCAGAAAATTTTTTTTCAGAAACTCCGGGGTGCCTGGAGGTCGCGGTGCACCACGCGACAGTTCTATTCCAAAACTGAGTCACTCAGATCACACGAATACCCAAGCATGCTTGAAACTCATTCAAATGCAAGTGCTTCTATCTGTTTCCATGATTGTTTCCCGCTCATTCCTTTTGGTTTGGGGAACATGTCAAAATCCCATGCCCAGAGAACTTCACATAGAGTTCGCGGAAATGCTCAGTGGACACCCCAGGTAGGGTAAGGATCAGCATTTCCACACTACTCAGAGAATTTTTATTTTCAGGGATGGATTTTTAGCCCAAACCAAGTTGAAGAAAAGTGGTTTCGTGAAAATCGCAGAAAATTTTTTTTCAGAAACTCCGGGGTGCCTGGAGGTCGCGGTGCACCACGTGACAGTTGTATTCCAAAACTGAGTCACTCAGATCACACGAATACCCAAGCATGCTTGAAACTCATTCAAATGCAAGTGCTTCTATCTGTGTCCATGATTGTTTCCCGCTTATTCCTTTTCGTTTGGGGAACATGTCAAAATCCCATGCCCAGAGAACTTCACATAGAGTTCGCGGAAATGCTCAGTGGACACCCCAGGTAGGGTAAGGATCAGCATTTCCACAATACTCAGAGAATTTTTATTTTCAGGGATGGATTTTTAGCCCAAACCAAGTTGAAGAAAAGTGGTTTCGTGAAAATCGCAGAAAATTTTTTTTCAGAAACTCCGGGGTGCCTGGAGGTCGCGGTGCACCACGTGACAGTTGTATTCCAAAACTGAGTCACTCAGATCACACGAATACCCAAGCATGCTTGAAACTCATTCAAATGCAAGTGCTTCTATCTGTTTCCATGATTGTTTCCCGCTCATTCCTTTTGGTTTGGGGAACATGTCAAAATCCCATGCCCAGAGAACTTCACATAGAGTTCGCGGAAATGCTCAGTGGACACCCCAGGTAGGGTAAGGATCAGCATTTCCACACTACTCAGAGAATTTTTATTTTCAGGGATGGATTTTTAGCCCAAATCAAGTTGAAGAAAAGTGGTTTCGTGAAAATCGCAGAAAATTTTTTTTCAGAAACTCCGGGGTGCCTGGAGGTCGCGGTGCACCACGCGACAGTTGTATTCCAAAACTGAGTCACTCAGATCACACGAATACCCAAGCATGCTTGAAACTCATTCAAATGCAAGTGCTTCTATCTGTTTCCATGATTGTTTCCCGCACATTCCTTTTGGTTTGGGGAACATGTCAAAATCCCATGCCCAGAGAACTTCACATAGAGTTCGCGGAAATGCTCAGTGGACACCCCAGGTAGGGTAAGGATCAGCATTTCCACACTACTCAGAGAATTTTTATTTACAGGGATGGATTTTTAACCCAAACCAAGTTGAAGAAAAGTGGTTTAGTGAAAATCGCAGAAAATTTTTTTTCAGAAACTCCGGGGTGCCTGGAGGTCGCGGTGCACCACGTGACAGTTGTATTCCAAAACTGAGTCACTCAGATCACACGAATACCCAAGCATGCTTGAAACTCATTCAAATGCAAGTGCTTCTATCTGTTTCCATGATTGTTTCCCGCTCATTCCTTTTGGTTTGGGGAACATGTCAAAATCCCATGCCCAGAGAACTTCACATAGAGTTCGCGGAAATGCTCAGTGGACACCCCAGGTAGGGTAAGGATCAGCATTTCCACACTACTCAGAGAATTTTTATTTTCAGGGATGGATTTTTAGCCCAAATCAAGTTGAAGAAAAGTGGTTTCGTGAAAATCGCAGAAAATTTTTTTTCAGAAACTCCGGGGTGCCTGGAGGTCGCGGTGCACCACGTGACAGTTGTATTCCAAAACTGAGTCACTCAGATCACACGAATACCCAAGCATGCTTGAAACTCATTCAAATGCAAGTGCTTCTATCTGTGTCCATGATTGTTTCCCGCTTATTCCTTTTCGTTTGGGGAACATGTCAAAATCCCATGCCCAGAGAACTTCACATAGAGTTCGCGGAAATGCTCAGTGGACACCCCAGGTAGGGTAAGGATCAGCATTTCCACACTACTCAGAGAATTTTTATTTTCAGGGATGGATTTTTAGCCCAAACCAAGTTGAAGAAAAGTGGTTTCGTGAAAATCGCAGAAAATTTTTTTTCAGAAACTCCGGGGTGCCTGTAGGTCGCGGTGCACCACGTGACAGTTGTATTCCAAAACTGAGTCACTCAGATCACACGAATACCCAAGCATGCTTGAAACTCATTCAAATGCAAGTGCTTCTATCTGTTTCCATGATTGTTTCCCGCTCATTCCTTTTGGTTTGGGGAACATGTCAAAATCCCATGCCCAGAGAACTTCACATAGAGTTCGCGGAAATGCTCAGTGGACACCCCAGGTAGGGTAAGGATCAGCATTTCCACACTACTCAGAGAATTTTTATTTTCAGGGATGGATTTTTAGCCCAAACCAAGTTGAAGAAAAGTGGTTTCGTGAAAATCGCAGAAAATTTTTTTTCAGAAACTCCGGGGTGCCTGGAGGTCGCGGTGCACCACGTGACAGTTGTATTCCAAAACTGAGTCACTCAGATCACACGAATACCCAAGCATGCTTGAAAGTCATTCAAATGCAAGTGCTTCTATCTGTTTCCATGATTGTTTCCCGCTCATTCCTTTTGGTTTGGGGAACATGTCAAAATCCCATGCCCAGAGAACTTCACATAGAGTTCGCGGAAATGCTCAGTGGACACCCCAGGTAGGGTAAGGATCAGCATTTCCACACTACTCAGAGAATTTTTATTTTCAGGGATGGATTTTTAGCCCAAATCAAGTTGAAGAAAAGTGGTTTCGTGAAAATCGCAGAAAATTTTTTTTCAGAAACTCCGGGGTGCCTGGAGGTCGCGGTGCACCACGCGACAGTTGTATTCCAAAACTGAGTCACTCAGATCACACGAATACCCAAGCATGCTTGAAACTCATTCAAATGCAAGTGCTTCTATCTGTGTCCATGATTGTTTCCCGCTCATTCCTTTTGGTTTGGGGAACATGTCAAAATCCCATGCCCAGAGAACTTCACATAGAGTTCGCGGAAATGCTCAGTGGACACCCCAGGTAGGGTAAGGATCAGCATTTCCACACTACTCAGAGAATTTTTATTTTCAGGGATGGATTTTTAGCCCAATCCAAGTTGAAGAAAAGTGGTTTCGTGAAAATCGCAGAAAATTTTTTTTCAGAAACTCCGGGGTGCCTGGAGGTCGCGGTGCACCACGCGACAGTTGTATTCCAAAACTGAGTCACTCAGATCACACGAATACCCAAGCATGCTTGAAACTCATTCAAATGCAAGTGCTTCTATCTGTTTCCATGATTGTTTCCCGCACATTCTTTTTGGGTTGGGGAACATGTCAAAATCCCATGCCCAGAGAACTTCACATAGAGTTCGCGGAAATGCTCAGTGGACACCCCAGGTAGGGTAAGGATCAGCATTTCCACACTACTCAGAGAATTTTTATTTTCAGGGATGGATTTTTAGCCCAAATCAAGTTGAAGAAAAGTGGTTTCGTGAAAATCGCAGAAAATTTTTTTTCAGAAACTCCGGGGTGCCTGGAGGTCGCGGTGCACCACGCGACAGTTGTATTCCAAAACTGTCACTCAGATCACACGAATACCCAAGCATGCTTGAAACTCATTCAAATGCAAGTGCTTCTATCTGTTTCCAAGATTGTTTCCCGCTCATTCCTTCTCGTTTGGGGAACATGTCAAAATCAAATTCCCAGAGAACTTCACATAGAGTTCGCGGAAATGCTCAGTGGACACCCCAGGTAGGGTAAGGATCAGCATTTCCACACTACTCAGAGAATTTTTATTTTCAGGGATGGATTTTTAGCCCAATCCAAGTTGAAGAAAAGTGGTTTCGTGAGAATCGCAGAAAATTTTTTTTCAGAAACTCCGGGGTGCCTGGAGGTCGCGGTGCACCACGCGACAGTTCTATTCCAAAACTGAGTCACTCAGATCACACGAATACCCAAGCATGCTTGAAACTCATTCAAATGCAAGTGCTTCTATCTGTTTCCATGATTGTTTCCCGCTCATTCCTTTTGGTTTGGGGAACATGTCAAAATCCCATGCCCAGAGAACTTCACATAGAGTTCGCGGAAATGCTCAGTGGACACCCCAGGTAGGGTAAGGATCAGCATTTCCACACTACTCAGAGAATTTTTATTTTCAGGGATGGATTTTTAGCCCAAACCAAGTTGAAGAAAAGTGGTTTCGTGAAAATCGCAGAAAATTTTTTTTCAGAAACTCCGGGGTGCCTGGAGGTCGCGGTGCACCACGTGACAGTTGTATTCCAAAACTGAGTCACTCAGATCACACGAATACCCAAGCATGCTTGAAACTCATTCAAATGCAAGTGCTTCTATCTGTGTCCATGATTGTTTCCCGCTTATTCCTTTTCGTTTGGGGAACATGTCAAAGTCCCATGCCCAGAGAACTTCACATAGAGTTCGCGGAAATGCTCAGTGGACACCCCAGGTAGGGTAAGGATCAGCATTTCCACACTACTCAGAGAATTTTTATTTTCAGGGATGGATTTTTAGCCCAAACCAAGTTGAAGAAAAGTGGTTTCGTGAAAATCGCAGAAAATTTTTTTTCAGAAACTCCGGGGTGCCTGGAGGTCGCGGTGCACCACGTGACAGTTGTATTCCAAAACTGAGTCACTCAGATCACACGAATACCCAAGCATGCTTGAAACTCATTCAAATGCAAGTGCTTCTATCTGTTGTCTTGATTGTTTCCCACTCATTCCTTTTGGGTTGGGGAAAATGTCAAAATCCCATGCCCAGAGAACTTCAGATAGAGTTCGCGAAAATGCTCAGTGGACACCCCAGGTAGGGTAAGGATCAGCATTTCCACACTACTCAGAGAATTTTTATTTTCAGGGATGGATTTTTAGCCCAAATCAAGTTGAAGAAAAGTGGTTTCGTGAAAATCGCAGAAAATTTTTTTTCAGAAACTCCGGGGTGCCTGGAGGTCGCGGTGCACCACGCGACAGTTGTATTCCAAAACTGAGTCACTCAGATCACACGAATACCCAAGCATGGTTGAAACTCATTCAAATGCAAGTGCTTCTATCTGTTTCCATGATTGTTTCCCGCTCATTCCTTTTGGTTTGGGGAACATGTCAAAATCCCATGCCCAGAGAACTTCACATAGAGTTCGCGGAAATGCTCAGTGGACACCCCAGGTAGGGTAAGGATCAGCATTTCCACACTACTCAGAGAATTTTTATTTTCAGGGATGGATTTTTAGCCCAAACCAAGTTGAAGAAAAGTGGTTTCGTGAAAATCGCAGAAAATTTTTTTTCAGAAACTCCGGGGTGCCTTTTAGGTCCCGGTGCACCACGCGACGGTTGTATTCCAAAACTGAGTCACTCAGATCACACGAATACCCAAGCATGCTTGAAATTCATTCAAATGCAAGTGCTTCTATCTGTTTCCATGATTGTTTCCCGCTCATTCCTTTTGGTTTGGGGAACATGTCAAAATCCCATGCCCAGAGAACTTCACATAGAGTTCGCGGAAATGCTCAGTGGACACCCCAGGTAGGGTAAGGATCAGCATTTCCACACTACTCAGAGAATTTTTATTTTCAGGGATGGATTTTTAGCCCAAACCAAGTTGAAGAAAAGTGGTTTCATGAAAATCGCAGAAATTTTTTTTTCAGAAACTCCGGGGTGCCTGGAGGTCGCGGTGCACCACGCGACAGTTGTATTCCAAAACTGAGTCACTCAGATCACACGAATACCCAAGCATGCTTGAAACTCATTCAAATGCAAGTGCTTCTATCTGTTTCCATGATTGTTTCCCGCTCATTCCTTTTGGTTTGGGGAACATGTCAAAATCCCATGCCCAGAGAACTTCACATAGAGTTCGCGGAAATGCTCAGTGGACACCCCAGGTAGGGTAAGGATCAGCATTTCCACACTACTCAGAGAATTTTTATTTTCAGGGATGGATTTTTAGCCCAAATCAAGTTGAAGAAAAGTGGTTTCGTGAAAATCGCAGAAAATTTTTTTTCAGAAACTCCGGGGTGCCTGGAGGTCGCGGTGCACCACGCGACAGTTGTATTCCAAAACTGAGTCACTCAGATCACACGAATACCCAAGCATGCTTGAAACTCATTCAAATGCAAGTGCTTCTATCTGTTGTCTTGATTGTTTCCCACTCATTCCTTTTGGGTTGGGGAACATGTCAAAATCCCATGCCCAGAGAACTTCACATAGAGTTCGCGGAAATGCTCAGTGGACACCCCAGGTAGGGTAAGGATCAGCATTTCCACACTACTCAGAGAATTTTTATTTTCAGGGATGGATTTTTAGCCCAAACCAAGTTGAAGAAAAGTGGTTTCGTGAAAATCGCAGAAAATTTTTTTTTAGAAACTCCGGGGTGCCTGGAGGTCGCGGTGCACCACGCGACAGTTGTATTCCACAACTGAGTCACTCAGATCACACGAATACCCAAGCATGCTTGAAACTCATTCAAATGCAAGTGCTTCTATCTGTTTCCATGATTGTTTCCCGCTCATTCCTTTTGGTTTGGGGAACATGTCAAAATCCCATGCCCAGAGAACTTCACATAGAGTTCGCGGAAATGCTCAGTGGACACCCCAGGTACGGTAAGGATAAGCATTTCCACACTACTCAGAGAATTTTTATTTTCAGGGATGGATTTTTAGCCCAAACCAAGTTGAAGAAAAGTGGTTTCGTGAAAATCGCAGAAAATTTTTTTTCAGAAACTCCGGGGTGCCTGGAGGTCCCGGTGCACCACGCGACGGTTGTATTCCAAAACTGAGTCACTCAGATCACACGAATACCCAAGCATGCTTGAAACTCATTCAAATGCATGTGCTTCTATCTGTTTCCATGATTGTTTCCCGCACATTCCTTTTGGGTTGGGGAACATGTCAAAATCCCATGCCCAGAGAACTTCAGATAGAGTTCGCGGAAATGCTCAGTGGACACCCCAGGTAGGGTAAGGATCAGCATTTCCACACTACTCAGAGAATTTTTATTTTCAGGGATGGATTTTTAGCCCAAACCAAGTTGAAGAAAAGTGGTTTCGTGAAAATCGCAGAAAATTTTTTTTCAGAAACTCCGGGGTGCCTGGAGGTCGCGGTGCACCACGTGACAGTTGTATTCCAAAACTGAGTCACTCAGATCACACGAATACCCAAGCATGCTTGAAACTCATTCAAATGCAAGTGCTTCTATCTGTTTCCATGATTGTTTCCCGCTCATTCCTTTTGGTTTGGGGAACATGTCAAAATCCCATGCCCAGAGAACTTCACATAGAGTTCGCGGAAATGCTCAGTGGACACCCCAGGTAGGGTAAGGATCAGCATTTCCACACTACTCAGAGAATTTTTATTTTCAGGGATGGATTTTTAGCCCAAACCAAGTTGAAGAAAAGTGGTTTCGTGAAAATCGCAGAAAATTTTTTTTCAGAAACTCCGGGGTGCCTGGAGGTCGCGGTGCACCACGCGACGGTTGTATTCCAAAACTGAGTCACTCAGATCACACGAGTACCCAAGCATCCTTGAAACTCATTCAAATGCAAGTGCTTCTATCTGTTGTTTGATTGTTTCCCATTCATTCCTTTTGGGTTGGGGAACATGTCAAAATCCCATGCCCAGAGAACTTCACATAGAGTTCGCGGAAATGCTCAGTGGACACCCCAGGTAGGGTAAGGATCAGCATTTCCACACTACTCAGAGAATTTTTATTTTCAGGGATGGATTTTTAGCCCAAATCAAGTTGAAGAAAAGTGGTTTCGTGAAAATCGCAGAAAATTTTTTTTCAGAAACTCCGGGGTGCCTGGAGGTCGCGGTGCACCACGCGACAGTTGTATTCCAAAACTGTCACTCAGATCACACGAATACCCAAGCATGCTTGAAACTCATTCAAATGCAAGTGCTTCTATCTGTTTCCAAGATTGTTTCCCGCTCATTCCTTCTCGTTTGGGGAACATGTCAAAATCAAATGCCCAGAGAACTTCACATAGCGTTCGCGGAAATGCTCAGTGGACACCCCAGGTAGGGTAAGGATCAGCATTTCCACACTACTCAGAGAATTTTTATTTTCAGGGATGGATTTTTAGCCCAAACCAAGTTGAAGAAAAGTGGTTTCGTGAAAATCGCAGAAAATTTTTTTTCAGAAACTCCGGGGTGCCTGGAGGTCGCGGTGCACCACGTGACAGTTGTATTCCAAAACTGAGTCACTCAGATCACACGAATACCCAAGCATGCTTGAAACTCATTCAAATGCAAGTGCTTCTATCTGTGTCCATGATTGTTTCCCGCTTATTCCTTTTCGTTTGGGGAACATGTCAAAATCCCATGCCCAGAGAACTTCACATAGAGTTCGCGGAAATGCTCAGTGGACACCCCAGGTAGGGTAAGGATCAGCATTTCCACACTACTCAGAGAATTTTTATTTTCAGGGATGGATTTTTAGCCCAAACCAAGTTGAAGAAAAGTGGTTTCGTGAAAATCGCAGAAAATTTTTTTTCAGAAACTCCGGGGTGCCTGGAGGTCGCGGTGCACCACGTGACAGTTGTATTCCAAAACTGAGTCACTCAGATCACACGAATACCCAAGCATGCTTGAAACTCATTCAAATGCAAGTGCTTCTATCTGTGTCCATGATTGTTTCCCGCTCATTCCTTTTCGTTTGGGGAACATGTCAAAATCCCATGCCCAGAGAACTTCACATAGAGTTCGCGGAAATGCTCAGTGGACACCCCAGGTAGGGTAAGGATCAGCATTTCCACACTACTCAGAGAATTTTTATTTTCAGGGATGGATTTTTAGCCCAATCCAAGTTGAAGAAAAGTGGTTTCGTGAAAATCGCAGAAAATTTTTTTTCAGAAACTCCGGGGTGCCTTGAGGTCGCGGTGCACCACGCGACGGTTGTATTCCAAAACTGAGACACTCAGATCACACGAGTACCCAAGCATGCTTGAAACTCATTCAAATGCAAGTGCTTCTATCTGTTGTCTTGATTGTTTCCCACTCATTCCTTTTGGGTTGGGGAACATGTCAAAATCCCATGCCCAGAGAACTTCACATAGAATTCGCGGAAATGCTCAGTGGACACCCCAGGTAGGGTAAGGATCAGCATTTCCACACTACTCAGAGAATTTTTATTTTCAGGGATGGATTTTTAGCCCAAACCAAGTTGAAGAAAAGTGGTTTCGTGAAAATCGCAGAAAATTTTTTTTCAGAAACTCCGGGGTGCCTGGAGGTCGCGGTGCACCACGCGACGGTTGTATTCCAAAACTGAGTCACTCAGATCACACGAGTACCCAAGCATCCTTGAAACTCATTCAAATGCAAGTGCTTCTATCTGTTGTCTTGATTGTTTCCCACTCATTCCTTTTGGGTTGGGGAAAATGTCAAAATCCCATGCCCAGAGAACTTCAGATAGAGTTCGCGAAAATGCTCAGTGGACACCCCAGGTAGGGTAAGGATCAGCATTTCCACACTACTCAGAGAATTTTTATTTTCAGGGATGGATTTTTAGCCCAAATCAAGTTGAAGAAAAGTGGTTTCGTGAAAATCGCAGAAAATTTTTTTTCAGAAACTCCGGGGTGCCTGGAGGTCGCGGTGCACCACGCGACAGTTGTATTCCAAAACTGAGTCACTCAGATAACACGAATACCCAAGCATGCTTGAAACTCATTCAAATGCAAGTGCTTCTATCTGTTTCCATGATTGTTTCCCGCACATTCCTTTTGGGTTGGGGAACATGTCAAAATCCCATGCCCAGAGAACTTCAGATAGAGTTCGCGGAAATGCTCAGTGGACACCCCAGGTAGGGTAAGGATCAGCATTTCCACACTACTCAGAGAATTTTTATTTTCAGGGATGGATTTTTAGCCCAAACCAAGTTGAAGAAAAGTGGTTTCGTGAAAATCGCAGAAAATTTTTTTTCAGAAACTCCGGGGTGCCTGGAGGTCGCGGTGCACCACGCGACAGTTGTATTCCAAAACTGAGTCACTCAGATCACACGAATACCCAAGCATGGTTGAAACTCATTCAAATGCAAGTGCTTCTATCTGTTTCCATGATTGTTTCCCGCTCATTCCTTTTGGTTTGGGGAACATGTCAAAATCCCATGCCCAGAGAACTTCACATAGAGTTCGCGGAAATGCTCAGTGGACACCCCAGGTAGGGTAAGGATCAGCATTTCCACACTACTCAGAGAATTTTTATTTTCAGGGATGGATTTTTAGCCCAAACCAAGTTGAAGAAAAGTGGTTTCGTGAAAATCGCAGAAAATTTTTTTTCAGAAACTCCGGGGTGCCTTTTAGGTCCCGGTGCACCACGCGACGGTTGTATTCCAAAACTGAGTCACTCAGATCACACGAATACCCAAGCATGCTTGAAATTCATTCAAATGCAAGTGCTTCTATCTGTTTCCATGATTGTTTCCCACTCATTCCTTTTGGGTTGGGGAAAATGTCAAAATCCCATGCCCAGAGAACTTCAGATAGAGTTCGCGAAAATGCTCAGTGGACACCCCAGGTAGGGTAAGGATCAGCATTTCCACACTACTCAGAGAATTTTTATTTTCAGGGATGGATTTTTAGCCCAAACCAAGTTGAAGAAAAGTGGTTTCGTGAAAATCGCAGAAAATTTTTTTTCAGAAACTCCGGGGTGCCTGGAGGTCGCGGTGCACCACGCGACAGTTGTATTCCAAAACTGAGTTACTCAGATCACACGAGAACCCAAGCATCCTTGAAACTCATTCAAGTGCAAGTGCTTCTATCTGTTGTCTTGATTGTTTCCCACTCATTCCTTTTGGGTTGGGGAACATGTCAAAATCCCATGCCCAGAGAACTTCAGATAGAGTTCGCGGAAATGCTCAGTGGACACCCCAGGTAGGGTAAGGATCAGCATTTCCACACTACTCAGAGAATTTTTATTTTCAGGGATGGATTTTTAGCCCAAACCAAGTTGAAGAAAAGTGGTTTAGTGAAAATCGCAGAAAATTTTTTTTCAGAAACTCCGGGGTGCCTGGAGGTCGCGGAGCACCACGCGACAGTTGTATTCCAAAACTGAGTCACTCAGATCACACGAATACCCAAGCATGCTTGAAACTCATTCAAATGCAAGTGCTTCTATCTGTTTCCATGATTGTTTCCCGCTCATTCCTTTTGGTTTGGGGAACATGTCAAAATCCCATGCCCAGAGAACTTCACATAGAGTTCGCGGAAATGCTCAGTGGACACCCCAGGTAGGGTAAGGATCAGCATTTCCACACTACTCAGAGAATTTTTATTTTCAGGGATGGATTTTGAGCCCAATCCAAGTTGAAAAAAAGTGGTTTCGTGAAAATCGCAGAAAATTTTTTTTCAGAAACTCTGGGGTGCCTGGAGGTCGCGGTGCACCACGCGACAGTTGTATTCCAAAACTGAGTCACTCAGATCACACGAATACCCAAGCATGCTTGAAACTCATTCAAATGCAAGTGCTTCTATCTGTTGTCTTGATTGTTTCCCACTCATTCCTTTTGGGTTGGGGAACATGTCAAAATCCCATGCCCAGAGAACTTCAGATAGAGTTCGCGGAAATGCTCAGTGGACACCCCAGGTAGGGTAAGGATCAGCATTTCCACACTACTCAGAGAATTTTTATTTTCAGGGATGGATTTTTAGCCCAAACCAAGTTGAAGAAAAGTGGTTTCGTGAAAATCGCAGAAAATTTTTTTTCAGAAACTCCAGGGTGCCTGGAGGTCGCGGTGCACCACGTGACAGTTGTATTCCAAAACTGAGTTACTCAGATCACACGAGTACCCAAGCATCCTTGAAACTCATTCAAATGCAAGTGCTTCTATCTGTTTCCATGATTGTTTCCCGCTCATTCCTTTTGGTTTGGGGAACATGTCAAAATCCCATGCCCAGAGAACTTCACATAGAGTTCGCGGAAATGCTCAGTGGACACCCCAGGTAGGGTAAGGATCAGCATTTCCACACTACTCAGAGAATTTTTATTTTCAGGGATGGATTTTTAGCCCAAACCAAGTTGAAGAAAAGTGGTTTCGTGAAAATCGCAGAAAATTTTTTTTCAGAAACTCCGGGGTGCCTGGAGGTCGCGGTGCACCACGCGACAGTTGTATTCCAAAACTGAGTTACTCAGATCACACGAGAACCCAAGCATCCTTGAAACTCATTCAAGTGCAAGTGCTTCTATCTGTTGTCTTGATTGTTTCCCACTCATTCCTTTTGGGTTGGGGAACATGTCAAAATCCCATGCCCAGAGAACTTCAGATAGAGTTCGCGGAAATGCTCAGTGGACACCCCAGGTAGGGTAAGGATCAGCATTTCCACACTACTCAGAGAATTTTTATTTTCAGGGATGGATTTTTAGCCCAAACCAAGTTGAAGAAAAGTGGTTTCTTGAAAATCGCAGAAATTTTTTTTTCAGAAACTCTGGGGTGCCTGGAGGTCGCGGTGCACCACGTGACAGTTGTATTCCAAAACTGAGTCACTCAGATCACACGAATACCCAAGCATGCTTGAAACTCATTCAAATGCAAGTGCTTCTATCTGTTTCCATGATTGTTTCCCGCTCATTCCTTTTGGTTTGGGGAACATGTCAAAATCCCATGCCCAGAGAACTTCACATAGAGTTCGCGGAAATGCTCAGTGGACACCCCAGGTAGGGTAAGGATCAGCATTTCCACACTACTCAGAGAATTTTTATTTTCAGGGATGGATTTTTAGCCCAAATCAAGTTGAAGAAAAGTGGTTTCGTGAAAATCGCAGAAAATTTTTTTTCAGAAACTCCGGGGTGCCTGGAGGTCGCGGTGCACCACGCGACAGTTGTATTCCAAAACTGAGTCACTCAGATCACACGAGTACCCAAGCATCCTTGAAACTCATTCAAATGCAAGTGCTTTTATCTGTTTCCATGATTGTTTCCCGCACATTCCTTTTGGGTTGGGGAACATGTCAAAATCCCATGCCCAGAGAACTTCAGATAGAGTTCGCGGAAATGCTCAGTGGACACCCCAGGTAGGGTAAGGATCAGCATTTCCACACTACTCAGAGAATTTTTATTTTCAGGGATGGATTTTTAGCCCAAACCAAGTTGAAGAAAAGTGGTTTAGTGAAAATCGCAGAAAATTTTTTTTCAGAAACTCCGGGGTGCCTGGAGGTCGCGGAGCACCACGCGACAGTTGTATTCCAAAACTGAGTCACTCAGATCACACGAATACCCAAGCATGCTTGAAACTCATTCAAATGCAAGTGCTTCTATCTGTTTCCATGATTGTTTCCCGCTCATTCCTTTTGGTTTGGGGAACATGTCAAAATCCCATGCCCAGAGAACTTCACATAGAGTTCGCGGAAATGCTCAGTGGACACCCCAGGTAGGGTAAGGATCAGCATTTCCACACTACTCAGAGAATTTTTATTTTCAGGGATGGATTTTGAGCCCAATCCAAGTTGAAAAAAAGTGGTTTCGTGAAAATCGCAGAAAATTTTTTTTCAGAAACTCTGGGGTGCCTGGAGGTCGCGGTGCACCACGCGACAGTTGTATTCCAAAACTGAGTCACTCAGATCACACGAATACCCAAGCATGCTTGAAACTCATTCAAATGCAAGTGCTTCTATCTGTTGTCTTGATTGTTTCCCACTCATTCCTTTTGGGTTGGGGAACATGTCAAAATCCCATGCCCAGAGAACTTCAGATAGAGTTCGCGGAAATGCTCAGTGGACACCCCAGGTAGGGTAAGGATCAGCATTTCCACACTACTCAGAGAATTTTTATTTTCAGGGATGGATTTTTAGCCCAAACCAAGTTGAAGAAAAGTGGTTTCGTGAAAATCGCAGAAAATTTTTTTTCAGAAACTCCAGGGTGCCTGGAGGTCGCGGTGCACCACGTGACAGTTGTATTCCAAAACTGAGTTACTCAGATCACACGAGTACCCAAGCATCCTTGAAACTCATTCAAATGCAAGTGCTTCTATCTGTTTCCATGATTGTTTCCCACTCATTCCTTTTGGGTTGGGGAACATGTCAAAATCCCATGCCCAGAGAACTTCACATAGAGTTCGCGGAAATGCTCAGTGGACACCCCAGGTAGGGTAAGGATCAGCATTTCCACACTACTCAGAGAATTTTTATTTTCAGGGATGGATTTTTAGCCCAAACCAAGTTGAAGAAAAGTGGTTTCGTGAAAATCGCAGAAAATTTTTTTTCAGAAACTCCGGGGTGCCTGGAGGTCCCGGTGCACCACGCGACGGTTGTATTCCAAAACTGAGTCACTCAGATCACACGAATACCCAAGCATGCTTGAAAGTCATTCAAATGCAAGTGCTTCTATCTGTTTCCATGATTGTTTCCCGCTCATTCCTTTTGGTTTGGGGAACATGTCAAAATCCCATGCCCAGAGAACTTCACATAGAGTTCGCGGAAATGCTCAGTGGACACCCCAGGTAGGGTAAGGATCAGTATTTCCACACTACTCAGAGAATTTTTATTTTCAGGGATGGATTTTTAGCCCAAACCAAGTTGAAGAAAAGTGGTTTCGTGAAAATCGCAGAAAATTTTTTTTCAGAAACTCCGGGGTGCCTGGAGGTCGCGGTGCACCACGCGACAGTTGTATTCCAAAACTGAGTTACTCAGATCACACGAGAACCCAAGCATCCTTGAAACTCATTCAAGTGCAAGTGCTTCTATCTGTTGTCTTGATTGTTTCCCACTCATTCCTTTTGGGTTGGGGAACATGTCAAAATCCCATGCCCAGAGAACTTCAGATAGAGTTCGCGGAAATGCTCAGTGGACACCCCAGGTAGGGTAAGGATCAGCATTTCCACACTACTCAGA
The DNA here is from genome assembly GCF_059453375.1 of Lepisosteus platostomus. Classification (NCBI taxonomy): domain Eukaryota; kingdom Metazoa; phylum Chordata; class Actinopteri; order Semionotiformes; family Lepisosteidae; genus Lepisosteus; species Lepisosteus platostomus. The sequence goes on along the minus strand of NC_142611.1, from coordinate 83,178,020 downwards.
GAATTTTTATTTTCAGGGATGGATTTTTAGCCCAAACCAAGTTGAAGAAAAGTGGTTTCTTGAAAATCGCAGAAATTTTTTTTTCAGAAACTCTGGGGTGCCTGGAGGTCGCGGTGCACCACGTGACAGTTGTATTCCAAAACTGAGTCACTCAGATCACACGAATACCCAAGCATGCTTGAAACTCATTCAAATGCAAGTGCTTCTATCTGTTTCCATGATTGTTTCCCGCTCATTCCTTTTGGTTTGGGGAACATGTCAAAATCCCATGCCCAGAGAACTTCACATAGAGTTCGCGGAAATGCTCAGTGGACACCCCAGGTAGGGTAAGGATCAGCATTTCCACACTACTCAGAGAATTTTTATTTTCAGGGATGGATTTTTAGCCCAAACCAAGTTGAAGAAAAGTGGTTTAGTGAAAATCGCAGAAAATTTTTTTTCAGAAACTCCGGGGTGCCTGGAGGTCGCGGAGCACCACGCGACAGTTGTATTCCAAAACTGAGTCACTCAGATCACACGAATACCCAAGCATGCTTGAAACTCATTCAAATGCAAGTGCTTCTATCTGTTTCCATGATTGTTTCCCGCTCATTTCTTTTGGTTTGGGGAACATGTCAAAATCCCATGCCCAGAGAACTTCACATAGAGTTCGCGGAAATGCTCAGTGGACACCCCAGGTAGGGTAAGGATCAGCATTTCCACACTACTCAGAGAATTTTTATTTTCAGGGATGGATTTTGAGCCCAATCCAAGTTGAAAAAAAGTGGTTTCGTGAAAATCGCAGAAAATTTTTTTTCAGAAACTCTGGGGTGCCTGGAGGTCGCGGTGCACCACGCGACAGTTGTATTCCAAAACTGAGTCACTCAGATCACACGAATAACCAAGCATGCTTGAAACTCATTCAAATGCAAGTGCTTCTATCTGTTTCCATGATTGTTTCCCGCTCATTCCTTTTGGTTTGGGGAACATGTCAAAATCCCATGCCCAGAGAACTTCACATAGAGTTCGCGGAAATGCTCAGTGGACACCCCAGGTAGGGTAAGGATCAGCATTTCCACACTACTCAGAGAATTTTTATTTTCAGGGATGGATTTTTAGCCCAAACCAAGTTGAAGAAAAGTGGTTTCGTGAAAATCGCAGAAAATTTTTTTTCAGAAACTCCGGGGTGCCTGGAGGTCGCGGTGCACCACGCGACAGTTGTATTCCAAAACTGAGTTACTCAGATCACACGAGTACCCAAGCATCCTTGAAACTCATTCAAATGCAAGTGCTTTTATCTGTTTCCATGATTGTTTCCCGCACATTCCTTTTGGGTTGGGGAACATGTCAAAATCCCATGCCCAGAGAACTTCAGATAGAGTTCGCGGAAATGCTCAGTGGACACCCCAGGTAGGGTAAGGATCAGCATTTCCACACTACTCAGAGAATTTTTATTTTCAGGGATGGATTTTTAGCCCAATCCAAGTTGAAGAAAAGTGGTTTCGTGAAAATCGCAGAAAATTTTTTTTCAGAAACTCCGGGGTGCCTGGAGGTCGCGGAGCACCACGCGACAGTTGTATTCCAAAACTGAGTCACTCAGATCACACGAATACCCAAGCATGCTTGAAACTAATTCAAATGCAAGTGCTTCTATCTGTTTCCATGATTGTTTCCCGCTCATTCCTTTTGGTTTGGGGAACATGTCAAAATCCCATGCCCAGAGAACTTCACATAGAGTTCGCGGAAATGCTCAGTGGACACCCCAGGTAGGGTAAGGATCAGCATTTCCACACTACTCAGAGAATTTTTATTTTCAGGGATGGATTTTGAGCCCAATCCAAGTTGAAAAAAAGTGGTTTCGTGAAAATCGCAGAAAATTTTTTTTCAGAAACTCTGGGGTGCCTGGAGGTCGCGGTGCACCACGCGACAGTTGTATTCCAAAACTGAATCACTCAGATCACACGAATAACCAAGCATGCTTGAAACTCATTCAAATGCAAGTGCTTCTATCTGTTTCCATGATTGTTTCCCGCTCATTCCTTTTGGTTTGGGGAACATGTCAAAATCCCATGCCCAGAGAACTTCACATAGAGTTCGCGGAAATGCTCAGTGGACACCCCAGGTAGGGTAAGGATCAGCATTTCCACACTACTCAGAGAATTTTTATTTTCAGGGATGGATTTTTAGCCCAAACCAAGTTGAAGAAAAGTGGTTTCGTGAAAATCGCAGAAATTTTTTTTTCAGAAACTCCGGGGTGCCTGGAGGTCGCGGTGCACCACGCGACGGTTGTATTCCAAAACTGAGTCACTCAGATCACACGAGTACCCAAGCATCCTTGAAACTCATTCAAATGCAAGTGCTTCTATCTGTTGTCTTGATTGTTTCCCACTCATTCCTTTTGGGTTGGGGAACATGACAAAATCCCATGCCCAGAGAACTTCACATAGAGTTCGCGGAAATGCTCAGTGGACACCCCAGGTAGGGTAAGGATCAGCATTTCCACACTACTCAGAGAATTTTTATTTTCAGGGATGGATTTTTAGCCCAAACCAAGTTGAAGAAAAGTGGTTTCGTGAAAATCGCAGAAAATTTTTTTTCAGAAACTCCGGGGTGCCTGGAGGTCGCGGTGCACCACGTGACAGTTGTATTCCAAAACTGAGTTACTCAGATCACACGAGTACCCAAGCATCCTTGAAACTCATTCAAATGCAAGTGCTTCTATCTGTTGTCTTGATTGTTTCCCACTCATTCCTTTTGGGTTGGGGTACATGTCAAAATCCCATGCCCAGAGAACTTCAGATAGGGTTCGCGGAAATGCTCAGTGGACACCCCAGGTAGGGTAAGGATCAGCATTTCCACACTACTCAGAGAATTTTTATTTTCAGGGATGGATTTTTAGCCCAAACCAAGTTGAAGAAAAGTGGTTTCGTGAAAATCGCAGAAAATTTTTTTTCAGAAACTCCGGGGTGCCTGGAGGTCCCGGTGCACCACGCGACGGTTGTATTCCAAAACTGAGTCACTCAGAACACACGAATACCCAAGCATGCTTGAAACTCATTCAAATGCAAGTGCTTCTATCTGTTTCCATGATTGTTTCCCGCTCATTCCTTTTGGTTTGGGGAACATGTCAAAATCCCATGCCCAGAGAACTTCACATAGAGTTCGCGGAAATGCTCAGTGGACACCCCAGGTAGGGTAAGGATCAGCATTTCCACACTACTCAGAGAATTTTTATTTTCAGGGATGGATTTTTAGCCCAAACCAAGTTGAAGAAAAGTGGTTTCGTGAAAATCGCAGAAATTTTTTTTTCAGAAACTCCGGGGTGCCTGGAGGTCGCGGTGCACCACGCGACAGTTGTATTCCAAAACTGAGTTACTCAGATCACACGAGTACCCAAGCATCCTTGAAACTCATTCAAATGCAAGTGCTTTTATCTGTTTCCATGATTGTTTCCCGCACATTCCTTTTGGGTTGGGGAACATGTCAAAATCCCATGCCCAGAGAACTTCAGATAGAGTTCGCGGAAATGCTCAGTGGACACCCCAGGTAGGGTAAGGATCAGCATTTCCACACTACTCAGAGAATTTTTATTTTCAGTGATGGATTTTTAGCCCAAACCAAGTTGAAGAAAAGTGGTTTCGTGAAAATCGCAGAAAATTTTTTTTCAGAAACTCCGGGGTGCCTGGAGGTCGCGGAGCACCACGCGACAGTTGTATTCCAAAACTGAGTCACTCAGATCACACGAATACCCAAGCATGCTTGAAACTAATTCAAATGCAAGTGCTTCTATCTGTTTCCATGATTGTTTCCCGCTCATTCCTTTTGGTTTGGGGAACATGTCAAAATCCCATAACCAGAGAACTTCACATAGAGTTCGCGGAAATGCTCAGTGGACACCCCAGGTAGGGTAAGGATCAGCATTTCCACACTACTCAGAGAATTTTTATTTTCAGGGATGGATTTTGAGCCCAATCCAAGTTGAAAAAAAGTGGTTTCGTGAAAATCGCAGAAAATTTTTTTTCAGAAACTCTGGGGTGCCTGGAGGTCGCGGTGCACCACGCGACAGTTGTATTCCAAAACTGAGTCACTCAGATCACACGAATAACCAAGCATGCTTGAAACTCATTCAAATGCAAGTGCTTCTATCTGTTTCCATGATTGTTTCCCGCTCATTCCTTTTGGTTTGGGGAACATGTCAAAATCCCATGCCCAGAGAACTTCACATAGAGTTCGCGGAAATGCTCAGTGGACACCCCAGGTAGGGTAAGGATCAGCATTTCCACACTACTCAGAGAATTTTTATTTTCAGGGATGGATTTTTAGCCCAAACCAAGTTGAAGAAAAGTGGTTTCGTGAAAATCGCAGAAAATTTTTTTTCAGAAACTCCGGGGTGCCTGGAGGTCGCGGTGCACCACACGACGGTTGTATTCCAAAACTGAGTCACTCAGATCACACGAGTACCCAAGCATCCTTGAAACTAATTCAAATGCAAGTGCTTCTATCTGTTGTCTTGATTGTTTCCCACTCATTCCTTTTGGGTTGGGGAACATGACAAAATCCCATGCCCAGAGAACTTCACATAGAGTTCGCGGAAATGCTCAGTGGACACCCCAGGTAGGGTAAGGATCAGCATTTCCACACTACTCAGAGAATTTTTATTTTCAGGGATGGATTTTTAGCCCAAACCAAGTTGAAGAAAAGTGGTTTCGTGAAAATCGCAGAAAATTTTTTTTCAGAAACTCCGGGGTGCCTGGAGGTCGCGGTGCACCACGTGACAGTTGTATTCCAAAACTGAGTTACTCAGATCACACGAGTACCCAAGCATCCTTGAAACTCATTCAAATGCAAGTGCTTCTATCTGTTGTCTTGATTGTTTCCCACTCATTCCTTTTGGGTTGGGGAACATGTCAAAATCCCATGCCCAGAGAACTTCAGATAGAGTTCGCGGAAATGCTCAGTGGACACCCCAGGTAGGGTAAGGATCAGCATTTCCACACTACTCAGAGAATTTTTATTTTCAGGGATGGATTTTTAGCCCAAACCAAGTTGAAGAAAAGTGGTTTCGTGAAAATCGCAGAAAATTTTTTTTCAGAAACTCCGGGGTGCCTGGAGGTCGCGGTGCACCACGTGACAGTTGTATTCCAAAACTGAGTCACTCAGAACACACGAGTACCCAAGCATCCATGAAACTCATTCAAGTGCAAGTGCTTCTATCTGTTGTCTTGATTGTTTCCCACTCATTCCTTTTGGGTTGGGGAACATGTCAAAATCCCATGCCCAGAGAACTTCAGATAGAGTTCGCGGAAATGCTCAGTGGACACCCCAGGTAGGGTAAGGATCAGCATTTCCACACTACTCAGAGAATTTTTATTTTCAGGGATGGATTTTTAGCCCAAATCAAGTTGAAGAAAAGTGGTTTCGTGAAAATCGCAGAAAATTTTTTTTCAGAAACTCCGGGGTGCCTGGAGGTCGCGGTGCACCACGCGACAGTTGTATTCCAAAACTGAGTCACTCAGATCACACGAATACCCAAGCATGCTTGAAACTCATTCAAATGCAAGTGCTTCTATCTGTTATCTTGATTGTTTCCCACTCATTCCTTTTGGGTTGGGGAACATGTCAAAATCCCATGCCCAGAGAACTTCAGATAGAGTTCGCGGAAATGCTCAGTGGACACCCCAGGTAGGGTAAGGATCAGCATTTCCACACTACTCAGAGAATTTTTATTTTCAGGGATGGATTTTTAGCCCAAACCAAGTTGAAGAAAAGTGGTTTCGTGAAAATCGCAGAAAATTTTTTTTCAGAAACTCCGGGGTGCCTGGAGGTCGCGGTGCACCACGCGACAGTTGTATTCCAAAACTGAGTCACTCAGATCACACGAATACCCAAGCATGCTTGAAACTCATTCAAATGCAAGTGCTTCTATCTGTTTCCATGATTGTTTCCCGCTCATTCCTTTTGGTTTGGGGAACATGTCAAAATCCCATGCCCAGAGAACTTCACATAGAGTTCGCGGAAATGCTCAGTGGACACCCCAGGTAGGGTAAGGATCAGCATTTCCACACTACTCAGAGAATTTTTATTTTCAGGGATGGATTTTGAGCCCAATCCAAGTTGAAAAAAAGTGGTTTCGTGAAAATCGCAGAAAAATTTTTTTCAGAAACTCTGGGGTGCCTGGAGGTCGCGGTGCACCACGCGACAGTTGTATTCCAAAACTGAGTCACTCAGATCACACGAATAACCAAGCATGCTTGAAACTCATTCAAATGCAAGTGCTTCTATCTGTTTCCATGATTGTTTCCCGCTCATTCCTTTTGGTTTGGGGAACATGTCAAAATCCCATGCCCAGAGAACTTCACATACAGTTTGCGGAAATGCTCAGTGGACACCCCAGGTAGGGTAAGGATCAGCATTTCCACACTACTCAGAGAATTTTTATTTTCAGGGATGGATTTTTAGCCCAAACCAAGTTGAAGAAAAGTGGTTTCGTGAAAATCGCAGAAAATTTTTTTTCAGAAACTCCGGGGTGCCTGGAGGTCGCGGTGCACCACGCGACAGTTGTATTCCAAAACTGAGTTACTCAGATCACACGAGTACCCAAGCATCCTTGAAACTCATTCAAGTGCAAGTGCTTCTATCTGTTGTCTTGATTGTTTCCCACTCATTCCTTTTGGGTTGGGGAACATGTCAAAATCCCATGCCCAGAGAACTTCAGATAGAGTTCGCGGAAATGCTCAGTGGACACCCCAGGTAGGGTAAGGATCAGCATTTCCACACTACTCAGAGAATTTTTATTTTCAGGGATGGATTTTTAGCCCAAACCAAGTTGAAGAAAAGTGGTTTCGTGAAAATCGCAGAAAATTTTTTTTCAGAAACTCCGGGGTGCCTAGAGGTCGCGGTGCACCACGCGACAGTTGTATTCCAAAACTGAGTCACTCAGATCACACGAATAACCAAGCATGCTTGAAACTCATTCAAATGCAAGTGCTTCTATCTGTTGTCTTGATTGTTTCCCACTCATTCCTTTTGGGTTGGGGAACATGTCAAAATCCCATGCCCAGAGAACTTCAGATAGAGTTCGCGGAAATGCTCAGTGGACACCCCAGGTAGGGTAAGGATCAGCATTTCCACACTACTCAGAGAATTTTTATTTTCAGGGATGGATTTTTAGCCCAAACCAAGTTGAAGAAAAGTGGTTTCGTGAAAATCGCAGAAATTTTTTTTTCAGAAACTCCGGGGTGCCTAGAGGTCGCGGTGCACCACGCGACAGTTGTATTCCAAAACTGAGTCACTCAGATCACACGAATAACCAAGCATGCTTGAAACTCATTCAAATGCAAGTGCTTCTATCTGTTTCCATGATTGTTTCCCGCTCATTCCTTTTGGTTTGGGGAACATGTCAAAATCCCATGCCCAGAGAACTTCACATAGAGTTCGCGGAAATGCTCAGAGGACACCCCAGGTAGGGTAAGGATCAGCATTTCCACACTACTCAGAGAATTTTTATTTTCAGGGATGGATTTTTAGCCCAAACCAAGTTGAAGAAAAGTGGTTTCGTGAAAATCGCAGAAAATTTTTTTTCAGAAACTCCGGGGTGCCTGGAGGTCGCGGTGCACCACGCGACAGTTGTATTCCAAAACTGAGTTACTCAGATCACACGAGTACCCAAGCATCCTTGAAACTCATTCAAGTGCAAGTGCTTCTATCTGTTGTCTTGATTGTTTCCCACTCATTCCTTTTGGGTTGGGGAACATGTCAAAATCCCATGCCCAGAGAACTTCAGATAGAGTTCGCGGAAATGCTCAGTGGACACCCCAGGTAGGGTAAGGATCAGCATTTCCACACTACTCAGAGAATTTTTATTTTCAGGGATGGATTTTTAGCCCAAACCAAGTTGAAGAAAAGTGGTTTCGTGAAAATCGCTTAAATTTTTTTTTCAGAAACTCCGGGGTGCCTGGAGGTCCCGGTGCACCACGCGACGGTTGTATTCCAAAACTGAGTCACTCAGATCACACGAATACCCAAGCATGCTTGAAACTCATTCAAATGCAAGTGCTTCTATCTGTTTCCATGATTGTTTCCCGCTCATTCCTTTTGGTTTGGGGAACATGTCAAAATCCCATGCCCAGAGAACTTCACATAGAGTTCGCGGAAATGCTCAGTGGACACCCCAGGTAGGGTAAGGATCAGCATTTCCACACTACTCAGAGAATTTTTATTTTCAGGGATGGATTTTTAGCCCAAACCAAGTTGAAGAAAAGTGGTTTCGTGAAAATCGCAGAAAATTTTTTTTCAGAAACTCCGGGGTGCCTGGAGGTCGCAGTGCACCACGTGACAGTTGTATTCCAAAACTGAGTCACTCAGATCACACGAATACCCAAGCATGCTTGAAACTCATTCAAATGCAAGTGCTTCTATCTGTTTCCATGATTGTTTCCCGCTCATTCCTTTTGGTTTGGGGAACATGTCAAAATCCCATGCCCAGAGAACTTCACATAGAGTTCGCGGAAATGCTCAGTGGACACCCCAGGTAGGGTAAGGATCAGCATTTCCACACTACTCAGAGAATTTTTATTTTCAGGGATGGATTTTTAGCCCAAACCAAGTTGAAGAAAAGTGGTTTCGTGAAAATCGCTTAAATTTTTTTTTCAGAAACTCCGGGGTGCCTGGAGGTCCCGGTGCACCACGCGACGGTTGTATTCCAAAACTGAGTCACTCAGATCACACGAATACCCAAGCATGCTTGAAACTCATTCAAATGCAAGTGCTTCTATCTGTTTCCATGATTGTTTCCCGCTCATTCCTTTTGGTTTGGGGAACATGTCAAAATCCCATGCCCAGAGAACTTCACATAGAGTTCGCGGAAATGCTCAGTGGACACCCCAGGTAGGGTAAGGATCAGCATTTCCACACTACTCAGAGAATTTTTATTTTCAGGGATGGATTTTGAGCCCAATCCAAGTTGAAAAAAAGTGGTTTCGTGAAAATCGCAGAAAAATTTTTTTCAGAAACTCTGGGGTGCCTGGAGGTCGCGGTGCACCACGCGACAGTTGTATTCCAAAACTGAGTCACTCAGATCACACGAATAACCAAGCATGCTTGAAACTCATTCAAATGCAAGTGCTTCTATCTGTTGTCTTGATTGTTTCCCACTCATTCCTTTTGGGTTGGGGAACATGTCAAAATCCCATGCCCAGAGAACTTCAGATAGAGTTCGCGGAAATGCTCAGTGGACACCCCAGGTAGGGTAAGGATCAGCATTTCCACACTACTCAGAGAATTTTTATTTTCAGGGATGGATTTTTAGCCCAAACCAAGTTGAAGAAAAGTGGTTTCGTGAAAATCGCAGAAAATTTTTTTTCAGAAACTCCGGGGTGCCTAGAGGTCGCGGTGCACCACGCGACAGTTGTATTCCAAAACTGAGTCACTCAGATCACACGAATAACCAAGCATGCTTGAAACTCATTCAAATGCAAGTGCTTCTATCTGTTGTCTTGATTGTTTCCCACTCATTCCTTTTGGGTTGGGGAACATGTCAAAATCCCATGCCCAGAGAACTTCAGATAGAGTTCGCGGAAATGCTCAGTGGACACCCCAGGTAGGGTAAGGATCAGCATTTCCACACTACTCAGAGAATTTTTATTTTCAGGGATGGATTTTTAGCCCAAACCAAGTTGAAGAAAAGTGGTTTCGTGAAAATCGCAGAAAATTTTTTTTCAGAAACTCCGGGGTGCCTAGAGGTCGCGGTGCACCACGCGACAGTTGTATTCCAAAACTGAGTCACTCAGATCACACGAATAACCAAGCATGCTTGAAACTCATTCAAATGCAAGTGCTTCTATCTGTTTCCATGATTGTTTCCCGCTCATTCCTTTTGGTTTGGGGAACATGTCAAAATCCCATGCCCAGAGAACTTCACATAGAGTTCGCGGAAATGCTCAGAGGACACCCCAGGTAGGGTAAGGATCAGCATTTCCACACTACTCAGAGAATTTTTATTTTCAGGGATGGATTTTTAGCCCAAACCAAGTTGAAGAAAAGTGGTTTCGTGAAAATCGCAGAAAATTTTTTTTCAGAAACTCCGGGGTGCCTGGAGGTCGCGGTGCACCACGCGACAGTTGTATTCCAAAACTGAGTTACTCAGATCACACGAGTACCCAAGCATCCTTGAAACTCATTCAAGTGCAAGTGCTTCTATCTGTTGTCTTGATTGTTTCCCACTCATTCCTTTTGGGTTGGGGAACATGTCAAAATCCCATGCCCAGAGAACTTCAGATAGAGTTCGCGGAAATGCTCAGTGGACACCCCAGGTAGGGTAAGGATCAGCATTTCCACACTACTCAGAGAATTTTTATTTTCAGGGATGGATTTTTAGCCCAAACCAAGTTGAAGAAAAGTGGTTTCGTGAAAATCGCTTAAATTTTTTTTTCAGAAACTCCGGGGTGCCTGGAGGTCCCGGTGCACCACGCGACGGTTGTATTCCAAAACTGAGTCACTCAGATCACACGAATACCCAAGCATGCTTGAAACTCATTCAAATGCAAGTGCTTCTATCTGTTTCCATGATTGTTTCCCGCTCATTCCTTTTGGTTTGGGGAACATGTCAAAATCCCATGCCCAGAGAACTTCACATAGAGTTCGCGGAAATGCTCAGTGGACACCCCAGGTAGGGTAAGGATCAGCATTTCCACACTACTCAGAGAATTTTTATTTTCAGGGATGGATTTTTAGCCCAAACCAAGTTGAAGAAAAGTGGTTTCGTGAAAATCGCAGAAAATTTTTTTTCAGAAACTCCGGGGTGCCTGGAGGTCGCAGTGCACCACGTGACAGTTGTATTCCAAAACTGAGTCACTCAGATCACACGAATACCCAAGCATGCTTGAAACTCATTCATATGCTAGTGCTTCTATCTGTTTCCATGATTGTTTCCCGCTCATTCCTTTTGGTTTGGGGAACATGTCAAAATCCCATGCCCAGAGAACTTCACATAGAGTTCGCGGAAATGCTCAGTGGACACCCCAGGTAGGGTAAGGATCAGCATTTCCACACTATTCAGAGAATTTTTATTTTCAGGGATGGATTTTTAGCCCAAACCAAGTTGAAGAAAAGTGGTTTCGTGAAAATCGCTTAAATTTTTTTTTCAGAAACTCCGGGGTGCCTGGAGGTCCCGGTGCACCACGCGACGGTTGTATTCCAAAACTGAGTCACTCAGATCACACGAATACCCAAGCATGCTTGAAACTCATTCAAATGCAAGTGCTTCTATCTGTTTCCATGATTGTTTCCCGCTCATTCCTTTTGGTTTGGGGAACATGTCAAAATCCCATGCCCAGAGAACTTCACATAGAGTTCGCGGAAATGCTCAGTGGACACCCCAGGTAGGGTAAGGATCAGCATTTCCACACTACTCAGAGAATTTTTATTTTCAGGGATGGATTTTGAGCCCAATCCAAGTTGAAAAAAAGTGGTTTCGTGAAAATCGCAGAAAATTTTTTTTCAGAAACTCTGGGGTGCCTGGAGGTCGCGGTGCACCACGCGACAGTTGTATTCCAAAACTGAGTCACTCAGATCACACGAATAACCAAGCATGCTTGAAACTCATTCAAATGCAAGTGCTTCTATCTGTTGTCTTGATTGTTTCCCACTCATTCCTTTTGGGTTGGGGAACATGTCAAAATCCCATGCCCAGAGAACTTCAGATAGAGTTCGCGGAAATGCTCAGTGGACACCCCAGGTAGGGTAAGGATCAGCATTTCCACACTACTCAGAGAATTTTTATTTTCAGGGATGGATTTTTAGCCCAAACCAAGTTGAAGAAAAGTGGTTTCGTGAAAATCGCAGAAAATTTTTTTTCAGAAACTCCGGGGTGCCTAGAGGTCGCGGTGCACCACGCGACAGTTGTATTCCAAAACTGAGTCACTCAGATCACACGAATAACCAAGCATGCTTGAAACTCATTCAAATGCAAGTGCTTCTATCTGTTGTCTTGATTGTTTCCCACTCATTCCTTTTGGGTTGGGGAACATGTCAAAATCCCATGCCCAGAGAACTTCAGATAGAGTTCGCGGAAATGCTCAGTGGACACCCCAGGTAGGGTAAGGATCAGCATTTCCACACTACTCAGAGAATTTTTATTTTCAGGGATGGATTTTTAGCCCAAACCAAGTTGAAGAAAAGTGGTTTCGTGAAAATCGCAGAAATTTTTTTTTCAGAAACTCCGGGGTGCCTAGAGGTCGCGGTGCACCACGCGACAGTTGTATTCCAAAACTGAGTCACTCAGATCACACGAATAACCAAGCATGCTTGAAACTCATTCAAATGCAAGTGCTTCTATCTGTTTCCATGATTGTTTCCCGCTCATTCCTTTTGGTTTGGGGAACATGTCAAAATCCCATGCCCAGAGAACTTCACATAGAGTTCGCGGAAATGCTCAGAGGACACCCCAGGTAGGGTAAGGATCAGCATTTCCACACTACTCAGAGAATTTTTATTTTCAGGGATGGATTTTTAGCCCAAACCAAGTTGAAGAAAAGTGGTTTCGTGAAAATCGCAGAAAATTTTTTTTCAGAAACTCCGGGGTGCCTGGAGGTCGCGGTGCACCACGCGACAGTTGTATTCCAAAACTGAGTTACTCAGATCACACGAGTACCCAAGCATCCTTGAAACTCATTCAAGTGCAAGTGCTTCTATCTGTTGTCTTGATTGTTTCCCACTCATTCCTTTTGGGTTGGGGAACATGTCAAAATCCCATGCCCAGAGAACTTCAGATAGAGTTCGCGGAAATGCTCAGTGGACACCCCAGGTAGGGTAAGGATCAGCATTTCCACACTACTCAGAGAATTTTTATTTTCAGGGATGGATTTTTAGCCCAAACCAAGTTGAAGAAAAGTGGTTTCGTGAAAATCGCTTAAATTTTTTTTTCAGAAACTCCGGGGTGCCTGGAGGTCCCGGTGCACCACGCGACGGTTGTATTCCAAAACTGAGTCACTCAGATCACACGAATACCCAAGCATGCTTGAAACTCATTCAAATGCAAGTGCTTCTATCTGTTTCCATGATTGTTTCCCGCTCATTCCTTTTGGTTTGGGGAACATGTCAAAATCCCATGCCCAGAGAACTTCACATAGAGTTCGCGGAAATGCTCAGTGGACACCCCAGGTAGGGTAAGGATCAGCATTTCCACACTACTCAGAGAATTTTTATTTTCAGGGATGGATTTTTAGCCCAAACCAAGTTGAAGAAAAGTGGTTTCGTGAAAATCGCAGAAAATTTTTTTTCAGAAACTCCGGGGTGCCTGGAGGTCGCAGTGCACCACGTGACAGTTGTATTCCAAAACTGAGTCACTCAGATCACACGAATACCCAAGCATGCTTGAAACTCATTCAAATGCAAGTGCTTCTATCTGTTTCCATGATTGTTTCCCGCTCATTCCTTTTGGTTTGGGGAACATGTCAAAATCCCATGCCCAGAGAACTTCACATAGAGTTCGCGGAAATGCTCAGTGGACACCCCAGGTAGGGTAAGGATCAGCATTTCCACACTACTCAGAGAATTTTTATTTTCAGGGATGGATTTTTAGCCCAAACCAAGTTGAAGAAAAGTGGTTTCGTGAAAATCGCTTAAATTTTTTTTTCAGAAACTCCGGGGTGCCTGGAGGTCCCGGTGCACCACGCGACGGTTGTATTCCAAAACTGAGTCACTCAGATCACACGAATACCCAAGCATGCTTGAAACTCATTCAAATGCAAGTGCTTCTATCTGTTTCCATGATTGTTTCCCGCTCATTCCTTTTGGTTTGGGGAACATGTCAAAATCCCATGCCCAGAGAACTTCACATAGAGTTCGCGGAAATGCTCAGTGGACACCCCAGGTAGGGTAAGGATCAGCATTTCCACACTACTCAGAGAATTTTTATTTTCAGGGATGGATTTTGAGCCCAATAAAAGTTGAAAAAAAGTGGTTTCGTGAAAATCGCAGAAAAATTTTTTTCAGAAACTCTGGGGTGCCTGGAGGTCGCGGTGCACCACGCGACAGTTGTATTCCAAAACTGAGTCACTCAGATCACACGAATAACCAAGCATGCTTGAAACTCATTCAAATGCAAGTGCTTCTATCTGTTGTCTTGATTGTTTCCCACTCATTCCTTTTGGGTTGGGGAACATGTCAAAATCCCATGCCCAGAGAACTTCAGATAGAGTTCGCGGAAATGCTCAGTGGACACCCCAGGTAGGGTAAGGATCAGCATTTCCACACTACTCAGAGAATTTTTATTTTCAGGGATGGATTTTTAGCCCAAACCAAGTTGAAGAAAAGTGGTTTCGTGAAAATCGCAGAAAATTTTTTTTCAGAAACTCCGGGGTGCCTAGAGGTCGCGGTGCACCACGCGACAGTTGTATTCCAAAACTGAGTCACTCAGATCACACGAATAACCAAGCATGCTTGAAACTCATTCAAATGCAAGTGCTTCTATCTGTTGTCTTGATTGTTTCCCACTCATTCCTTTTGGGTTGGGGAACATGTCAAAATCCCATGCCCAGAGAACTTCAGATAGAGTTCGCGGAAATGCTCAGTGGACACCCCAGGTAGGGTAAGGATCAGCATTTCCACACTACTCAGAGAATTTTTATTTTCAGGGATGGATTTTTAGCCCAAACCAAGTTGAAGAAAAGTGGTTTCGTGAAAATCGCAGAAATTTTTTTTTCAGAAACTCCGGGGTGCCTAGAGGTCGCGGTGCACCACGCGACAGTTGTATTCCAAAACTGAGTCACTCAGATCACACGAATAACCAAGCATGCTTGAAACTCATTCAAATGCAAGTGCTTCTATCTGTTTCCATGATTGTTTCCCGCTCATTCCTTTTGGTTTGGGGAACATGTCAAAATCCCATGCCCAGAGAACTTCACATAGAGTTCGCGGAAATGCTCAGAGGACACCCCAGGTAGGGTAAGGATCAGCATTTCCACACTACTCAGAGAATTTTTATTTTCAGGGATGGATTTTTAGCCCAAACCAAGTTGAAGAAAAGTGGTTTCGTGAAAATCGCAGAAAATTTTTTTTCAGAAACTCCGGGGTGCCTGGAGGTCGCGGTGCACCACGCGACAGTTGTATTCCAAAACTGAGTTACTCAGATCACACGAGTACCCAAGCATCCTTGAAACTCATTCAAGTGCAAGTGCTTCTATCTGTTGTCTTGATTGTTTCCCACTCATTCCTTTTGGGTTGGGGAACATGTCAAAATCCCATGCCCAGAGAACTTCAGATAGAGTTCGCGGAAATGCTCAGTGGACACCCCAGGTAGGGTAAGGATCAGCATTTCCACACTACTCAGAGAATTTTTATTTTCAGGGATGGATTTTTAGCCCAAACCAAGTTGAAGAAAAGTGGTTTCGTGAAAATCGCTTAAATTTTTTTTTCAGAAACTCCGGGGTGCCTGGAGGTCCCGGTGCACCACGCGACGGTTGTATTCCAAAACTGAGTCACTCAGATCACACGAATACCCAAGCATGCTTGAAACTCATTCAAATGCAAGTGCTTCTATCTGTTTCCATGATTGTTTCCCGCTCATTCCTTTTGGTTTGGGGAACATGTCAAAATCCCATGCCCAGAGAACTTCACATAGAGTTCGCGGAAATGCTCAGTGGACACCCCAGGTAGGGTAAGGATCAGCATTTCCACACTACTCAGAGAATTTTTATTTTCAGGGATGGATTTTTAGCCCAAACCAAGTTGAAGAAAAGTGGTTTCGTGAAAATCGCAGAAAATTTTTTTTCAGAAACTCCGGGGTGCCTGGAGGTCGCAGTGCACCACGTGACAGTTGTATTCCAAAACTGAGTCACTCAGATCACACGAATACCCAAGCATGCTTGAAACTCATTCAAATGCAAGTGCTTCTATCTGTTTCCATGATTGTTTCCCGCTCATTCCTTTTGGTTTGGGGAACATGTCAAAATCCCATGCCCAGAGAACTTCACATAGAGTTCGCGAAAATGCTCAGTGGACACCCCAGGTAGGGTAAGGATCAGCATTTCCACACTACTCAGAGAATTTTTATTTTCAGGGATGGATTTTTAGCCCAAACCAAGTTGAAGAAAAGTGGTTTCGTGAAAATCGCTTAAATTTTTTTTTCAGAAACTCCGGGGTGCCTGGAGGTCCCGGTGCACCACGCGACGGTTGTATTCCAAAACTGAGTCACTCAGATCACACGAATACCCAAGCATGCTTGAAACTCATTCAAATGCAAGTGCTTCTATCTGTTTCCATGATTGTTTCCCGCTCATTCCTTTTGGTTTGGGGAACATGTCAAAATCCCATGCCCAGAGAACTTCACATAGAGTTCGCGGAAATGCTCAGTGGACACCCCAGGTAGGGTAAGGATCAGCATTTCCACACTACTCAGAGAATTTTTATTTTCAGGGATGGATTTTGAGCCCAATCCAAGTTGAAAAAAAGTGGTTTCGTGAAAATCGCAGAAAAATTTTTTTCAGAAACTCTGGGGTGCCTGGAGGTCGCGGTGCACCACGCGACAGTTGTATTCCAAAACTGAGTCACTCAGATCACACGAATAACCAAGCATGCTTGAAACTCATTCAAATGCAAGTGCTTCTATCTGTTGTCTTGATTGTTTCCCACTCATTCCTTTTGGGTTGGGGAACATGTCAAAATCCCATGCCCAGAGAACTTCAGATAGAGTTCGCGGAAATGCTCAGTGGACACCCCAGGTAGGGTAAGGATCAGCATTTCCACACTACTCAGAGAATTTTTATTTTCAGGGATGGATTTTTAGCCCAAACCAAGTTGAAGAAAAGTGGTTTCGTGAAAATCGCAGAAAATTTTTTTTCAGAAACTCCGGGGTGCCTAGAGGTCGCGGTGCACCACGCGACAGTTGTATTCCAAAACTGAGTCACTCAGATCACACGAATAACCAAGCATGCTTGAAACTCATTCAAATGCAAGTGCTTCTATCTGTTGTCTTGATTGTTTCCCACTCATTCCTTTTGGGTTGGGGAACATGTCAAAATCCCATGCCCAGAGAACTTCAGATAGAGTTCGCGGAAATGCTCAGTGGACACCCCAGGTAGGGTAAGGATCAGCATTTCCACACTACTCAGAGAATTTTTATTTTCAGGGATGGATTTTTAGCCCAAACCAAGTTGAAGAAAAGTGGTTTCGTGAAAATCGCAGAAATTTTTTTTTCAGAAACTCCGGGGTGCCTAGAGGTCGCGGTGCACCACGCGACAGTTGTATTCCAAAACTGAGTCACTCAGATCACACGAATAACCAAGCATGCTTGAAACTCATTCAAATGCAAGTGCTTCTATCTGTTTCCATGATTGTTTCCCGCTCATTCCTTTTGGTTTGGGGAACATGTCAAAATCCCATGCCCAGAGAACTTCACATAGAGTTCGCGGAAATGCTCAGAGGACACCCCAGGTAGGGTAAGGATCAGCATTTCCACACTACTCAGAGAATTTTTATTTTCAGGGATGGATTTTTAGCCCAAACCAAGTTGAAGAAAAGTGGTTTCGTGAAAATCGCAGAAAATTTTTTTTCAGAAACTCCGGGGTGCCTGGAGGTCGCGGTGCACCACGCGACAGTTGTATTCCAAAACTGAGTTACTCAGATCACACGAGTACCCAAGCATCCTTGAAACTCATTCAAGTGCAAGTGCTTCTATCTGTTGTCTTGATTGTTTCCCACTCATTCCTTTTGGGTTGGGGAACATGTCAAAATCCCATGCCCAGAGAACTTCAGATAGAGTTCGCGGAAATGCTCAGTGGACACCCCAGGTAGGGTAAGGATCAGCATTTCCACACTACTCAGAGAATTTTTATTTTCAGGGATGGATTTTTAGCCCAAACCAAGTTGAAGAAAAGTGGTTTCGTGAAAATCGCTTAAATTTTTTTTTCAGAAACTCCGGGGTGCCTGGAGGTCCCGGTGCACCACGCGACGGTTGTATTCCAAAACTGAGTCACTCAGATCACACGAATACCCAAGCATGCTTGAAACTCATTCAAATGCAAGTGCTTCTATCTGTTTCCATGATTGTTTCCCGCTCATTCCTTTTGGTTTGGGGAACATGTCAAAATCCCATGCCCAGAGAACTTCACATAGAGTTCGCGGAAATGCTCAGTGGACACCCCAGGTAGGGTAAGGATCAGCATTTCCACACTACTCAGAGAATTTTTATTTTCAGGGATGGATTTTTAGCCCAAACCAAGTTGAAGAAAAGTGGTTTCGTGAAAATCGCAGAAAATTTTTTTTCAGAAACTCCGGGGTGCCTGGAGGTCGCAGTGCACCACGTGACAGTTGTATTCCAAAACTGAGTCACTCAGATCACACGAATACCCAAGCATGCTTGAAACTCATTCAAATGCAAGTGCTTCTATCTGTTTCCATGATTGTTTCCCGCTCATTCCTTTTGGTTTGGGGAACATGTCAAAATCCCATGCCCAGAGAACTTCACATAGAGTTCGCGGAAATGCTCAGTGGACACCCCAGGTAGGGTAAGGATCAGCATTTCCACACTACTCAGAGAATTTTTATTTTCAGGGATGGATTTTGAGCCCAATCCAAGTTGAAAAAAAGTGGTTTCGTGAAAATCGCAGAAAAATTTTTTTCAGAAACTCTGGGGTGCCTGGAGGTCGCGGTGCACCACGCGACAGTTGTATTCCAAAACTGAGTCACTCAGATCACACGAATAACCAAGCATGCTTGAAACTCATTCAAATGCAAGTGCTTCTATCTGTTGTCTTGATTGTTTCCCACTCATTCCTTTTGGGTTGGGGAACATGTCAAAATCCCATGCCCAGAGAACTTCAGATAGAGTTCGCGGAAATGCTCAGTGGACACCCCAGGTAGGGTAAGGATCAGCATTTCCACACTACTCAGAGAATTTTTATTTTCAGGGATGGATTTTTAGCCCAAACCAAGTTGAAGAAAAGTGGTTTCGTGAAAATCGCAGAAAATTTTTTTTCAGAAACTCCGGGGTGCCTAGAGGTCGCGGTGCACCACGCGACAGTTGTATTCCAAAACTGAGTCACTCAGATCACACGAATAACCAAGCATGCTTGAAACTCATTCAAATGCAAGTGCTTCTATCTGTTGTCTTGATTGTTTCCCACTCATTCCTTTTGGGTTGGGGAACATGTCAAAATCCCATGCCCAGAGAACTTCAGATAGAGTTCGCGGAAATGCTCAGTGGACACCCCAGGTAGGGTAAGGATCAGCATTTCCACACTACTCAGAGAATTTTTATTTTCAGGGATGGATTTTTAGCCCAAACCAAGTTGAAGAAAAGTGGTTTCGTGAAAATCGCAGAAAATTTTTTTTCAGAAACTCCGGGGTGCCTAGAGGTCGCGGTGCACCACGCGACAGTTGTATTCCAAAACTGAGTCACTCAGATCACACGAATAACCAAGCATGCTTGAAACTCATTCAAATGCAAGTGCTTCTATCTGTTGTCTTGATTGTTTCCCACTCATTCCTTTTGGGTTGGGGAACATGTCAAAATCCCATGCCCAGAGAACTTCAGATAGAGTTCGCGGAAATGCTCAGTGGACACCCCAGGTAGGGTAAGGATCAGCATTTCCACACTACTCAGAGAATTTTTATTTTCAGGGATGGATTTTTAGCCCAAACCAAGTTGAAGAAAAGTGGTTTCGTGAAAATCGCAGAAAATTTTTTTTCAGAAACTCCGGGGTGCCTGGAGGTCGCGGTGCACCACGCGACAGTTGTATTCCAAAACTGAGTTACTCAGATCACACGAGTACCCAAGCATCCTTGAAACTCATTCAAGTGCAAGTGCTTCTATCTGTTGTCTTGATTGTTTCCCACTCATTCCTTTTGGGTTGGGGAACATGTCAAAATCCCATGCCCAGAGAACTTCAGATAGAGTTCGCGGAAATGCTCAGTGGACACCCCAGGTAGGGTAAGGATCAGCATTTCCACACTACTCAGAGAATTTTTATTTTCAGGGATGGATTTTTAGCCCAAACCAAGTTGAAGAAAAGTGGTTTCGTGAAAATCGCTTAAATTTTTTTTTCAGAAACTCCGGGGTGCCTGGAGGTCCCGGTGCACCACGCGACGGTTGTATTCCAAAACTGAGTCACTCAGATCACACGAATACCCAAGCATGCTTGAAACTCATTCAAATGCAAGTGCTTCTATCTGTTTCCATGATTGTTTCCCGCTCATTCCTTTTGGTTTGGGGAACATGTCAAAATCCCATGCCCAGAGAACTTCACATAGAGTTCGCGGAAATGCTCAGTGGACACCCCAGGTAGGGTAAGGATCAGCATTTCCACACTACTCAGAGAATTTTTATTTTCAGGGATGGATTTTTAGCCCAAACCAAGTTGAAGAAAAGTGGTTTCGTGAAAATCGCAGAAAATTTTTTTTCAGAAACTCCGGGGTGCCTGGAGGTCGCGGTGCACCACGCGACAGTTGTATTCCAAAACTGAGTTACTCAGATCACACGAGTACCCAAGCATCCTTGAAACTCATTCAAGTGCAAGTGCTTCTATCTGTTGTCTTGATTGTTTCCCACTCATTCCTTTTGGGTTGGGGAACATGTCAAAATCCCATGCCCAGAGAACTTCAGATAGAGTTCGCGGAAATGCTCAGTGGACACCCCAGGTAGGGTAAGGATCAGCATTTCCACACTACTCAGAGAATTTTTATTTTCAGGGATGGATTTTTAGCCCAAACCAAGTTGAAGAAAAGTGGTTTCGTGAAAATCGCTTAAATTTTTTTTTCAGAAACTCCGGGGTGCCTGGAGGTCCCGGTGCACCACGCGACGGTTGTATTCCAAAACTGAGTCACTCAGATCACACGAATACCCAAGCATGCTTGAAACTCATTCAAATGCAAGTGCTTCTATCTGTTTCCATGATTGTTTCCCGCTCATTCCTTTTGGTTTGGGGAACATGTCAAAATCCCATGCCCAGAGAACTTCACATAGAGTTCGCGGAAATGCTCAGTGGACACCCCAGGTAGGGTAAGGATCAGCATTTCCACACTACTCAGAGAATTTTTATTTTCAGGGATGGATTTTTAGCCCAAACCAAGTTGAAGAAAAGTGGTTTCGTGAAAATCGCAGAAAATTTTTTTTCAGAAACTCCGGGGTGCCTGGAGGTCGCAGTGCACCACGTGACAGTTGTATTCCAAAACTGAGTCACTCAGATCACACGAATACCCAAGCATGCTTGAAACTCATTCAAATGCAAGTGCTTCTATCTGTTTCCATGATTGTTTCCCGCTCATTCCTTTTGGTTTGGGGAACATGTCAAAATCCCATGCCCAGAGAACTTCACATAGAGTTCGCGGAAATGCTCAGTGGACACCCCAGGTAGGGTAAGGATCAGCATTTCCACACTACTCAGAGAATTTTTATTTTCAGGGATGGATTTTTAGCCCAAACCAAGTTGAAGAAAAGTGGTTTCGTGAAAATCGCAGAAAATTTTTTTTCAGAAACTCCGGGGTGCCTGGAGGTCGCAGTGCACCACGTGACAGTTGTATTCCAAAACTGAGTCACTCAGATCACACGAATACCCAAGCATGCTTGAAACTCATTCAAATGCAAGTGCTTCTATCTGTTTCCATGATTGTTTCCCGCTCATTCCTTTTGGTTTGGGGAACATGTCAAAATCCCATGCCCAGAGAACTTCACATAGAGTTCGCGGAAATGCTCAGTGGACACCCCAGGTAGGGTAAGGATCAGCATTTCCACACTACTCAGAGAATTTTTATTTTCAGGGATGGATTTTGAGCCCAATCCAAGTTGAAAAAAAGTGGTTTCGTGAAAATCGCAGAAAAATTTTTTTCAGAAACTCTGGGGTGCCTGGAGGTCGCGGTGCACCACGCGACAGTTGTATTCCAAAACTGAGTCACTCAGATCACACGAATAACCAAGCATGCTTGAAACTCATTCAAATGCAAGTGCTTCTATCTGTTGTCTTGATTGTTTCCCACTCATTCCTTTTGGGTTGGGGAACATGTCAAAATCCCATGCCCAGAGAACTTCAGATAGAGTTCGCGGAAATGCTCAGTGGACACCCCAGGTAGGGTAAGGATCAGCATTTCCACACTACTCAGAGAATTTTTATTTTCAGGGATGGATTTTTAGCCCAAACCAAGTTGAAGAAAAGTGGTTTCGTGAAAATCGCAGAAAATTTTTTTTCAGAAACTCCGGGGTGCCTAGAGGTCGCGGTGCACCACGCGACAGTTGTATTCCAAAACTGAGTCACTCAGATCACACGAATAACCAAGCATGCTTGAAACTCATTCAAATGCAAGTGCTTCTATCTGTTGTCTTGATTGTTTCCCACTCATTCCTTTTGGGTTGGGGAACATGTCAAAATCCCATGCCCAGAGAACTTCAGATAGAGTTCGCGGAAATGCTCAGTGGACACCCCAGGTAGGGTAAGGATCAGCATTTCCACACTACTCAGAGAATTTTTATTTTCAGGGATGGATTTTTAGCCCAAACCAAGTTGAAGAAAAGTGGTTTCGTGAAAATCGCAGAAAATTTTTTTTCAGAAACTCCGGGGTGCCTAGAGGTCGCGGTGCACCACGCGACAGTTGTATTCCAAAACTGAGTCACTCAGATCACACGAATAACCAAGCATGCTTGAAACTCATTCAAATGCAAGTGCTTCTATCTGTTGTCTTGATTGTTTCCCACTCATTCCTTTTGGGTTGGGGAACATGTCAAAATCCCATGCCCAGAGAACTTCAGATAGAGTTCGCGGAAATGCTCAGTGGACACCCCAGGTAGGGTAAGGATCAGCATTTCCACACTACTCAGAGAATTTTTATTTTCAGGGATGGATTTTTAGCCCAAACCAAGTTGAAGAAAAGTGGTTTCGTGAAAATCGCAGAAAATTTTTTTTCAGAAACTCCGGGGTGCCTGGAGGTCGCGGTGCACCACGCGACAGTTGTATTCCAAAACTGAGTTACTCAGATCACACGAGTACCCAAGCATCCTTGAAACTCATTCAAGTGCAAGTGCTTCTATCTGTTGTCTTGATTGTTTCCCACTCATTCCTTTTGGGTTGGGGAACATGTCAAAATCCCATGCCCAGAGAACTTCAGATAGAGTTCGCGGAAATGCTCAGTGGACACCCCAGGTAGGGTAAGGATCAGCATTTCCACACTACTCAGAGAATTTTTATTTTCAGGGATGGATTTTTAGCCCAAACCAAGTTGAAGAAAAGTGGTTTCGTGAAAATCGCTTAAATTTTTTTTTCAGAAACTCCGGGGTGCCTGGAGGTCCCGGTGCACCACGCGACGGTTGTATTCCAAAACTGAGTCACTCAGATCACACGAATACCCAAGCATGCTTGAAACTCATTCAAATGCAAGTGCTTCTATCTGTTTCCATGATTGTTTCCCGCTCATTCCTTTTGGTTTGGGGAACATGTCAAAATCCCATGCCCAGAGAACTTCACATAGAGTTCGCGGAAATGCTCAGTGGACACCCCAGGTAGGGTAAGGATCAGCATTTCCACACTACTCAGAGAATTTTTATTTTCAGGGATGGATTTTTAGCCCAAACCAAGTTGAAGAAAAGTGGTTTCGTGAAAATCGCAGAAAATTTTTTTTCAGAAACTCCGGGGTGCCTGGAGGTCGCGGTGCACCACGCGACAGTTGTATTCCAAAACTGAGTTACTCAGATCACACGAGTACCCAAGCATCCTTGAAACTCATTCAAGTGCAAGTGCTTCTATCTGTTGTCTTGATTGTTTCCCACTCATTCCTTTTGGGTTGGGGAACATGTCAAAATCCCATGCCCAGAGAACTTCAGATAGAGTTCGCGGAAATGCTCAGTGGACACCCCAGGTAGGGTAAGGATCAGCATTTCCACACTACTCAGAGAATTTTTATTTTCAGGGATGGATTTTTAGCCCAAACCAAGTTGAAGAAAAGTGGTTTCGTGAAAATCGCTTAAATTTTTTTTTCAGAAACTCCGGGGTGCCTGGAGGTCCCGGTGCACCACGCGACGGTTGTATTCCAAAACTGAGTCACTCAGATCACACGAATACCCAAGCATGCTTGAAACTCATTCAAATGCAAGTGCTTCTATCTGTTTCCATGATTGTTTCCCGCTCATTCCTTTTGGTTTGGGGAACATGTCAAAATCCCATGCCCAGAGAACTTCACATAGAGTTCGCGGAAATGCTCAGTGGACACCCCAGGTAGGGTAAGGATCAGCATTTCCACACTACTCAGAGAATTTTTATTTTCAGGGATGGATTTTTAGCCCAAACCAAGTTGAAGAAAAGTGGTTTCGTGAAAATCGCAGAAAATTTTTTTTCAGAAACTCCGGGGTGCCTGGAGGTCGCAGTGCACCACGTGACAGTTGTATTCCAAAACTGAGTCACTCAGATCACACGAATACCCAAGCATGCTTGAAACTCATTCAAATGCAAGTGCTTCTATCTGTTTCCATGATTGTTTCCCGCTCATTCCTTTTGGTTTGGGGAACATGTCAAAATCCCATGCCCAGAGAACTTCACATAGAGTTCGCGGAAATGCTCAGTGGACACCCCAGGTAGGGTAAGGATCAGCATTTCCACACTACTCAGAGAATTTTTATTTTCAGGGATGGATTTTTAGCCCAAACCAAGTTGAAGAAAAGTGGTTTCGTGAAAATCGCTTAAATTTTTTTTTCAGAAACTCCGGGGTGCCTGGAGGTCCCGGTGCACCACGCGACGGTTGTATTCCAAAACTGAGTCACTCAGATCACACGAATACCCAAGCATGCTTGAAACTCATTCAAATGCAAGTGCTTCTATCTGTTTCCATGATTGTTTCCCGCTCATTCCTTTTGGTTTGGGGAACATGTCAAAATCCCATGCCCAGAGAACTTCACATAGAGTTCGCGGAAATGCTCAGTGGACACCCCAGGTAGGGTAAGGATCAGCATTTCCACACTACTCAGAGAATTTTTATTTTCAGGGATGGATTTTGAGCCCAATCCAAGTTGAAAAAAAGTGGTTTCGTGAAAATCGCAGAAAAATTTTTTTCAGAAACTCTGGGGTGCCTGGAGGTCGCGGTGCACCACGCGACAGTTGTATTCCAAAACTGAGTCACTCAGATCACACGAATAACCAAGCATGCTTGAAACTCATTCAAATGCAAGTGCTTCTATCTGTTGTCTTGATTGTTTCCCACTCATTCCTTTTGGGTTGGGGAACATGTCAAAATCCCATGCCCAGAGAACTTCAGATAGAGTTCGCGGAAATGCTCAGTGGACACCCCAGGTAGGGTAAGGATCAGCATTTCCACACTACTCAGAGAATTTTTATTTTCAGGGATGGATTTTTAGCCCAAACCAAGTTGAAGAAAAGTGGTTTCGTGAAAATCGCAGAAAATTTTTTTTCAGAAACTCCGGGGTGCCTAGAGGTCGCGGTGCACCACGCGACAGTTGTATTCCAAAACTGAGTCACTCAGATCACACGAATAACCAAGCATGCTTGAAACTCATTCAAATGCAAGTGCTTCTATCTGTTGTCTTGATTGTTTCCCACTCATTCCTTTTGGGTTGGGGAACATGTCAAAATCCCATGCCCAGAGAACTTCAGATAGAGTTCGCGGAAATGCTCAGTGGACACCCCAGGTAGGGTAAGGATCAGCATTTCCACACTACTCAGAGAATTTTTATTTTCAGGGATGGATTTTTAGCCCAAACCAAGTTGAAGAAAAGTGGTTTCGTGAAAATCGCAGAAATTTTTTTTTCAGAAACTCCGGGGTGCCTAGAGGTCGCGGTGCACCACGCGACAGTTGTATTCCAAAACTGAGTCACTCAGATCACACGAATAACCAAGCATGCTTGAAACTCATTCAAATGCAAGTGCTTCTATCTGTTTCCATGATTGTTTCCCGCTCATTCCTTTTGGTTTGGGGAACATGTCAAAATCCCATGCCCAGAGAACTTCACATAGAGTTCGCGGAAATGCTCAGAGGACACCCCAGGTAGGGTAAGGATCAGCATTTCCACACTACTCAGAGAATTTTTATTTTCAGGGATGGATTTTTAGCCCAAACCAAGTTGAAGAAAAGTGGTTTCGTGAAAATCGCAGAAAATTTTTTTTCAGAAACTCCGGGGTGCCTGGAGGTCGCGGTGCACCACGCGACAGTTGTATTCCAAAACTGAGTTACTCAGATCACACGAGTACCCAAGCATCCTTGAAACTCATTCAAGTGCAAGTGCTTCTATCTGTTGTCTTAATTGTTTCCCACTCATTCCTTTTGGGTTGGGGAACATGTCAAAATCCCATGCCCAGAGAACTTCAGATAGAGTTCGCGGAAATGCTCAGTGGACACCCCAGGTAGGGTAAGGATCAGCATTTCCACACTACTCAGAGAATTTTTATTTTCAGGGATGGATTTTTAGCCCAAACCAAGTTGAAGAAAAGTGGTTTCGTGAAAATCGCTTAAATTTTTTTTTCAGAAACTCCGGGGTGCCTGGAGGTCCCGGTGCACCACGCGACGGTTGTATTCCAAAACTGAGTCACTCAGATCACACGAATACCCAAGCATGCTTGAAACTCATTCAAATGCAAGTGCTTCTATCTGTTTCCATGATTGTTTCCCGCTCATTCCTTTTGGTTTGGGGAACATGTCAAAATCCCATGCCCAGAGAACTTCACATAGAGTTCGCGGAAATGCTCAGTGGACACCCCAGGTAGGGTAAGGATCAGCATTTCCACACTACTCAGAGAATTTTTATTTTCAGGGATGGATTTTTAGCCCAAACCAAGTTGAAGAAAAGTGGTTTCGTGAAAATCGCTTAAATTTTTTTTTCAGAAACTCCGGGGTGCCTGGAGGTCCCGGTGCACCACGCGACGGTTGTATTCCAAAACTGAGTCACTCAGATCACACGAATACCCAAGCATGCTTGAAACTCATTCAAATGCAAGTGCTTCTATCTGTTTCCATGATTGTTTCCCGCTCATTCCTTTTGGTTTGGGGAACATGTCAAAATCCCATGCCCAGAGAACTTCACATAGAGTTCGCGGAAATGCTCAGTGGACACCCCAGGTAGGGTAAGGATCAGCATTTCCACACTACTCAGAGAATTTTTATTTTCAGGGATGGATTTTGAGCCCAATCCAAGTTGAAAAAAAGTGGTTTCGTGAAAATCGCAGAAAAAATTTTTTCAGAAACTCTGGGGTGCCTGGAGGTCGCGGTGCACCACGCGACAGTTGTATTCCAAAACTGAGTCACTCAGATCACACGAATAACCAAGCATGCTTGAAACTCATTCAAATGCAAGTGCTTCTATCTGTTGTCTTGATTGTTTCCCACTCATTCCTTTTGGGTTGGGGAACATGTCAAAATCCCATGCCCAGAGAACTTCAGATAGAGTTCGCGGAAATGCTCAGTGGACACCCCAGGTAGGGTAAGGATCAGCATTTCCACACTACTCAGAGAATTTTTATTTTCAGGGATGGATTTTTAGCCCAAACCAAGTTGAAGAAAAGTGGTTTCGTGAAAATCGCAGAAAATTTTTTTTCAGAAACTCCGGGGTGCCTAGAGGTCGCGGTGCACCACGCGACAGTTGTATTCCAAAACTGAGTCACTCAGATCACACGAATAACCAAGCATGCTTGAAACTCATTCAAATGCAAGTGCTTCTATCTGTTGTCTTGATTGTTTCCCACTCATTCCTTTTGGGTTGGGGAA
The DNA here is from genome assembly GCF_059453375.1 of Lepisosteus platostomus. Taxonomy (NCBI): domain Eukaryota; kingdom Metazoa; phylum Chordata; class Actinopteri; order Semionotiformes; family Lepisosteidae; genus Lepisosteus; species Lepisosteus platostomus. The sequence goes on along the minus strand of NC_142611.1, from coordinate 83,150,354 downwards.
CATGTCAAAATCCCATGCCCAGAGAACTTCAGATAGAGTTCGCGGAAATGCTCAGTGGACACCCCAGGTAGGGTAAGGATCAGCATTTCCACACTACTCAGAGAATTTTTATTTTCAGGGATGGATTTTTAGCCCAAACCAAGTTGAAGAAAAGTGGTTTCGTGAAAATCGCAGAAAATTTTTTTTCAGAAACTCCGGGGTGCCTAGAGGTCGCGGTGCACCACGCGACAGTTGTATTCCAAAACTGAGTCACTCAGATCACACGAATAACCAAGCATGCTTGAAACTCATTCAAATGCAAGTGCTTCTATCTGTTTCCATGATTGTTTCCCGCTCATTCCTTTTGGTTTGGGGAACATGTCAAAATCCCATGCCCAGAGAACTTCACATAGAGTTCGCGGAAATGCTCAGAGGACACCCCAGGTAGGGTAAGGATCAGCATTTCCACACTACTCAGAGAATTTTTATTTTCAGGGATGGATTTTTAGCCCAAACCAAGTTGAAGAAAAGTGGTTTCGTGAAAATCGCAGAAAATTTTTTTTCAGAAACTCCGGGGTGCCTGGAGGTCGCGGTGCACCACGCGACAGTTGTATTCCAAAACTGAGTTACTCAGATCACACGAGTACCCAAGCATCCTTGAAACTCATTCAAGTGCAAGTGCTTCTATCTGTTGTCTTGATTGTTTCCCACTCATTCCTTTTGGGTTGGGGAACATGTCAAAATCCCATGCCCAGAGAACTTCAGATAGAGTTCGCGGAAATGCTCAGTGGACACCCCAGGTAGGGTAAGGATCAGCATTTCCACACTACTCAGAGAATTTTTATTTTCAGGGATGGATTTTTAGCCCAAACCAAGTTGAAGAAAAGTGGTTTCGTGAAAATCGCTTAAATTTTTTTTTCAGAAACTCCGGGGTGCCTGGAGGTCCCGGTGCACCACGCGACGGTTGTATTCCAAAACTGAGTCACTCAGATCACACGAATACCCAAGCATGCTTGAAACTCATTCAAATGCAAGTGCTTCTATCTGTTTCCATGATTGTTTCCCGCTCATTCCTTTTGGTTTGGGGAACATGTCAAAATCCCATGCCCAGAGAACTTCACATAGAGTTCGCGGAAATGCTCAGTGGACACCCCAGGTAGGGTAAGGATCAGCATTTCCACACTACTCAGAGAATTTTTATTTTCAGGGATGGATTTTTAGCCCAAACCAAGTTGAAGAAAAGTGGTTTCGTGAAAATCGCAGAAAATTTTTTTTCAGAAACTCCGGGGTGCCTGGAGGTCGCAGTGCACCACGTGACAGTTGTATTCCAAAACTGAGTCACTCAGATCACACGAATACCCAAGCATGCTTGAAACTCATTCAAATGCAAGTGCTTCTATCTGTTTCCATGATTGTTTCCCGCTCATTCCTTTTGGTTTGGGGAACATGTCAAAATCCCATGCCCAGAGAACTTCACATAGAGTTCGCGGAAATGCTCAGTGGACACCCCAGGTAGGGTAAGGATCAGCATTTCCACACTACTCAGAGAATTTTTATTTTCAGGGATGGATTTTTAGCCCAAACCAAGTTGAAGAAAAGTGGTTTCGTGAAAATCGCTTAAATTTTTTTTTCAGAAACTCCGGGGTGCCTGGAGGTCCCGGTGCACCACGCGACGGTTGTATTCCAAAACTGAGTCACTCAGATCACACGAATACCCAAGCATGCTTGAAACTCATTCAAATGCAAGTGCTTCTATCTGTTTCCATGATTGTTTCCCGCTCATTCCTTTTGGTTTGGGGAACATGTCAAAATCCCATGCCCAGAGAACTTCACATAGAGTTCGCGGAAATGCTCAGTGGACACCCCAGGTAGGGTAAGGATCAGCATTTCCACACTACTCAGAGAATTTTTATTTTCAGGGATGGATTTTGAGCCCAATCCAAGTTGAAAAAAAGTGGTTTCGTGAAAATCGCAGAAAAATTTTTTTCAGAAACTCTGGGGTGCCTGGAGGTCGCGGTGCACCACGCGACAGTTGTATTCCAAAACTGAGTCACTCAGATCACACGAATAACCAAGCATGCTTGAAACTCATTCAAATGCAAGTGCTTCTATCTGTTGTCTTGATTGTTTCCCACTCATTCCTTTTGGGTTGGGGAACATGTCAAAATCCCATGCCCAGAGAACTTCAGATAGAGTTCGCGGAAATGCTCAGTGGACACCCCAGGTAGGGTAAGGATCAGCATTTCCACACTACTCAGAGAATTTTTATTTTCAGGGATGGATTTTTAGCCCAAACCAAGTTGAAGAAAAGTGGTTTCGTGAAAATCGCAGAAAATTTTTTTTCAGAAACTCCGGGGTGCCTAGAGGTCGCGGTGCACCACGCGACAGTTGTATTCCAAAACTGAGTCACTCAGATCACACGAATAACCAAGCATGCTTGAAACTCATTCAAATGCAAGTGCTTCTATCTGTTGTCTTGATTGTTTCCCACTCATTCCTTTTGGGTTGGGGAACATGTCAAAATCCCATGCCCAGAGAACTTCAGATAGAGTTCGCGGAAATGCTCAGTGGACACCCCAGGTAGGGTAAGGATCAGCATTTCCACACTACTCAGAGAATTTTTATTTTCAGGGATGGATTTTTAGCCCAAACCAAGTTGAAGAAAAGTGGTTTCGTGAAAATCGCAGAAATTTTTTTTTCAGAAACTCCGGGGTGCCTAGAGGTCGCGGTGCACCACGCGACAGTTGTATTCCAAAACTGAGTCACTCAGATCACACGAATACCCAAGCATGCTTGAAACTCATTCAAATGCAAGTGCTTCTATCTGTTTCCATGATTGTTTCCCGCTCATTCCTTTTGGTTTGGGGAACATGTCAAAATCCCATGCCCAGAGAACTTCACATAGAGTTCGCGGAAATGCTCAGTGGACACCCCAGGTAGGGTAAGGATCAGCATTTCCACACTACTCAGAGAATTTTTATTTTCAGGGATGGATTTTGAGCCCAATCCAAGTTGAAAAAAAGTGGTTTCGTGAAAATCGCAGAAAAATTTTTTTCAGAAACTCTGGGGTGCCTGGAGGTCGCGGTGCACCACGCGACAGTTGTATTCCAAAACTGAGTCACTCAGATCACACGAATAACCAAGCATGCTTGAAACTCATTCAAATGCAAGTGCTTCTATCTGTTGTCTTGATTGTTTCCCACTCATTCCTTTTGGGTTGGGGAACATGTCAAAATCCCATGCCCAGAGAACTTCAGATAGAGTTCGCGGAAATGCTCAGTGGACACCCCAGGTAGGGTAAGGATCAGCATTTCCACACTACTCAGAGAATTTTTATTTTCAGGGATGGATTTTTAGCCCAAACCAAGTTGAAGAAAAGTGGTTTCGTGAAAATCGCAGAAAATTTTTTTTCAGAAACTCCGGGGTGCCTAGAGGTCGCGGTGCACCACGCGACAGTTGTATTCCAAAACTGAGTCACTCAGATCACACGAATAACCAAGCATGCTTGAAACTCATTCAAATGCAAGTGCTTCTATCTGTTGTCTTGATTGTTTCCCACTCATTCCTTTTGGGTTGGGGAACATGTCAAAATCCCATGCCCAGAGAACTTCAGATAGAGTTCGCGGAAATGCTCAGTGGACACCCCAGGTAGGGTAAGGATCAGCATTTCCACACTACTCAGAGAATTTTTATTTTCAGGGATGGATTTTTAGCCCAAACCAAGTTGAAGAAAAGTGGTTTCGTGAAAATCGCAGAAATTTTTTTTTCAGAAACTCCGGGGTGCCTAGAGGTCGCGGTGCACCACGCGACAGTTGTATTCCAAAACTGAGTCACTCAGATCACACGAATAACCAAGCATGCTTGAAACTCATTCAAATGCAAGTGCTTCTATCTGTTTCCATGATTGTTTCCCGCTCATTCCTTTTGGTTTGGGGAACATGTCAAAATCCCATGCCCAGAGAACTTCACATAGAGTTCGCGGAAATGCTCAGAGGACACCCCAGGTAGGGTAAGGATCAGCATTTCCACACTACTCAGAGAATTTTTATTTTCAGGGATGGATTTTTAGCCCAAACCAAGTTGAAGAAAAGTGGTTTCGTGAAAATCGCAGAAAATTTTTTTTCAGAAACTCCGGGGTGCCTGGAGGTCGCGGTGCACCACGCGACAGTTGTATTCCAAAACTGAGTTACTCAGATCACACGAGTACCCAAGCATCCTTGAAACTCATTCAAGTGCAAGTGCTTCTATCTGTTGTCTTGATTGTTTCCCACTCATTCCTTTTGGGTTGGGGAACATGTCAAAATCCCATGCCCAGAGAACTTCAGATAGAGTTCGCGGAAATGCTCAGTGGACACCCCAGGTAGGGTAAGGATCAGCATTTCCACACTACTCAGAGAATTTTTATTTTCAGGGATGGATTTTTAGCCCAAACCAAGTTGAAGAAAAGTGGTTTCGTGAAAATCGCTTAAATTTTTTTTTCAGAAACTCCGGGGTGCCTGGAGGTCCCGGTGCACCACGCGACGGTTGTATTCCAAAACTGAGTCACTCAGATCACACGAATACCCAAGCATGCTTGAAACTCATTCAAATGCAAGTGCTTCTATCTGTTTCCATGATTGTTTCCCGCTCATTCCTTTTGGTTTGGGGAACATGTCAAAATCCCATGCCCAGAGAACTTCACATAGAGTTCGCGGAAATGCTCAGTGGACACCCCAGGTAGGGTAAGGATCAGCATTTCCACACTACTCAGAGAATTTTTATTTTCAGGGATGGATTTTTAGCCCAAACCAAGTTGAAGAAAAGTGGTTTCGTGAAAATCGCAGAAAATTTTTTTTCAGAAACTCCGGGGTGCCTGGAGGTCGCAGTGCACCACGTGACAGTTGTATTCCAAAACTGAGTCACTCAGATCACACGAATACCCAAGCATGCTTGAAACTCATTCAAATGCAAGTGCTTCTATCTGTTTCCATGATTGTTTCCCGCTCATTCCTTTTGGTTTGGGGAACATGTCAAAATCCCATGCCCAGAGAACTTCAGATAGAGTTCGCGGAAATGCTCAGTGGACACCCCAGGTAGGGTAAGGATCAGCATTTCCACACTACTCAGAGAATTTTTATTTTCAGGGATGGATTTTTAGCCCAAACCAAGTTGAAGAAAAGTGGTTTCGTGAAAATCGCTTAAATTTTTTTTTCAGAAACTCCGGGGTGCCTGGAGGTCCCGGTGCACCACGCGACGGTTGTATTCCAAAACTGAGTCACTCAGATCACACGAATACCCAAGCATGCTTGAAACTCATTCAAATGCAAGTGCTTCTATCTGTTTCCATGATTGTTTCCCGCTCATTCCTTTTGGTTTGGGGAACATGTCAAAATCCCATGCCCAGAGAACTTCACATAGAGTTCGCGGAAATGCTCAGTGGACACCCCAGGTAGGGTAAGGATCAGCATTTCCACACTACTCAGAGAATTTTTATTTTCAGGGATGGATTTTGAGCCCAATCCAAGTTGAAAAAAAGTGGTTTCGTGAAAATCGCAGAAAAATTTTTTTCAGAAACTCTGGGGTGCCTGGAGGTCGCGGTGCACCACGCGACAGTTGTATTCCAAAACTGAGTCACTCAGATCACACGAATAACCAAGCATGCTTGAAACTCATTCAAATGCAAGTGCTTCTATCTGTTGTCTTGATTGTTTCCCACTCATTCCTTTTGGGTTGGGGAACATGTCAAAATCCCATGCCCAGAGAACTTCAGATAGAGTTCGCGGAAATGCTCAGTGGACACCCCAGGTAGGGTAAGGATCAGCATTTCCACACTACTCAGAGAATTTTTATTTTCAGGGATGGATTTTTAGCCCAAACCAAGTTGAAGAAAAGTGGTTTCGTGAAAATCGCAGAAAATTTTTTTTCAGAAACTCCGGGGTGCCTAGAGGTCGCGGTGCACCACGCGACAGTTGTATTCCAAAACTGAGTCACTCAGATCACACGAATAACCAAGCATGCTTGAAACTCATTCAAATGCAAGTGCTTCTATCTGTTGTCTTGATTGTTTCCCACTCATTCCTTTTGGGTTGGGGAACATGTCAAAATCCCATGCCCAGAGAACTTCAGATAGAGTTCGCGGAAATGCTCAGTGGACACCCCAGGTAGGGTAAGGATCAGCATTTCCACACTACTCAGAGAATTTTTATTTTCAGGGATGGATTTTTAGCCCAAACCAAGTTGAAGAAAAGTGGTTTCGTGAAAATCGCAGAAATTTTTTTTTCAGAAACTCCGGGGTGCCTAGAGGTCGCGGTGCACCACGCGACAGTTGTATTCCAAAACTGAGTCACTCAGATCACACGAATAACCAAGCATGCTTGAAACTCATTCAAATGCAAGTGCTTCTATCTGTTTCCATGATTGTTTCCCGCTCATTCCTTTTGGTTTGGGGAACATGTCAAAATCCCATGCCCAGAGAACTTCACATAGAGTTCGCGGAAATGCTCAGAGGACACCCCAGGTAGGGTAAGGATCAGCATTTCCACACTACTCAGAGAATTTTTATTTTCAGGGATGGATTTTTAGCCCAAACCAAGTTGAAGAAAAGTGGTTTCGTGAAAATCGCAGAAAATTTTTTTTCAGAAACTCCGGGGTGCCTGGAGGTCGCGGTGCACCACGCGACAGTTGTATTCCAAAACTGAGTTACTCAGATCACACGAGTACCCAAGCATCCTTGAAACTCATTCAAGTGCAAGTGCTTCTATCTGTTGTCTTGATTGTTTCCCACTCATTCCTTTTGGGTTGGGGAACATGTCAAAATCCCATGCCCAGAGAACTTCAGATAGAGTTCGCGGAAATGCTCAGTGGACACCCCAGGTAGGGTAAGGATCAGCATTTCCACACTACTCAGAGAATTTTTATTTTCAGGGATGGATTTTCAGCCCAAACCAAGTTGAAGAAAAGTGGTTTCGTGAAAATCGCTTAAATTTTTTTTTCAGAAACTCCGGGGTGCCTGGAGGTCCCGGTGCACCAAGCGACGGTTGTATTCCAAAACTGAGTCACTCAGATCACACGAATACCCAAGCATGCTTGAAACTCATTCAAATGCAAGTGCTTCTATCTGTTTCCATGATTGTTTCCCGCTCATTCCTTTTGGTTTGGGGAACATGTCAAAATCCCATGCCCAGAGAACTTCACATAGAGTTCGCGGAAATGCTCAGTGGACACCCCAGGTAGGGTAAGGATCAGCATTTCCACACTACTCAGAGAATTTTTATTTTCAGGGATGGATTTTTAGCCCAAACCAAGTTGAAGAAAAGTGGTTTCGTGAAAATCGCAGAAAATTTTTTTTCAGAAACTCCGGGGTGCCTGGAGGTCGCAGTGCACCACGTGACAGTTGTATTCCAAAACTGAGTCACTCAGATCACACGAATACCCAAGCATGCTTGAAACTCATTCAAATGCAAGTGCTTCTATCTGTTTCCATGATTGTTTCCCGCTCATTCCTTTTGGTTTGGGGAACATGTCAAAATCCCATGCCCAGAGAACTTCACATAGAGTTCGCGGAAATGCTCAGTGGACACCCCAGGTAGGGTAAGGATCAGCATTTCCACACTACTCAGAGAATTTTTATTTTCAGGGATGGATTTTTAGCCCAAACCAAGTTGAAGAAAAGTGGTTTCGTGAAAATCGCTTAAATTTTTTTTTCAGAAACTCCGGGGTGCCTGGAGGTCCCGGTGCACCACGCGACGGTTGTATTCCAAAACTGAGTCACTCAGATCACACGAATACCCAAGCATGCTTGAAACTCATTCAAATGCAAGTGCTTCTATCTCTTTCCATGATTGTTTCCCGCTCATTCCTTTTGGTTTGGGGAACATGTCAAAATCCCATGCCCAGAGAACTTCACATAGAGTTCGCGGAAATGCTCAGTGGACACCCCAGGTAGGGTAAGGATCAGCATTTCCACACTACTCAGAGAATTTTTATTTTCAGGGATGGATTTTGAGCCCAATCCAAGTTGAAAAAAAGTGGTTTCGTGAAAATCGCAGAAAAATTTCTTTCAGAAACTCCGGGGTGCCTGGAGGTCGCGGTGCACCACGCGACAGTTGTATTCCAAAACTGAGTCACTCAGATCACACGAATAACCAAGCATGCTTGAAACTCATTCAAATGCAAGTGCTTCTATCTGTTGTCTTGATTGTTTCCCACTCATTCCTTTTGGGTTGGGGAACATGTCAAAATCCCATGCCCAGAGAACTTCAGATAGAGTTCGCGGAAATGCTCAGTGGACACCCCAGGTAGGGTAAGGATCAGCATTTCCACACTACTCAGAGAATTTTTATTTTCAGGGATGGATTTTTAGCCCAAACCAAGTTGAAGAAAAGTGGTTTCGTGAAAATCGCAGAAAATTTTTTTTCAGAAACTCCGGGGTGCCTAGAGGTCGCGGTGCACCACGCGACAGTTGTATTCCAAAACTGAGTCACTCAGATCACACGAATAACCAAGCATGCTTGAAACTCATTCAAATGCAAGTGCTTCTATCTGTTGTCTTGATTGTTTCCCACTCATTCCTTTTGGGTTGGGGAACATGTCAAAATCCCATGCCCAGAGAACTTCAGATAGAGTTCGCGGAAATGCTCAGTGGACACCCCAGGTAGGGTAAGGATCAGCATTTCCACACTACTCAGAGAATTTTTATTTTCAGGGATGGATTTTTAGCCCAAACCAAGTTGAAGAAAAGTGGTTTCGTGAAAATCGCAGAAATTTTTTTTTCAGAAACTCCGGGGTGCCTAGAGGTCGCGGTGCACCACGCGACAGTTGTATTCCAAAACTGAGTCACTCAGATCACACGAATAACCAAGCATGCTTGAAACTCATTCAAATGCAAGTGCTTCTATCTGTTTCCATGATTGTTTCCCGCTCATTCCTTTTGGTTTGGGGAACATGTCAAAATCCCATGCCCAGAGAACTTCACATAGAGTTCGCGGAAATGCTCAGAGGACACCCCAGGTAGGGTAAGGATCAGCATTTCCACACTACTCAGAGAATTTTTATTTTCAGGGATGGATTTTTAGCCCAAACCAAGTTGAAGAAAAGTGGTTTCGTGAAAATCGCAGAAAATTTTTTTTCAGAAACTCCGGGGTGCCTGGAGGTCGCGGTGCACCACGCGACAGTTGTATTCCAAAACTGAGTTACTCAGATCACACGAGTACCCAAGCATCCTTGAAACTCATTCAAGTGCAAGTGCTTCTATCTGTTGTCTTGATTGTTTCCCACTCATTCCTTTTGGGTTGGGGAACATGTCAAAATCCCATGCCCAGAGAACTTCAGATAGAGTTCGCGGAAATGCTCAGTGGACACCCCAGGTAGGGTAAGGATCAGCATTTCCACACTACTCAGAGAATTTTTATTTTCAGGGATGGATTTTTAGCCCAAACCAAGTTGAAGAAAAGTGGTTTCGTGAAAATCGCTTAAATTTTTTTTTCAGAAACTCCGGGGTGCCTGGAGGTCCCGGTGCACCACGCGACGGTTGTATTCCAAAACTGAGTCACTCAGATCACACGAATACCCAAGCATGCTTGAAACTCATTCAAATGCAAGTGCTTCTATCTGTTTCCATGATTGTTTCCCGCTCATTCCTTTTGGTTTGGGGAACATGTCAAAATCCCATGCCCAGAGAACTTCACATAGAGTTCGCGGAAATGCTCAGTGGACACCCCAGGTAGGGTAAGGATCAGCATTTCCACACTACTCAGAGAATTTTTATTTTCAGGGATGGATTTTTAGCCCAAACCAAGTTGAAGAAAAGTGGTTTCGTGAAAATCGCAGAAAATTTTTTTTCAGAAACTCCGGGGTGCCTGGAGGTCGCAGTGCACCACGTGACAGTTGTATTCCAAAACTGAGTCACTCAGATCACACGAATACCCAAGCATGCTTGAAACTCATTCAAATGCAAGTGCTTCTATCTGTTTCCATGATTGTTTCCCGCTCATTCCTTTTGGTTTGGGGAACATGTCAAAATCCCATGCCCAGAGAACTTCACATAGAGTTCGCGGAAATGCTCAGTGGACACCCCAGGTAGGGTAAGGATCAGCATTTCCACACTACTCAGAGAATTTTTATTTTCAGGGATGGATTTTTAGCCCAAACCAAGTTGAAGAAAAGTGGTTTCGTGAAAATCGCTTAAATTTTTTTTTCAGAAACTCCGGGGTGCCTGGAGGTCCCGGTGCACCACGCGACGGTTGTATTCCAAAACTGAGTCACTCAGATCACACGAATACCCAAGCATGCTTGAAACTCATTCAAATGCAAGTGCTTCTATCTGTTTCCATGATTGTTTCCCGCTCATTCCTTTTGGTTTGGGGAACATGTCAAAATCCCATGCCCAGAGAACTTCACATAGAGTTCGTGGAAATGCTCAGTGGACACCCCAGGTAGGGTAAGGATCAGCATTTCCACACTACTCAGAGAATTTTTATTTTCAGGGATGGATTTTGAGCCCAATCCAAGTTGAAAAAAAGTGGTTTCGTGAAAATCGCAGAAAAATTTTTTTCAGAAACTCTGGGGTGCCTGGAGGTCGCGGTGCACCACGCGACAGTTGTATTCCAAAACTGAGTCACTCAGATCACACGAATAACCAAGCATGCTTGAAACTCATTCAAATGCAAGTGCTTCTATCTGTTGTCTTGATTGTTTCCCACTCATTCCTTTTGGGTTGGGGAACATGTCAAAATCCCATGCCCAGAGAACTTCAGATAGAGTTCGCGGAAATGCTCAGTGGACACCCCAGGTAGGGTAAGGATCAGCATTTCCACACTACTCAGAGAATTTTTATTTTCAGGGATGGATTTTTAGCCCAAACCAAGTTGAAGAAAAGTGGTTTCGTGAAAATCGCAGAAAATTTTTTTTCAGAAACTCCGGGGTGCCTAGAGGTCGCGGTGCACCACGCGACAGTTGTATTCCAAAACTGAGTCACTCAGATCACACGAATAACCAAGCATGCTTGAAACTCATTCAAATGCAAGTGCTTCTATCTGTTGTCTTGATTGTTTCCCACTCATTCCTTTTGGGTTGGGGAACATGTCAAAATCCCATGCCCAGAGAACTTCAGATAGAGTTCGCGGAAATGCTCAGTGGACACCCCAGGTAGGGTAAGGATCAGCATTTCCACACTACTCAGAGAATTTTTATTTTCAGGGATGGATTTTTAGCCCAAACCAAGTTGAAGAAAAGTGGTTTCGTGAAAATCGCAGAAAATTTTTTTTCAGAAACTCCGGGGTGCCTAGAGGTCGCGGTGCACCACGCGACAGTTGTATTCCAAAACTGAGTCACTCAGATCACACGAATAACCAAGCATGCTTGAAACTCATTCAAATGCAAGTGCTTCTATCTGTTTCCATGATTGTTTCCCGCTCATTCCTTTTGGTTTGGGGAACATGTCAAAATCCCATGCCCAGAGAACTTCACATAGAGTTCGCGGAAATGCTCAGAGGACACCCCAGGTAGGGTAAGGATCAGCATTTCCACACTACTCAGAGAATTTTTATTTTCAGGGATGGATTTTTAGCCCAAACCAAGTTGAAGAAAAGTGGTTTCGTGAAAATCGCAGAAAATTTTTTTTCAGAAACTCCGGGGTGCCTGGAGGTCGCGGTGCACCACGCGACAGTTGTATTCCAAAACTGAGTTACTCAGATCACACGAGTACCCAAGCATCCTTGAAACTCATTCAAGTGCAAGTGCTTCTATCTGTTGTCTTGATTGTTTCCCACTCATTCCTTTTGGGTTGGGGAACATGTCAAAATCCCATGCCCAGAGAACTTCAGATAGAGTTCGCGGAAATGCTCAGTGGACACCCCAGGTAGGGTAAGGATCAGCATTTCCACACTACTCAGAGAATTTTTATTTTCAGGGATGGATTTTTAGCCCAAACCAAGTTGAAGAAAAGTGGTTTCGTGAAAATCGCTTAAATTTTTTTTTCAGAAACTCCGGGGTGCCTGGAGGTCCCGGTGCACCACGCGACGGTTGTATTCCAAAACTGAGTCACTCAGATCACACGAATACCCAAGCATGCTTGAAACTCATTCAAATGCAAGTGCTTCTATCTGTTTCCATGATTGTTTCCCGCTCATTCCTTTTGGTTTGGGGAACATGTCAAAATCCCATGCCCAGAGAACTTCACATAGAGTTCGCGGAAATGCTCAGTGGACACCCCAGGTAGGGTAAGGATCAGCATTTCCACACTACTCAGAGAATTTTTATTTTCAGGGATGGATTTTTAGCCCAAACCAAGTTGAAGAAAAGTGGTTTCGTGAAAATCGCAGAAAATTTTTTTTCAGAAACTCCGGGGTGCCTAGAGGTCGCGGTGCACCACGCGACAGTTGTATTCCAAAACTGAGTCACTCAGATCACACGAATAACCAAGCATGCTTGAAACTCATTCAAATGCAAGTGCTTCTATCTGTTGTCTTGATTGTTTCCCACTCATTCCTTTTGGGTTGGGGAACATGTCAAAATCCCATGCCCAGAGAACTTCAGATAGAGTTCGCGGAAATGCTCAGTGGACACCCCAGGTAGGGTAAGGATCAGCATTTCCACACTACTCAGAGAATTTTTATTTTCAGGGATGGATTTTTAGCCCAAACCAAGTTGAAGAAAAGTGGTTTCGTGAAAATCGCAGAAATTTTTTTTTCAGAAACTCCGGGGTGCCTAGAGGTCGCGGTGCACCACGCGACAGTTGTATTCCAAAACTGAGTCACTCAGATCACACGAATAACCAAGCATGCTTGAAACTCATTCAAATGCAAGTGCTTCTATCTGTTTCCATGATTGTTTCCCGCTCATTCCTTTTGGTTTGGGGAACATGTCAAAATCCCATGCCCAGAGAACTTCACATAGAGTTCGCGGAAATGCTCAGAGGACACCCCAGGTAGGGTAAGGATCAGCATTTCCACACTACTCAGAGAATTTTTATTTTCAGGGATGGATTTTTAGCCCAAACCAAGTTGAAGAAAAGTGGTTTCGTGAAAATCGCAGAAAATTTTTTTTCAGAAACTCCGGGGTGCCTGGAGGTCGCGGTGCACCACGCGACAGTTGTATTCCAAAACTGAGTTACTCAGATCACACGAGTACCCAAGCATCCTTGAAACTCATTCAAGTGCAAGTGCTTCTATCTGTTGTCTTGATTGTTTCCCACTCATTCCTTTTGGGTTGGGGAACATGTCAAAATCCCATGCCCAGAGAACTTCAGATAGAGTTCGCGGAAATGCTCAGTGGACACCCCAGGTAGGGTAAGGATCAGCATTTCCACACTACTCAGAGAATTTTTATTTTCAGGGATGGATTTTTAGCCCAAACCAAGTTGAAGAAAAGTGGTTTCGTGAAAATCGCTTAAATTTTTTTTTCAGAAACTCCGGGGTGCCTGGAGGTCCCGGTGCACCACGCGACGGTTGTATTCCAAAACTGAGTCACTCAGATCACACGAATACCCAAGCATGCTTGAAACTCATTCAAATGCAAGTGCTTCTATCTGTTTCCATGATTGTTTCCCGCTCATTCCTTTTGGTTTGGGGAACATGTCAAAATCCCATGCCCAGAGAACTTCACATAGAGTTCGCGGAAATGCTCAGTGGACACCCCAGGTAGGGTAAGGATCAGCATTTCCACACTACTCAGAGAATTTTTATTTTCAGGGATGGATTTTTAGCCCAAACCAAGTTGAAGAAAAGTGGTTTCGTGAAAATCGCAGAAAATTTTTTTTCAGAAACTCCGGGGTGCCTGGAGGTCGCAGTGCACCACGTGACAGTTGTATTCCAAAACTGAGTCACTCAGATCACACGAATACCCAAGCATGCTTGAAACTCATTCAAATGCAAGTGCTTCTATCTGTTTCCATGATTGTTTCCCGCTCATTCCTTTTGGTTTGGGGAACATGTCAAAATCCCATGCCCAGAGAACTTCACATAGAGTTCGCGGAAATGCTCAGTGGACACCCCAGGTAGGGTAAGGATCAGCATTTCCACACTACTCAGAGAATTTTTATTTTCAGGGATGGATTTTTAGCCCAAACCAAGTTGAAGAAAAGTGGTTTCGTGAAAATCGCTTAAATTTTTTTTTCAGAAACTCCGGGGTGCCTGGAGGTCCCGGTGCACCACGCGACGGTTGTATTCCAAAACTGAGTCACTCAGATCACACGAATACCCAAGCATGCTTGAAACTCATTCAAATGCAAGTGCTTCTATCTGTTTCCATGATTGTTTCCCGCTCATTCCTTTTGGTTTGGGGAACATGTCAAAATCCCATGCCCAGAGAACTTCACATAGAGTTCGTGGAAATGCTCAGTGGACACCCCAGGTAGGGTAAGGATCAGCATTTCCACACTACTCAGAGAATTTTTATTTTCAGGGATGGATTTTGAGCCCAATCCAAGTTGAAAAAAAGTGGTTTCGTGAAAATCGCAGAAAAATTTTTTTCAGAAACTCTGGGGTGCCTGGAGGTCGCGGTGCACCACGCGACAGTTGTATTCCAAAACTGAGTCACTCAGATCACACGAATAACCAAGCATGCTTGAAACTCATTCAAATGCAAGTGCTTCTATCTGTTGTCTTGATTGTTTCCCACTCATTCCTTTTGGGTTGGGGAACATGTCAAAATCCCATGCCCAGAGAACTTCAGATAGAGTTCGCGGAAATGCTCAGTGGACACCCCAGGTAGGGTAAGGATCAGCATTTCCACACTACTCAGAGAATTTTTATTTTCAGGGATGGATTTTTAGCCCAAACCAAGTTGAAGAAAAGTGGTTTCGTGAAAATCGCAGAAAATTTTTTTTCAGAAACTCCGGGGTGCCTAGAGGTCGCGGTGCACCACGCGACAGTTGTATTCCAAAACTGAGTCACTCAGATCACACGAATAACCAAGCATGCTTGAAACTCATTCAAATGCAAGTGCTTCTATCTGTTGTCTTGATTGTTTCCCACTCATTCCTTTTGGGTTGGGGAACATGTCAAAATCCCATGCCCAGAGAACTTCAGATAGAGTTCGCGGAAATGCTCAGTGGACACCCCAGGTAGGGTAAGGATCAGCATTTCCACACTACTCAGAGAATTTTTATTTTCAGGGATGGATTTTTAGCCCAAACCAAGTTGAAGAAAAGTGGTTTCGTGAAAATCGCAGAAATTTTTTTTTCAGAAACTCCGGGGTGCCTAGAGGTCGCGGTGCACCACGCGACAGTTGTATTCCAAAACTGAGTCACTCAGATCACACGAATAACCAAGCATGCTTGAAACTCATTCAAATGCAAGTGCTTCTATCTGTTTCCATGATTGTTTCCCGCTCATTCCTTTTGGTTTGGGGAACATGTCAAAATCCCATGCCCAGAGAACTTCACATAGAGTTCGCGGAAATGCTCAGAGGACACCCCAGGTAGGGTAAGGATCAGCATTTCCACACTACTCAGAGAATTTTTATTTTCAGGGATGGATTTTTAGCCCAAACCAAGTTGAAGAAAAGTGGTTTCGTGAAAATCGCAGAAAATTTTTTTTCAGAAACTCCGGGGTGCCTGGAGGTCGCGGTGCACCACGCGACAGTTGTATTCCAAAACTGAGTTACTCAGATCACACGAGTACCCAAGCATCCTTGAAACTCATTCAAGTGCAAGTGCTTCTATCTGTTGTCTTGATTGTTTCCCACTCATTCCTTTTGGGTTGGGGAACATGTCAAAATCCCATGCCCAGAGAACTTCAGATAGAGTTCGCGGAAATGCTCAGTGGACACCCCAGGTAGGGTAAGGATCAGCATTTCCACACTACTCAGAGAATTTTTATTTTCAGGGATGGATTTTTAGCCCAAACCAAGTTGAAGAAAAGTGGTTTCGTGAAAATCGCTTAAATTTTTTTTTCAGAAACTCCGGGGTGCCTGGAGGTCCCGGTGCACCACGCGACGGTTGTATTCCAAAACTGAGTCACTCAGATCACACGAATACCCAAGCATGCTTGAAACTCATTCAAATGCAAGTGCTTCTATCTGTTTCCATGATTGTTTCCCGCTCATTCCTTTTGGTTTGGGGAACATGTCAAAATCCCATGCCCAGAGAACTTCACATAGAGTTCGCGGAAATGCTCAGTGGACACCCCAGGTAGGGTAAGGATCAGCATTTCCACACTACTCAGAGAATTTTTATTTTCAGGGATGGATTTTTAGCCCAAACCAAGTTGAAGAAAAGTGGTTTCGTGAAAATCGCAGAAAATTTTTTTTCAGAAACTCCGGGGTGCCTGGAGGTCGCAGTGCACCACGTGACAGTTGTATTCCAAAACTGAGTCACTCAGATCACACGAATACCCAAGCATGCTTGAAACTCATTCAAATGCAAGTGCTTCTATCTGTTTCCATGATTGTTTCCCGCTCATTCCTTTTGGTTTGGGGAACATGTCAAAATCCCATGCCCAGAGAACTTCACATAGAGTTCGCGGAAATGCTCAGTGGACACCCCAGGTAGGGTAAGGATCAGCATTTCCACACTACTCAGAGAATTTTTATTTTCAGGGATGGATTTTTAGCCCAAACCAAGTTGAAGAAAAGTGGTTTCGTGAAAATCGCTTAAATTTTTTTTTCAGAAACTCCGGGGTGCCTGGAGGTCCCGGTGCACCACGCGACGGTTGTATTCCAAAACTGAGTCACTCAGATCACACGAATACCCAAGCATGCTTGAAACTCATTCAAATGCAAGTGCTTCTATCTGTTTCCATGATTGTTTCCCGCTCATTCCTTTTGGTTTGGGGAACATGTCAAAATCCCATGCCCAGAGAACTTCACATAGAGTTCGCGGAAATGCTCAGTGGACACCCCAGGTAGGGTAAGGATCAGCATTTCCACACTACTCAGAGAATTTTTATTTTCAGGGATGGATTTTGAGCCCAATCCAAGTTGAAAAAAAGTGGTTTCGTGAAAATCGCAGAAAAATTTTTTTCAGAAACTCTGGGGTGCCTGGAGGTCGCGGTGCACCACGCGACAGTTGTATTCCAAAACTGAGTCACTCAGATCACACGAATAACCAAGCATGCTTGAAACTCATTCAAATGCAAGTGCTTCTATCTGTTTCCATGATTGTTTCCCGCTCATTCCTTTTGGTTTGGGGAACATGTCAAAATCCCATGCCCAGAGAACTTCACATACATTTCGCGGAAATGCTCAGTGGACACCCCAGGTAGGGTAAGGATCAGCATTTCCACACTACTCAGAGAATTTTTATTTTCAGGGATGGATTTTGAGCCCAAACCAAGTTGAAGAAAAGTGGTTTCGTGAAAATCGCAGAAAATTTTTTTTCAGAAACTCCGGGGTGCCTGGAGGTCGCGGTGCACCACGCGACGGTTGTATTCCAAAACTGAGTCACTCAGATCACACGAGTACCCAAGCATCCTTGAAACTCATTCAAATGCAAGTGCTCCTATCTGTTGTCTTGATTGTTTCCCACTCATTCCTTTTGGGTTGGGGAACATGACAAAATCCCAGGCCCAGAGAACTTCACATAGAGTTCGCGGAAATGCTCAGTGGACACCCCAGGTAGGGTAAGGATCAGCATTTCCACACTACTCAGAGAATTTTTATTTTCAGGGATGGATTTTTAGCCCAAACCAAGTTGAAGAAAAGTGGTTTCGTGAAAATCGCAGAAAATTTTTTTTCAGAAACTCCGGGGTGCCTGGAGGTCGCGGTGCACCACGTGACAGTTGTATTCCAAAACTGAGTTACTCAGATCACACGAGTACCCAAGCATCCTTGAAACTCCTTCAAATGCAAGTGCTTCTATCTGTTGTCTTGATTGTTTCCCACTCATTCCTTTTGGGTTGGGGAACATGTCAAAATCCCATGCCCAGAGAACTTCAGATAGAGTTCGCGGAAATGCTCAGTGGACACCCCAGGTAGGGTAAGGATCAGCATTTCCACACTACTCAGAGAATTTTTATTTTCAGGGATGGATTTTTAGCCCAAATCAAGTTGAAGAAAAGTGGTTTTGTGAAAATCGCAGAATTTTTTTTTTCAGAAACTCCGGGGTGCCTGGAGGTCGCGGTGCACCACGCGACAGTTGTATTCCAAAACTGAGTTACTCAGATCACACGAATACCCAAGCATGCTTGAAACTCATTCAAATGCAAGTGCTTCTATCTGTTTCCATGATTGTTTCCCGCTCATTCCTTTTGGTTTGGGGAACATGTCAAAATCCCATGCCCAGAGAACTTCACATAGAGTTCGCGGAAATGCTCAGTGGACACCCCAGGTAGGGTAAGGATCAGCATTTCAACACTACTCAGAGAATTTTTATTTTCAGGGATGGATTTTGAGCCCAATCCAAGTTGAAAAAAAGTGGTTTCGTGAAAATCGCAGAAACATTTTTTTCAGAAACTCTGGGGTGCCTGGAGGTCGCGGTGCACCACGCGACAGTTGTATTCCAAAACTTTGTCACTCAGATCACAAGAATAACCAAGCATGCTTGAAACTCATTCAAATGCAAGTGCTTCTATCTGTTTCCATGATTGTTTCCCGCTCATTCCTTTTGGTTTGGGGAACATGTCAAAATCCCATGCCCAGAGAACTTCAGATAGAGTTCGCGGAAATGCTCAGTGGACACCCCAGGTAGGGTAAGGATCAGCATTTCCACACTACTCAGAGAATTTTTATTTTCAGGGATGGATTTTTAGCCCAAACCAAGTTGAAGAAAAGTGGTTTCGTGAAAATCGCAGAAAATTTTTTTTCAGAAACTCCGGGGTGCCTAGAGGTCGCGGTGCACCACGCGACAGTTGTATTCCAAAACTGAGTCACTCAGATCACACGAATAACCAAGCATGCTTGAAACTCATTCAAATGCAAGTGCTTCTATCTGTTGTCTTGATTGTTTCCCACTCATTCCTTTTGGGTTGGGGAACATGTCAAAATCCCATGCCCAGAGAACTTCAGATAGAGTTCGCGGAAATGCTCAGTGGACACCCCAGGTAGGGTAAGGATCAGCATTTCCACACTACTCAGAGAATTTTTATTTTCAGGGATGGATTTTTAGCCCAAACCAAGTTGAAGAAAAGTGGTTTCGTGAAAATCGCAGAAATTTTTTTTTCAGAAACTCCGGGGTGCCTAGAGGTCGCGGTGCACCACGCGACAGTTGTATTCCAAAACTGAGTCACTCAGATCACACGAATAACCAAGCATGCTTGAAACTCATTCAAATGCAAGTGCTTCTATCTGTTTCCATGATTGTTTCCCGCTCATTCCTTTTGGTTTGGGGAACATGTCAAAATCCCATGCCCAGAGAACTTCACATAGAGTTCGCGGAAATGCTCAGAGGACACCCCAGGTAGGGTAAGGATCAGCATTTCCACACTACTCAGAGAATTTTTATTTTCAGGGATGGATTTTTAGCCCAAACCAAGTTGAAGAAAAGTGGTTTCGTGAAAATCGCAGAAAATTTTTTTTCAGAAACTCCGGGGTGCCTGGAGGTCGCGGTGCACCACGCGACAGTTGTATTCCAAAACTGAGTTACTCAGATCACACGAGTACCCAAGCATCCTTGAAACTCATTCAAGTGCAAGTGCTTCTATCTGTTGTCTTGATTGTTTCCCACTCATTCCTTTTGGGTTGGGGAACATGTCAAAATCCCATGCCCAGAGAACTTCAGATAGAGTTCGCGGAAATGCTCAGTGGACACCCCAGGTAGGGTAAGGATCAGCATTTCCACACTACTCAGAGAATTTTTATTTTCAGGGATGGATTTTTAGCCCAAACCAAGTTGAAGAAAAGTGGTTTCGTGAAAATCGCAGAAAATTTTTTTTCAGAAACTCCGGGGTGCCTGGAGGTCGCGGTGCACCACGCGACAGTTGTATTCCAAAACTGAGTTACTCAGATCACACGAGTACCCAAGCATCCTTGAAACTCATTCAAGTGCAAGTGCTTCTATCTGTTGTCTTGATTGTTTCCCACTCATTCCTTTTGGGTTGGGGAACATGTCAAAATCCCATGCCCAGAGAACTTCAGATAGAGTTCGCGGAAATGCTCAGTGGACACCCCAGGTAGGGTAAGGATCAGCATTTCCACACTACTCAGAGAATTTTTATTTTCAGGGATGGATTTTTAGCCCAAACCAAGTTGAAGAAAAGTGGTTTCGTGAAAATCGCAGAAAATTTTTTTTCAGAAACTCCGGGGTGCCTAGAGGTCGCGGTGCACCACGCGACAGTTGTATTCCAAAACTGAGTCACTCAGATCACACGAATAACCAAGCATGCTTGAAACTCATTCAAATGCAAGTGCTTCTATCTGTTGTCTTGATTGTTTCCCACTCATTCCTTTTGGGTTGGGGAACATGTCAAAATCCCATGCCCAGAGAACTTCAGATAGAGTTCGCGGAAATGCTCAGTGGACACCCCAGGTAGGGTAAGGATCAGCATTTCCACACTACTCAGAGAATTTTTATTTTCAGGGATGGATTTTTAGCCCAAACCAAGTTGAAGAAAAGTGGTTTCGTGAAAATCGCAGAATTTTTTTTTTCAGAAACTCCGGGGTGCCTAGAGGTCGCGGTGCACCACGCGACAGTTGTATTCCAAAACTGAGTCACTCAGATCACACGAATAACCAAGCATGCTTGAAACTCATTCAAATGCAAGTGCTTCTATCTGTTTCCATGATTGTTTCCCGCTCATTCCTTTTGGTTTGGGGAACATGTCAAAATCCCATGCCCAGAGAACTTCACATAGAGTTCGCGGAAATGCTCAGAGGACACCCCAGGTAGGGTAAGGATCAGCATTTCCACACTACTCAGAGAATTTTTATTTTCAGGGATGGATTTTTAGCCCAAACCAAGTTGAAGAAAAGTGGTTTCGTGAAAATCGCAGAAAATTTTTTTTCAGAAACTCCGGGGTGCCTGGAGGTCGCGGTGCACCACGCGACAGTTGTATTCCAAAACTGAGTTACTCAGATCACACGAGTACCCAAGCATCCTTGAAACTCATTCAAGTGCAAGTGCTTCTATCTGTTGTCTTGATTGTTTCCCACTCATTCCTTTTGGGTTGGGGAACATGTCAAAATCCCATGCCCAGAGAACTTCAGATAGAGTTCGCGGAAATGCTCAGTGGACACCCCAGGTAGGGTAAGGATCAGCATTTCCACACTACTCAGAGAATTTTTATTTTCAGGGATGGATTTTTAGCCCAAACCAAGTTGAAGAAAAGTGGTTTCGTGAAAATCGCTTAAATTTTTTTTTCAGAAACTCCGGGGTGCCTGGAGGTCCCGGTGCACCACGCGACGGTTGTATTCCAAAACTGAGTCACTCAGATCACACGAATACCCAAGCATGCTTGAAACTCATTCAAATGCAAGTGCTTCTATCTGTTTCCATGATTGTTTCCCGCTCATTCCTTTTGGTTTGGGGAACATGTCAAAATCCCATGCCCAGAGAACTTCACATAGAGTTCGCGGAAATGCTCAGTGGACACCCCAGGTAGGGTAAGGATCAGCATTTCCACACTACTCAGAGAATTTTTATTTTCAGGGATGGATTTTTAGCCCAAACCAAGTTGAAGAAAAGTGGTTTCGTGAAAATCGCAGAAAATTTTTTTTCAGAAACTCCGGGGTGCCTGGAGGTCGCAGTGCACCACGTGACAGTTGTATTCCAAAACTGAGTCACTCAGATCACACGAATACCCAAGCATGCTTGAAACTCATTCAAATGCAAGTGCTTCTATCTGTTTCCATGATTGTTTCCCGCTCATTCCTTTTGGTTTGGGGAACATGTCAAAATCCCATGCCCAGAGAACTTCACATAGAGTTCGCGGAAATGCTCAGTGGACACCCCAGGTAGGGTAAGGATCAGCATTTCCACACTACTCAGAGAATTTTTATTTTCAGGGATGGATTTTTAGCCCAAACCAAGTTGAAGAAAAGTGGTTTCGTGAAAATCGCTTAAATTTTTTTTTCAGAAACTCCGGGGTGCCTGGAGGTCCCGGTGCACCACGCGACGGTTGTATTCCAAAACTGAGTCACTCAGATCACACGAATACCCAAGCATGCTTGAAACTCATTCAAATGCAAGTGCTTCTATCTGTTTCCATGATTGTTTCCCGCTCATTCCTTTTGGTTTGGGGAACATGTCAAAATCCCATGCCCAGAGAACTTCACATAGAGTTCGCGGAAATGCTCAGTGGACACCCCAGGTAGGGTAAGGATCAGCATTTCCACACTACTCAGAGAATTTTTATTTTCAGGGATCGATTTTTAGCCCAAACCAAGTTGAAGAAAAGTGGTTTCGTGAAAATCGCAGAAAATTTTTTTTCAGAAACTCCGGGGTGCCTGGAGGTCGCAGTGCACCACGTGACAGTTGTATTCCAAAACTGAGTCACTCAGATCACACGAATACCCAAGCATGCTTGAAACTCATTCAAATGCAAGTGCTTCTATCTGTTTCCATGATTGTTTCCCGCTCATTCCTTTTGGTTTGGGGAACATGTCAAAATCCCATGCCCAGAGAACTTCACATAGAGTTCGCGGAAATGCTCAGTGGACACCCCAGGTAGGGTAAGGATCAGCATTTCCACACTACTCAGAGAATTTTTATTTTCAGGGATGGATTTTTAGCCAAAATCAAGTTGAAGAAAAGTGGTTTCGTGAAAATCGCAGAAAATTTTTTTTCAGAAACTCCGGGGTGCCTGGAGGTCGCGGTGCACCACGCGACAGTTGTATTCCAAAACTGAGTCACTCAGATCACACGAATACCCAAGCATGCTTGAAACTCATTCAAATGCAAGTGCTTCTATCTGTTGTCTTGATTGTTTCCCACTCATTCCTTTTGGGTTGGGGAACATGTCAAAATCCCATGCCCAGAGAACTTCAGATAGAGTTCGCGGAAATGCTCAGTGGACACCCCAGGTAGGGTAAGGATCAGCACTTCCACACTACTCAGAGAATTTTTATTTTCAGGGATGGATTTTTAGCCCATACCAAGTTGAAGAAAAGTGGTTTTGTGAAAATCGCAGAAATTTTTTTTTCAGAAACTCCGGGGTGCCTGGAGGTCGCGGTGCACCACGCGACAGTTGTATTCCAAAACTGAGTCACTCAGATCACACGAATACCCAAGCATGCTTGAAACTCATTCAAATGCAAGTGCTTCTATCTGTTTCCATGATTGTTTCCCGCTCATTCCTTTTGGTTTGGGGAACATGTCAAAATCCCATGCCCAGAGAACTTCACATAGAGTTCGCGGAAATGCTCAGTGGACACCCCAGGTAGGGTAAGGATCAGCATTTCCACACTACTCAGAGAATTTTTATTTTCAGGGATGGATTTTGAGCCCAATCCAAGTTGAAAAAAAGTGGTTTCGTGAAAATCGCAGAAAAATTTTTTTCAGAAACTCTGGGGTGCCTGGAGGTAGCGGTGCACCACGCGACAGTTGTATTCCAAAACTGAGTCACTCAGATCACACGAATAACCAAGCATGCTTGAAACTCATTCAAATGCAAGTGCTTCTATCTGTTTCCATGATTGTTTCCCGCTCATTCCTTTTGGTTTGGGGAACATGTCAAAATCCCATGCCCAGAGAACTTCACATACATTTCGCGGAAATGGTCAGTGGACACCCCAGGTAGGGTAAGGATCAGCATTTCCACACTACTCAGAGAATTTTTATTTTCAGGGATGGATTTTGAGCCCAAACCAAGTTGAAGAAAAGTGGTTTCGTGAAAATCGCAGAAAATTTTTTTTCAGAAACTCCGGGGTGCCTGGAGGTCGCGGTGCACCACGCGACGGTTGTATTCCAAAACTGAGTCACTCAGATCACACGAGTACCCAAGCATCCTTGAAACTCATTCAAATGCAAGTGCTCCTATCTGTTGTCTTGATTGTTTCCCACTCATTCCTTTTGGGTTGGGGAACATGACAAAATCCCAGGCCCAGAGAACTTCACATAGAGTTCGCGGAAATGCTCAGTGGACACCCCAGGTAGGGTAAGGATCAGCATTTCCACACTACTCAGAGAATTTTTATTTTCAGGGATGGATTTTTAGCCCAAACCAAGTTGAAGAAAAGTGGTTTCGTGAAAATCGCAGAAAATTTTTTTTCAGAAACTCCGGGGTGCCTGGAGGTCGCGGTGCACCACGTGACAGTTGTATTCCAAAACTGAGTTACTCAGATCACACGAGTACCCAAGCATCCTTGAAACTCCTTCAAATGCAAGTGCTTCTATCTGTTGTCTTGATTGTTTCCCACTCATTCCTTTTGGGTTGGGGAACATGTCAAAATCCCATGCCCAGAAAACTTCAGATAGAGTTCGCGGAAATGCTCAGTGGACACCCCAGGTAGGGTAAGGATCAGCATTTCCACACTACTCAGAGAATTTTTATTTTCAGGGATGGATTTTTAGCCCAAACCAAGTTGAAGAAAAGTGGTTTCGTGAAAATCGCAGAAAATTTTTTTTCAGAAACTCCGGGGTGCCTGGAGGTCGCGGTGCACCACGTGACAGTTGTATTCCAAAACTGAGTCACTCAGAACACACGAATACCCAAGCATGCTTGAAACTCATTCAAATGCAAGTGCTTCTATCTGTTTCCATGGTTGTTTCCCGCTCATTCCTTTTGGTTTGGGGAACATGTCAAAATCCCATGCCCAGAGAACTTCACATAGAGTTCGCGGAAATGCTCAGTGGACACCCCAGGTAGGGTAAGGATCAGCATTTCCACACTACTCAGAGAATTTTTATTTTCAGGGATGGATTTTTAGCCCAAACCAAGTTGAAGAAAAGTGGTTTCGTGAAAATCGCAGAAAATTTTTTTTTCAGAAACTCCGGGGTGCCTGGAGGTCCCGGTGCACCACGCGACGGTTGTATTCCAAAACTGAGTCACTCAGATCACACGAATACCCAAGCATGCTTGAAACTCATTCAAATGCAAGTGCTTCTATCTGTTTCCATGATTGTTTCCCGCTCATTCCTTTTGGTTTGGGGAACATGTCAAAATCCCATGCCCAGAGAACTTCACATAGAGTTCGCGGAAATGCTCAGTGGACACCCCAGGTAGGGTAAGGATCAGCATTTCCACACTACTCAGAGAATTTTTATTTTCAGGGATGGATTTTGAGCCCAATCCAAGTTGAAAAAAAGTGGTTTCGTGAAAATCGCAGAAAAATTTTTTTCAGAAACTCTGGGGTGCCTGGAGGTCGCGGTGCACCACGCGACAGTTGTATTCCAAAACTGAGTCACTCAGATCACACGAATAACCAAGCATGCTTGAAACTCATTCAAATGCAAGTGCTTCTATCTGTTTCCATGATTGTTTCCCGCTCATTCCTTTTGGTTTGGGGAACATGTCAAAATCCCATGCCCAGAGAACTTCACATACATTTCGCGGAAATGGTCAGTGGACACCCCAGGTAGGGTAAGGATCAGCATTTCCACACTACTCAGAGAATTTTTATTTTCAGGGATGGATTTTGAGCCCAAACCAAGTTGAAGAAAAGTGGTTTCGTGAAAATCGCAGAAATTTTTTTTTCAGAAACTCCGGGGTGCCTGGAGGTCGCGGTGCACCACGCGACGGTTGTATTCCAAAACTGAGTCACTCAGATCACACGAGTACCCAAGCATCCTTGAAACTCATTCAAATGCAAGTGCTCCTATCTGTTGTCTTGATTGTTTCCCACTCATTCCTTTTGGGTTGGGGAACATGACAAAATCCCAGGCCCAGAGAACTTCACATAGAGTTCGCGGAAATGCTCAGTGGACACCCCAGGTAGGGTAAGGATCAGCATTTCCACACTACTCAGAGAATTTTTATTTTCAGGGATGGATTTTTAGCCCAAACCAAGTTGAAGAAAAGTGGTTTCGTGAAAATCGCAGAAAATTTTTTTTCAGAAACTCCGGGGTGCCTGGAGGTCGCGGTGCACCACGTGACAGTTGTATTCCAAAACTGAGTTACTCAGATCACACGAGTACCCAAGCATCCTTGAAACTCCTTCAAATGCAAGTGCTTCTATCTGTTGTCTTGATTGTTTCCCACTCATTCCTTTTGGGTTGGGGAACATGTCAAAATCCCATGCCCAGAGAACTTCAGATAGAGTTCGCGGAAATGCTCAGTGGACACCCCAGGTAGGGTAAGGATCAGCATTTCCACACTACTCAGAGAATTTTTATTTTCAGGGATGGATTTTTAGCCCAAACCAAGTTGAAGAAAAGTGGTTTCGTGAAAATCGCAGAAAATTTTTTTTCAGAAACTCCGGGGTGCCTGGAGGTCGCGGTGCACCACGTGACAGTTGTATTCCAAAACTGAGTCACTCAGAACACACGAATACCCAAGCATGCTTGAAACTCATTCAAATGCAAGTGCTTCTATCTGTTTCCATGATTGTTTCCCGCTCATTCCTTTTGGTTTGGGGAACATGTCAAAATCCCATGCCCAGAGAACTTCACATAGAGTTCGCGGAAATGCTCAGTGGACACCCCAGGTAGGGTAAGGATCAGCATTTCCACACTACTCAGAGAATTTTTATTTTCAGGGATGGATTTTTAGCCCAAACCAAGTTGAAGAAAAGTGGTTTCGTGAAAATCGCAGAAAATTTTTTTTTCAGAAACTCCGGGGTGCCTGGAGGTCCCGGTGCACCACGCGACGGTTGTATTCCAAAACTGAGTCACTCAGATCACACGAATACCCAAGCATGCTTGAAACTCATTCAAATGCAAGTGCTTCTATCTGTTTCCATGATTGTTTCCCGCTCATTCCTTTTGGTTTGGGGAACATGTCAAAATCCCATGCCCAGAGAACTTCAGATAGAGTTCGCGGAAATGCTCAGTGGACACCCCAGGTAGGGTAAGGATCAGCATTTCCACACTACTCAGAGAATTTTTATTTTCAGGGATGGATTTTTAGCCCAAACCAAGTTGAAGAAAAGTGGTTTCTTGAAAATCGCAGAAATTTTTTTTTCAGAAACTCCGGGGTGCCTGGAGGTCGCGGTGCACCACGTGACAGTTGTATTCCAAAACTGAGTCACTCAGATCACACGAATACCCAAGCATGCTTGAAACTCATTCAAATGCAAGTGCTTCTATCTGTTTCCATGATTGTTTCCCGCTCATTCCTTTTGGTTTGGGGAACATGTCAAAATCCCATGCCCAGAGAACTTCACATAGAGTTCGCGGAAATGCTCAGTGGACACCCCAGGTAGGGTAAGGATCAGCATTTCCACACTACTCAGAGAATTTTTATTTTCAGGGATGGATTTTTAGCCCAAATCAAGTTGAAGAAAAGTGGTTTTGTGAAAATCGCAGAAATTTTTTTTTCAGAAACTCCGGGGTGCCTGGAGGTCGCGGTGCACCACGCGACAGTTGTATTCCAAAACTGAGTTACTCAGATCACACGAATACCCAAGCATGCTTGAAACTCATTCAAATGCAAGTGCTTCTATCTGTTTCCATGATTGTTTCCCGCTCATTCCTTTTGGTTTGGGGAACATGTCAAAATCCCATGCCCAGAGAACTTCACATAGAGTTCGCGGAAATGCTCAGTGGACACCCCAGGTAGGGTAAGGATCAGCATTTCAACACTACTCAGAGAATTTTTATTTTCAGGGATGGATTTTGAGCCCAATCCAAGTTGAAAAAAAGTGGTTTCGTGAAAATCGCAGAAACATTTTTTTCAGAAACTCTGGGGTGCCTGGAGGTCGCGGTGCACCACGCGACAGTTGTATTCCAAAACTTTGTCACTCAGATCACAAGAATAACCAAGCATGCTTGAAACTCATTCAAATGCAAGTGCTTCTATCTGTTTCCATGATTGTTTCCCGCTCATTCCTTTTGGTTTGGGGAACATGTCAAAATCCCATGCCCAGAGAACTTCAGATAGAGTTCGCGGAAATGCTCAGTGGACACCCCAGGTAGGGTAAGGATCAGCATTTCCACACTACTCAGAGAATTTTTATTTTCAGGGATGGATTTTTAGCCCAAATCAAGTTGAAGAAAAGTGGTTTCGTGAAAATCGCAGAAAATTTTTTTTCAGAAACTCCGGGGTGCCTGGAGGTCGCGGTGCACCACGCGACAGTTGTATTCCAAAACTGAGTCACTCAGATCACACGAATACCCAAGCATGCTTGAAACTCATTCAAATGCAAGTGCTTCTATCTGTTTCCAAGATTGTTTCCCGCTCATTCCTTCTCGTTTGGGGAACATGTCAAAATCAAATGCAAAGAGAACTTCACATAGAGTTCGCGGAAATGCTCAGTGGACACCCCAGGTAAGGTAAGGATCAGCATTTCCACACTACTCAGAGAATTTTTATTTTCAGGGATGGATTTTTAGCCCAATCCAAGTTGAAGAAAAGTGGTTTCGTGAGAATCGCAGAAAAATTTTTTTCAGAAACTCCGGGGTGCCTGGAGGTCGCGGTGCACCACGCGACAGTTGTATTCCAAAACTGAGTCACTCAGATCACACGAATACCGAAGCATGCTTGAAACTCATTCAAATGCAAGTGCTTCTATCTGTTTCCATGATTGTTTCCCGCACATTCCTTTTGGTTTGGGGAACATGTCAAAATCCCATGCCCAGAGAACTTCAGATAGAGTTCGCGGAAATGCTCAGTGGACACCCCAGGTAGGGTAAGGATCAGCATTTCCACACTACTCAGAGAATTTTTATTTTCAGGGATGGATTTTTAGCCCAAACCAAGTTGAAGAAAAGTGGTTTCGTGAAAATCGCAGAAAATTTTTTTTCAGAAACTCCGGGGTGCCTGGAGGTCGCGGTGCACCACGCGACAGTTGTATTCCAAAACTGAGTTACTCAGATCACACGAGTACCCAAGCATCCTTGAAACTCATTCAAGTGCAAGTGCTTCTATCTGTTGTCTTGATTGTTTCCCACTCATTCCTTTTGGGTTGGGGAACATGTCAAAATCCCATGCCCAGAGAACTTCAGATAGAGTTCGCGGAAATGCTCAGTGGACACCCCAGGTAGGGTAAGGATCAGCATTTCCACACTACTCAGAGAATTTTTATTTTCAGGGATGGATTTTTAGCCCAAACCAAGTTGAAGAAAAGTGGTTTCGTGAAAATCGCAGAAAATTTTTTTTCAGAAACTCCGGGGTGCCTAGAGGTCGCGGTGCACCACGCGACAGTTGTATTCCAAAACTGAGTCACTCAGATCACACGAATAACCAAGCATGCTTGAAACTCATTCAAATGCAAGTGCTTCTATCTGTTGTCTTGATTGTTTCCCACTCATTCCTTTTGGGTTGGGGAACATGTCAAAATCCCATGCCCAGAGAACTTCAGATAGAGTTCGCGGAAATGCTCAGTGGACACCCCAGGTAGGGTAAGGATCAGCATTTCCACACTACTCAGAGAATTTTTATTTTCAGGGATGGATTTTTAGCCCAAACCAAGTTGAAGAAAAGTGGTTTCGTGAAAATCGCAGAAAATTTTTTTTCAGAAACTCCGGGGTGCCTAGAGGTCGCGGTGCACCACGCGACAGTTGTATTCCAAAACTGAGTCACTCAGATCACACGAATAACCAAGCATGCTTGAAACTCATTCAAATGCAAGTGCTTCTATCTGTTTCCATGATTGTTTCCCGCTCATTCCTTTTGGTTTGGGGAACATGTCAAAATCCCATGCCCAGAGAACTTCACATAGAGTTCGCGGAAATGCTCAGAGGACACCCCAGGTAGGGTAAGGATCAGCATTTCCACACTACTCAGAGAATTTTTATTTTCAGGGATGGATTTTTAGCCCAAACCAAGTTGAAGAAAAGTGGTTTCGTGAAAATCGCAGAAAATTTTTTTTCAGAAACTCCGGGGTGCCTGGAGGTCGCGGTGCACCACGCGACAGTTGTATTCCAAAACTGAGTTACTCAGATCACACGAGTACCCAAGCATCCTTGAAACTCATTCAAGTGCAAGTGCTTCTATCTGTTGTCTTGATTGTTTCCCACTCATTCCTTTTGGGTTGGGGAACATGTCAAAATCCCATGCCCAGAGAACTTCAGATAGAGTTCGCGGAAATGCTCAGTGGACACCCCAGGTAGGGTAAGGATCAGCATTTCCACACTACTCAGAGAATTTTTATTTTCAGGGATGGATTTTTAGCCCAAACCAAGTTGAAGAAAAGTGGTTTCGTGAAAATCGCTGAAATTTTTTTTTCAGAAACTCCGGGGTGCCTGGAGGTCCCGGTGCACCACGCGACGGTTGTATTCCAAAACTGAGTCACTCAGATCACACGAATACCCAAGCATGCTTGAAACTCATTCAAATGCAAGTGCTTCTATCTGTTTCCATGATTGTTTCCCGCTCATTCCTTTTGGTTTGGGGAACATGTCAAAATCCCATGCCCAGAGAACTTCACATAGAGTTCGCGGAAATGCTCAGTGGACACCCCAGGTAGGGTAAGGATCAGCATTTCCACACTACTCAGAGAATTTTTATTTTCAGGGATGGATTTTTAGCCCAAACCAAGTTGAAGAAAAGTGGTTTCGTGAAAATCGCAGAAATTTTTTTTTCAGAAACTCCGGGGTGCCTGGAGGTCGCAGTGCACCACGTGACAGTTGTATTCCAAAACTGAGTCACTCAGATCACACGAATACCCAAGCATGCTTGAAACTCATTCAAATGCAAGTGCTTCTATCTGTTTCCATGATTGTTTCCCGCTCATTCCTTTTGGTTTGGGGAACATGTCAAAATCCCATGCCCAGAGAACTTCACATAGAGTTCGCGGAAATGCTCAGTGGACACCCCAGGTAGGGTAAGGATCAGCATTTCCACACTACTCAGAGAATTTTTATTTTCAGGGATGGATTTTTAGCCCAAACCAAGTTGAAGAAAAGTGGTTTCGTGAAAATCGCAGAAAATTTTTTTTCAGAAACTCCGGGGTGCCTAGAGGTCGCGGTGCACCACGCGACAGTTGTATTCCAAAACTGAGTCACTCAGATCACACGAATAACCAAGCATGCTTGAAACTCATTCAAATGCAAGTGCTTCTATCTGTTTCCATGATTGTTTCCCGCTCATTCCTTTTGGTTTGGGGAACATGTCAAAATCCCATGCCCAGAGAACTTCACATAGAGTTCGCGGAAATGCTCAGAGGACACCCCAGGTAGGGTAAGGATCAGCATTTCCACACTACTCAGAGAATTTTTATTTTCAGGGATGGATTTTTAGCCCAAACCAAGTTGAAGAAAAGTGGTTTCGTGAAAATCGCAGAAAATTTTTTTTCAGAAACTCCGGGGTGCCTGGAGGTCGCGGTGCACCACGCGACAGTTGTATTCCAAAACTGAGTTACTCAGATCACACGAGTACCCAAGCATCCTTGAAACTCATTCAAGTGCAAGTGCTTCTATCTGTTGTCTTGATTGTTTCCCACTCATTCCTTTTGGGTTGGGGAACATGTCAAAATCCCATGCCCAGAGAACTTCAGATAGAGTTCGCGGAAATGCTCAGTGGACACCCCAGGTAGGGTAAGGATCAGCATTTCCACACTACTCAGAGAATTTTTATTTTCAGGGATGGATTTTTAGCCCAAACCAAGTTGAAGAAAAGTGGTTTCGTGAAAATCGCTGAAATTTTTTTTTCAGAAACTCCGGGGTGCCTGGAGGTCCCGGTGCACCACGCGACGGTTGTATTCCAAAACTGAGTCACTCAGATCACACGAATACCCAAGCATGCTTGAAACTCATTCAAATGCAAGTGCTTCTATCTGTTTCCATGATTGTTTCCCGCTCATTCCTTTTGGTTTGGGGAACATGTCAAAATCCCATGCCCAGAGAACTTCACATAGAGTTCGCGGAAATGCTCAGTGGACACCCCAGGTAGGGTAAGGATCAGCATTTCCACACTACTCAGAGAATTTTTATTTTCAGGGATGGATTTTTAGCCCAAACCAAGTTGAAGAAAAGTGGTTTCGTGAAAATCGCAGAAAATTTTTTTTCAGAAACTCCGGGGTGCCTGGAGGTCGCAGTGCACCACGTGACAGTTGTATTCCAAAACTGAGTCACTCAGATCACACGAATACCCAAGCATGCTTGAAACTCATTCAAATGCAAGTGCTTCTATCTGTTTCCATGATTGTTTCCCGCTCATTCCTTTTGGTTTGGGGAACATGTCAAAATCCCATGCCCAGAGAACTTCACATAGAGTTCGCGGAAATGCTCAGTGGACACCCCAGGTAGGGTAAGGATCAGCATTTCCACACTACTCAGAGAATTTTTATTTTCAGGGATGGATTTTTAGCCCAAACCAAGTTGAAGAAAAGTGGTTTCGTGAAAATCGCAGAAAATTTTTTTTCAGAAACTCCGGGGTGCCTAGAGGTCGCGGTGCACCACGCGACAGTTGTATTCCAAAACTGAGTCACTCAGATCACACGAATAACCAAGCATGCTTGAAACTCATTCAAATGCAAGTGCTTCTATCTGTTTCCATGATTGTTTCCCGCTCATTCCTTTTGGTTTGGGGAACATGTCAAAATCCCATGCCCAGAGAACTTCACATAGAGTTCGCGGAAATGCTCAGAGGACACCCCAGGTAGGGTAAGGATCAGCATTTCCACACTACTCAGAGAATTTTTATTTTCAGGGATGGATTTTTAGCCCAAACCAAGTTGAAGAAAAGTGGTTTCGTGAAAATCGCAGAAAATTTTTTTTCAGAAACTCCGGGGTGCCTGGAGGTCGCGGTGCACCACGCGACAGTTGTATTCCAAAACTGAGTTACTCAGATCACACGAGTACCCAAGCATCCTTGAAACTCATTCAAGTGCAAGTGCTTCTATCTGTTGTCTTGATTGTTTCCCACTCATTCCTTTTGGGTTGGGGAACATGTCAAAATCCCATGCCCAGAGAACTTCAGATAGAGTTCGCGGAAATGCTCAGTGGACACCCCAGGTAGGGTAAGGATCAGCATTTCCACACTACTCAGAGAATTTTTATTTTCAGGGATGGATTTTTAGCCCAAACCAAGTTGAAGAAAAGTGGTTTCGTGAAAATCGCTGAAATTTTTTTTTCAGAAACTCCGGGGTGCCTGGAGGTCCCGGTGCACCACGCGACGGTTGTATTCCAAAACTGAGTCACTCAGATCACACGAATACCCAAGCATGCTTGAAACTCATTCAAATGCAAGTGCTTCTATCTGTTTCCATGATTGTTTCCCGCTCATTCCTTTTGGTTTGGGGAACATGTCAAAATCCCATGCCCAGAGAACTTCACATAGAGTTCGCGGAAATGCTCAGTGGACACCCCAGGTAGGGTAAGGATCAGCATTTCCACACTACTCAGAGAATTTTTATTTTCAGGGATGGATTTTTAGCCCAAACCAAGTTGAAGAAAAGTGGTTTCGTGAAAATCGCAGAAAATTTTTTTTCAGAAACTCCGGGGTGCCTGGAGGTCGCAGTGCACCACGTGACAGTTGTATTCCAAAACTGAGTCACTCAGATCACACGAATACCCAAGCATGCTTGAAACTCATTCAAATGCAAGTGCTTCTATCTGTTTCCATGATTGTTTCCCGCTCATTCCTTTTGGTTTGGGGAACATGTCAAAATCCCATGCCCAGAGAACTTCACATAGAGTTCGCGGAAATGCTCAGTGGACACCCCAGGTAGGGTAAGGATCAGCATTTCCACACTACTCAGAGAATTTTTATTTTCAGGGATGGATTTTTAGCCCAAACCAAGTTGAAGAAAAGTGGTTTCGTGAAAATCGCAGAAAATTTTTTTTCAGAAACTCCGGGGTGCCTAGAGGTCGCGGTGCACCACGCGACAGTTGTATTCCAAAACTGAGTCACTCAGATCACACGAATAACCAAGCATGCTTGAAACTCATTCAAATGCAAGTGCTTCTATCTGTTTCCATGATTGTTTCCCGCTCATTCCTTTTGGTTTGGGGAACATGTCAAAATCCCATGCCCAGAGAACTTCACATAGAGTTCGCGGAAATGCTCAGAGGACACCCCAGGTAGGGTAAGGATCAGCATTTCCACACTACTCAGAGAATTTTTATTTTCAGGGATGGATTTTTAGCCCAAACCAAGTTGAAGAAAAGTGGTTTCGTGAAAATCGCAGAAAATTTTTTTTCAGAAACTCCGGGGTGCCTGGAGGTCGCGGTGCACCACGCGACAGTTGTATTCCAAAACTGAGTTACTCAGATCACACGAGTACCCAAGCATCCTTGAAACTCATTCAAGTGCAAGTGCTTCTATCTGTTGTCTTGATTGTTTCCCACTCATTCCTTTTGGGTTGGGGAACATGTCAAAATCCCATGCCCAGAGAACTTCAGATAGAGTTCGCGGAAATGCTCAGTGGACACCCCAGGTAGGGTAAGGATCAGCATTTCCACACTACTCAGAGAATTTTTATTTTCAGGGATGGATTTTTAGCCCAAACCAAGTTGAAGAAAAGTGGTTTCGTGAAAATCGCTGAAATTTTTTTTTCAGAAACTCCGGGGTGCCTGGAGGTCCCGGTGCACCACGCGACGGTTGTATTCCAAAACTGAGTCACTCAGATCACACGAATACCCAAGCATGCTTGAAACTCATTCAAATGCAAGTGCTTCTATCTGTTTCCATGATTGTTTCCCGCTCATTCCTTTTGGTTTGGGGAACATGTCAAAATCCCATGCCCAGAGAACTTCACATAGAGTTCGCGGAAATGCTCAGTGGACACCCCAGGTAGGGTAAGGATCAGCATTTCCACACTACTCAGAGAATTTTTATTTTCAGGGATGGATTTTTAGCCCAAACCAAGTTGAAGAAAAGTGGTTTCGTGAAAATCGCAGAAAATTTTTTTTCAGAAACTCCGGGGTGCCTGGAGGTCGCAGTGCACCACGTGACAGTTGTATTCCAAAACTGAGTCACTCAGATCACACGAATACCCAAGCATGCTTGAAACTCATTCAAATGCAAGTGCTTCTATCTGTTTCCATGATTGTTTCCCGCTCATTCCTTTTGGTTTGGGGAACATGTCAAAATCCCATGCCCAGAGAACTTCACATAGAGTTCGCGGAAATGCTCAGTGGACACCCCAGGTAGGGTAAGGATCAGCATTTCCACACTACTCAGAGAATTTTTATTTTCAGGGATGGATTTTTAGCCCAAATCAAGTTGAAGAAAAGTGGTTTCGTGAAAATCGCAGAAAATTTTTTTTCAGAAACTCCGGGGTGCCTGGAGGTCGCGGTGCACCACGCGACAGTTGTATTCCAAAACTGAGTCACTCAGATCACACGAATACCCAAGCATGCTTGAAACTCATTCAAATGCAAGTGCTTCTATCTGTTGTCTTGATTGTTTCCCACTCATTCCTTTTGGGTTGGGGAACATGTCAAAATCCCATGCCCAGAGAACTTCAGATAGAGTTCGCGGAAATGCTCAGTGGACACCCCAGGTAGGGTAAGGATCAGCATTTCCACACTACTCAGAGAATTTTTATTTTCAGGGATGGATTTTTAGCCCATACCAAGTTGAAGAAAAGTGGTTTTGTGAAAATCGCAGAAAATTTTTTTTCAGAAACTCCGGGGTGCCTGGAGGTCGCGGTGCACCACGCGACAGTTGTATTCCAAAACTGAGTCACTCAGATCACACGAATACCCAAGCATGCTTGAAACTCATTCAAATGCAAGTGCTTCTATCTGTTTCCATGATTGTTTCCCGCTCATTCCTTTTGGTTTGGGGAACATGTCAAAATCCCATGCCCAGAGAACTTCACATAGAGTTCGCGGAAATGCTCAGTGGACACCCCAGGTAGGGTAAGGATCAGCATTTCCACACTACTCAGAGAATTTTTATTTTCAGGGATGGATTTTGAGCCCAATCCAAGTTGAAAAAAAGTGGTTTCGTGAAAATCGCAGAAAAATTTTTTTCAGAAACTCTGGGGTGCCTGGAGGTCGCGGTGCACCACGCGACAGTTGTATTCCAAAACTGAGTCACTCAGATCACACGAATAACCAAGCATGCTTGAAACTCATTCAAATGCAAGTGCTTCTATCTGTTTCCATGATTGTTTCCCGCTCATTCCTTTTGGTTTGGGGAACATGTCAAAATCCCATGCCCAGAGAACTTCACATACATTTCGCGGAAATGGTCAGTGGACACCCCAGGTAGGGTAAGGATCAGCATTTCCACACTACTCAGAGAATTTTTATTTTCAGGGATGGATTTTGAGCCCAAACCAAGTTGAAGAAAAGTGGTTTCGTGAAAATCGCAGAAAATTTTTTTTCAGAAACTCCGGGGTGCCTGGAGGTCGCGGTGCACCACGCGACAGTTGTATTCCAAAACTGAGTTACTCAGATCACACGAATACCCAAGCATGCTTGAAACTCATTCAAATGCAAGTGCTTCTATCTGTTTCCATGATTGTTTCCCGCTCATTCCTTTTGGTTTGGGGAACATGTCAAAATCCCATGCCCAGAGAACTTCACATAGAGTTCGCGGAAATGCTCAGTGGACACCCCAGGTAGGGTAAGGATCAGCATTTCAACACTACTCAGAGAATTTTTATTTTCAGGGATGGATTTTGAGCCCAATCCAAGTTGAAAAAAAGTGGTTTCGTGAAAATCGCAGAAACATTTTTTTCAGAAACTCTGGGGTGCCTGGAGGTCGCGGTGCACCACGCGACAGTTGTATTCCAAAACTTTGTCACTCAGATCACAAGAATAACCAAGCATGCTTGAAACTCATTCAAATGCAAGTGCTTCTATCTGTTTCCATGATTGTTTCCCGCTCATTCCATTTGGTTTGGGGAACATGTCAAAATCCCATGCCCAGAGAACTTCAGATAGAGTTCGCGGAAATGCTCAGTGGACACCCCAGGTAGGGTAAGGATCAGCATTTCCACAATACTCAGAGAATTTTTATTTTCAGAGATGGATTTTTAGCCCAAATCAAGTTGAAGAAAAGTGGTTTCGTGAAAATCGCAGAAAATTTTTTTTCAGAAACTCCGGGGTGCCTGGAGGTCGCGGTGCACCACGCGACAGTTGTATTCCAAAACTGAGTCACTCAGATCACACGAATACCCAAGCATGCTTGAAACTCATTCAAATGCAAGTGCTTCTATCTGTTTCCAAGATTGTTTCCCGCTCATTCCTTCTCGTTTGGGGAACATGTCAAAATCAAATGCAAAGAGAACTTCACATAGAGTTCGCGGAAATGCTCAGTGGACACCCCAGGTAAGGTAAGGATCAGCATTTCCACACTACTCAGAGAATTTTTATTTTCAGGGATGGATTTTTAGCCCAATCCAAGTTGAAGAAAAGTGGTTTCGTGAGAATCGCAGAAAAATGTTTTTCAGAAACTCCGGGGTGCCTGGAGGTCGCGGTGCACCACGCGACAGTTGTATTCCAAAACTGAGTCACTCAGATCACACGAATACCGAAGCATGCTTGAAACTCATTCAAATGCAAGTGCTTCTATCTGTTTCCATGATTGTTTCCCGCACATTCCTTTTGGTTTGGGGAACATGTCAAAATCCCATGCCCAGAGAACTTCAGATAGAGTTCGCGGAAATGCTCAGTGGACACCCCAAGTAGGGTAAGGATCAGCATTTCCACACTACTCAGAGAATTTTTATTTTCAGGGATGGATTTTTAGCCCAATCCAAGTTGAAGAAAAGTGGTTTCGTGAAAATCGAAGAAAATTTTTTTTCAGAAACTCCGGGGTGCCTGGAGGTCGCGGTGCACCACGCGACAGTTATATTCCAAAACTGAGTCACTCAGATCACAAGAATACCCAAGCATGCTTGAAACTCATTCAAATGCAAGTGCTTCTATCTGTTTCCATGATTGTTTCCCGCTCATTCCTTTTGGTTTGGGGAACATGTCAAAATCCCATGCCCAGAGAACTTCACATAGAGTTCGCGGAAATGCTCAGTGGACACCCCAGGTAGGGTAAGGATCAGCATTTCCACACTACTCAGAGAATTTTTATTTTCAGGGATGGATTTTTAGCCCAAACCAAGTTGAAGAAAAGTGGTTTCGTGAAAATCGCAGAAAATTTTTTTTCAGAATCTCCGGGGTGCCTGGAGGTCGCGGTGCACCACGCGACGGTTGTATTCCAAAACTGAGTCACTCAGATCACACGAGTACCCAAGCATCCTTGAAACTCATTCAAATGCAAGTGCTTCTATCTGTTGTCTTGATTGTTTCCCACTCATTCCTTTTGGGTTGGGGAACATGTCAAAATCCCATGCCCAGAGAACTTCAGATAGAGTTCGCGGAAATGCTCAGTGGACACCCCAAGTAGGGTAAGGATCAGCATTTTCACACTACTCAGAGAATTTTTATTTTTAGGGATGGATTTTTAGCCGAAATCAAGTTGAAGAAAAGTGGTTTCGTGAAAATCGCAGACATTTTTTTTCAGAAACTCCGGGGTGCCTGGAGGTCGCGGTGCACCACGCGACGGTTGTATTCCAAAACTGAGTCACTCAGATCACACGAGTACCCAAGCATCCTTGAAACTCATTCAAATGCAAGTGCTTCTATCTGTTGTCTTGATTGTTTCCCACTCATTCCTTTTGGGTTGGGGAACATGTCAAAATCCCATGCCCAGAGAACTTCAGATAGAGTTCGCGGAAATGCTCAGTGGACACCCCAGGTAGGGTAAGGATCAGCATTTTCACACTACTCAGAGAATTTTTATTTTTAGGGATGGATTTTTAGCCGAAATCAAGTTGAAGAAAAGTGGTTTCGTGAAAATCGCAGACATTTTTTTTTCAGAAACTCCGGGGTGCCTGGAGGTCGCGGTGCACCACGCGACGGTTGTATTCCAAAACTGAGTCACTCAGATCACACGAGTACCCAAGCATCCTTGAAACTCATTCAAATGCAAGTGCTTCTATCTGTTGTCTTGATTGTTTCCCACTCATTCCTTTTGGGTTGGGGAACATGTCAAAATCCCATGCCCAGAGAACTTCACATAGAGTTCGCGGAAATGCTCAGTGGACACCCCAGGTAGGGTAAGGATCAGCATTTCCACACTACTCAGAGAATTTTTATTTTCAGGGATGGATTTTTAGCCCAATCCAAGTTGAAGAAAAGTGGTTTCGTGAGAATCGCAGAAAATTTTTTTTCAGAAACTCCGGGGTGCCTGGAGGTCGCGGTGCTCCACGCGACAGTTCTATTCCAAAACTGAGTCACTCAGATCACACGAATACCCAAGCATGCTTGAAACTCATTCAAATGCAAGTGCTTCTATCTGTTTCCATGATTGTTTCCCGCTCATTCCTTTTGGTTTGGGGAACATGTCAAAATCCCATGCCCAGAGAACTTCACATAGAGTTCGCGGAAATGCTCAGTGGACACCCCAAGTAGGGTAAGGATCAGCATTTCCACACTACTCAGAGAATTTTTATTTTCAGGGATGGATTTTTAGCCCAATCCAAGTTGAAGAAAAGTGGTTTCGTGAGAATCGCAGAAAATTTTTTTTCAGAAACTCCGGGGTGCCTGGAGGTCGCGGTGCACCACGCGACAGTTATATTCCAAAACTGAGTCACTCAGATCACAAGAATACCCAGCATGCTTGAAACTCATTCAAATGCAAGTGCTTCTATCTGTTTCCATGATTGTTTCCCGCTCATTCCTTTTGGGTTGGGGAACATGTCAAAATCCCATGCCCAGAGAACTTCAGATAGAGTTCGCGGAAATGCTCAGTGGACACCCTAGGTAGGGTAAGGATCAGCATTTTCACACTACTCAGAGAATTTTTATTTTCAGGGATGGATTTTTAGCCGAAATCAAGTTGAAGAAAAGTGGTTTCGTGAAAATCGCAGAAATTTTTTTTTCAGAAACTCCGGGGTGCCTGGAGGTCGCGGTGCACCACGCGACGGTTGTATTCCAAAACTGAGTCACTCAGATCACACGAGTACCCAAGCATCCTTGAAACTCATTCAAATGCAAGTGCTTCTATCTGTTGTCTTGATTGTTTCCCACTCATTCCTTTTGGTTTGG
Source organism: Lepisosteus platostomus (assembly GCF_059453375.1). NCBI lineage: Eukaryota > Metazoa > Chordata > Actinopteri > Semionotiformes > Lepisosteidae > Lepisosteus > Lepisosteus platostomus. Next base: position 83,110,486 of record NC_142611.1, on the reverse strand, counting down.
GTAACATGTCAAAATCCCATGCCCAGAGAACCTCAGATAGAGTTCGCGGAAACGCTCAGTGGACACCCCAGGTAGGGTAAGGATCAGCATTTCCACACTACTCAGAGAATTTTTATTTTCAGGGATGGATTTTTAGCCCAAATCAAGTTGAAGAAAAGTGGTTTCGTGAAAATCGCAGAAATTTTTTTTTCAGAAACTCCGGGGTGCCTGGAGGTCGCGGTGCACCACGCGACAGTTGTATTCCAAAACTGAGTCACTCAGATCACACGAATACCCAAGCATGCTTGAAACTCATTCAAATGCAAGTGCTTCTATCTGTTTCCATGATTGTTTCCCGCTCATTCCTTTTGGTTTGGGGAACATGTCAAAATCCCATGCCCAGAGAACTTCACATAGAGTTCGCGGAAATGCTCAGTGGACACCCCAGGTAGGGTAAGGATCAGCATTTCCACACTACTCAGAGAATTTTTATTTTCAGGGATGGATTTTTAGCCCAAACCAAGTTGAAGAAAAGTGGTTTCGTGAAAATCGCAGAAAATTTTTTTTCAGAAACTCCGGGGTGCCTGGAGGTCGCGGTGCACCACGTGACAGTTGTATTCCAAAACTGAGTTACTCAGATCACACGAGTACCCAAGCATCCTTGAAACTCATTCAAATGCAAGTGCTTCTATCTGTTGTCTTGATTGTTTCCCACTCATTCCTTTTGGGTTGGGGAACATGTCAAAATCCCATGCCCAGAGAACTTCAGATAGAGTTCGCGGAAATGCTCAGTGGACACCCCAGGTAGGGTAAGGATCAGCATTTCCACACTACTCAGAGAATTTTTATTTTCAGGGATGGATTTTTAGCCCAAACCAAGTTGAAGAAAAGTGGTTTCGTGAAAATCGCAGAAAATTTTTTTTCAGAAACTCCGGGGTGCCTGGAGGTCGCGGTGCACCACGTGACAGTTGTATTCCAAAACTGAGTCACTCAGAACACACGAATACCCAAGCATGCTTGAAACTCATTCAAATGCAAGTGCTTCTATCTGTTTCCATGATTGTTTCCCGCTCATTCCTTTTGGTTTGGGGAACATGTCAAAATCCCATGCCCAGAGAACTTCACATAGAGTTCGCGGAAATGCTCAGTGGACACCCCAGGTAGGGTAAGGATCAGCATTTCCACACTACTGAGAGAATTTTTATTTTCAGGGATGGATTTTTAGCCCAAACCAAGTTGAAGAAAAGTGGTTTCGTGAAAATCGCAGAAAATTTTTTTTCAGAAACTCCGGGGTGCCTGGAGGTCCCGGTGCACCACGCGACGGTTGTATTCCAAAACTGAGTCACTCAGATCACACGAATACCCAAGCATGCTTGAAACTCATTCAAATGCAAGTGCTTCTATCTGTTTCCATGATTGTTTCCCGCTCATTCCTTTTGGTTTGGGGAACATGTCAAAATCCCATGCCCAGAGAACTTCAGATAGAGTTCGCGGAAATGCTCAGTGGACACCCCAGGTAGGGTAAGGATCAGCATTTCCACACTACTCAGAGAATTTTTATTTTCAGGGATGGATTTTTAGCCCAAACCAAGTTGAAGAAAAGTGGTTTCTTGAAAATCGCAGAAATTTTTTTTTCAGAAACTCCGGGGTGCCTGGAGGTCGCGGTGCACCACGTGACAGTTGTATTCCAAAACTGAGTCACTCAGATCACACGAATACCCAAGCATGCTTGAAACTCATTCAAATGCAAGTGCTTCTATCTGTTTCCATGATTGTTTCCCGCTCATTCCTTTTGGTTTGGGGAACATGTCAAAATCCCATGCCCAGAGAACTTCACATAGAGTTCGCGGAAATGCTCAGTGGACACCCCAGGTAGGGTAAGGATCAGCATTTCAACACTACTCAGAGAATTTTTATTTTCAGGGATGGATTTTGAGCCCAATCCAAGTTGAAAAAAAGTGGTTTCGTGAAAATCGCAGAAACATTTTTTTCAGAAACTCTGGGGTGCCTGGAGGTCGCGGTGCACCACGCGACAGTTGTATTCCAAAACTTTGTCACTCAGATCACAAGAATAACCAAGCATGCTTGAAACTCATTCAAATGCAAGTGCTTCTATCTGTTTCCATGATTGTTTCCCGCTCATTCCTTTTGGTTTGGGGAACATGTCAAAATCCCATGCCCAGAGAACTTCACATAGAGTTCGCGGAAATGCTCAGTGGACACCCCAGGTAGGGTAAGGATCAGCATTTCCACACTACTCAGAGAATTTTTATTTTCAGGGATGGATTTTTAGCCCAAATCAAGTTGAAGAAAAGTGGTTTCGTGAAAATCGCAGAAAATTTTTTTTCAGAAACTCCGGGGTGCCTGGAGGTCGCGGTGCACCACGCGACAGTTGTATTCCAAAACTGAGTCACTCAGATCACACGAATACCCAAGCATGCTTGAAACTCATTCAAATGCAAGTGCTTCTATCTGTTTCCAAGATTGTTTCCCGCTCATTCCTTCTCGTTTGGGGAACATGTCAAAATCAAATGCAAAGAGAACTTCACATAGAGTTCGCGGAAATGCTCAGTGGACACCCCAGGTAAGGTAAGGATCAGCATTTCCACACTACTCAGAGAATTTTTATTTTCAGGGATGGATTTTTAGCCCAATCCAAGTTGAAGAAAAGTGGTTTCGTGAGAATCGCAGAAAAATTTTTTTCAGAAACTCCGGGGTGCCTGGAGGTCGCGGTGCACCACGCGACAGTTGTATTCCAAAACTGAGTAACTCAGATCACACGAATACCGAAGCATGCTTGAAACTCATTCAAATGCAAGTGCTTCTATCTGTTTCCATGATTGTTTCCCGCACATTCCTTTTGGTTTGGGGAACATGTCAAAATCCCATGCCCAGAGAACTTCAGATAGAGTTCGCGGAAATGCTCAGTGGACACCCCAAGTAGGGTAAGGATCAGCATTTCCACACTACTCAGAGAATTTTTATTTTCAGGGATGGATTTTTAGCCCAATCCAAGTTGAAGAAAAGTGGTTTCGTGAAAATCGCAGAAAATTTTTTTTCAGAAACTCCGGGGTGCCTGGAGGTCGCGGTGCACCACGTGACAGTTGTATTCCAAAACTGAGTCACTCAGAACACACGAATACCCAAGCATGCTTGAAACTCATTCAAATGCAAGTGCTTCTATCTGTTTCCATGATTGTTTCCCGCTCATTCCTTTTGGTTTGGGGAACATGTGAAAATCCCATGCCCAGAGAACTTCACATAGAGTTCGCGGAAATGCTCAGTGGACACCCCAGGTAGGGTAAGGATCAGCATTTCCACACTACTGAGAGAATTTTTATTTTCAGGGATGGATTTTCAGCCCAAACCAAGTTGAAGAAAAGTGGTTTCGTGAAAATCGCAGAAAATTTTTTTTCAGAAACTCCGGGGTGCCTGGAGGTCCCGGTGCACCACGCGACGGTTGTATTCCAAAACTGAGTCACTCAGATCACACGAATACCCAAGCATGCTTGAAACTCATTCAAATGCAAGTGCTTCTATCTGTTTCCATGATTGTTTCCCGCTCATTCCTTTTGGTTTGGGGAACATGTCAAAATCCCATGCCCAGAGAACTTCAGATAGAGTTCGCGGAAATACTCAGTGGACACCCCAGGTAGGGTAAGGATCAGCATTTCCACACTACTCAGAGAATTTTTATTTTCAGGGATGGATTTTTAGCCCAAACCAAGTTGAAGAAAAGTGGTTTCTTGAAAATCGCAGAAATTTTTTTTTCAGAAACTCCGGGGTGCCTGGAGGTCGCGGTGCACCACGTGACAGTTGTATTCCAAAACTGAGTCACTCAGATCACACGAATACCCAAGCATGCTTGAAACTCATTCAAATGCAAGTGCTTCTATCTGTTTCCATGATTGTTTCCCGCTCATTCCTTTTGGTTTGGGGAACATGTCAAAATCCCATGCCCAGAGAACTTCACATAGAGTTCGCGGAAATGCTCAGTGGACACCCCAGGTAGGGTAAGGATCAGCATTTCAACACTACTCAGAGAATTTTTATTTTCAGGGATGGATTTTGAGCCCAATCCAAGTTGAAAAAAAGTGGTTTCGTGAAAATCGCAGAAACATTTTTTTCAGAAACTCTGGGGTGCCTGGAGGTCGCGGTGCACCACGCGACAGTTGTATTCCAAAACTTTGTCACTCAGATCACAAGAATAACCAAGCATGCTTGAAACTCATTCAAATGCAAGTGCTTCTATCTGTTTCCATGATTGTTTCCCGCTCATTCCTTTTGGTTTGGGGAACATGTCAAAATCCCATGCCCAGAGAACTTCACATAGAGTTCGCGGAAATGCTCAGTGGACACCCCAGGTAGGGTAAGGATCAGCATTTCCACACTACTCAGAGAATTTTTATTTTCAGGGATGGATTTTTAGCCCAAATCAAGTTGAAGAAAAGTGGTTTCGTGAAAATCGCAGAAAATTTTTTTTCAGAAACTCCGGGGTGCCTGGAGGTCGCGGTGCACCACGCGACAGTTGTATTCCAAAACTGAGTCACTCAGATCACACGAATACCCAAGCATGCTTGAAACTCATTCAAATGCAAGTGCTTCTATCTGTTTCCAAGATTGTTTCCCGCTCATTCCTTCTCGTTTGGGGAACATGTCAAAATCAAATGCAAAGAGAACTTCACATAGAGTTCGCGGAAATGCTCAGTGGACACCCCAGGTAAGGTAAGGATCAGCATTTCCACACTACTCAGAGAATTTTTATTTTCAGGGATGGATTTTTAGCCCAATCCAAGTTGAAGAAAAGTGGTTTCGTGAGAATCGCAGAAAAATTTTTTTCAGAAACTCCGGGGTGCCTGGAGGTCGCGGTGCACCACGCGACAGTTGTATTCCAAAACTGAGTCACTCAGATCACACGAATACCGAAGCATGCTTGAAACTCATTCAAATGCAAGTGCTTCTATCTGTTTCCATGATTGTTTCCCGCACATTCCTTTTGGTTTGGGGAACATGTCAAAATCCCATGCCCAGAGAACTTCAGATAGAGTTCGCGGAAATGCTCAGTGGACACCCCAAGTAGGGTAAGGATCAGCATTTCCACACTACTCAGAGAATTTTTATTTTCAGGGATGGATTTTTAGCCCAATCCAAGTTGAAGAAAAGTGGTTTCGTGAAAATCGCAGAAAATTTTTTTTCAGAAACTCCGGGGTGCCTGGAGGTCGCGGTGCACCACGTGACAGTTGTATTCCAAAACTGAGTCACTCAGAACACACGAATACCCAAGCATGCTTGAAACTAATTCAAATGCAAGTGCTTCTATCTGTTTCCATGATTGTTTCCCGCTCATTCCTTTTGGTTTGGGGAACATGTGAAAATCCCATGCCCAGAGAACTTCACATAGAGTTCGCGGAAATGCTCAGTGGACACCCCAGGTAGGGTAAGGATCAGCATTTCCACACTACTGAGAGAATTTTTATTTTCAGGGATGGATTTTTAGCCCAAACCAAGTTGAAGAAAAGTGGTTTCGTGAAAATCGCAGAAAATTTTTTTTCAGAAACTCCGGGGTGCCTGGAGGTCCCGGTGCACCACGCGACGGTTGTATTCCAAAACTGAGTCACTCAGATCACACGAATACCCAAGCATGCTTGAAACTCATTCAAATGCAAGTGCTTCTATCTGTTTCCATGATTGTTTCCCGCTCATTCCTTTTGGTTTGGGGAACATGTCAAAATCCCATGCCCAGAGAACTTCACATAGAGTTCGCGGAAATGCTCAGTGGACACCCCAGGTAGGGTAAGGATCAGCATTTCCACACTACTCAGAGAATTTTTATTTTCAGGGATGGATTTTTAGCCCAAACCAAGTTGAAGAAAAGTGGTTTCTTGAAAATCGCAGAAATTTTTTTTTCAGAAACTCCGGGGTGCCTGGAGGTCGCGGTGCACCACGTGACAGTTGTATTCCAAAACTGAGTCACTCAGATCACACGAATACCCAAGCATGCTTGAAACTCATTCAAATGCAAGTGCTTCTATCTGTTTCCATGATTGTTTCCCGCTCATTCCTTTTGGTTTGGGGAACATGTCAAAATCCCATGCCCAGAGAACTTCACATAGAGTTCGCGGAAATGCTCAGTGGACACCCCAGGTAGGGTAAGGATCAGCATTTCAACACTACTCAGAGAATTTTTATTTTCAGGGATGGATTTTGAGCCCAATCCAAGTTGAAAAAAAGTGGTTTCGTGAAAATCGCAGAAACATTTTTTTCAGAAACTCTGGGGTGCCTGGAGGTCGCGGTGCACCACGCGACAGTTGTATTCCAAAACTTTGTCACTCAGATCACAAGAATAACCTAGCATGCTTGAAACTCATTCAAATGCAAGTGCTTCTATCTGTTTCCATGATTGTTTCCTGCTCATTCCTTTTGGTTTGGGGAACATGTCAAAATCCCATGCCCAGAGAACTTCACATAGAGTTCGCGGAAATGCTCAGTGGACACCCCAGGTAGGGTAAGGATCAGCATTTCCACACTACTCAGAGAATTTTTATTTTCAGGGATGGATTTTTAGCCCAAATCAAGTTGAAGAAAAGTGGTTTCGTGAAAATCGCAGAAAATTTTTTTTCAGAAACTCCGGGGTGCCTGGAGGTCGCGGTGCACCACGCGACAGTTGTATTCCAAAACTGAGTCACTCAGATCACACGAATACCCAAGCATGCTTGAAACTCATTCAAATGCAAGTGCTTCTATCTGTTTCCAAGATTGTTTCCCGCTCATTCCTTCTCGTTTGGGGAACATGTCAAAATCAAATGCAAAGAGAACTTCACATAGAGTTCGCGGAAATGCTCAGTGGACACCCCAGGTAAGGTAAGGATCAGCATTTCCACACTACTCAGAGAATTTTTATTTTCAGGGATGGATTTTTAGCCCAATCCAAGTTGAAGAAAAGTGGTTTCGTGAGAATCGCAGAAAAATTTTTTTCAGAAACTCCGGGGTGCCTGGAGGTCGCGGTGCACCACGTGACAGTTGTATTCCAAAACTGAGTCACTCAGATCACACGAATACCCAAGCATGCTTGAAACTCATTCAAATGCAAGTGCTTCTATCTGTTTCCATGATTGTTTCCCGCTCATTCCTTTTGGTTTGGGGAACATGTCAAAATCCCATGCCCAGAGAACTTCACATAGAGTTCGCGGAAATGCTCAGTGGACACCCCAGGTAGGGTAAGGATCAGCATTTCAACACTACTCAGAGAATTTTTATTTTCAGGGATGGATTTTGAGCCCAATCCAAGTTGAAAAAAAGTGGTTTCGTGAAAATCGCAGAAACATTTTTTTCAGAAACTCTGGGGTGCCTGGAGGTCGCGGTGCACCACGCGACAGTTGTATTCCAAAACTTTGTCACTCAGATCACAAGAATAACCAAGCATGCTTGAAACTCATTCAAATGCAAGTGCTTCTATCTGTTTCCATGATTGTTTCCTGCTCATTCCTTTTGGTTTGGGGAACATGTCAAAATCCCATGCCCAGAGAACTTCACATAGAGTTCGCGGAAATGCTCAGTGGACACCCCAGGTAGGGTAAGGATCAGCATTTCCACACTACTCAGAGAATTTTTATTTTCAGGGATGGATTTTTAGCCCAAATCAAGTTGAAGAAAAGTGGTTTCGTGAAAATCGCAGAAAATTTTTTTTCAGAAACTCCGGGGTGCCTGGAGGTCGCGGTGCACCACGCGACAGTTGTATTCCAAAACTGAGTCACTCAGATCACACGAATACCCAAGCATGCTTGAAACTCATTCAAATGCAAGTGCTTCTATCTGTTTCCAAGATTGTTTCCCGCTCATTCCTTCTCGTTTGGGGAACATGTCAAAATCAAATGCAAAGAGAACTTCACATAGAGTTCGCGGAAATGCTCAGTGGACACCCCAGGTAAGGTAAGGATCAGCATTTCCACACTACTCAGAGAATTTTTATTTTCAGGGATGGATTTTTAGCCCAATCCAAGTTGAAGAAAAGTGGTTTCGTGAGAATCGCAGAAAAATTTTTTTCAGAAACTCCGGGGTGCCTGGAGGTCGCGGTGCACCACGCGACAGTTGTATTCCAAAACTGAGTCACTCAGATCACACGAATACCGAAGCATGCTTGAAACTCATTCAAATGCAAGTGCTTCTATCTGTTTCCATGATTGTTTCCCGCACATTCCTTTTGGTTTGGGGAACATGTCAAAATCCCATGCCCAGAGAACTTCAGATAGAGTTCGCGGAAATGCTCAGTGGACACCCCAAGTAGGGTAAGGATCAGCATTTCCACACTACTCAGAGAATTTTTATTTTCAGGGATGGATTTTTAGCCCAATCCAAGTTGAAGAAAAGTGGTTTCGTGAAAATCGAAGAAAATTTTTTTTCAGAAACTCCGGGGTGCCTGGAGGTCGCGGTGCACCACGCGACAGTTATATTCCAAAACTGAGTCACTCAGATCACAAGAATACCCAAGCATGCTTGAAACTCATTCAAATGCAAGTGCTTCTATCTGTTTCCATGATTGTTTCCCGCTCATTCCTTTTGGTTTGGGGAACATGTCAAAATCCCATGCCCAGAGAACTTCAGATAGAGTTCGCGGAAATGCTCAGTGGACACCCCAGGTAGGGTAAGGATCAGCATTTCAACACTACTCAGAGAATTTTTATTTTCAGGGATGGATTTTGAGCCCAATCCAAGTTGAAAAAAAGTGGTTTCGTGAAAATCGCAGAAACATTTTTTTCAGAAACTCTGGGGTGCCTGGAGGTCGCGGTGCACCACGCGACAGTTGTATTCCAAAACTTTGTCACTCAGATCACAAGAATAACCAAGCATGCTTGAAACTCATTCAAATGCAAGTGCTTCTATCTGTTTCCATGATTGTTTCCCGCTCATTCCTTTTGGTTTGGGGAACATGTCAAAATCCCATGCCCAGAGAACTTCACATAGAGTTCGCGGAAATGCTCAGTGGACACCCCAGGTAGGGTAAGGATCAGCATTTCCACACTACTCAGAGAATTTTTATTTTCAGGGATGGATTTTTAGCCCAAATCAAGTTGAAGAAAAGTGGTTTCGTGAAAATCGCAGAAAATTTTTTTTCAGAAACTCCGGGGTGCCTGGAGGTCGCGGTGCACCACGCGACAGTTGTATTCCAAAACTGAGTCACTCAGATCACACGAATACCCAAGCATGCTTGAAACTCATTCAAATGCAAGTGCTTCTATCTGTTTCCAAGATTGTTTCCCGCTCATTCCTTCTCGTTTGGGGAACATGTCAAAATCAAATGCAAAGAGAACTTCACATAGAGTTCGCGGAAATGCTCAGTGGACACCCCAGGTAAGGTAAGGATCAGCATTTCCACACTACTCAGAGAATTTTTATTTTCAGGGATGGATTTTTAGCCCAATCCAAGTTGAAGAAAAGTGGTTTCGTGAGAATCGCAGAAAAATTTTTTTCAGAAACTCCGGGGTGCCTGGAGGTCGCGGTGCACCACGCGACAGTTGTATTCCAAAACTGAGTCACTCAGATCACACGAATACCGAAGCATGCTTGAAACTCATTCAAATGCAAGTGCTTCTATCTGTTTCCATGATTGTTTCCCGCACATTCCTTTTGGTTTGGGGAACATGTCAAAATCCCATGCCCAGAGAACTTCAGATAGAGTTCGCGGAAATGCTCAGTGGACACCCCAAGTAGGGTAAGGATCAGCATTTCCACACTACTCAGAGAATTTTTATTTTCAGGGATGGATTTTTAGCCCAATCCAAGTTGAAGAAAAGTGGTTTCGTGAAAATCGAAGAAAATTTTTTTTCAGAAACTCCGGGGTGCCTGGAGGTCGCGGTGCACCACGCGACAGTTATATTCCAAAACTGAGTCACTCAGATCACAAGAATACCCAAGCATGCTTGAAACTCATTCAAATGCAAGTGCTTCTATCTGTTTCCATGATTGTTTCCCGCTCATTCCTTTTGGTTTGGGGAACATGTCAAAATCCCATGCCCAGAGAACTTCACATAGAGTTCGCGGAAATGCTCAGTGGACACCCCAGGTAGGGTAAGGATCAGCATTTCCACACTACTCAGAGAATTTTTATTTTCAGGGATGGATTTTTAGCCCAAACCAAGTTGAAGAAAAGTGGTTTCGTGAAAATCGCAGAAAATTTTTTTTCAGAATCTCCGGGGTGCCTGGAGGTCGCGGTGCACCACGCGACGGTTGTATTCCAAAACTGAGTCACTCAGATCACACGAGTACCCAAGCATCCTTGAAACTCATTCAAATGCAAGTGCTTCTATCTGTTGTCTTGATTTTTTCCCACTCATTCCTTTTGGGTTGGGGAACATGTCAAAATCCCATGCCCAGAGAACTTCAGATAGAGTTCGCGGAAATGCTCAGTGGACACCCCAAGTAGGGTAAGGATCAGCATTTTCACACTACTCAGAGAATTTTTATTTTTAGGGATGGATTTTTAGCCGAAATCAAGTTGAAGAAAAGTGGTTTCGTGAAAATCGCAGAAATTTTTTTTCAGAAACTCCGGGGTGCCTGGAGGTCGCGGTGCACCACGCGACGGTTGTATTCAAAACTGAGTCACTCAGATCACACGAGTACCCAAGCATCCTTGAAACTCATTCAAATGCAAGTGCTTCTATCTGTTGTCTTGATTGTTTCCCACTCATTCCTTTTGGGTTGGGGAACATGTCAAAATCCCATGCCCAGAGAACTTCAGATAGAGTTCGCGGAAATGCTCAGTGGACACCCCAGGTAGGGTAAGGATCAGCATTTTCACACTACTCAGAGAATTTTTATTTTTAGGGATGGATTTTTAGCCGAAATCAAGTTGAAGAAAAGTGGTTTCGTGAAAATCGCAGACATTTTTTTTTCAGAAACTCCGGGGTGCCTGGAGGTCGCGGTGCACCACGCGACGGTTGTATTCCAAAACTGAGTCACTCAGATCACACGAGTACCCAAGCATCCTTGAAACTCATTCAAATGCAAGTGCTTCTATCTGTTGTCTTGATTGTTTCCCACTCATTCCTTTTGGGTTGGGGAACATGTCAAAATCCCATGCCCAGAGAACTTCACATAGAGTTCGCGGAAATGCTCAGTGGACACCCCAGGTAGGGTAAGGATCAGCATTTCCACACTACTCAGAGAATTTTTATTTTCAGGGATGGATTTTTAGCCCAATCCAAGTTGAAGAAAAGTGGTTTCGTGAGAATCGCAGAAAATTTTTTTTCAGAAACTCCGGGGTGCCTGGAGGTCGCGGTGCTCCACGCGACAGTTCTATTCCAAAACTGAGTCACTCAGATCACACGAATACCCAAGCATGCTTGAAACTCATTCAAATGCAAGTGCTTCTATCTGTTTCCATGATTGTTTCCCGCTCATTCCTTTTGGTTTGGGGAACATGTCAAAATCCCATGCCCAGAGAACTTCACATAGAGTTCGCGGAAATGCTCAGTGGACACCCCAAGTAGGGTAAGGATCAGCATTTCCACACTACTCAGAGAATTTTTATTTTCAGGGATGGATTTTTAGCCCAAATCAAGTTGAAGAAAAGTGGTTTCGTGAAAATCGCAGAAAATTTTTTTTCAGAAACTCCGGGGTGCCTGGAGGTCGCGGTGCACCACGCGACGGTTGTATTCCAAAACTGAGTCACTCAGATCACACGAGTACCCAAGCATCCTTGAAACTCATTCAAATGCAAGTGCTTCTATCTGTTGTCTTGATTGTTTCCCGCACATTCCTTTTGGTTTGGGGAACATGTCAAAATCCCATGCCCAGAGAACTTCAGATAGAGTTCGCGGAAATGCTCAGTGGACACCCCAGGTAGAGTAAGGATCAGCATTTCCACACTACTCAGAGAATTTTTATTTTCAGGGATGGATTTTTAGCCCAATCCAAGTTGAAGAAAAGTGGTTTCGTGAAAATCGCAGAAAATTTTTTTTCAGAAAGTCCGGGGTGCCTGGAGGTCGCGGTGCACCACGCGACAGTTATATTCCAAAACTGAGTCACTCAGATCACAAGAATACCCAAGCATGCTTGAAACTCATTCAAATTCAAGTGCTTCTATCTGTTTCCATGATTGTTTCCCGCTCATTCCTTTTGGGTTGGGGAACATGTCAAAATCCCATGCCCAGAGAACTTCAGATAGAGTTCGCGGAAATGCTCAGTGGACACCCCAGGTAGGGTAAGGATCAGCATTTTCACACTACTCAGAGAATTTTTATTTTCAGGGATGGATTTTTAGCCGAAATCAAGTTGAAGAAAAGTGGTTTCGTGAAAATCGCAGAAATTTTTTTTTCAGAAACTCCGGGGTGCCTGGAGGTCGCGGTGCACCACGCGACGGTTGTATTCCAAAACTGAGTCACTCAGATCACACGAGTACCCAAGCATCCTTGAAACTCATTCAAATGCAAGTGCTTCTATCTGTTGTCTTGATTGTTTCCCACTCATTCCTTTTGGTTTGGGTAACATGTCAAAATCCCATGCCCAGAGAACTTCAGATAGAGTTCGCGGAAACGCTCAGTGGACACCCCAGGTAGGGTAAGGATCAGCATTTCCACACTACTCAGAGAATTTTTATTTTCAGGGATGGATTTTTAGCCCAAACCAAGTTGAAGAAAAGTGGTTTCGTGAAAATCGCAGAAAATTTTTTTTCAGAAACTCCGGGGTGCCTGGAGGTCGCGGTGCACCACGCGACAGTTGTATTCCAAAACTGAGTCACTCAGATCACACGAATACCCAAGCATGCTTGAAACTCATTCAAATGCAAGTGCTTCTATCTGTTTCCAAGATTGTTTCCCGCTCATTCCTTCTCGTTTGGGGAACATGTCAAAATCAAATGCAAAGAGAACTTCACATAGAGTTCGCGGAAATGCTCAGTGGACACCCCAGGTAGGGTAAGGATCAGCATTTCCACACTACTCAGAGAATTTTTATTTTCAGGGATGGATTTTTAGCCCAAACCAAGTTGAAGAAAAGTGGTTTCGTGAAAATCGCAGAAAATTTTTTTTCAGAAACTCCGAGGTGCCTGGAGGTCCCGGTGCACCACGCGACAGTTGTATTCCAAAACTGAGTCACTCAGATCACACGAATACCCAAGCATGCTTGAAACTCATTCAAATGCAAGTGCTTCTATCTGTTTCCATGATTGTTTCCCGCTCCTTCCTTTTGGTTTGGGGAACATGTCAAAATCCCATGCCCAGAGAACTTCACATAGAGTTCGCGGAAATGCTCAGTGGACACCCCAGGTAGGGTAAGGATCAGCATTTCCACACTACTCAGAGAATTTTTATTTTCAGGGATGGATTTTTAGCCCAAACCAAGTTGAAGAAAAGTGGTTTCGTGAAAATCGCAGAAAATTTTTTTTCAGAAACTCCGGGGTGCCTGGAGGTCGCGTTGCACCACGCGACGGTTGTATTCCAAAACTGAGTCACTCAGATCACACGAGTACCCAAGCATCCTTGAAACTCATTCAAATGCAAGTGCTTCTATCTGTTGTCTTGATTGTTTCCCACTCATTCCTTTTGGGTTGGGGAACATGTCAAAATCCCATGCCCAGAGAACTTCAGATAGAGTTCGCGGAAATGCTCAGTGGACACCCCAGGTAGGGTAAGGATCAGCATTTTCACACTACTCAGAGAATTTTTATTTTCAGGGATGGATTTTTAGCCGAAATCAAGTTGAAGAAAAGTGGTTTCGTGAAAATCGCAGAAATTTTTTTTTCAGAAACTCCGGGGTGCCTGGAGGTCGCGGTGCACCACGCGACAGTTGTATTCCAAAACTGAGTCACTCAGATCACACGAATACCCAAGCATGCTTGAAACTCATTCAAATGCAAGTGCTTCTATCTGTTTCCATGATTGTTTCCCGCTCATTCCTTCTCATTTGGGGAACATGTCAAAATCAAATGCCCAGAGAACTTCACATAGAGTTCGCGGAAATGCTCAGTGGACACCCCAGGTAGGGTAAGGATCAGCATTTCCACACTACTCAGAGAATTTTTATTTTCAGGGATGGATTTTTAGCCCAAATCAAGTTGAAGAAAAGTGGTTTCGTGAAAATCGCAGAAAATTTTTTTTCAGAAACTCCGGGGTGCCTGGAGGTCGCGGTGTACCATGCGACAGTTGTATTCCAAAACTGAGTCACTCAGATCACACGAATACCCAAGCATGCTTGAAACTCATTCAAATGCAAGTGCTTCTATCTGTTGTCTTGATTGTTTCCCACTCATTCCTTTTGGGTTGGGGAACATGTCAAAATCCCATGTCCAGAGAACTTCAGATAGAGTTCGCGGGAATGCTCAGTGGACACCCCAGGTAGGGTAAGGATCAGCATTTCCACACTACTCAGAGAATTTTTATTTTCAGGGATGGATTTTTAGCCCAATCCAAGTTGAAGAAAAGTGGTTTCGTGAGAATCGCAGAAAATTTTTTTTCAGAAACTCCGGGGTGCCTGGAGGTCGCGGTGCACCACGCGACAGTTGTATTCCAAAACTGAGTCACTCAGATCACACGAATACCCAAGCATGCTTGAAACTCATTCAAATGCAAGTGCTTCTATCTGTTTCCAAGATTGTTTCCCGCTCATTCCTTCTCGTTTGGGGAACATGTCAAAATCAAATGCAAAGAGAACTTCACATAGAGTTCGCGGAAATGCTCAGTGGACACCCCAGGTAGGGTAAGGATCAGCATTTCCACACTACTCAGAGAATTTTTATTTTCAGGGATGGATTTTTAGCCCAAACCAAGTTGAAGAAAAGTGGTTTCGTGAAAATCGCAGAAAATTTTTTTTCAGAAACTCCGAGGTGCCTGGAGGTCCCGGTGCACCACGCGACAGTTGTATTCCAAAACTGAGTCACTCAGATCACACGAATACCCAAGCATGCTTGAAACTCATTCAAATGCAAGTGCTTCTATCTGTTTCCATGATTGTTTCCCGCTCCTTCCTTTTGGTTTGGGGAACATGTCAAAATCCCATGCCCAGAGAACTTCACATAGAGTTCGCGGAAATGCTCAGTGGACACCCCAGGTAGGGTAAGGATCAGCATTTCCACACTACTCAGAGAATTTTTATTTTCAGGAATGGATTTTTAGCCCAAACCAAGTTGAAGAAAAGTGGTTTCGTGAAAATCGCAGAAAATTTTTTTTCAGAAACTCCGGGGTGCCTGGAGGTCGCGTTGCACCACGCGACGGTTGTATTCCAAAACTGAGTCACTCAGATCACACGAATACCCAAGCATGCTTGAAACTCATTCAAATGCAAGTGCTTCTATCTGTTTCCATGATTGTTTCCCGCTCATTCCTTTTGGTTTGGGGAACATGTCAAAATCCCATGCCCAGAGAACTTCACATAGAGTTCGCGGAAATGCTCAGTGGACACCCCAAGTAGGGTAAGGATCAGCATTTCCACACTACTCAGAGAATTTTTATTTTCAGGGATGGATTTTTAGCCCAAATCAAGTTGAAGAAAAGTGGTTTCGTGAAAATCGCAGAAAATTTTTTTTCAGAAACTCCGGGGTGCCTGGAGGTCGCGGTGCACCACGCGACGGTTGTATTCCAAAACTGAGTCACTCAGATCACACGAGTACCCAAGCATCCTTGAAACTCATTCAAATGCAAGTGCTTCTATCTGTTGTCTTGATTGTTTCCCGCACATTCCTTTTGGTTTGGGGAACATGTCAAAATCCCATGCCCAGAGAACTTCAGATAGAGTTCGCGGAAATGCTCAGTGGACACCCCAGGTAGAGTAAGGATCAGCATTTCCACACTACTCAGAGAATTTTTATTTTCAGGGATGGATTTTTAGCCCAATCCAAGTTGAAGAAAAGTGGTTTCGTGAAAATCGCAGAAAATTTTTTTTCAGAAAGTCCGGGGTGCCTGGAGGTCGCGGTGCACCACGCGACAGTTATATTCCAAAACTGAGTCACTCAGATCACAAGAATACCCAAGCATGCTTGAAACTCATTCAAATTCAAGTGCTTCTATCTGTTTCCATGATTGTTTCCCGCTCATTCCTTTTGGGTTGGGGAACATGTCAAAATCCCATGCCCAGAGAACTTCAGATAGAGTTCGCGGAAATGCTCAGTGGACACCCCAGGTAGGGTAAGGATCAGCATTTTCACACTACTCAGAGAATTTTTATTTTCAGGGATGGATTTTTAGCCGAAATCAAGTTGAAGAAAAGTGGTTTCGTGAAAATCGCAGAAATTTTTTTTTCAGAAACTCCGGGGTGCCTGGAGGTCGCGGTGCACCACGCGACGGTTGTATTCCAAAACTGAGTCACTCAGATCACACGAGTACCCAAGCATCCTTGAAACTCATTCAAATGCAAGTGCTTCTATCTGTTGTCTTGATTGTTTCCCACTCATTCCTTTTGGTTTGGGTAACATGTCAAAATCCCATGCCCAGAGAACTTCAGATAGAGTTCGCGGAAACGCTCAGTGGACACCCCAGGTAGGGTAAGGATCAGCATTTCCACACTACTCAGAGAATTTTTATTTTCAGGGATGGATTTTTAGCCCAAACCAAGTTGAAGAAAAGTGGTTTCGTGAAAATCGCAGAAAATTTTTTTTCAGAAACTCCGGGGTGCCTGGAGGTCGCGGTGCACCACGCGACAGTTGTATTCCAAAACTGAGTCACTCAGATCACACGAATACCCAAGCATGCTTGAAACTCATTCAAATGCAAGTGCTTCTATCTGTTTCCAAGATTGTTTCCCGCTCATTCCTTCTCGTTTGGGGAACATGTCAAAATCAAATGCAAAGAGAACTTCACATAGAGTTCGCGGAAATGCTCAGTGGACACCCCAGGTAGGGTAAGGATCAGCATTTCCACACTACTCAGAGAATTTTTATTTTCAGGGATGGATTTTTAGCCCAAACCAAGTTGAAGAAAAGTGGTTTCGTGAAAATCGCAGAAAATTTTTTTTCAGAAACTCCGAGGTGCCTGGAGGTCCCGGTGCACCACGCGACAGTTGTATTCCAAAACTGAGTCACTCAGATCACACGAATACCCAAGCATGCTTGAAACTCATTCAAATGCAAGTGCTTCTATCTGTTTCCATGATTGTTTCCCGCTCCTTCCTTTTGGTTTGGGGAACATGTCAAAATCCCATGCCCAGAGAACTTCACATAGAGTTCGCGGAAATGCTCAGTGGACACCCCAGGTAGGGTAAGGATCAGCATTTCCACACTACTCAGAGAATTTTTATTTTCAGGGATGGATTTTTAGCCCAAACCAAGTTGAAGAAAAGTGGTTTCGTGAAAATCGCAGAAAATTTTTTTTCAGAAACTCCGGGGTGCCTGGAGGTCGCGTTGCACCACGCGACGGTTGTATTCCAAAACTGAGTCACTCAGATCACACGAGTACCCAAGCATCCTTGAAACTCATTCAAATGCAAGTGCTTCTATCTGTTGTCTTGATTGTTTCCCACTCATTCCTTTTGGGTTGGGGAACATGTCAAAATCCCATGCCCAGAGAACTTCAGATAGAGTTCGCGGAAATGCTCAGTGGACACCCCAGGTAGGGTAAGGATCAGCATTTTCACACTACTCAGAGAATTTTTATTTTCAGGGATGGATTTTTAGCCGAAATCAAGTTGAAGAAAAGTGGTTTCGTGAAAATCGCAGAAATTTTTTTTTCAGAAACTCCGGGGTGCCTGGAGGTCGCGGTGCACCACGCGACAGTTGTATTCCAAAACTGAGTCACTCAGATCACACGAATACCCAAGCATGCTTGAAACTCATTCAAATGCAAGTGCTTCTATCTGTTTCCATGATTGTTTCCCGCTCATTCCTTCTCATTTGGGGAACATGTCAAAATCAAATGCCCAGAGAACTTCACATAGAGTTCGCGGAAATGCTCAGTGGACACCCCAGGTAGGGTAAGGATCAGCATTTCCACACTACTCAGAGAATTTTTATTTTCAGGGATGGATTTTTAGCCCAAATCAAGTTGAAGAAAAGTGGTTTCGTGAAAATCGCAGAAAATTTTTTTTCAGAAACTCCGGGGTGCCTGGAGGTCGCGGTGTACCATGCGACAGTTGTATTCCAAAACTGAGTCACTCAGATCACACGAATACCCAAGCATGCTTGAAACTCATTCAAATGCAAGTGCTTCTATCTGTTGTCTTGATTGTTTCCCACTCATTCCTTTTGGGTTGGGGAACATGTCAAAATCCCATGTCCAGAGAACTTCAGATAGAGTTCGCGGGAATGCTCAGTGGACACCCCAGGTAGGGTAAGGATCAGCATTTCCACACTACTCAGAGAATTTTTATTTTCAGGGATGGATTTTTAGCCCAATCCAAGTTGAAGAAAAGTGGTTTCGTGAGAATCGCAGAAAATTTTTTTTCAGAAACTCCGGGGTGCCTGGAGGTCGCGGTGCACCACGCGACAGTTGTATTCCAAAACTGAGTCACTCAGATCACACGAATACCCAAGCATGCTTGAAACTCATTCAAATGCAAGTGCTTCTATCTGTTTCCAAGATTGTTTCCCGCTCATTCCTTCTCGTTTGGGGAACATGTCAAAATCAAATGCAAAGAGAACTTCACATAGAGTTCGCGGAAATGCTCAGTGGACACCCCAGGTAGGGTAAGGATCAGCATTTCCACACTACTCAGAGAATTTTTATTTTCAGGGATGGATTTTTAGCCCAAACCAAGTTGAAGAAAAGTGGTTTCGTGAAAATCGCAGAAAATTTTTTTTCAGAAACTCCGAGGTGCCTGGAGGTCCCGGTGCACCACGCGACAGTTGTATTCCAAAACTGAGTCACTCAGATCACACGAATACCCAAGCATGCTTGAAACTCATTCAAATGCAAGTGCTTCTATCTGTTTCCATGATTGTTTCCCGCTCCTTCCTTTTGGTTTGGGGAACATGTCAAAATCCCATGCCCAGAGAACTTCACATAGAGTTCGCGGAAATGCTCAGTGGACACCCCAGGTAGGGTAAGGATCAGCATTTCCACACTACTCAGAGAATTTTTATTTTCAGGAATGGATTTTTAGCCCAAACCAAGTTGAAGAAAAGTGGTTTCGTGAAAATCGCAGAAAATTTTTTTTCAGAAACTCCGGGGTGCCTGGAGGTCGCGTTGCACCACGCGACGGTTGTATTCCAAAACTGAGTCACTCAGATCACACGAGTACCCAAGCATCCTTGAAACTCATTCAAATGCAAGTGCTTCTATCTGTTGTCTTGATTGTTTCCCACTCATTCCTTTTGGGTTGGGGAACATGTCAAAATCCCATGCCCAGAGAACTTCAGATAGAGTTCGCGGAAATGCTCAGTGGACACCCCAGGTAGGGTAAGGATCAGCATTTTCACACTACTCAGAGAATTTTTATTTTCAGGGATGGATTTTTAGCCGAAATCAAGTTGAAGAAAAGTGGTTTCGTGAAAATCGCAGAAATTTTTTTTTCAGAAACTCCGGGGTGCCTGGAGGTCGCGGTGCACCACGCGACAGTTGTATTCCAAAACTGAGTCACTCAGATCACACGAATACCCAAGCATGCTTGAAACTCATTCAAATGCAAGTGCTTCTATCTGTTTCCATGATTGTTTCCCGCTCATTCCTTCTCGTTTGGGGAACATGTCAAAATCAAATGCCCAGAGAACTTCACATAGAGTTCGCGGAAATGCTCAGTGGACACCCCAGGTAGGGTAAGGATCAGCATTTCCACACTACTCAGAGAATTTTTATTTTCAGGGATGGATTTTTAGCCCAAATCAAGTTGAAGAAAAGTGGTTTCGTGAAAATCGCAGAAAATTTTTTTTCAGAAACTCCGGGGTGCCTGGAGGTCGCGGTGTACCATGCGACAGTTGTATTCCAAAACTGAGTCACTCAGATCACACGAATACCCAAGCATGCTTGAAACTCATTCAAATGCAAGTGCTTCTATCTGTTGTCTTGATTGTTTCCCACTCATTCCTTTTGGGTTGGGGAACATGTCAAAATCCCATGTCCAGAGAACTTCAGATAGAGTTCGCGGGAATGCTCAGTGGACACCCCAGGTAGGGTAAGGATCAGCATTTCCACACTACTCAGAGAATTTTTATTTTCAGGGATGGATTTTTAGCCCAAACCAAGTTGAAGAAAAATGGTTTCGTGAAAATCGCAGAAAATTTTTTTTCAGAAACTCCGGGGTGCCTGGAGGTCACGGTGCACCACGCGACAGTTGTATTCCAGAACTGAGTCACTCAGATCACACGAATACCCAAGCATCCTTGAAACTCATTCAAATGCAAGTGCTTCTATCTGTTGTCTTGATTGTTTCCCACTCATTCCTTCTCGTTTGGGGAACATGTCAAAATTAAATGCCCAGAGAACTTCACATAGAGTTCGCAGAAATGCTCAGTGGACACCCCAGGTAGGGTAAGGATCAGCATTTCCACACTACTCAGAGAATTTTTATTTTCAGGGATGGATTTTTAGCCCAAATCAAGTTGAAGAAAAGTGGTTTCGTGAAAATCGCAGAAAATTTTTTTTCAGAAACTCCGGGGTGCCTGGAGGTCGCGGTGCACCATGCGACAGTTGTATTCCAAAACTGAGTCACTCAGATCACACGAATACCCAAGCATCCTTGAAACTCATTCCAATGCAAGTGCTTCTATCTGTTTCCATGATTGTTTCCCGCTCATTCCTTTTGGTTTGGGGAACATGTCAAAATCCCATGCCCAGAGAACTTCACATAGAGTTCGCGGAAATGCTCAGTGGACACCCCAAGTAGGGTAAGGATCAGCATTTCCACACTACTCAGAGAATTTTTATTTTCAGGGATGGATTTTTAGCCCAAACCAAGTTGAAGAAAAGTGGTTTCGTGAAAATCGCAGAAATTTTTTTTTCAGAAACTCCGGGGTGCCTGGAGGTCGCGGTGCACCACGCGACAGTTGTATTCCAAAACTGAGTCACTCAGATCACACGAATACCCAGGCATGCTTGAAACTCATTCAAATGCAAGTGCTTCTATCTGTTGTCTTGATTGTTTCCCACTCATTCCTTTTGGGTTGGGGAACATGTCAAAATCCCATGTCCAGAGAACTTCAGATAGAGTTCGCGGGAATGCTCAGTGGACACCCCAGGTAGGGTAAGGATCAGCATTTCCACACTACTCAGAGAATTTTTATTTTCAGGGATGGATTTTTAGCCCAAACCAAGTTGAAGAAAAGTGGTTTCGTGAAAATCGCAGAAAATTTTTTTTCAGAAACTCCGGGGTGCCTGGAGGTCGCGGTGCACCACGCGACAGTTGTATTCCAAAACTGAGTTACTCAGATCACACGAGTACCCAAGCATCCTTGAAACTCATTCAAATGCAAGTGCTTCTATCTGTTTCCATGATTGTTTCCCGCACATTCCTTTTGGGTTGGGGAACATGTCAAAATCCCATGCCCAGAGAACTTCAGATAGAGTTCGCGGAAATGCTCAGTGGACACCCCAGGTAGGGTAAGGATCAGCATTTCCACACTACTCAGAGAATTTTTATTTTCAGGGATGGATTTTTAGCCCAAACCAAGTTGAAGAAAAGTGGTTTCGTGAAAATCGCAGAAAATTTTTTTTCAGAAACTCCGGGGTGCCTGGAGGTCGCGGTGCACCACGCGACAGTTGTATTCCAAAACTGAGTCACTCAGATCACACGAATACCCAAGCATGCTTGAAACTCATTCAAATGCAAGTGCTTCTATCTGTTTCCATGATTGTTTCCCGCTCATTCCTTTTGGTTTGGGGAACATGTCAAAATCCCATGCCCAGAGAACTTCACATAGAGTTCGCGGAAATGCTCAGTGGACACCCCAGGTAGGGTAAGGATCAGCATTTCCACACTACTCAGAGAATTTTTATTTTCAGGGATGGATTTTTAGCCCAATCCAAGTTGAAGAAAAGTGGTTTCGTGAAAATCGCAGAAAATTTTTTTTCAGAAACTCCGGGGTGCCTGGAGGTCGCGGTGCACCACGCGACAGTTGTATTCCAAAACTGAGTCACTCAGATCACACGAATACCCAAGCATGCTTGAAACTCATTCAAATGCAAGTGCTTCTATCTGTTTCCATGATTGTTTCCCGCTCATTCCTTTTGGTTTGGGGAACATGTCAAAATCCCATGCCCAGAGAACTTCACATAGAGTTCGCGGAAATGCTCAGTGGACACCCCAAGTAGGGTAAGGCTCAGCATTTCCACACTACTCAGAGAATTTTTATTTTCAGGGATGGATTTTTAGCCCAAATCAAGTTGAAGAAAAGTGGTTTCGTGAAAATCGCAGAAAATTTTTTTTCAGAAACTCCGGGGTGCCTGGAGGTCGCGGTGCACCACGCGACAGTTGTATTCCAAAACTGAGTCACTCAGATCACACGAATACCCAAGCATGCTTGAAACTCATTCAAATGCAAGTGCTTCTATCTGTTTCCATGATTGTTTCCCGCTCATTCCTTTTGGTTTGGGGAACATGTCAAAATCCCATGCCCAGAGAACTTCACATAGAGTTCGCGGAAATGCTCAGTGGACACCCCAGGTAGGGTAAGGATCAGCATTTCCACACTACTCAGAGAATTTTTATTTTCAGGGATGGATTTTTAGCCCAAACCAAGTTGAAGAAAAGTGGTTTCGTGAAAATCGCAGAAAATTTTTTTTCAGAAACTCCGGGGTGCCTGGAGGTCGCAGTGCACCACGCGACGGTTGTATTCCAAAACTGAGTCACTCAGATCACACGAGTACCCAAGCATCCTTGAAACTCATTCAAATGCAAGTGCTTCTATCTGTTGTCTTGATGTTTCCCACTCATTCCTTTTGGGTTGGGGAACATGTCAAAATCCCATGCCCAGAGAACTTCAGATAGAGTTCGCGGAAATGCTCAGTGGACACCCCAGGTAGGGTAAGGATCAGCATTTCCGCACTACTCAGAGAATTTTTATTTTCAGGGATGGATTTTTAGCCCAAACCAAGTTGAAGAAAAGTGGTTTCGTGAAAATCGCAGAAATTTTTTTTTCAGAAACTCCGGGGTGCCTGGAGGTCACGGTGCACCACGCGACAGTTGTATTCCAAAACTGAGTCACTCAGATCACACGAATACCCAAGCATGCTTGAAACTCATTCAAATGCAAGTGCTTCTATCTGTTTCCATGATTGTTTCCCGCTCATTCCTTTTGGTTTGGGGAACATGTCAAAATCCCATGCCCAGAGAATTTCACATAGAGTTCGCGGAAATGCTCAGTGGACACCCCAAGTAGGGTAAGGATCAGCATTTCCACACTACTCAGATAATTTTTATTTTCAGGGATGGATTTTTAGCCCAAATCAAGTTGAAGAAAAGTGGTTTCGTGAAAATCGCAGAAATTTTTTTTTCAGAAACTCCGGGGTGCCTGGAGGTCGCGGTGCACCACGCGACAGTTGTATTCCAAAACTGAGTCACTCAGATCACACGAATACCCAAGCATGCTTGAAACTCATTCAAATGCAAGTGCTTCTATCTGTTTCCATGATTGTTTCCCGCTCATTCCTTTTGGTTTGGGGAACATGTCAAAATCCCATGCCCAGAGAACTTCACATAGAGTTCGCGGAAATGCTCAGTGGACACCCCAGGTAGGGTAAGGATCAGCATTTCCACACTACTCAGAGAATTTTTATTTTCAGGGATGGATTTTTAGCCCAAACCAAGTTGAAGAAAAGTGGTTTCATGAAAATCGCAGAAATTTTTTTTTCAGAAACTCCGGGGTGCCTGGAGGTCACGGTGCACCACGCGACAGTTGTATTCCAAAACTGAGTCACTCAGATCACACGAATACCCAAGCATGCTTGAAACTCATTCAAATGCAAGTGCTTCTATCTGTTTCCATGATTGTTTCCCGCTCATTCCTTTTGGTTTGGGGAACATGTCAAAATCCCATGCCCAGAGAACTTCACATAGAGTTCGCGGAAATGCTCAGTGGACACCCCAAGTAGGGTAAGGATCAGCATTTCCACACTACTCAGAGAATTTTTATTTTCAGGGATGGATTTTTAGCCCAAATCAAGTTGAAGAAAAGTGGTTTCGTGAAAATCGCAGAAAATTTTTTTTCAGAAACTCCGGGGTGCCTGGAGGTCGCGGTGCACCACGCGACAGTTGTATTCCAAAACTGAGTCACTCAGATCACACGAATACCCAAGCATGCTTGAAACTCATTCAAATGCAAGTGCTTCTATCTGTTTCCATGATTGTTTCCCGCTCATTCCTTTTGGTTTGGGGAACATGTCAAAATCCCATGCCCAGAGAACTTCACATAGAGTTCGCGGAAATGCTCAGTGGACACCCCAGGTAGGGTAAGGATCAGCATTTCCACACTACTCAGAGAATTTTTATTTTCAGGGATGGATTTTTAGCCCAAATCAAGTTGAAGAAAAGTGGTTTCGTGAAAATCGCAGAAATTTTTTTTTCAGAAACTCCGGGGTGCCTGGAGGTCGCGGTGCACCACGCGACAGTTGTATTCCAAAACTGAGTCACTCAGATCACACGAATACCCAAGCATGCTTGAAACTCATTCAAATGCAAGTGCTTCTATCTGTTTCCATGATTGTTTCCCGCTCATTCGTTTTGGTTTGGGGAACATGTCAAAATCCCATGCCCAGAGAACTTCACATAGAGTTCGCGGAAATGCTCAGTGGACACCCCAGGTAGGGTAAGGATCAGCATTTCCACACTACTCAGAGAATTTTTATTTTCAGGGATGGATTTTTAGCCCAAACCAAGTTGAAGAAAAGTGGTTTCGTGAAAATCGCAGAAAATTTTTTTTCAGAAACTCCGGGGTGCCTGGAGGTCGCAGTGCACCACGCGACGATTGTATTCCAAAACTGAGTCACTCAGATCACACGAGTACCCAAGCATCCTTGAAACTCATTCAAATGCAAGTGCTTCTATCTGTTGTCTTGATTGTTATCCACTCATTCCTTTTGGGTTGGGAAACATGTCAAAATCCCATGCCCAGAGAACTTCACATAGAGTTCGCGGAAATGCTCAGTGGACACCCCAGGTAGGGTAAGGATCAGCATTTCCACACTACTCAGAGAATTTTTATTTTCAGGGATGGATTTTTAGCCCAATCCAAGTTGAAGAAAAGTGGTTTCGTGAAAATCGCAGAAAATTTTTTTTCAGAAACTCCGGGGTGCCTGGAGGTCGCGGTTCACCACGCGACAGTTGTATTCCAAAACTGAGTCACTCAGATCACACGAATACCCAAGCATGCTTGAAACTCATTCAAATGCAAGTGCTTCTATCTGTTTCCATGATTGTTTCCCGCTCATTCCTTTTGGTTTGGGGAACATGTCAAAATCCCATGCCCAGAGAACTTCACATAGAGTTCGCGGAAATGCTCAGTGGACACCCCAAGTAGGGTAAGGCTCAGCATTTCCACACTACTCAGAGAATTTTTATTTTCAGGGATGGATTTTTAGCCCAAATCAAGTTGAAGAAAAGTGGTTTCGTGAAAATCGCAGAAAATTTTTTTTCAGAAACTCCGGGGTGCCTGGAGGTCGCGGTGCACCACGCGACAGTTGTATTCCAATACTGAGTCACTCAGATCACACGAATACCCAAGCATGCTTGAAACTCATTCAAATGCAAGTGCTTCTATCTGTTTCCATGATTGTTTCCCGCTCATTCCTTTTGGTTTGGGGAACATGTCAAAATCCCATGCCCATAGAACTTCACATAGAGTTCGCGGAAATGCTCAGTGGAAACCCCAGGTAGGGTAAGGATCAGAATTTCCACACTACTCAGAGAATTTTTATTTTCAGGGATGGATTTTTAGCCCAAACCAAGTTGAAGAAAAGTGGTTTCGTGAAAATCGCAGAAAATTTTTTTTCAGAAACTCCGGGGTGCCTGGAGGTCGCAGTGCACCACGCGACGGTTGTATTCCAAAACTGAGTCACTCAGATCACACGAGTACCCAAGCATCCTTGAAACTCATTCAAATGCAAGTGCTTCTATCTGTTGTCTTGATGTTTCCCACTCATTCCTTTTGGGTTGGGGAACATGTCAAAATCCCATGCCCAGAGAACTTCAGATAGAGTTCGCGGAAATGCTCAGTGGACACCCCAGGTAGGGTAAGGATCAGCATTTCCGCACTACTCAGAGAATTTTTATTTTCAGGGATGGATTTTTAGCCCAAACCAAGTTGAAGAAAAGTGGTTTCGTGAAAATCGCAGAAATTTTTTTTTCAGAAACTCCGGGGTGCCTGGAGGTCACGGTGCACCACGCGACAGTTGTATTCCAAAACTGAGTCACTCAGATCACACGAATACCCAAGCATGCTTGAAACTCATTCAAATGCAAGTGCTTCTATCTGTTTCCATGATTGTTTCCCGCTCATTCCTTTTGGTTTGGGGAACATGTCAAAATCCCATGCCCAGAGAATTTCACATAGAGTTCGCGGAAATGCTCAGTGGACACCCCAAGTAGAGTAAGGATCAGCATTTCCACACTACTCAGATAATTTTTATTTTCAGGGATGGATTTTTAGCCCAAATCAAGTTGAAGAAAAGTGGTTTCGTGAAAATCGCAGAAATTTTTTTTTCAGAAACTCCGGGGTGCCTGGAGGTCGCGGTGCACCACGCGACAGTTGTATTCCAAAACTGAGTCACTCAGATCACACGAATACCCAAGCATGCTTGAAACTCATTCAAATGCAAGTGCTTCTATCTGTTTCCATGATTGTTTCCCGCTCATTCCTTTTGGTTTGGGGAACATGTCAAAATCCCATGCCCAGAGAACTTCACATAGAGTTCGCGGAAATGCTCAGTGGACACCCCAGGTAGGGTAAGGATCAGCATTTCCACACTACTCAGAGAAGTTTTATTTTCAGGGATGGATTTTTTAGCCCAAACCAAGTTGAAGAAAAGTGGTTTCATGAAAATCGCAGAAAATTTTTTTTCAGAAACTCCGGGGTGCCTGGAGGTCACGGTGCACCACGCGACAGTTGTATTCCAAAACTGAGTCACTCAGATCACACGAATACCCAAGCATGCTTGAAACTCATTCAAATGCAAGTGCTTCTATCTGTTTCCATGATTGTTTCCCGCTCATTCCTTTTGGTTTGGGGAACATGTCAAAATCCCATGCCCAGAGAACTTCACATAGAGTTCGCGGAAATGCTCAGTGGACACCCCAAGTAGGGTAAGGATCAGCATTTCCACACTACTCAGAGAATTTTTATTTTCAGGGATGGATTTTTAGCCCAAATCAAGTTGAAGAAAAGTGGTTTCGTGAAAATCGCAGAAAATTTTTTTTCAGAAACTCCGGGGTGCCTGGAGGTCGCGGTGCACCACGCGACAGTTGTATTCCAAAACTGAGTCACTCAGATCACACGAATACCCAAGCATGCTTGAAACTCATTCAAATGCAAGTGCTTCTATCTGTTTCCATGATTGTTTCCCGCTCATTCCTTTTGGTTTGGGGAACATGTCAAAATCCCATGCCCAGAGAACTTCACATAGAGTTCGCGGAAATGCTCAGTGGACACCCCAGGTAGGGTAAGGATCAGCATTTCCACACTACTCAGAGAATTTTTATTTTCAGGGATGGATTTTTAGCCCAAATCAAGTTGAAGAAAAGTGGTTTCGTGAAAATCGCAGAAATTTTTTTTTCAGAAACTCCGGGGTGCCTGGAGGTCGCGGTGCACCACGCGACAGTTGTATTCCAAAACTGAGTCACTCAGATCACACGAATACCCAAGCATGCTTGAAACTCATTCAAATGCAAGTGCTTCTATCTGTTTCCATGATTGTTTCCCGCTCATTCGTTTTGGTTTGGGGAACATGTCAAAATCCCATGCCCAGAGAACTTCACATAGAGTTCGCGGAAATGCTCAGTGGACACACCAGGTAGGGTAAGGATCAGCATTTCCACACTACTCAGAGAATTTTTATTTTCAGGGATGGATTTTTAGCCCAAACCAAGTTGAAGAAAAGTGGATTCGTGAAAATCGCAGAAAATTTTTTTTCAGAAACTCCGGGGTGCCTGGAGGTCGCAGTGCACCACGCGACGATTGTATTCCAAAACTGAGTCACTCAGATCACACGAGTACCCAAGCATCCTTGAAACTCATTCAAATGCAAGTGCTTCTATCTGTTGTCTTGATTGTTATCCACTCATTCCTTTTGGGTTGGGAAACATGTCAAAATCCCATGCCCAGAGAACTTCAGATAGAGTTCGCGGAAATGCTCAGTGGACACCCCAGGTAGGGTAAGGATCAGCATTTCCGCACTACTCAGAGAATTTTTATTTTCAGGGATGGATTTTTAGCCCAAACCAAGTTGAAGAAAAGTGGTTTCGTTAAAATCGCAGAAATTTTTTTTTCAGAAACTCCGGGGTGCCTGGAGGTCGCGGTGCACCACGCGACAGTTGTATTCCAAAACTAAGTCACTCAGATCACACGAATACCCAAGCATGCTTGAAACTCATTCAAATGCAAGTGCTTCTATCTGTTGTCTTGATTGTTTCCCACTCATTCCTTTTGGTTTGGGGAACATGTCAAAATCCCATGCCCAGAGAACTTCACATAGAGTTCGCGGAAATGCTCAGTGGACACCCCAGGTAGGGTAAGGATCAGCATTTCCACACTACTCAGAGAATTTTTATTTTCAGGGATGGATTTTTAGCCCAAATCAAGTTGAAGAAAAGTGGTTTCGTGAAAATCGCAGAAAATTTTTTTTCAGAAACTCCGGGGTGCCTGGAGGTCGCGGTGCACCACGCGACAGTTGTATTCCAAAACTGAGTCACTCAGATCACACGAATACCCAAGCATGCTTGAAACTCATTCAAATGCAAGTGCTTCTATCTGTTTCCATGATTGTTTCCCGCTCATTCCTTCTCGTTTGGGGAACATGTCAAAATCAAATGCCCAGAGAACTTCACATAGAGTTCGCGGAAATGCTCAGTGGACACCCCAGGTAGGGTAAGGATCAGCATTTCCACACTACTCAGAGAATTTTTATTTTCAGGGATGGATTTTTAGCCCAAATCAAGTTGAAGAAAAGTGGTTTCGTGAAAATCGCAGAAAATTTTTTTTCAGAAACTCCGGGGTGCCTGGAGGTCGCGGTGTACCATGCGACAGTTGTATTCCAAAACTGAGTCACTCAGATCACACGAATACCCAAGAATGCTTGAAACTCATTCAAATGCAAGTGCTTCTATCTGTTGTCTTGATTGTTTCCCACTCATTCCTTTTGGGTTGGGGAACATGTCAAAATCCCATGTCCAGAGAACTTCAGATAGAGTTCGCGGGAATGCTCAGTGGACACCCCAGGTAGGGTAAGGATCAGCATTTCCACACTACTCAGAGAATTTTTATTTTCAGGGATGGATTTTTAGCCCAAACCAAGTTGAAGAAAAATGGTTTCGTGAAAATCGCAGAAAATTTTTTTTCAGAAACTCCGGGGTGCCTGGAGGTCACGGTGCACCACGCGACAGTTGTATTCCAAAACTGAGTCACTCAGATCACACGAATACCCAAGCATCCTTGAAACTCATTCAAATGCAAGTGCTTCTATCTGTTGTCTTGATTGTTTCCCACTCATTCCTTTTGGGTTGGGGAACATGTCAAAATCCCATGCCCAGAGAACTTCACATAGAGTTCGCGGAAATGCTCAGTGGACACCCCAGGTAGGGTAAGGATCAGCATTTCCACACTACTCAGAGAATTTTTATTTTCAGGGATGGATTTTTAGCCCAAACCAAGTTGAAGAAAAGTGGTTTCGTGAAAATCGCAGAAAATTTTTTTTCAGAAACTCCGGGGTGCCTGGAGGTCGCGGTGCACCACGCGACAGTTGTATTCCAAAACTGAGTCACTCAGATCACACGAATACCCAAGCATGCTTGAAACTCATTCAAATGCAAGTGCTTCTATCTGTTTCCATGATTGTTTCCCGCTCATTCCTTCTCGTTTGGGGAACATGTCAAAATTAAATGCCCAGAGAACTTCACATAGAGTTCGCGGAAATGCTCAGTGGACACCCCAGGTAGGGTAAGGATCAGCATTTCCACACTACTCAGAGAATTTTTATTTTCAGGGATGAATTTTTAGCCCAATCCAAGTTGAAGAAAAGTGGTTTCGTGAGAATCGCAGAAATTTTTTTTTCAGAAACCCTGGGGTGCCTGGAGGTCGCGGTGCACCACGCGACAGTTGTATTCCAAAACTGAGTCACTCAGATCACACGAATACCCAAGCATGCTTGAAACTCATTCAAATGCAAGTGCTTCTATCTGTTTCCATGATTGTTTCCCGCTCATTCCTTTTGGTTTGGGGAACATGTCAAAATCCCATGCCCAGAGAACTTCACATAGAGTTCGCTGAAATGCTCAGTGGACACCCCAAGTAGGGTAAGGATCAGCATTTCCACACTACTCAGAGAATTTTTATTTTCAGGGATGGATTTTTAGCCCAAATCAAGTTGAAGAAAAGTGGTTTCGTGAAAATCGCAGAAAATTTTTTTTCAGAAACTCCGGGGTGCCTGGAGGTCGCGGTGCACCATGCGACAGTTGTATTCCAAAACTGAGTCACTCAGATCACACGAATACCCAAGCATCCTTGAAACTCATTCCAATGCAAGTGCTTCTATCTGTTGTCTTGATTGTTTCCCACTCATTCCTTTTGGGTTGGGGAACATGTCAAAATCCCATGTCCAGAGAACTTCAGATAGAGTTCGCGGGAATGCTCAGTGGACACCCCAGGTAGGGTAAGGATCAGCATTTCCACACTACTCAGAGAATTTTTATTTTCAGGGATGGATTTTTAGCCCAAACCAAGTTGAAGAAAAATGGTTTCGTGAAAATCGCAGAAAATTTTTTTTCAGAAACTCCGGGGTGCCTGGAGGTCGCGGTGCACCACGCGACAGTTGTATTCCAAAACTGAGTTACTCAGATCACACGAGTACCCAAGCATCCTTGAAACTCATTCAAATGCAAGTGCTTCTATCTGTTTCCATGATTGTTTCCCGCACATTCCTTTTGGGTTGGGGAACATGTCAAAATCCCATGCCCAGAGAACTTCAGATAGAGTTCGCGGAAATGCTCAGTGGACACCCCAGGTAGGGTAAGGATCAGCATTTCCACACTACTCAGAGAATTTTTATTTTCAGGGATGGATTTTTAGCCCAAACCAAGTTGAAGAAAAGTGGTTTCGTGAAAATCGCAGAAAATTTTTATTCAGAAACTCCGGGGTGCCTGGAGGTCGCGGTGCACCACGCGACAGTTGTATTCCAAAACTGAGTCACTCAGATCACACGAATACCCAAGCATGCTTGAAACTCATTCAAATGCAATTGCTTCTATTTGTTTCCATGATTGTTTCCCGCTCCTTCCTTTTGGTTTGGGGAACATGTCAAAATCCCATGCCCAGAGAACTTCACATAGAGTTCGCGGAAATGCTCAGTGGACACCCCAGGTAGGGTAAGGATCAGCATTTCCACACTACTCAGAGAATTTTTATTTTCAGGGATGGATTTTTAGCCCAATCCAAGTTGAAGACAAGTGGTTTCGTGAAAATCGCAGAAAATTTTTTTTCAGAAACTCCGGGGTGCCTGGAGGTCGCGGTGCACCACGCGACAGTTATATTCCAAAACTGAGTCACTCAGATCACACGAGTACCCAAGCATCCTTGAAACTCATTGAAATGCAAGTGCTTCTATCTGTTGTCTTGATTGTTTCCCACTCATTCCTTTTGGGTTGGGGAACATGTCAAAATCCCATGCCCAGAGAACTTCACATAGAGTTCGCGGAAATGCTCAGTGGACACCCCAGGTAGGGTAAGGATCAGCATTTCCACACTACTCAGAGAATTTTTATTTTCAGGGATGGATTTTTAGCCCAAATCAAGTTGAAGAAAAGTGGTTTCGTGAAAATCGCAGAAAATTTTTTTTCAGAATCTCCGGGGTGCCTGGAGGTCGCGGTGCACCACGCGACAGTTGTATTCCAAAACTGAGTCACTCAGATCACACGAATACCCAAGCATGCTTGAAACTCATTCAAATGCAAGTGCTTTTATCTGTTTCCATGATTGTTTCCCGCTAATTCCTTCTCGTTTGGGGAACATGTCAAAATCAAATGCCCAGAGAACTTCACATAGAGTTCGCGGAAATGCTCAGTGGACACCCCAGGTAGGGTAAGGATCAGCATTTCCACACTACTCAGAGAATTTTTATTTTCAGGGATGGATTTTTAGCCCAATCCAAGTTGAAGAAAAGTGGTTTCGTGAGAATCGCAGAAAATTTTTTTTCAGAAACTCCGGGGTGCCTGGAGGTCGCGGTGCACCACGCGACAGTTGTATTCCAAAACTGAGTCACTCAGATCACACGAATACCCAAGCATGCTTGAAACTCATTCAAATGCAAGTGCTTCTATCTGTTTCCATGATTGTTTCCCGCTCATTCCTTTTGGTTTGGGGAACATGTCAAAATCCCATGCCCAGAGAACTTCACATAGAGTTCGCGGAAATGCTCAGTGGACACCCCAAGTAGGGTAAGGATCAGCATTTCCACACTACTCAGAGAATTTTTATTTTCAGGGATGGATTTTTAGCCCAAATCAAGTTGAAGAAAAGTGGTTTCGTGAAAATCGCAGAAAATTTTTTTTCAGAAACTCCGGGGTGCCTGGAGGTCGCGGTGCACCACGCGACAGTTGTATTCCAAAACTGAGTCACTCAGATCACACGAATACCCAGGCATGCTTGAAACTCATTCAAATGCAAGTGCTTCTATCTGTTGTCTTGATTGTTTCCCACTCATTCCTTTTGGGTTGGGGAACATGTCAAAATCCCATGTCCAGAGAACTTCAGATAGAGTTCGCGGGAATGCTCAGTGGACACCCCAGGTAGGGTAAGGATCAGCATTTCCACACTACTGAGAGAATTTTTATTTTCAGGGATGGATTTTTAGCCCAAACCAAGTTGAAGAAAAGTGGTTTCGTGAAAATCGCAGAAAATTTTTTTTCAGAATCTCCGGGGTGCCTGGAGGTCGCGGTGCACCACGCGACAGTTGTATTCCAAAACTGAGTTACTCAGATCACACGAGTACCCAAGCATCCTTGAAACTCATTCAAATGCAAGTGCGTCTATCTGTTTCCATGATTGTTTCCCGCACATTCCTTTTGGGTTGGGGAACATGTCAAAATCCCATGCCCAGAGAACTTCAGATAGAGTTCGCGGAAATGCTCAGTGGACACCCCAGGTAGGGTAAGGATCAGCATTTCCACACTACTCAGAGAATTTTTATTTTCAGGGATGGATTTTTAGCCCAAACCAAGTTGAAGAAAAGTGGTTTCGTGAAAATCGCAGAAAATTTTTTTTCAGAAACTCCGGGGTGCCTGGAGGTCGCGGTGCACCACGCGACAGTTGTATTCCAAAACTGAGTCACTCAGATCACACGAATACCCAAGCATGCTTGAAACTCATTCAAATGCAAGTGCTTTTATCTGTTTCCATGATTGTTTCCCGCTCATTCCTTTTGGTTTGGGGAACATGTCAAAATCCCATGCCCAGAGAACTTCACATAGAGTTCGCGGAAATGCTCAGTGGACACCCCAGGTAGGGTAAGGATCAGCATTTCCACACTACTCAGAGAATTTTTATTTTCAGGGATGGATTTTTAGCCCAAATCAAGTTAAAGAAAAGTGGTTTCGTCAAAATCGCAGAAATTTTTTTTTCAGAAACTCCGGGGTGCCTGGAGGTCGCGGTGCACCACGCGACAGTTGTATTCCAAAACTGAGTCACTCAGATCACACGAATACCCAAGCATGCTTGAAACTCATTCAAATGCAAGTGCTTCTATCTGTTTCCATGATTGTTTCCCGCTCATTCCTTCTCGTTTGGGGAACATGTCAAAATCAAATGCCCAGAGAACTTCACATAGAGTTCGCGGAAATGCTCAGTGGACACCCCAGGTAGGGTAAGGATCAGCATTTCCACACTACTCAGAGAATTTTTATTTTCAGGGATGGATTTTTAGCCCAAACCAAGTTGAAGAAAAGTGGTTTCATGAAAATCGCAGAAATTTTTTTTCAGAAACTCCGGGGTGCCTGGAGGTCGCGGTGCACCACGTGACAGTTGTATTCCAAAACTGAGTCACTCAGATCACACGAATACCCAAGCATGCTTGAAACTCATTCAAATGCAAGTGCTTCTATCTGTTGTCTTGATTGTTTCCCACTCATTCCTTTTGGGTTGGGGAACATGTCAAAATCCCATGCCCAGAGAACTTCACATAGAGTTCGCGGAAATGCTCAGTGGACACCCCAGGTAGGGTAAGGATCAGCATTTCCACACTACTCAGAGAATTTTTATTTTCAGGGATGGATTTTTAGCCCAATCCAAGTTGAAGAAAAGTGGTTTCGTGAAAATCGCAGAAAATTTTTTTTCAGAAACTCAGGGGTGCCTGGAGGTCGCGGTGCACCACGCGACGGTTGTATTCCAAAACTGAGTCACTCAGATCACACGAGTACCCAAGCATCCTTGAAACTCATTCAAATGCAAGTGCTTCTATCTGTTGTCTTGATTGTTTCCCACTCATTCCTTTTGGGTTGGGGAACATGTCAAAATCCCATGCCCAGAGAACTTCACATAGAGTTCGCGGAAATGCTCAGTGGACACCCCAGGTAGGGTAAGGATCAGCATTTCCACACTACTCAGAGAATTTTTATTTTCAGGGATGGATTTTTAGCCCAAATCAAGTTGAAGAAAAGTGGTTTCGTGAAAATCGCAGAAAATTTTTTTTCAGAAACTCCGGGGTGCCTGGAGGTCGCGGTGCACCACGCGACAGTTGTATTCCAAAACTGAGTCACTCAGATCACACGAATACCCAAGCATGCTTGAAACTCATTCAAATGCAAGTGTTTCTATCTGTTTCCATGATTGTTTCCCGCTCATTCCTTCTCGTTTGGGGAACATGTCAAAATCAAATGCCCAGAGAACTTCACATAGAGTTCGCGGAAATGCTCAGTGGACACCCCAGGTAGGGTAAGGATCAGCATTTCCACACTACTCAGAGAATTTTTATTTTCAGGGATGGATTTTTAGCCCAATCCAAGTTGAAGAAAAGTGGTTTCGTGAAAATCGCAGAAAATTTTTTTTCAGAAACTCCGGGGTGCCTGGAGGTCGCGGTGCACCACGCGACAGTTGTATTCCAAAACTGAGTCACTCAGATCACACGAGTACCCAAGCATGCTTGAAACTCATTCAAATGCAAGTGCTTCTATCTGTTGTCTTGATTGTTTCCCACTCATTCCTTTTGGGTTGGGGAACATGTCAAAATTCCATGCCCAGAGAACTTCACATAGAGTTCGCGGAAATGCTCAGTGGACACCCCAGGTAGGGTAAGGATCAGCATTTCCACACTACTCAGAGAATTTTTATTTTCAGGGATGGATTTTTAGCCCAATCCAAGTTGAAGAAAAGTGGTTTCGTGAAAATCGCAGAAAATTTTTTTTCAGAAACTCCGGGGTGCCTGGAGGTCGCGGTGCACCACGCGACGGTTGTATTCCAAAACTGAGTCACTCAGATCACACGAGTACCCAAGCATCCTTGAAACTCATTCAAATGCAAGTGCTTCTATCTGTTGTCTTGATTGTTTCCCACTCATTCCTTTTGGGTTGGGGAACATGTCAAAATCCCATGCCCAGAGAACTTCACATAGAGTTCGCGGAAATGCTCAGTGGACACCCCAGGTAGGGTAAGGATCAGCATTTCCACACTACTCAGAGAATTTTTATTTTCAGGGATGGATTTTTAGCCCAAATCAAGTTGAAGAAAAGTGGTTTCGTGAAAATCGCAGAAAATTTTTTTTCAGAAACTCCGGGGTGCCTGGAAGTCGCGGTGCACCACGCGACAGTTGTATTCCAAAACTGAGTCACTCAGATCACACGAATACCCAAGCATGCTTGAAACTCATTCAAATGCAAGTGCTTCTATCTGTTTCCATGATTGTTTCCCGCTCATTCCTTCTCGTTTGGGGAACATGTCAAAATCAAATGCCCAGAGAACTTCACATAGAGTTCGCGGAAATGCTCAGTGGACACCCCAGGTAGGGTAAGGATCAGCATTTCCACACTACTCAGAGAATTTTTATTTTCAGGGATGGATTTTTAGCCCAATCCAAGTTGAAGAAAAGTGGTTTCGTGAAAATCGCAGAAAATTTTTTTTCAGAAACTCCGGGGTGCCTGGAGGTCGCGGTGCACCAGGCGACAGTTATATTCCAAAACTGAGTCACTCAGATCACAAGAATACCCAAGCATTCTTGAAACTCATTCAAATGCAAGTGCTTCTATCTGTTTCCATGATTGTTTCCCGCTCATTCCTTTTGGGTTGGGGAACATGTCAAAATCCCATGCCCAGAGAACTTCACATAGAGTTCGCGGAAATGCTCAGTGGACACCCCAGGTAGGGTAAGGATCAGCATTTCCACACTACTCAGAGAATTTTTATTTTCAGGGATGGATTTTTAGCCCAAATCAAGTTAAAGAAAAGTGGTTTCGTGAAAATCGCAGAATTTTTTTTTTCAGAAACTCCGGGGTGCCTGGAGGTCGCGGTGCACCACGCGACAGTTGTATTCCAAAACTGAGTCACTCAGATCACACGAATACCCAAGCATGCTTGAAACTCATTCAAATGCAAGTGCTTCTATCTGTTTCCATGATTGTTTCCCGCTCATTCCTTCTCGTTTGGGGAACATGTCAAAATCAAATGCCCAGAGAACTTCACATAGAGTTCGCGGAAATGCTCAGTGGACACCCCAGGTAGGGTAAGGATCAGCATTTCCACACTACTCAGAGAATTTTTATTTTCAGGGATGGATTTTTAGCCCAATCCAAGTTGAAGAAAAGTGGTTTCGTGAAAATCGCAGAAATTTTTTTTCAGAAACTCCGGGGTGCCTGGAGGTCGCGGTGCACCACGCGACAGTTGTATTCCAAAACTGAGTCACTCAGATCACACGAGTACCCAAGCATGCTTGAAACTCATTCAAATGCAAGTGCTTCTATCTGTTGTCTTGATTGTTTCCCACTCATTCCTTTTGGGTTGGGGAACATGTCAAAATCCCATGCCCAGAGAACTTCACATAGAGTTCGCGGAAATGCTCAGTGGACACCCCAGGTAGGGTAAGGATCAGCATTTCCACACTACTCAGAGAATTTTTATTTTCAGGGATGGATTTTTAGCCCAAATCAAGTTGAAGAAAAGTGGTTTCGTGAAAATCGCAGAAAATTTTTTTTCAGAAACTCCGGGGTGCCTGGAGGTCGCGGTGCACCACGCGACAGTTATATTCCAAAACTGAGTCACTCAGATCACAAGAATACCCAAGCATTCTTGAAACTCATTCAAATGCAAGTGCTTCTATCTGTTTCCATGATTGTTTCCCGCTCATTCCTTTTGGGTTGGGGAACATGTCAAAATCCCATGCCCAGAGAACTTCACATAGAGTTCGAGGAAATGCTCAGTGGACACCCCAGGTAGGGTAAGGATCAGCATTTCCACACTACTCAGAGAATTTTTATTTTCAGGGATGGATTTTTAGCCCAAATCAAGTTAAAGAAAAGTGGTTTCGTCATAATCGCAGAAATTTTTTTTCAGAAACTCCGGGGTGCCTGGAGGTCGCGGTGCACCACGCGACGGTTGTATTCCAAAACTGAGTCACTCAGATCACACGAGTACCCAAGCATCCTTGAAACTCATTGAAATGCAAGTGCTTCTATCTGTTGTCTTGATTGTTTCCCACTCATTCCTTTTGGGTTGGGGAACATGTCAAAATCCCATGCCCAGAGAACTTCACATAGAGTTCGCGGAAATGCTCAGTGGACACCCCAGGTAGGGTAAGGATCAGCATTTCCACACTACTCAGAGAATTTTTATTTTCAGGGATGGATTTTTAGCCCAAATCAAGTTGAAGAAAAGTGGTTTCGTGAAAATCGCAGAAAATTTTTTTTCAGAATCTCCGGGGTGCCTGGAGGTCGCGGTGCACCACGCGACAGTTGTATTCCAAAACTGAGTCACTCAGATCACACGAATACCCAAGCATGCTTGAAACTCATTCAACTGCAAGTGCTTTTATCTGTTTCCATGATTGTTTCCCGCTAATTCCTTCTCGTTTGGGGAACATGTCAAAATCAAATGCCCAGAGAACTTCACATAGAGTTCGCGGAAATGCTCAGTGGACACCCCAGGTAGGGTAAGGATCAGCATTTCCACACTACTCAGAGAATTTTTTATTTTCAGGGATGGATTTTTAGCCCAATCCAAGTTGAAGAAAAGTGGTTTCGTGAGAATCGCAGAAAATTTTTTTTCAGAAACTCCGGGGTGCCTGGAGGTCGCGGTGCACCACGCGACAGTTGTATTCCAAAACTGAGTCACTCAGATCACACGAATACCCAAGCATGCTTGAAACTCATTCAAATGCAAGTGCTTCTATCTGTTTCCATGATTGTTTCCCGCTCATTCCTTTTGGTTTGGGGAACATGTCAAAATCCCATGCCCAGAGAACTTCACATAGAGTTCGCGGAAATGCTCAGTGGACACCCCAAGTAGGGTAAGGATCAGCATTTCCACACTACTCAGAGAATTTTTATTTTCAGGGATGGATTTTTAGCCCAAATCAAGTTGAAGAAAAGTGGTTTCGTGAAAATCGCAGAAAATTTTTTTTCAGAAACTCCGGGGTGCCTGGAGGTCAAGGTGCACCACGCGACAGTTGTATTCCAAAACTGAGTCACTCAGATCACACGAATACCCAAGCATGCTTGAAACTCATTCAAATGCAAGTGCTTCTATCTGTTGTCTTGATTGTTTCCCACTCATTCCTTTTGGGTTGGGGAACATGTCAAAATCCCATGTCCAGAGAACTTCAGATAGAGTTCGCGGGAATGCTCAGTGGACACCCCAGGTAGGGTAAGGATCAGCATTTCCACACTACTGAGAGAATTTTTATTTTCAGGGATGGATTTTTAGCCCAAACCAAGTTGAAGAAAAGTGGTTTCGTGAAAATCGCAGAAAATTTTTTTTCAGAAACTCCGGGGTGCCTGGAGGTCGCGGTGCACCACGCGACAGTTGTATTCCAAAACTGAGTTACTCAGATCACACGAGTACCCAAGCATCCTTGAAACTCATTCAAATGCAAGTGCGTCTATCTGTTTCCATGATTGTTTCCCGCACATTCCTTTTGGGTTGGGGAACATGTCAAAATCCCATGCCCAGAGAACTTCAGATAGAGTTCGCGGAAATGCTCAGTGGACACCCCAGGTAGGGTAAGGATCAGCATTTCCACACTACTCAGAGAATTTTTATTTTCAGGGATGGATTTTTAGCCCAAACCAAGTTGAAGAAAAGTGGTTTCGTGAAAATCGCAGAAAATTTTTTTTCAGAAACTCCGGGGTGCCTGGAGGTCGCGGTGCACCACGCGACAGTTGTATTCCAAAACTGAGTCACTCAGATCACACGAATACCCAAGCATGCTTGAAACTCATTCAAATGCAAGTGCTTTTATCTGTTTCCATGATTGTTTCCCGCTCATTCCTTTTGGTTTGGGGAACATGTCAAAATCCCATGCCCAGAGAACTTCACATAGAGTTCGCGGAAATGCTCAGTGGACACCCCAGGTAGGGTAAGGATCAGCATTTCCACACTACTCAGAGAATTTTTATTTTCAGGGATGGATTTTTAGCCCAAACCAAGTTGAAGAAAAGTGGTTTCATGAAAATCGCAGAAAATTTTTTTTCAGAAACTCCGGGGTGCCTGGAGGTCACGGTGCACCACGCGACAGTTGTATTCCAAAACTGAGTCACTCAGATCACACGAATACCCAAGCATGCTTGAAACTCATTCAAATGCAAGTGCTTCTATCTGTTTCCATGATTGTTTCCCGCTCATTCCTTCTCGTTTGGGGAACATGTCAAAATCAAATGCCCAGAGAACTTCACATAGAGTTCGCGGAAATGCTCAGTGGACACCCCAGGTAGGGTAAGGATCAGCATTTCCACACTACTCAGAGAATTTTTATTTTCAGGGATGGATTTTTAGCCCAATCCAAGTTGAAGAAAAGTGGTTTCGTGAGAATCGCAGAAATTTTTTTTTCAGAAACTCCGGGGTGCCTGGAGGTCGCGGTGCACCACGCGACGGTTGTATTCCAAAACTGAGTCACTCAGATCACACGAGTACCCAAGCATCCTTGAAACTCATTCAAATGCAAGTGCTTCTATCTGTTGTCTTGATTGTTTCCCACTCATTCCTTTTGGGTTGGGGAACATGTCAAAATCCCATGCCCAGAGAACTTCACATAGAGTTCGCGGAAATGCTCAGTGGACACCCCAGGTAGGGTAAGGATCAGCATTTCCACACTACTCAGAGAATTTTTATTTTCAGGGATGGATTTTTAGCCCAAATCAAGTTGAAGAAAAGTGGTTTCGTGAAAATCGCAGAAAATTTTTTTTCAGAAACTCCGGGGTGCCTGGAGGTCGCGGTGCACCACGCGACAGTTATATTCCAAAACTGAGTCACTCAGATCACAAGAATACCCAAGCATTCTTGAAACTCATTCAAATGCAAGTGCTTCTATCTGTTTCCATGATTGTTTCCCGCTCATTCCTTTTGGGTTGGGGAACATGTCAAAATCCCATGCCCAGAGAACTTCACATAGAGTTCGAGGAAATGCTCAGTGGACACCCCAGGTAGGGTAAGGATCAGCATTTCCACACTACTCAGAGAATTTTTATTTTCAGGGATGGATTTTTAGCCCAAATCAAGTTAAAGAAAAGTGGTTTCGTCAAAATCGCAGAAATTTTTTTTCAGAAACTCCGGGGTGCCTGGAGGTCGCGGTGCACCACGCGACGGTTGAATTCCAAAACTGAGTCACTCAGATCACACGAGTACCCAAGCATCCTTGAAACTCATTGAAATGCAAGTGCTTCTATCTGTTGTCTTGATTGTTTCCCACTCATTCCTTTTGGGTTGGGGAACATGTCAAAATCCCATGCCCAGAGAACTTCAGATAGAGTTCGCGGGAATGCTCAGTGGACACCCCAGGTAGGGTAAGGATCAGCATTTCCACACTACTGAGAGAATTTTTATTTTCAGGGATGGATTTTTAGCCCAAACCAAGTTGAAGAAAAGTGGTTTCGTGAAAATCGCAGAAAATTTTTTTTCAGAAACTCCGGGGTGCCTGGAGGTCGCGGTGCACCACGCGACAGTTGTATTCCAAAACTGAGTTACTCAGATCACACGAGTACCCAAGCATCCTTGAAACTCATTCAAATGCAAGTGCGTCTATCTGTTTCCATGATTGTTTCCCGCACATTCCTTTTGGGTTGGGGAACATGTCAAAATCCCATGCCCAGAGAACTTCAGATAGAGTTCGCGGAAATGCTCAGTGGACACCCCAGGTAGGGTAAGGATCAGCATTTCCACACTACTCAGAGAATTTTTATTTTCAGGGATGGATTTTTAGCCCAAACCAAGTTGAAGAAAAGTGGTTTCGTGAAAATCGCAGAAAATTTTTTTTCAGAAACTCCGGGGTGCCTGGAGGTCGCGGTGCACCACGCGACAGTTGTATTCCAAAACTGAGTCACTCAGATCACACGAATACCCAAGCATGCTTGAAACTCATTCAAATGCAAGTGCTTTTATCTGTTTCCATGATTGTTTCCCGCTCATTCCTTTTGGTTTGGGGAACATGTCAAAATCCCATGCCCAGAGAACTTCACATAGAGTTCGCGGAAATGCTCAGTGGACACCCCAGGTAGGGTAAGGATCAGCATTTCCACACTACTCAGAGAATTTTTATTTTCAGGGATGGATTTTTAGCCCAAACCAAGTTGAAGAAAAGTGGTTTCATGAAAATCGCAGAAAATTTTTTTTCAGAAACTCCGGGGTGCCTGGAGGTCACGGTGCACCACGCGACAGTTGTATTCCAAAACTGAGTCACTCAGATCACACGAATACCCAAGCATGCTTGAAACTCATTCAAATGCAAGTGCTTCTATCTGTTTCCATGATTGTTTCCCGCTCATTCCTTCTCGTTTGGGGAACATGTCAAAATCAAATGCCCAGAGAACTTCACATAGAGTTCGCGGAAATGCTCAGTGGACACCCCAGGTAGGGTAAGGATCAGCATTTCCACACTACTCAGAGAATTTTTATTTTCAGGGATGGATTTTTAGCCCAATCCAAGTTGAAGAAAAGTGGTTTCGTGAGAATCGCAGAAATTTTTTTTTCAGAAACTCCGGGGTGCCTGGAGGTCGCGGTGCACCACGCGACGGTTGTATTCCAAAACTGAGTCACTCAGATCACACGAGTACCCAAGCATCCTTGAAACTCATTCAAATGCAAGTGCTTCTATCTGTTGTCTTGATTGTTTCCCACTCATTCCTTTTGGGTTGGGGAACATGTCAAAATCCCATGCCC
The DNA here is from genome assembly GCF_059453375.1 of Lepisosteus platostomus. Classification (NCBI taxonomy): domain Eukaryota; kingdom Metazoa; phylum Chordata; class Actinopteri; order Semionotiformes; family Lepisosteidae; genus Lepisosteus; species Lepisosteus platostomus. The sequence continues at coordinate 83,068,104 of NC_142611.1, read as the reverse complement.
AGAGAACTTCACATAGAGTTCGCGGAAATGCTCAGTGGACACCCCAGGTAGGGTAAGGATCAGCATTTCCACACTACTCAGAGAATTTTTATTTTCAGGGATGGATTTTTAGCCCAAATCAAGTTGAAGAAAAGTGGTTTCGTGAAAATCGCAGAAAATTTTTTTTCAGAAACTCCGGGGTGCCTGGAGGTCGCGGTGCACCACGCGACAGTTATATTCCAAAACTGAGTCACTCAGATCACAAGAATACCCAAGCATTCTTGAAACTCATTCAAATGCAAGTGCTTCTATCTGTTTCCATGATTGTTTCCCGCTCATTCCTTTTGGGTTGGGGAACATGTCAAAATCCCATGCCCAGAGAACTTCACATAGAGTTCGAGGAAATGCTCAGTGGACACCCCAGGTAGGGTAAGGATCAGCATTTCCACACTACTCAGAGAATTTTTATTTTCAGGGATGGATTTTTAGCCCAAATCAAGTTAAAGAAAAGTGGTTTCGTCAAAATCGCAGAAATTTTTTTTCAGAAACTCCGGGGTGCCTGGAGGTCGCGGTGCACCACGCGACGGTTGAATTCCAAAACTGAGTCACTCAGATCACACGAGTACCCAAGCATCCTTGAAACTCATTGAAATGCAAGTGCTTCTATCTGTTGTCTTGATTGTTTCCCACTCATTCCTTTTGGGTTGGGGAACATGTCAAAATCCCATGCCCAGAGAACTTCACATAGAGTTCGCGGAAATGCTCAGTGGACACCCCAGGTAGGGTAAGGATCAGCATTTCCACACTACTCAGAGAATTTTTATTTTCAGGGATGGATTTTTAGCCCAATCCAAGTTGAAGAAAAGTGGTTTCGTGAGAATCGCAGAAAAATTTTTTTCAGAAACTCCGGGGTGCCTGGAGGTCGCGGTGCACCACGCGACAGTTGTATTCCAAAACTGAGTCACTCAGATCACACGAATACCCAAGCATGCTTGAAACTCATTCAAATGCAAGTGCTTCTATCTGTTTCCATGATTGTTTCCCGCTCATTCCTTTTGGTTTGGGGAACATGTCAAAATCCCATGCCCAGAGAACTTCACATAGAGTTCGCGGAAATGCTCAGTGGACACCCCAAGTAGGGTAAGGATCAGCATTTCCACACTACTCAGAGAATTTTTATTTTCAGGGATGGATTTTTAGCCCAAATCAAGTTGAAGAAAAGTGGTTTCGTGAAAATCGCAGAAAATTTTTTTTCAGAAACTCCGGGGTGCCTGGAGGTCGCGGTGCACCACGCGACAGTTGTATTCCAAAACTGAGTCACTCAGATCACACGAATACCCAAGCATGCTTGAAACTCATTCAAATGCAAGTGCTTCTATCTGTTGTCTTGATTGTTTCCCACTCATTCCTTTTGGGTTGGGGAACATGTCAAAATCCCATGTCCAGAGAACTTCAGATAGAGTTCGCGGGAATGCTCAGTGGACACCCCAGGTAGGGTAAGGATCAGCATTTCCACACTACTGAGAGAATTTTTATTTTCAGGGATGGATTTTTAGCCCAAACCAAGTTGAAGAAAAGTGGTTTCGTGAAAATCGCAGAAAATTTTTTTTCAGAAACTCCGGGGTGCCTGGAGGTCGCGGTGCACCACGCGACAGTTGTATTCCAAAACTGAGTTACTCAGATCACACGAGTACCCAAGCATCCTTGAAACTCATTCAAATGCAAGTGCGTCTATCTGTTTCCATGATTGTTTCCCGCACATTCCTTTTGGGTTGGGGAACATGTCAAAATCCCATGCCCAGAGAACTTCAGATAGAGTTCGCGGAAATGCTCAGTGGACACCCCAGGTAGGGTAAGGATCAGCATTTCCACACTACTCAGAGAATTTTTATTTTCAGGGATGGATTTTTAGCCCAAACCAAGTTGAAGAAAAGTGGTTTCGTGAAAATCGCAGAAAATTTTTTTTCAGAAACTCCGGGGTGCCTGGAGGTCGCGGTGCACCACGCGACAGTTGTATTCCAAAACTGAGTCACTCAGATCACACGAATACCCAAGCATGCTTGAAACTCATTCAAATGCAAGTGCTTTTATCTGTTTCCATGATTGTTTCCCGCTCATTCCTTTTGGTTTGGGGAACATGTCAAAATCCCATGCCCAGAGAACTTCACATAGAGTTCGCGGAAATGCTCAGTGGACACCCCAGGTAGGGTAAGGATCAGCATTTCCACACTACTCAGAGAATTTTTATTTTCAGGGATGGATTTTTAGCCCAAACCAAGTTGAAGAAAAGTGGTTTCATGAAAATCGCAGAAAATTTTTTTTCAGAAACTCCGGGGTGCCTGGAGGTCACGGTGCACCACGCGACAGTTGTATTCCAAAACTGAGTCACTCAGATCACACGAATACCCAAGCATGCTTGAAACTCATTCAAATGCAAGTGCTTCTATCTGTTTCCATGATTGTTTCCCGCTCATTCCTTTTGGTTTGGGGAACATGTCAAAATCCCATGCCCAGAGAACTTCACATAGAGTTCGCGGAAATGCTCAGTGGACACCCCAGGTAGGGTAAGGATCAGCATTTCCACACTACTCAGAGAATTTTTATTTTCAGGGATGGATTTTTAGCCCAAACCAAGTTGAAGAAAAGTGGTTTCGTGAAAATCGCAGAAAATTTTTTTTCAGAAACTCCGGGGTGCCTGGAGGTCGCGGTGCACCACGCGACAGTTGTATTCCAAAACTGAGTCACTCAGATCACACGAATACCCAAGCATGCTTGAAACTCATTCAAATGCAAGTGCTTCTATTTGTTTCCATGATTGTTTCCCGCTCCTTCCTTTTGGTTTGGGGAACATGTCAAAATCCCATGCCCAGAGAACTTCACATAGAGTTCGCGGAAATGCTCAGTGGACACCCCAGGTAGGGTAAGGATCAGCATTTCCGCACTACTCAGAGAATTTTTATTTTCAGGGATGGATTTTTAGCCCAATCCAAGTTGAAGAAAAGTGGTTTCGTGAAAATCGCAGAAAATTTTTTTTCAGAAACTCCGGGGTGCCTGGAGGTCGCGGTGCACCACGCGACAGTTATATTCCAAAACTGAGTCACTCAGATCACAAGAATACCAAAGCATGCTTGAAACTCATTCAAATGCAAGTGCTTCTATCTGTTTCCATGATTGTTTCCCGCTCATTCCTTTTGGGTTGGGGAACATGTCAAAATCCCATGCCCAGAGAACTTCACATAGAGTTCGCGGAAATGCTCAGTGGACACCCCAGGTAGGGTAAGGATCAGCATTTCCACACTACTCAGAGAATTTTTATTTTCAGGGATGGATTTTTAGCCCAATCCAAGTTGAAGAAAAGTGGTTTCGTGAGAATCGCAGAAAATTTTTTTTCAGAAACTCCGGGGTGCCTGGAGGTCGCGGTGCACCACGCGACAGTTGTATTCCAAAACTGAGTCACTCAGATCACACGAATACCCAAGCATGCTTGAAACTCATTCAAATGCAAGTGCTTCTATTTGTTTCCATGATTGTTTCCCGCTCCTTCCTTTTGGTTTGGGGAACATGTCAAAATCCCATGCCCAGAGAACTTCACATAGAGTTCGCGGAAATGCTCAGTGGACACCCCAGGTAGGGTAAGGATCAGCATTTCCGCACTACTCAGAGAATTTTTATTTTCAGGGATGGATTTTTAGCCCAATCCAAGTTGAAGAAAAGTGGTTTCGTGAAAATCGCAGAAAATTTTTTTTCAGAAACTCCGGGGTGCCTGGAGGTCGCGGTGCACCACGCGACAGTTATATTCCAAAACTGAGTCACTCAGATCACAAGAATACCAAAGCATGCTTGAAACTCATTCAAATGCAAGTGCTTCTATCTGTTTCCATGATTGTTTCCCGCTCATTCCTTTTGGGTTGGGGAACATGTCAAAATCCCATGCCCAGAGAACTTCACATAGAGTTCGCGGAAATGCTCAGTGGACACCCCAGGTAGGGTAAGGATCAGCATTTCCACACTACTCAGAGAATTTTTATTTTCAGGGATGGATTTTTAGCCCAATCCAAGTTGAAGAAAAGTGGTTTCGTGAGAATCGCAGAAAATTTTTTTTCAGAAACTCCGGGGTGCCTGGAGGTCGCGGTGCACCACGCAACAGTTGTATTCCAAAACTGAGTCACTCAGATCACACGAATACCCAAGCATGCTTGAAACTCATTCAAATGCAAGTGCTTCTATCTGTTTCCATGATTGTTTCCCGCTCATTCCTTTTGGTTTGGGGAACATGTCAAAATCCCATGCCCAGAGAACTTCACATAGAGTTCGCGGAAATGCTCAGTGGACACCCCAAGTAGGGTAAGGATCAGCATTTCCACACTACTCAGAGAATTTTTATTTTCAGGGATGGATTTTTAGCCCAAATCAAGTTGAAGAAAAGTGGTTTCGTGAAAATCGCAGAAAATTTTTTTTCAGAAACTCCGGGGTGCCTGGAGGTCGCGGTGCACCACGCGACAGTTGTATTCCAAAACTGAGTCACTCAGATCACACGAATACCCAAGCATGCTTGAAACTCATTCAAATGCAAGTGCTTCTATCTGTTGTCTTGATTGTTTCCCACTCATTCCTTTTGGGTTGGGGAACATGTCAAAATCCCATGTCCAGAGAACTTCAGATAGAGTTCGCGGGAATGCTCAGTGGACACCCCAGGTAGGGTAAGGATCAGCATTTCCACACTACTGAGAGAATTTTTATTTTCAGGGATGGATTTTTAGCCCAAACCAAGTTGAAGAAAAGTGGTTTCGTGAAAATCGCAGAAAATTTTTTTTCAGAAACTCCGGGGTGCCTGGAGGTCGCGGTGCACCACGCGACAGTTGTATTCCAAAACTGAGTTACTCAGATCACACGAGTACCCAAGCATCCTTGAAACTCATTCAAATGCAAGTGCGTCTATCTGTTTCCATGATTGTTTCCCGCACATTCCTTTTGGGTTGGGGAACATGTCAAAATCCCATGCCCAGAGAACTTCAGATAGAGTTCGCGGAAATGCTCAGTGGACACCCCAGGTAGGGTAAGGATCAGCATTTCCACACTACTCAGAGAATTTTTATTTTCAGGGATGGATTTTTAGCCCAAACCAAGTTGAAGAAAAGTGGTTTCGTGAAAATCGCAGAAAATTTTTTTTCAGAAACTCCGGGGTGCCTGGAGGTCGCGGTGCACCACGCGACAGTTGTATTCCAAAACTGAGTCACTCAGATCACACGAATACCCAAGCATGCTTGAAACTCATTCAAATGCAAGTGCTTTTATCTGTTTCCATGATTGTTTCCCGCTCATTCCTTTTGGTTTGGGGAACATGTCAAAATCCCATGCCCAGAGAACTTCACATAGAGTTCGCGGAAATGCTCAGTGGACACCCCAGGTAGGGTAAGGATCAGCATTTCCACACTACTCAGAGAATTTTTATTTTCAGGGATGGATTTTTAGCCCAAACCAAGTTGAAGAAAAGTGGTTTCATGAAAATCGCAGAAAATTTTTTTTCAGAAACTCCGGGGTGCCTGGAGGTCACGGTGCACCACGCGACAGTTGTATTCCAAAACTGAGTCACTCAGATCACACGAATACCCAAGCATGCTTGAAACTCATTCAAATGCAAGTGCTTCTATCTGTTTCCATGATTGTTTCCCGCTCATTCCTTTTGGTTTGGGGAACATGTCAAAATCCCATGCCCAGAGAACTTCACATAGAGTTCGCGGAAATGCTCAGTGGACACCCCAGGTAGGGTAAGGATCAGCATTTCCACACTACTCAGAGAATTTTTATTTTCAGGGATGGATTTTTAGCCCAAACCAAGTTGAAGAAAAGTGGTTTCGTGAAAATCGCAGAAAATTATTTTTCAGAAACTCCGGGGTGCCTGGAGGTCGCGGTGCACCACGCGACAGTTGTATTCCAAAACTGAGTCACTCAGATCACACGAATACCCAAGCATGCTTGAAACTCATTCAAATGCAAGTGCTTCTATTTGTTTCCATGATTGTTTCCCGCTCCTTCCTTTTGGTTTGGGGAACATGTCAAAATCCCATGCCCAGAGAACTTCACATAGAGTTCGCGGAAATGCTCAGTGGACACCCCAGGTAGGGTAAGGATCAGCATTTCCGCACTACTCAGAGAATTTTTATTTTCAGGGATGGATTTTTAGCCCAATCCAAGTTGAAGAAAAGTGGTTTCGTGAAAATCGCAGAAAATTTTTTTTCAGAAACTCCGGGGTGCCTGGAGGTCGCGGTGCACCACGCGACAGTTATATTCCAAAACTGAGTCACTCAGATCACAAGAATACCAAAGCATGCTTGAAACTCATTCAAATGCAAGTGCTTCTATCTGTTTCCATGATTGTTTCCCGCTCATTCCTTTTGGGTTGGGGAACATGTCAAAATCCCATGCCCAGAGAACTTCACATAGAGTTCGCGGAAATGCTCAGTGGACACCCCAGGTAGGGTAAGGATCAGCATTTCCACACTACTCAGAGAATTTTTATTTTCAGGGATGGATTTTTAGCCCAATCCAAGTTGAAGAAAAGTGGTTTCGTGAGAATCGCAGAAAATTTTTTTTCAGAAACTCCGGGGTGCCTGGAGGTCGCGGTGCACCACGCGACAGTTGTATTCCAAAACTGAGTCACTCAGATCACACGAATACCCAAGCATGCTTGAAACTCATTCAAATGCAAGTGCTTCTATTTGTTTCCATGATTGTTTCCCGCTCCTTCCTTTTGGTTTGGGGAACATGTCAAAATCCCATGCCCAGAGAACTTCACATAGAGTTCGCGGAAATGCTCAGTGGACACCCCAGGTAGGGTAAGGATCAGCATTTCCGCACTACTCAGAGAATTTTTATTTTCAGGGATGGATTTTTAGCCCAATCCAAGTTGAAGAAAAGTGGTTTCGTGAAAATCGCAGAAAATTTTTTTTCAGAAACTCCGGGGTGCCTGGAGGTCGCGGTGCACCACGCGACAGTTATATTCCAAAACTGAGTCACTCAGATCACAAGAATACCAAAGCATGCTTGAAACTCATTCAAATGCAAGTGCTTCTATCTGTTTCCATGATTGTTTCCCGCTCATTCCTTTTGGGTTGGGGAACATGTCAAAATCCCATGCCCAGAGAACTTCACATAGAGTTCGCGGAAATGCTCAGTGGACACCCCAGGTAGGGTAAGGATCAGCATTTCCACACTACTCAGAGAATTTTTATTTTCAGGGATGGATTTTTAGCCCAATCCAAGTTGAAGAAAAGTGGTTTCGTGAGAATCGCAGAAAATTTTTTTTCAGAAACTCCGGGGTGCCTGGAGGTCGCGGTGCACCACGCAACAGTTGTATTCCAAAACTGAGTCACTCAGATCACACGAATACCCAAGCATGCTTGAAACTCATTCAAATGCAAGTGCTTCTATCTGTTTCCATGATTGTTTCCCGCTCATTCCTTTTGGTTTGGGGAACATGTCAAAATCCCATGCCCAGAGAACTTCACATAGAGTTCGCGGAAATGCTCAGTGGACACCCCAGGTAGGGTAAGGATCAGCATTTCCACACTACTCAGAGAATTTTTATTTTCAGGGATGGATTTTTAGCCCAAACCAAGTTGAAGAAAAGTGGTTTCATGAAAATCGCAGAAAATTTTTTTTCAGAAACTCCGGGGTGCCTGGAGGTCACGGTGCACCACGCGACAGTTGTATTCCAAAACTGAGTCACTCAGATCACACGAATACCCAAGCATGCTTGAAACTCATTCAAATGCAAGTGCTTCTATCTGTTTCCATGATTGTTTCCCGCTCATTCCTTTTGGTTTGGGGAACATGTCAAAATCCCATGCCCAGAGAACTTCACATAGAGTTCGCGGAAATGCTCAGTGGACACCCCAGGTAGGGTAAGGATCAGCATTTCCACACTACTCAGAGAATTTTTATTTTCAGGGATGGATTTTTAGCCCAAACCAAGTTGAAGAAAAGTGGTTTCGTGAAAATCGCAGAAATTTTTTTTTCAGAAACTCCGGGGTGCCTGGAGGTCGCGGTGCACCACGCGACAGTTGTATTCCAAAACTGAGTCACTCAGATCACACGAATACCCAAGCATGCTTGAAACTCATTCAAATGCAAGTGCTTCTATTTGTTTCCATGATTGTTTCCCGCTCCTTCCTTTTGGTTTGGGGAACATGTCAAAATCCCATGCCCAGAGAACTTCACATAGAGTTCGCGGAAATGCTCAGTGGACACCCCAGGTAGGGTAAGGATCAGCATTTCCGCACTACTCAGAGAATTTTTATTTTCAGGGATGGATTTTTAGCCCAATCCAAGTTGAAGAAAAGTGGTTTCGTGAAAATCGCAGAAAATTTTTTTTCAGAAACTCCGGGGTGCCTGGAGGTCGCGGTGCACCACGCGACAGTTATATTCCAAAACTGAGTCACTCAGATCACAAGAATACCAAAGCATGCTTGAAACTCATTCAAATGCAAGTGCTTCTATCTGTTTCCATGATTGTTTCCCGCTCATTCCTTTTGGGTTGGGGAACATGTCAAAATCCCATGCCCAGAGAACTTCACATAGAGTTCGCGGAAATGCTCAGTGGACACCCCAGGTAGGGTAAGGATCAGCATTTCCACACTACTCAGAGAATTTTTATTTTCAGGGATGGATTTTTAGCCCAATCCAAGTTGAAGAAAAGTGGTTTCGTGAGAATCGCAGAAAATTTTTTTTCAGAAACTCCGGGGTGCCTGGAGGTCGCGGTGCACCACGCAACAGTTGTATTCCAAAACTGAGTCACTCAGATCACACGAATACCCAAGCATGCTTGAAACTCATTCAAATGCAAGTGCTTCTATCTGTTGTCTTGATTGTTTCCCGCTCATTCCTTTTGGTTTGGGGAACATGTCAAAATCCCATGCCCAGAGAACTTCACATAGAGTTCGCGGAAATGCTCAGTGGACACCCCAGGTAGGGTAAGGATCAGCATTTCCACACTACTCAGAGAATTTTTATTTTCAGGGATTGATTTTTAGCCCAAATCAAGTTGAAGAAAAGTGGTTTCGTGAAAATCGCAGAAAATTTTTTTTCAGAAACTCCGGGGTGCCTGGAGGTCGCGGTGCACCACGCGACAGTTGTATTCCAAAACTGAGTCACTCAGATCACACGAATACCCAAGCATGCTTGAAACTCATTCAAATGCAAGTGCTTCTATCTGTTTCCATGATTGTTTCCCGCTCATTCCTTCTCGTTTGGGGAACATGTCAAAATCAAATGCCCAGAGAACTTCACATAGAGTTCGCGGAAATGCTCAGTGGACACCCCAGGTAGGGTAAGGATCAGCATTTCCACACTACTCAGAGAATTTTTATTTTCAGGGATGGATTTTTAGCCCAATCCAAGTTGAAGAAAAGTGGTTTCGTGAAAATCGCAGAAAATTTTTTTTCAGAAACTCCGGGGTGCCTGGAGGTCGCGGTGCACCACGCGACAGTTATATTCCAAAACTGAGTCACTCAGATCACAAGAATACCCAAGCATTCTTGAAACTCATTCAAATGCAAGTGCTTCTATCTGTTTCCATGATTGTTTCCCGCTCATTCCTTTTGGGTTGGGGAACATGTCAAAATCCCATGCCCAGAGAACTTCACATAGAGTTCGCGGAAATGCTCAGTGGACACCCCAGGTAGGGTAAGGATCAGCATTTCCACACTACTCAGAGAATTTTTATTTTCAGGGATGGATTTTTAGCCCAAATCAAGTTAAAGAAAAGTGGTTTCGTCAAAATCGCAGAAAATTTTTTTTCAGAAACTCCGGGGTGCCTGGAGGTCGCGGTGCACCACGCGACAGTTGTATTCCAAAACTGAGTCACTCAGATCACACGAATACCCAAGCATGCTTGAAACTCATTCAAATGCAAGTGCTTCTATCTGTTTCCATGATTGTTTCCCGCTCATTCCTTCTCGTTTGGGGAACATGTCAAAATCAAATGCCCAGAGAACTTCACATAGAGTTCGCGGAAATGCTCAGTGGACACCCCAGGTAGGGTAAGGATCAGCATTTCCACACTACTCAGAGAATTTTTATTTTCAGGGATGGATTTTTAGCCCAATCCAAGTTGAAGAAAAGTGGTTTCGTGAGAATCGCAGAAAATTTTTTTTCAGAAACTCCGGGGTGCCTGGAGGTCGCGGTGCACCACGCGACAGTTGTATTCCAAAACTGAGTCACTCAGATCACACGAATACCCAAGCATGCTTGAAACTCATTCAAATGCAAGTGCTTCTATCTGTTTCCATGATTGTTTCCCGCTCATTCCTTTTGGTTTGGGGAACATGTCAAAATCCCATGCCCAGAGAACTTCACATAGAGTTCGCGGAAATGCTCAGTGGACACCCCAGGTAGGGTAAGGATCAGCATTTCCACACTACTCAGAGAATTTTTATTTTCAGGGATGGATTTTTAGCCCAAACCAAGTTGAAGAAAAGTGGTTTCGTGAAAATCGCAGAAAATTATTTTTCAGAAACTCCGGGGTGCCTGGAGGTCGCGGTGCACCACGCGACAGTTGTATTCCAAAACTGAGTCACTCAGATCACACGAATACCCAAGCATGCTTGAAACTCATTCAAATGCAAGTGCTTCTATTTGTTTCCATGATTGTTTCCCGCTCCTTCCTTTTGGTTTGGGGAACATGTCAAAATCCCATGCCCAGAGAACTTCACATAGAGTTCGCGGAAATGCTCAGTGGACACCCCAGGTAGGGTAAGGATCAGCATTTCCGCACTACTCAGAGAATTTTTATTTTCAGGGATGGATTTTTAGCCCAATCCAAGTTGAAGAAAAGTGGTTTCGTGAAAATCGCAGAAAATTTTTTTTCAGAAACTCCGGGGTGCCTGGAGGTCGCGGTGCACCACGCGACAGTTATATTCCAAAACTGAGTCACTCAGATCACAAGAATACCAAAGCATGCTTGAAACTCATTCAAATGCAAGTGCTTCTATCTGTTTCCATGATTGTTTCCCGCTCATTCCTTTTGGGTTGGGGAACATGTCAAAATCCCATGCCCAGAGAACTTCACATAGAGTTCGCGGAAATGCTCAGTGGACACCCCAGGTAGGGTAAGGATCAGCATTTCCACACTACTCAGAGAATTTTTATTTTCAGGGATGGATTTTTAGCCCAATCCAAGTTGAAGAAAAGTGGTTTCGTGAGAATCGCAGAAAATTTTTTTTCAGAAACTCCGGGGTGCCTGGAGGTCGCGGTGCACCACGCGACAGTTGTATTCCAAAACTGAGTCACTCAGATCACACGAATACCCAAGCATGCTTGAAACTCATTCAAATGCAAGTGCTTCTATTTGTTTCCATGATTGTTTCCCGCTCCTTCCTTTTGGTTTGGGGAACATGTCAAAATCCCATGCCCAGAGAACTTCACATAGAGTTCGCGGAAATGCTCAGTGGACACCCCAGGTAGGGTAAGGATCAGCATTTCCGCACTACTCAGAGAATTTTTATTTTCAGGGATGGATTTTTAGCCCAATCCAAGTTGAAGAAAAGTGGTTTCGTGAAAATCGCAGAAAATTTTTTTTCAGAAACTCCGGGGTGCCTGGAGGTCGCGGTGCACCACGCGACAGTTATATTCCAAAACTGAGTCACTCAGATCACAAGAATACCAAAGCATGCTTGAAACTCATTCAAATGCAAGTGCTTCTATCTGTTTCCATGATTGTTTCCCGCTCATTCCTTTTGGGTTGGGGAACATGTCAAAATCCCATGCCCAGAGAACTTCACATAGAGTTCGCGGAAATGCTCAGTGGACACCCCAGGTAGGGTAAGGATCAGCATTTCCACACTACTCAGAGAATTTTTATTTTCAGGGATGGATTTTTAGCCCAATCCAAGTTGAAGAAAAGTGGTTTCGTGAGAATCGCAGAAAATTTTTTTTCAGAAACTCCGGGGTGCCTGGAGGTCGCGGTGCACCACGCAACAGTTGTATTCCAAAACTGAGTCACTCAGATCACACGAATACCCAAGCATGCTTGAAACTCATTCAAATGCAAGTGCTTCTATCTGTTTCCATGATTGTTTCCCGCTCATTCCTTTTGGTTTGGGGAACATGTCAAAATCCCATGCCCAGAGAACTTCACATAGAGTTCGCGGAAATGCTCAGTGGACACCCCAGGTAGGGTAAGGATCAGCATTTCCACACTACTCAGAGAATTTTTATTTTCAGGGATGGATTTTTAGCCCAAACCAAGTTGAAGAAAAGTGGTTTCATGAAAATCGCAGAAAATTTTTTTTCAGAAACTCCGGGGTGCCTGGAGGTCACGGTGCACCACGCGACAGTTGTATTCCAAAACTGAGTCACTCAGATCACACGAATACCCAAGCATGCTTGAAACTCATTCAAATGCAAGTGCTTCTATCTGTTTCCATGATTGTTTCCCGCTCATTCCTTTTGGTTTGGGGAACATGTCAAAATCCCATGCCCAGAGAACTTCACATAGAGTTCGCGGAAATGCTCAGTGGACACCCCAGGTAGGGTAAGGATCAGCATTTCCACACTACTCAGAGAATTTTTATTTTCAGGGATGGATTTTTAGCCCAAACCAAGTTGAAGAAAAGTGGTTTCGTGAAAATCGCAGAAATTTTTTTTTCAGAAACTCCGGGGTGCCTGGAGGTCGCGGTGCACCACGCGACAGTTGTATTCCAAAACTGAGTCACTCAGATCACACGAATACCCAAGCATGCTTGAAACTCATTCAAATGCAAGTGCTTCTATTTGTTTCCATGATTGTTTCCCGCTCCTTCCTTTTGGTTTGGGGAACATGTCAAAATCCCATGCCCAGAGAACTTCACATAGAGTTCGCGGAAATGCTCAGTGGACACCCCAGGTAGGGTAAGGATCAGCATTTCCGCACTACTCAGAGAATTTTTATTTTCAGGGATGGATTTTTAGCCCAATCCAAGTTGAAGAAAAGTGGTTTCGTGAAAATCGCAGAAAATTTTTTTTCAGAAACTCCGGGGTGCCTGGAGGTCGCGGTGCACCACGCGACAGTTATATTCCAAAACTGAGTCACTCAGATCACAAGAATACCAAAGCATGCTTGAAACTCATTCAAATGCAAGTGCTTCTATCTGTTTCCATGATTGTTTCCCGCTCATTCCTTTTGGGTTGGGGAACATGTCAAAATCCCATGCCCAGAGAACTTCACATAGAGTTCGCGGAAATGCTCAGTGGACACCCCAGGTAGGGTAAGGATCAGCATTTCCACACTACTCAGAGAATTTTTATTTTCAGGGATGGATTTTTAGCCCAATCCAAGTTGAAGAAAAGTGGTTTCGTGAGAATCGCAGAAAATTTTTTTTCAGAAACTCCGGGGTGCCTGGAGGTCGCGGTGCACCACGCAACAGTTGTATTCCAAAACTGAGTCACTCAGATCACACGAATACCCAAGCATGCTTGAAACTCATTCAAATGCAAGTGCTTCTATCTGTTTCCATGATTGTTTCCCGCTCATTCCTTCTCGTTTGGGGAACATGTCAAAATCAAATGCCCAGAGAACTTCACATAGAGTTCGCGGAAATGCTCAGTGGACACCCCAGGTAGGGTAAGGATCAGCATTTCCACACTACTCAGAGAATTTTTATTTTCAGGGATGGATTTTTAGCCCAAATCAAGTTGAAGAAAAGTGGTTTCGTGAAAATCGCAGAAAATTTTTTTTCAGAAACTCCGGGGTGCCTGGAGGTCGCGGTGCACCACGCGACAGTTGTATTCCAAAACTGAGTCACTCAGATCACACGAATACCCAAGCATGCTTGAAACTCATTCAAATGCAAGTGCTTCTATCTGTTTCCATGATTGTTTCCCGCTCATTCCTTCTCGTTTGGGGAACATGTCAAAATCAAATGCCCAGAGAACTTCACATAGAGTTCGCGGAAATGCTCAGTGGACACCCCAGGTAGGGTAAGGATCAGCATTTCCACACTACTCAGAGAATTTTTATTTTCAGGGATGGATTTTTAGCCCAATCCAAGTTGAAGAAAAGTGGTTTCGTGAAAATCGCAGAAAATTTTTTTTCAGAAACTCCGGGGTGCCTGGAGGTCGCGGTGCACCACGCGACAGTTATATTCCAAAACTGAGTCACTCAGATCACAAGAATACCCAAGCATTCTTGAAACTCATTCAAATGCAAGTGCTTCTATCTGTTTCCATGATTGTTTCCCGCTCATTCCTTTTGGGTTGGGGAACATGTCAAAATCCCATGCCCAGAGAACTTCACATAGAGTTCGCGGAAATGCTCAGTGGACACCCCAGGTAGGGTAAGGATCAGCATTTCCACACTACTCAGAGAATTTTTATTTTCAGGGATGGATTTTTAGCCCAAATCAAGTTAAAGAAAAGTGGTTTCGTCAAAATCGCAGAAAATTTTTTTTCAGAAACTCCGGGGTGCCTGGAGGTCGCGGTGCACCACGCGACAGTTGTATTCCAAAACTGAGTCACTCAGATCACACGAATACCCAAGCATGCTTGAAACTCATTCAAATGCAAGTGCTTCTATCTGTTTCCATGATTGTTTCCCGCTCATTCCTTCTCGTTTGGGGAACATGTCAAAATCAAATGCCCAGAGAACTTCACATAGAGTTCGCGGAAATGCTCAGTGGACACCCCAGGTAGGGTAAGGATCAGCATTTCCACACTACTCAGAGAATTTTTATTTTCAGGGATGGATTTTTAGCCCAATCCAAGTTGAAGAAAAGTGGTTTCGTGAGAATCGCAGAAAATTTTTTTTCAGAAACTCCGGGGTGCCTGGAGGTCGCGGTGCACCACGCGACAGTTGTATTCCAAAACTTAGTCACTCAGATCACACGAGTACCCAAGCATGCTTGAAACTCATTCAAATGCAAGTGCTTCTATCTGTTGTCTTGATTGTTTCCCACTCATTCCTTTTGGGTTGGGGAACATGTCAAAATCCCATGCCCAGAGAACTTCACATAGAGTTCGCGGAAATGCTCAGTGGACACCCCAGGTAGGGTAAGGATCAGCATTTCCACACTACTCAGAGAATTTTTATTTTCAGGGATGGATTTTTAGCCCAAACCAAGTTGAAGAAAAGTGGTTTCATGAAAATCGCAGAAAATTTTTTTTCAGAAACTCCGGGGTGCCTGGAGGTCACGGTGCACCACGCGACAGTTGTATTCCAAAACTGAGTCACTCAGATCACACGAATACCCAAGCATGCTTGAAACTCATTCAAATGCAAGTGCTTCTATCTGTTTCCATGATTGTTTCCCGCTCATTCCTTTTGGTTTGGGGAACATGTCAAAATCCCATGCCCAGAGAACTTCACATAGAGTTCGCGGAAATGCTCAGTGGACACCCCAGGTAGGGTAAGGATCAGCATTTCCACACTACTCAGAGAATTTTTATTTTCAGGGATGGATTTTTAGCCCAAACCAAGTTGAAGAAAAGTGGTTTCGTGAAAATCGCAGAAATTTTTTTTTCAGAAACTCCGGGGTGCCTGGAGGTCGCGGTGCACCACGCGACAGTTGTATTCCAAAACTGAGTCACTCAGATCACACGAATACCCAAGCATGCTTGAAACTCATTCAAATGCAAGTGCTTCTATTTGTTTCCATGATTGTTTCCCGCTCCTTCCTTTTGGTTTGGGGAACATGTCAAAATCCCATGCCCAGAGAACTTCACATAGAGTTCGCGGAAATGCTCAGTGGACACCCCAGGTAGGGTAAGGATCAGCATTTCCGCACTACTCAGAGAATTTTTATTTTCAGGGATGGATTTTTAGCCCAATCCAAGTTGAAGAAAAGTGGTTTCGTGAAAATCGCAGAAAATTTTTTTTCAGAAACTCCGGGGTGCCTGGAGGTCGCGGTGCACCACGCGACAGTTATATTCCAAAACTGAGTCACTCAGATCACAAGAATACCAAAGCATGCTTGAAACTCATTCAAATGCAAGTGCTTCTATCTGTTTCCATGATTGTTTCCCGCTCATTCCTTTTGGGTTGGGGAACATGTCAAAATCCCATGCCCAGAGAACTTCACATAGAGTTCGCGGAAATGCTCAGTGGACACCCCAGGTAGGGTAAGGATCAGCATTTCCACACTACTCAGAGAATTTTTATTTTCAGGGATGGATTTTTAGCCCAATCCAAGTTGAAGAAAAGTGGTTTCGTGAGAATCGCAGAAAATTTTTTTTCAGAAACTCCGGGGTGCCTGGAGGTCGCGGTGCACCACGCAACAGTTGTATTCCAAAACTGAGTCACTCAGATCACACGAATACCCAAGCATGCTTGAAACTCATTCAAATGCAAGTGCTTCTATCTGTTGTCTTGATTGTTTCCCGCTCATTCCTTTTGGTTTGGGGAACATGTCAAAATCCCATGCCCAGAGAACTTCACATAGAGTTCGCGGAAATGCTCAGTGGACACCCCAGGTAGGGTAAGGATCAGCATTTCCACACTACTCAGAGAATTTTTATTTTCAGGGATGGATTTTTAGCCCAAATCAAGTTGAAGAAAAGTGGTTTCGTGAAAATCGCAGAAAATTTTTTTTCAGAAACTCCGGGGTGCCTGGAGGTCGCGGTGCACCACGCGACAGTTGTATTCCAAAACTGAGTCACTCAGATCACACGAATACCCAAGCATGCTTGAAACTCATTCAAATGCAAGTGCTTCTATTTGTTTCCATGATTGTTTCCCGCTCATTCCTTTTGGGTTGGGGAACATGTCAAAATCCCATGCCCAGAGAACTTCACATAGAGTTCGCGGAAATGCTCAGTGGACACCCCAGGTAGGGTAAGGATCAGCATTTCCACACTACTCAGAGAATTTTTATTTTCAGGGATGGATTTTTAGCCCAAATCAAGTTAAAGAAAAGTGGTTTCGTCAAAATCGCAGAAATTTTTTTTTCAGAAACTCCGGGGTGCCTGGAGGTCGCGGTGCACCACGCGACAGTTGTATTCCAAAACTGAGTCACTCAGATCACACGAATACCCAAGCATGCTTGAAACTCATTCAAATGCAAGTGCTTCTATCTGTTTCCATGATTGTTTCCCGCTCATTCCTTTTGGGTTGGGGAACATGTCAAAATCCCATGCCCAGAGAACTTCACATAGAGTTCGCGGAAATGCTCAGTGGACACCCCAGGTAGGGTAAGGATCAGCATTTCCACACTACTCAGAGAATTTTTATTTTCAGGGATGGATTTTTAGCCCAATCCAAGTTGAAGAAAAGTGGTTTCGTGAGAATCGCAGAAAATTTTTTTTCAGAAACTCCGGGGTGCCTGGAGGTCGCGGTGCACCACGCGACGGTTGTATTCCAAAACTGAGTCACTCAGATCACACGAGTACCCAAGCATCCTTGAAACTCATTCAAATGCAAGTGCTTCTATCTGTTGTCTTGATTGTTTCCCACTCATTCCTTTTGGGTTGGGGAACATGTCAAAATCCCATGCCCAGAGAACTTCAGATAGAGTTCGCGGAAATGCTCAGTGGACACCCCAGGTAGGGTAAGGATCAGCATTTCCACACTACTCAGAGAATTTTTATTTTCAGGGATGGATTTTTAGCCCAAACCAAGTTGAAGAAAAGTGGTTTCGTGAAAATCGCAGAAAATTTTTTTTCAGAAACTCCGGGGTGCCTGGAGGTCGCGGTGCACCACGTGACAGTTGTATTCCAAAACTGAGTCACTCAGATCACACTAATACCCAAGCATGCTTGAAACTCATTCAAATGCAAGTGCTTCTATCTGTTTCCATGATTGTTTCCCACTCATTCCTTTTGGGTTGGGGAACATGTCAAAATCCCATGCCCAGAGAACTTCAGATAGAGTTCGCGGAAATGCTCAGTGGACACCCCAGGTAGGGTAAGGATCAGCATTTCCACACTACTCAGAGAATTTTTATTTTCAGGGATGGATTTTTAGCCCAAACCAAGTTGAAGAAAAGTGGTTTCGTGAAAATCGCAGAAAATTTTTTTTCAGAAACTCCGGGGTGCCTGGAGGTCGCGGTGCACCACGCGACAGTTGTATTCCAAAACTGAGTTACTCAGATCACACGAGTACCCAAGCATCCTTGAAACTCATTCAAATGCAAGTGCTTCTATCTGTTGTCTTGATTGTTTCCCACTCATTCCTTTTGGGTTGGGGAACATGTCAAAATCCCATGCCCAGAGAACTTCACATAGAGTTCGCGGAAATGCTCAGTGGACACCCCAGGTAGGGTAAGGATCAGCATTTCCACACTACTCAGAGAATTTTTATTTTCAGGGATGGATTTTTAGCCCAATCCAAGTTGAAGAAAAGTGGTTTCGTGAAAATCGCAGAAAATTTTTTTTCAGAAACTCCGGGGTGCCTGGAGGTCGTGGTGCACCACGCGACAGTTGTATTCCAAAACTGAGTTACTCAGATCACACGAATAACCAAGCATCCTTGAAACTCATTCAAATGCAAGTGCTTCTATCTGTTGTCTTGATTGTTTCCCACTCATTCCTTTTGGGTTGGGGAACATGTCAAAATCCCATGCCCAGAGAACTTCACATAGAGTTCGCGGAAATGCTCAGTGGACACCTCAGGTAGGGTAAGGATCAGCATTTCCACACTACTCAGAGAATTTTTATTTTCAGGGATGGATTTTTAGCCCAATTCAAGTTGAAGAAAAGTGGTTTCGTGAAAATCGCAGAAAATTTTTTTTCAGAAACTCCATGGTGCCTTGAGGTCGCGGTGCACCACGCGACGGTTGTATTCCAAAACTGAGTCACTCAGATCACACGAGTACCCAAGCATCCTTGAAACTCATTCAAATGCAAGTGCTTCTATCTGTTGTCTTGATTGTTTCCCACTCATTCCTTTTGGGTTGGGGAACATGTCAAAATCCCATGCCCAGAGAACTTCAGATAGAGTTCGCGGAAATGCTCAGTGGACACCCCAGGTAGGGTAAGGATCAGCATTTCCACACTACTCAGAGAATTTTTATTTTCAGGGATGGATTTTTAGCCCAATCCAAGTTGAAGAAAAGTGGTTTCGTGAAAATCGCAGAAAATTTTTTTTCAGAAACTCCGGGGTGCCTGGAGGTCGTGGTGCACCACGCGACAGTTGTATTCCAAAACTGAGTTACTCAGATCACACGAATAACCAAGCATCCTTGAAACTCATTCAAATGCAAGTGCTTCTATCTGTTGTCTTGATTGTTTCCCACTCATTCCTTTTGGGTTGGGGAACATGTCAAAATCCCATGCCCAGAGAACTTCACATAGAGTTCGCGGAAATGCTCAGTGGACACCTCAGGTAGGGTAAGGATCAGCATTTCCACACTACTCAGAGAATTTTTATTTTCAGGGATGGATTTTTAGCCCAATTCAAGTTGAAGAAAAGTGGTTTCGTGAAAATCGCAGAAAATTTTTTTTCAGAAACTCCATGGTGCCTTGAGGTCGCGGTGCACCACGCGACGGTTGTATTCCAAAACTGAGTCACTCAGATCACACGAGTACCCAAGCATCCTTGAAACTCATTCAAATGCAAGTGCTTCTATCTGTTGTCTTGATTGTTTCCCACTCATTCCTTTTGGGTTGGGGAACATGTCAAAATCCCATGCCCAGAGAACTTCAGATAGAGTTCGCGGAAATGCTCAGTGGACACCCCAGGTAGGGTAAGGATCAGCATTTCCACACTACTCAGAGAATTTTTATTTTCAGGGATGGATTTTTAGCCCAAACCAAGTTGAAGAAAAGTGGTTTCGTGAAAATCGCAGAAAATTTTTTTTCAGAAACTCCGGGGTGCCTGGAGGTCGCGGTGCACCACGCGACGGTTGTATTCCAAAACTGAGTCACTCAGATCACACGAGTACCCAAGCATCCTTGAAACTCATTCAAATGCAAGTGCTTCTATCTGTTGTCTTGATTGTTTCCCACTCATTCCTTTTGGGTTGGGGAACATGTCAAAATCCCATGCCCAGAGAACTTCAGATAGAGTTCGCGGAAATGCTCAGTGGACACCCCAGGTAGGGTAAGGATCAGCATTTCCACACTACTCAGAGAATTTTTATTTTCAGGGATGGATTTTTAGCCCAAACCAAGTTGAAGAAAAGTGGTTTCGTGAAAATCGCAGAAAATTTTTTTTCAGAAACTTCCGGGGTGCCTGGAGGTCGCGGTGCACCACGCGACAGTTGTATTCCAAAACTGAGTTACTCAGATCACACGAGTACCCAAGCATCCTTGAAACTCATTCAAATGCAAGTGCTTCTATCTGTTGTCTTGATTGTTTCCCACTCATTCCTTTTGGGTTGGAGAACATGTCAAAATCCCATGCCCAGAGAACTTCACATAGAGTTCGCGGAAATGCTCAGTGGACACCCCAGGTAGGGTAAGGATCAGCATTTCCACACTACTCAGAGAAGTTTTATTTTCAGGGATGGGTTTTTAGCCCAAACCAAGTTGAAGAAAAGTGGTTTCGTGAAAATCGCAGAAAATTTTTTTTCAGAAACTCCGGGGTGCCTGGAGGTCGCGGTGCACCACGCGACGGTTGTTTTCCAAAACTGAGTCACTCAGATCACACGAGTACCCAAGCATCCTTGAAACTCATTCAAATGCAATTGCTTCTATCTGTTGTCTTGATTGTTTCCCACTCATTCCTTTTGGGTTGGGGAAAATGTCAAAATCTCATGCCCAGAGAACTTCAGATAGAGTTCGCGAAAATGCTCAGTGGACACCCCAGGTAGGGTAAGGATCAGCATTTCCACACTACTCAGAGAATTTTTATTTTCAGGGATGGATTTTTAGCCCAAATCAAGTTGAAGAAAAGTGGTTTCGTGAAAATCGCAGAAAATTTTTTTTCAGAAACTCCGGGGTGCCTGGAGGTCGCGGTGCACCACGCGACAGTTGTATTCCAAAACTGAGTTACTCAGATCACACGAGTACCCAAGCATCCTTGAAACTCATTCAAATGCAAGTGCTTCTATCTGTTGTCTTGATTGTTTCCCACTCATTCCTTTTGGGTTGGGGAAAATGTCAAAATCCCATGCCCAGAGAACTTCAGATAGAGTTCGCGGAAATGCTCAGTGGACACCCCAGGTAGGGTAAGGATCAGCATTTCCACACTACTCAGAGAATTTTTATTTTCAGGGATGGATTTTTAGCCCAAATCAAGTTGAAGAAAAGTGGTTTCGTGAAAATCGCAGAAATTTTTTTTTCAGAAACTCCGGGGTGCCTGGAGGTCGCGGTGCACCACGCGACAGTTGTATTCCAAAACTGAGTCACTCAGATCACACGAATACCCAAGCATGCTTGAAACTCATTCAAATGCAAGTGCTTCTATCTGTTGTCTTGATTGTTTCCCACTCATTCCTTTTGGGTTGGGGAACATGTCAAAATCCCATGCCCAGAGAACTTCAGATAGAGTTCGCGGAAATGCTCAGTGGACACCCCAGGTAGGGTAAGGATCAGCATTTCCACACTACTCAGAGAATTTTTATTTTCAGGGATGGATTTTTAGCCCAAACCAAGTTGAAGAAAAGTGGTTTCGTGAAAATCGCAGAAAATTTTTTTTCAGAAACTCCGGGGTGCCTGGAGGTCGCGGTGCACCACGCGACAGTTGTATTCCAAAACTGAGTTACTCAGATCACACGAGTACCCAAGCATCCTTGAAACTCATTCAAATGCAAGTGCTTCTATCTGTTGTCTTGATTGTTTCCCACTCATTCCTTTTGGGTTGGGGAACATGTCAAAATCCCATGCCCAGAGAACTTCACATAGAGTTCGCGGAAATGCTCAGTGGACACCCCAGGTAGGGTAAGGATCAGCATTTCCACACTACTCAGAGAATTTTTATTTTCAGGGATGGATTTTTAGCCCAATCCAAGTTGAAGAAAAGTGGTATCGTGAAAATCGCAGAAAATTTTTTTTCAGAAACTCCGGGGTGCCTGGAGGTCGTGGTGCACCACGCGACAGTTGTATTCCAAAACTGAGTTACTCAGATCACACGAGTACCCAAGCATCCTTGAAACTCATTCAAATGCAAGTGCTTCTATGTGTTGTCTTGATTGTTTCCCACTCATTCCTTTTGGGTTGGGGAACATGTCAAAATCCCATGCCCAGAGAACTTCACATAGAGTTCGCGGAAATGCTCAGTGGACACCTCAGGTAGGGTAAGGATCAGCATTTCCACACTACTCAGAGAATTTTTATTTTCAGGGATGGATTTTTAGCCCAATCCAAGTTGAAGAAAAGTGGTTTCGTGAAAATCGCAGAAAATTTTTTTTCAGAAACTCCGGGGTGCCTTGAGGTCGCGGTGCACCACGCGACGGTTGTATTCCAAAACTGAGTCACTCAGATCAAACGAGTACCCAAGCATGCTTGAAACTCATTCAAATGCAAGTGCTTCTATCTGTTGTCTTGATTGTTTCCCACTCATTCCTTTTGGGTTGGGGAACATGTCAAAATCCCATGCCCAGAGAACTTCAGATAGAGTTCGCGGAAATGCTCAGTGGACACCCCAGGTAGGGTAAGGATCAGCATTTCCACACTACTCAGAGAAGTTTTATTTTCAGGGATGGGTTTTTAGCCCAAACCAAGTTGAAGAAAAGTGGTTTCGTGAAAATCGCAGAAAATTTTTTTTCAGAAACTCCGGGGTGCCTGGAGGTCGCGGTGCACCACGCGACAGTTGTATTCCAAAACTGAGTCACTCAGATCACACGAATACCCAAGCATGCTTGAAACTCATTCAAATGCAAGTGCTTCTATCTGTTGTCTTGATTGTTTCCCACTCATTCCTTTTGGGTTGGGGAACATGTGAAAATCCCATGCCCAGAGAACTTCAGATAGAGTTCGCGGAAATGCTCAGTGGACACCCCAGGTAGGGTAAGGATCAGCATTTCCACACTACTCAGAGAATTTTTATTTTCAGGGATGGATTTTTAGCCCAAACCAAGTTGAAGAAAAGTGGTTTCGTGAGAATCGCAGAAAATTTTTTTTCAGAAACTCCGGGGTGCCTGGAGGTCGCGGTGCACCACGCGACAGTTGTATTCCAAAACTGAGTTACTCAGATCACACGAGTACCCAAGCATCCTTGAAACTCATTCAAATGCAAGTGCTTCTATCTGTTGTCTTGATTGTTTCCCACTCATTCCTTTTGGGTTGGGGAACATGTCAAAATCCCATGCCCAGAGAACTTCACATAGAGTTCGCGGAAATGCTCAGTGGACACCCCAGGTAGGGTAAGGATCAGCATTTCCACACTACTCAGAGAATTTTTATTTTCAGGGATGGATTTTTAGCCCAAATCAAGTTGAAGAAAAGTGGTTTCGTGAAAATCGCAGAAAATTTTTTTTCAGAAACTCCGGGGTGCCTGGAGGTCGCGGTGCACCACGCGACAGTTGTATTCCAAAACTGAGTCACTCAGATCACACGAATACCCAAGCATCCTTGAAACTCATTCAAATGCAAGTGCTTCTATCTGTTGTTTTGATTGTTTCCCACTCATTCCTTTTGGGTTGGGGAACATGTCAAAATCCCATGCCCAGAGAACTTCAGATAGAGTTCGCGGAAATGCTCAGTGGACACCCCAGGTAGGGTAAGGATCAGCATTTCCACACTACTCAGAGAATTTTTATTTTCAGGGATGGATTTTTAGCCCAAACCAAGTTGAAGAAAAGTGGTTTCGTGAAAATCGCAGAAAATTTTTTTTCAGAAACTCCGGGGTGCCTGGAGGTCGCGGTGCACCACGCGACAGTTGTATTCCAAAACTGAGTTACTCAGATCACACGAGTACCCAAGCATCCTTGAAACTCATTCAAATGCAAGTGCTTCTATCTGTTGTCTTGATTGTTTCCCACTCATTCCTTTTGGGTTGGGGAACATGTCAAAATCCCATGCCCAGAGAACTTCACATAGAGTTCGCGGAAATGCTCAGTGGACACCCCAGGTAGGGTAAGGATCAGCATTTCCACACTACTCAGAGAATTTTTATTTTCAGGGATGGATTTTTAGCCCAATCCAAGTTGAAGAAAAGTGGTTTCGTGAAAATCGCAGAAAATTTTTTTTCAGAAACTCCGGGGTGCCTGGAGGTCGCGGTGCACCACGTGACAGTTGTATTCCAAAACTGAGTCACTCAGGTCACACGAATACCCAAGCATGCTTGAAACTCATTCAAATGCAAGTGCTTCTATCTGTTTCCATGATTGTTTCCCGCTCATTCCTTTTGGTTTGGGGAACATGTCAAAATCCCATGCCCAGAGAACTTCACATAGAGTTCGCGGAAATGCTCAGTGGACACCCCAGGTAGGGTAAGGATCAGCATTTCCACACTACTCAGAGAATTTTTATTTTCAGGGATGGATTTTTAGCCCAAATCAAGTTGAAGAAAAGTGGTTTCGTGAAAATCGCAGAAAATTTTTTTTCAGAAACTCCGGGGTGCCTGGAGGTCGCGGTGCACCACGCGACAGTTGTATTCCAAAACTGAGTCACTCAGATCACACGAATACCCAAGCATCCTTGAAACTCATTCAAATGCAAGTGCTTCTATCTGTTGTTTTGATTGTTTCCCACTCATTCCTTTTGGGTTGGGGAACATGTCAAAATCCCATGCCCAGAGAACTTCAGATAGAGTTCGCGGAAATGCTCAGTGGACACCCCAGGTAGGGTAAGGATCAGCATTTCCACACTACTCAGAGAATTTTTATTTTCAGGGATGGATTTTTAGCCCAAACCAAGTTGAAGAAAAGTGGTTTCGTGAAAATCGCAGAAAATTTTTTTTCAGAAACTCCGGGGTGCCTGGAGGTCGCGGTGCACCACGCGACAGTTGTATTCCAAAACTGAGTTACTCAGATCACACGAGTACCCAAGCATCCTTGAAACTCATTCAAATGCAAGTGCTTCTATCTGTTGTCTTGATTGTTTCCCACTCATTCCTTTTGGGTTGGGGAACATGTCAAAATCCCATGCCCAGAGAACTTCACATAGAGTTCGCGGAAATGCTCAGTGGACACCCCAGGTAGGGTAAGGATCAGCATTTCCACACTACTCAGAGAATTTTTATTTTCAGGGATGGATTTTTAGCCCAATCCAAGTTGAAGAAAAGTGGTTTCGTGAAAATCGCAGAAAATTTTTTTTCAGAAACTCCGGGGTGCCTGGAGGTCGCGGTGCACCACGTGACAGTTGTATTCCAAAACTGAGTCACTCAGGTCACACGAATACCCAAGCATGCTTGAAACTCATTCAAATGCAAGTGCTTCTATCTGTTTCCATGATTGTTTCCCGCTCATTCCTTTTGGTTTGGGGAACATGTCAAAATCCCATGCCCAGAGAACTTCACATAGAGTTCGCGGAAATGCTCAGTGGACACCCCAGGTAGGGTAAGGATCAGCATTTCCACACTACTCAGAGAATTTTTATTTTCAGGGATGGATTTTTAGCCCAAATCAAGTTGAAGAAAAGTGGTTTCGTGAAAATCGCAGAAAATTTTTTTTCAGAAACTCCGGGGTGCCTGGAGATCGCGGTGCACCACGCGACAGTTGTATTCCAAAACTGAGTCACTCAGATCACACGAATACCCAAGCATGCTTGAAACTCATTCAAATGCAAGTGCTTCTATCTGTTGTCTTGATTGTTTCCCACTCATTCCTTTTGGGTTGGGGAACATGTCAAAATCCCATGCCCAGAGAACTTCAGATAGAGTTCGCGGAAATGCTCAGTGGACACCCCAGGTAGGGTAAGGATCAGCATTTCCACACTACTCAGAGAATTTTTATTTTCAGGGATGGATTTTTAGCCCAATCCAAGTTGAAGAAAAGTGGTTTCGTGAAAATCGCAGAAAATTTTTTTTCAGAAACTCCGGGGTGCCTGGAGGTCGCGGTGCACCACGCGACAGTTGTATTCTAAAACTGAGTCACTCAGATCACGAGAATACCCAAGCATCCTTGAAACTCATTCAAATGCAAGTGCTTCTATCTGTTGTCTTGATTGTTTCCCACTCATTCCTTTTGGGTTGGGGAACATGTCAAAATCCCATGCCCAGAGAACTTCAGATAGAGTTCGCGGAAATGCTCAGTGGACACCCCAGGTAGGGTAAGGATCAGCATTTCCACACTACTCAGAGAATTTTTATTTTCAGGGATGGATTTTTAGCCCAAACCAAGTTGAAGAAAAGTGGTTTCGTGAAAATCGCAGAAAATTTTTTTTCAGAAACTCCGGGGTGCCTGGAGTTCGCGGTGCACCACGTGACAGTTGTATTCCAAAACTGAGTCACTCAGGTCACACGAATACCCAAGCATGCTTGAAACTCATTCAAATGCAAGTGCTTCTATCTGTTTCCATGATTGTTTCCCGCTCATTCCTTTTGGTTTGGGGAACATGTCAAAATCCCATGCCCAGAGAACTTCACCTAGAGTTCGCGGAAATGCTCAGTGGAAACCCCAGGTAGGGTAAGGATCAGCATTTCCACACTACTCAGAGAATTTTTATTTTCAGGGATGGATTTTTAGCCCAAATCAAGTTGAAGAAAAGTGGTTTCGTGAAAATCGCAGAAAATTTTTTTTCAGAAACTCCGGGGTGCCTGGAGGTCGCGGTGCACCACGCGACAGTTGTATTCCAAAACTGAGTCACTCAGATCACACGAATACCCAAGCATGCTTGAAACTCATTCAAATGCAAGTGCTTCTATCTGTTGTCTTGATTGTTTCCCACTCATTCCTTTTGGGTTGGGGAACATGTCAAAATCCCATGCCCAGAGAACTTCAGATAGAGTTCGCGGAAATGCTCAGTGGACACCCCAGGTAGGGTAAGGATCAGCATTTCCACACTACTCAGAGAATTTTTATTTTCAGGGATGGATTTTTAGCCCAAACCAAGTTGAAGAAAAGTGGTTTCGTGAAAATCGCAGAAAATTTTTTTTCAGAAACTCCGGGGTGCCTGGAGGTCGCGGTGCACCACGCGACAGTTGTATTCCAAAACTGAGTCACTCAGATCACGAGAATACCCAAGCATGCTTGAAACTCATTCAAATGCAAGTGCTTCTATCTGTTTCCATGATTGTTTCCCGCTCATTCCTTCTCGTTTGGGGAACATGTCAAAATCCCATGCCCAGAGAACTTCACATAGAGTTGCGGAAATGCTCAGTGGACACCCCAGGTAGGGTAAGGATCAGAATTTCCACACTACTCAGAGAATTTTTATTTTCAGGGATGGATTTTTAGCCCAATCCAAGTTGAAGAAAAGTGGTTTCGTGAGAATCGCAGAAAATTTTTTTTCAGAAACTCCGGGGTGCCTGGAGGTCGCGGTGCACCACGCGACAGTTGTATTCCAAAACTGAGTCACTCAGATTACACGAATACCCAAGCATGCTTGAAACTCATTCAAATGCAAGTGCTTCTATCTGTTGTCTTGATTGTTTCCCACTCATTCCTTTTGGGTTGGGGAACATGTCAAAATCCCATGCCCAGAGAACTTCACTTAGAGTTCGCGGAAATGCTCAGTGGACACCCCAGGTAGGGTAAGGATCAGCATTTCCACACTACTCAGAGAATTTTTATTTTCAGGGATGGATTTTTAGCCCAAATCAAGTTGAAGAAAAGTGGTTTCGTGAAAATCGCAGAAATTTTTTTTTCAGAAACTCCGGGGTGCCTGGAGGTCGCGGTGCACCACGCGACGGTTGTATTCCAAAACTGAGTCACTCAGATCACACGAGTACCCAAGCATCCTTGAAACTCATTCAAATGCAAGTGCTTCTATCTGTTGTCTTGATTGTTTCCCACTCATTCCTTTTGGGTTGGGGAACATGTCAAAATCCCATGCCCAGAGAACTTCACATAGAGTTCGCGGAAATGCTCAGTGGACACCCCAGGTAGGGTAAGGATCAGCATTTCCACACTACTCAGAGAATTTTTATTTTCAGGGATGGATTTTTAGCCCAATCCAAGTTGAAGAAAAGTGGTTTCGTGAAAATCGCAGAAAATTTTTTTTCAGAAACTCCGGGGTGCCTGGAGGTCGCGGTGCACCACGCGACGGTTGTATTCCAAAACTGAGTCACTCAGATCACACGAGTACCCAAGCATCCTTGAAACTCATTCAAATGCAAGTGCTTCTATCTGTTGTCTTGATTGTTTCCCACTCAATCCTTTTGGGTTGGGGAACATGTCAAAATCCAATGCCCAGAGAACTTCAGATAGAGTTCGCGGAAATGCTCAGTGGACACCCCAGGTAGGGTAAGGATCAGCATTTTCACACTACTCAGAGAATTTTTATTTTCAGGGATGGATTTTTAGCCCAAATCAAGTTGAAGAAAAGTGGTTTTGTGAAAATCGCAGAAAATTTTTTTTCAGAAACTCCGGGGTGCCTGGAGGTCGCGGTGCACCACACGACGGTTGTATTCCAAAACTGAGTCACTCAGATCACACGAGTACCCAAGCATCCTTGAAACTCATTCAAATGCAAGTGCTTCTATCTGTTGTCTTGATTGTTTCCCACTCATTCCTTTTGGGTTGGGGAACATGTCAAAATCCCATGCCCAGAGAACTTCACATAGAGTTCGCGGAAATGCTCAGTGGACACCCCAGGTAGGGTAAGGATCAGCATTTCCACACTACTCAGAGAATTTTTATTTTCAGGGATGGATTTTTACCCAAATCAAGTTGAAGAAAAGTGGTTTCGTGAAAATCGCAGAAAATTTTTTTTCAGAAACTCCGGGGTGCCTGGAGGTCGCGGTGCACCACGCGACAGTTGTATTCCAAAACTGAGTCACTCAGATCACACGAATACCCAAGCATGCTTGAAACTCATTCAAATGCAAGTGCTTCTATCTGTGTCCATGATTGTTTCCCGCTCATTCCTTTTCGTTTGGGGAACATGTCAAAATCCCATGCCCAGAGAACTTCACATAGAGTTCGCGGAAATGCTCAGTGGACACCCCAGGTAGGGTAAGGATCAGCATTTCCACACTACTCAGAGAATTTTTATTTTCAGGGATGGATTTTTAGCCCAATCCAAGTTGAAGAAAAGTGGTTTCGTGAAAATCGCAGAAAATTTTTTTTCAGAAACTCCGGGGTGCCTGGAGGTCGCGGTGCACCACGCGACGGTTGTATTCCAAAACTGAGTCACTCAGATCACACGAGTACCCAAGCATCCTTGAAACTCATTCAAATGCAAGTGCTTCTATCTGTTGTCTTGATTGTTTCCCACTCATTCCTTTTGGGTTGGGGAACATGTCAAAATCCCATGCCCAGAGAACTTCACATAGAGTTCGCGGAAATGCTCAGTGGACACCCCAGGTAGGGTAAGGATCAGCATTTCCACACTACTCAGAGAATTTTTATTTTCAGGGATGGATTTTTAGCCCAAATCAAGTTGAAGAAAAGTGGTTTCGTGAAAATCGCAGAAAATTTTTTTTCAGAAACTCCGGGGTGCCTGGAGGTCGCGGTGCACCACGCGACAGTTGTATTCCAAAACTGAGTCACTCAGATCACACGAATAACCAAGCATGCTTGAAACTCATTCAAATGCAAGTGCTTCTATCTGTTTCCATGATTGTTTCCCGCTCATTCCTTCTCGTTTGGGGAACATGTCAAAATCCCATGCCCAGAGAACTTCACATAGAGTTCGCGGAAATGCTCAGTGGACACCCCAGGTAGGGTAAGGATCAGAATTTCCACACTACTCAGAGAATTTTTATTTTCAGGGATGGATTTTTAGCCCAATCCAAGTTGAAGAAAAGTGGTTTCGTGAGAATCGCAGAAAATTTTTTTTCAGAAACTCCGGGGTGCCTGGAGGTCGCGGTGCACCACGCGACAGTTGTATTCCAAAACTTAGTCACTCAGATCACACGAGTACCCAAGCATGCTTGAAACTCATTCAAATGCAAGTGCTTCTATCTGTTGTCTTGATTGTTTCCCACTCATTCCTTTTGGGTTGGGGAACATGTCAAAATCCCATGCCCAGAGAACTTCACATAGAGTTCGCGGAAATGCTCAGTGGACACCCCAGGTAGGGTAAGGATCAGCATTTCCACACTACTCAGAGAATTTTTATTTTCAGGGATGGATTTTTAGCCCAAATCAAGTTGAAGAAAAGTGGTTTCGTGAAAATCGCAGAAATTTTTTTTTCAGAAACTCCGGGGTGCCTGGAGGTCGCGGTGCACCACGCGACAGTTGTATTCCAAAACTGAGTCACTGAGATCACACGAGTACCCAAGCATCCTTGAAACTCATTCAAATGCAAGTGCTTCTATCTGTTGTTTTGATTGTTTCCCACTCATTCCTTTTGGGTTGGGGAACATGTCAAAATCCCATGCCCAGAGAACTTCAGATAGAGTTCGCGGAAATGCTCAGTGGACACCCCAGGTAGGGTAAGGATCAGCATTTTCACACTACTCAGAGAATTTTCATTTTCAGGGATGGATTTTTAGCCCAAATCAAGTTGAAGAAAAGTGGTTTCGTGAAAATCGCAGAAAATTTTTTTTCAGAAACTCCGGGGTGCCTGGAGGTCGCGGTGCACCACACGACGGTTGTATTCCAAAACTGAGTCACTCAGATCACACGAGTACCCAAGCATCCTTGAAACTCATTCAAATGCAAGTGCTTCTATCTGTTGTCTTGATTGTTTCCCACTCATATCTTTTGGGTTGGGGAACATGTCAAAATCCCATGCCCAGAGAACTTCACATAGAGTTCGCGGAAATGCTCAGTGGACACCCCAGGTAGGGTAAGGATCAGCATTTCCACACTACTCAGAGAATTTTTATTTTCAGGGATGGATTTTTACCCAAATCAAGTTGAAGAAAAGTGGTTTCGTGAAAATCGCAGAAAATTTTTTTTCAGAAACTCCGGGGTGCCTGGAGGTCGCGGTGCACCACGCGACAGTTGTATTCCAAAACTGAGTCACTCAGATCACACGAATACCCAAGCATGCTTGAAACTCATTCAAATGCAAGTGCTTCTATCTGTGTCCATGATTGTTTCCCGCTCATTCCTTTTCGTTTGGGGAACATGTCAAAATCCCATGCCCAGAGAACTTCACATAGAGTTCGCGGAAATGCTCAGTGGACACCCCAGGTAGGGTAAGGATCAGCATTTCCACACTACTCAGAGAATTTTTATTTTCAGGGATGGATTTTTAGCCCAATCCAAGTTGAAGAAAAGTGGTTTCGTGAAAATCGCAGAAAATTTTTTTTCAGAAACTCCGGGGTGCCTGGAGGTCGCGGTGCACCACGCGACGGTTGTATTCCAAAACTGAGTCACTCAGATCACACGAGTACCCAAGCATCCTTGAAACTCATTCAAATGCAAGTGCTTCTATCTGTTGTCTTGATTGTTTCCCACTCATTCCTTTTGGGTTGGGGAACATGTCAAAATCCCATGCCCAGAGAACTTCACATAGAGTTCGCGGAAATGCTCAGTGGACACCCCAGGTAGGGTAAGGATCAGCATTTCCACACTACTCAGAGAATTTTTATTTTCAGGGATGGATTTTTAGCCCAAATCAAGTTGAAGAAAAGTGGTTTCGTGAAAATCGCAGAAAATTTTTTTTCAGAAACTCCGGGGTGCCTGGAGGTCGCGGTGCACCACGCGACAGTTGTATTCCAAAACTGAGTCACTCAGATCACACGAATAACCAAGCATGCTTGAAACTCATTCAAATGCAAGTGCTTCTATCTGTTTCCATGATTGTTTCCCGCTCATTCCTTCTCGTTTGGGGAACATGTCAAAATCCCATGCCCAGAGAACTTCACATAGAGTTCGCGGAAATGCTCAGTGGACACCCCAGGTAGGGTAAGGATCAGAATTTCCACACTACTCAGAGAATTTTTATTTTCAGGGATGGATTTTTAGCCCAATCCAAGTTGAAGAAAAGTGGTTTCGTGAGAATCGCAGAAAATTTTTTTTCAGAAACTCCGGGGTGCCTGGAGGTCGCGGTGCACCACGCGACAGTTGTATTCCAAAACTGAGTCACTCAGATCACACGAGTACCCAAGCATGCTTGAAACTCATTCAAATGCAAGTGCTTCTATCTGTTGTCTTGATTGTTTCCCACTCATTCCTTTTGGGTTGGGGAACATGTCAAAATCCCATGCCCAGAGAACTTCACATAGAGTTCGCGGAAATGCTCAGTGGACACCTCAGGTAGGGTAAGGATCAGCATTTCCACACTACTCAGAGAATTTTTATTTTCAGGGATGGATTTTTAGCCCAAATCAAGTTGAAGAAAAGTGGTTTCGTGAAAATCGCAGAAATTTTTTTTTCAGAAACTCCGGGGTGCCTGGAGGTCGCGGTGCACCACGCGACAGTTGTATTCCAAAACTGAGTCACTGAGATCACACGAGTACCCAAGCATCCTTGAAACTCATTCAAATGCAAGTGCTTCTATCTGTTGTTTTGATTGTTTCCCACTCATTCCTTTTGGGTTGGGGAACATGTCAAAATCCCATGCCCAGAGAACTTCAGATAGAGTTCGCGGAAATGCTCAGTGGACACCCCAGGTAGGGTAAGGATCAGCATTTCCACACTACTCAGAGAATTTTTATTTTCAGGGATGGATTTTTAGCCCAAACCAAGTTGAAGAAAAGTGGTTTCGTGAAAATCGCAGAAAATTTTTTTTCAGAAACTCCGGGGTGCCTGGAGGTCGCGGTGCACCACGCGACGGTTGTATTCCAAAACTGAGTCACTCAGATCACACGAGTACCCAAGCATCCTTGAAACTCATTCAAATGCAAGTGCTTCTATCTGTTGTCTTGATTGTTTCCCACTCAATCCTTTTGGGTTGGGGAACATGTCAAAATCCAATGCCCAGAGAACTTCAGATAGAGTTCGCGGAAATGCTCAGTGGACACCCCAGGTAGGGTAAGGATCAGCATTTTCACACTACTCAGAGAATTTTCATTTTCAGGGATGGATTTTTAGCCCAAATCAAGTTGAAGAAAAGTGGTTTCGTGAAAATCGCAGAAAATTTTTTTTCAGAAACTCCGGGGTGCCTGGAGGTCGCGGTGCACCACACGACGGTTGTATTCCAAAACTGAGTCACTCAGATCACACGAGTACCCAAGCATCCTTGAAACTCATTCAAATGCAAGTGCTTCTATCTGTTGTCTTGATTGTTTCCCACTCATTCCTTTTGGGTTGGGGAACATGTCAAAATCCCATGCCCAGAGAACTTCACATAGAGTTCGCGGAAATGCTCAGTGGACACCCCAGGTAGGGTAAGGATCAGCATTTCCACACTACTCAGAGAATTTTTATTTTCAGGGATGGATTTTTACCCAAATCAAGTTGAAGAAAAGTGGTTTCGTGAAAATCGCAGAAAATTTTTTTTCAGAAACTCCGGGGTGCCTGGAGGTCGCGGTGCACCACGCGACAGTTGTATTCCAAAACTGAGTCACTCAGATCACACGAATACCCAAGCATGCTTGAAACTCATTCAAATGCAAGTGCTTCTATCTGTGTCCATGATTGTTTCCCGCTCATTCCTTTTCGTTTGGGGAACATGTCAAAATCCCATGCCCAGAGAACTTCACATAGAGTTCGCGGAAATGCTCAGTGGACACCCCAGGTAGGGTAAGGATCAGCATTTCCACACTACTCAGAGAATTTTTATTTTCAGGGATGGATTTTTAGCCCATATCAAGTTGAAGAAAAGTGGTTTCGTCAAAATCGCAGAAAATTTTTTTTCAGAAACTCCGGGGTGCCTGGAGGTCGCGGTGCACCACGCGACAGTTGTATTCCAAAACTGAGTCACTCAGATCACACGAATAACCAAGCATGCTTGAAACTCATTCAAATGCAAGTGCTTCTATCTGTTTCCATGATTGTTTCCCGCTCATTCCTTCTCGTTTGGGGAACATGTCAAAATCCCATGCCCAGAGAACTTCACATAGAGTTCGCGGAAATGCTCAGTGGACACCCCAGGTAGGGTAAGGATCAGCATTTCCACACTACTCAGAGAATTTTTATTTTCAGGGATGGATTTTTAGCCCAAACCAAGTTGAAGAAAAGTGGTTTCGTGAAAATCGCAGAAAATTTTTTTTCAGAAACTCCGGGGTGCCTGGAGGTCGCGGTGCACCACGCGACAGTTGTATTCCAAAACTGAGTCACTGAGATCACACGAGTACCCAAGCATCCTTGAAACTCATTCAAATGCAAGTGCTTCTATCTGTTGTTTTGATTGTTTCCCACTCATTCCTTTTGGGTTGGGGAACATGTCAAAATCCCATGCCCAGAGAACTTCACATAGAGTTCGCGGAAATGCTCAGTGGACACCCCAGGTAGGGTAAGGATCAGCATTTCCACACTACTCAGAGAATTTTTATTTTCAGGGATGGATTTTTAGCCCAAACCAAGTTGAAGAAAAGTGGTTTCGTGAAAATCGCAGAAAATTTTTTTTCAGAAACTCCGGGGTGCCTGGAGGTCGCGGTGCACCACGCGACGGTTGTATTCCAAAACTGAGTCACTCAGATCACACGAGTACCCAAGCATCCTTGAAACTCATTCAAATGCAAGTGCTTCTATCTGTTGTCTTGATTGTTTCCCACTCAATCCTTTTGGGTTGTGGAACATGTCAAAATCCAATGCCCAGAGAACTTCAGATAGAGTTCGCGGAAATGCTCAGTGGACACCCCAGGTAGGGTAAGGATCAGCATTTTCACACTACTCAGAGAATTTTTATTTTCAGGGATGGATTTTTAGCCCAAATCAAGTTGAAGAAAAGTGGTTTCGTGAAAATCGCAGAAAAAATTTTTTCAGAAACTCCGGGGTGCCTGGAGGTCGCGGTGCACCACGCGACGGTTGTATTCCAAAACTGAGTCACTCAGATCACACGAGTACCCAAGCATCCTTGAAACTCATTCAAATGCAAGTGCTTCTATCTGTTGTCTTGATTGTTTCCCACTCATTCCTTTTGGGTTGGGGAACATGTCAAAATCCCATGCCCAGAGAACTTCACATAGAGTTCGCGGAAATGCTCAGTGGTCACCCCAGGTAGGGTAAGGATCAGCATTTCCACACTACTCAGAGAATTTTTATTTTCAGGGATGGATTTTTAGCCCAAATCAAGTTGAAGAAAAGTGGTTTCGTGAAAATCGCAGAAAAAATTTTTTCAGAAACTCCGGGGTGCCTGGAGGTCGCGGTGCACCACGCGACAGTTGTATTCCAAAACTGAGTCACTCAGATCACACGAATAACCAAGCATGCTTGAAACTCATTCAAATGCAAGTGCTTCTATCTGTTTCCATGATTGTTTCCCGCACATTCCTTCTCGTTTGGGGAACATGTCAAAATCCCATGCCCAGAGAACTTCACATAGAGTTCGCGGAAATGCTCAGTGGACACCCCAGGTAGGGTAAGGATCAGAATTTCCACACTACTCAGAGAATTTTTATTTTCAGGGATGGATTTTTAGCCCAATCCAAGTTGAAGAAAAGTGGTTTCGTGAGAATCGCAGAAAATTTTTTTTCAGAAACTCCGGGGTGCCTGGAGGTCGCGGTGCACCACGCGACAGTTGTATTCCAAAACTGAGTCACTCAGATCACACGAATACCCAAGCATGCTTGAAACTCATTCAAATGCAAGTGCTTCTATCTGTTGTCTTGATTGTTTCCCACTCATTCCTTTTGGGTTGGGGAACATGTCAAAATCCCATGCCCAGAGAACTTCACATAGAGTTCGCGGAAATGCTCAGTGGACACCCCAGGTAGGGTAAGGATCAGCATTTCCACACTACTCAGAGAATTTTTATTTTCAGGGATGGATTTTTAGCCCAATCCAAGTTGAAGAAAAGTGGTTTCGTGAAAATCGCAGAAAATTTTTTTTCAGAAACTCCGGGGTGCCTGGAGGTCGCGGTGCACCACGCGACAGTTGTATTCCAAAACTGAGTCACTCAGATCACACGAGTACCCAAGCATCCTTGAAACTCATTCAAATGCAAGTGCTTCTATCTGTTGTTTTGATTGTTTCCCACTCATTCCTTTTGGGGTGGGGATCATGTCAAAATCCCATGCCCAGAGAACTTCAGATAGAGTTCGCGGAAATGCTCAGTGGACACCCCAGGTAGGGTAAGGATCAGCATTTCCACACTACTCAGAGAATTTTTATTTTCAGGGATTGATTTTTAGCCCAAACCAAGTTGAAGAAAAGTGGTTTCGTGAAAATCGCAGAAATTTTTTTTTCAGAAACTCCGGGGTGCCTGGAGGTCGCGGTGCACCACGCGACAGTTGTATTCCAAAACTGAGTCACTCAGATCACATGAATACCCAAGCATGCTTGAAACTCATTCAAATGCAAGTGCTTCTATCTGTTTCCATGATTGTTTCCCGCTCCTTCCTTTTGGTTTGGGGAACATGTCAAAATCCCATGCCCAGAGAACTTCACATAGAATTCGCGGAAATGCTCAGTGGACACCCCAGGTAGGGTAAGGATCAGCATTTCCACACTACTCAGAGAATTTTTATTTTCAGGGATGGATTTTTAGCCCAAACCAAGTTGAAGAAAAGTGGTTTCGTGAAAATCGCAGAAAATTTTTTTTCAGAAACTCCGGGGTGCCTGGAGGTCGCGGTCCACCACGCGACGGTTGTATTCCAAAACTGAGTCACTCAGATCACACGAGTACCCAAGCATCCTTGAAACTCATTCAAATGCAAGTGCTTCTATCTGTTGTCTTGATTGTTTCCCACTCATTCCTTTTGGGTTGGGGAACATGTCAAAATCCCATGCCCAGAGAACTTCAGATAGAGTTCGCGGAAATGCTCAGTGGACACCCCAGGTAGGGTAAGGATCAGCATTTCCACACTACTCAGAGAATTTTTATTTTCAGGGATGGATTTTTAGCCCAAACCAAGTTGAAGAAAAGTGGTTTCGTGAAAATCGCAGAAAATTTTTTTTCAGAATCTCCGGGGTGCCTGGAGGTCGCGGTGCACCACGCGACAGTTGTATTCCAAAACTGAGTCACTCAGATCACGAGAATACCCAAGCATGCTTGAAACTCATTCAAATGCAAGTGCTTCTATCTGTTTCCATGATTGTTTCCCGCTCATTCCTTCTCGTTTGGGGAACATGTCAAAATCCCATGCCCAGAGAACTTCACATAGAGTTGCGGAAATGCTCAGTGGACACCCCAGGTAGGGTAAGGATCAGAATTTCCACACTACTCAGAGAATTTTTATTTTCAGGGATGGATTTTTAGCCCATTCCAAGTTGAAGAAAAGTGGTTTCGTGAGAATCGCAGAAAAATTTTTTTCAGAAACTACGGGGTGCCTGGAGGTCGCGGTGCACCACGCGACAGTTGTATTCCAAAACTGAGTCACTCAGATTACACGAATACCCAAGCATGCTTGAAACTCATTCAAATGCAAGTGCTTCTATCTGTTGTCTTGATTGTTTCCCACTCATTCCTTTTGGGTTGGGGAACATGTCAAAATCCCATGCCCAGAGAACTTCACATAGAGTTCGCGGAAATGCTCAGTGGACACCCCAGGTAGGGTAAGGATCAGCATTTCCACACTACTCAGAGAATTTTTATTTTCAGGGATGGATTTTTAGCCCAAATCAAGTTGAAGAAAAGTGGTTTCGTGAAAATCGCAGAAATTTTTTTTTCAGAAACTCCGGGGTGCCTGGAGGTCGCGGTGCACCACGCGACAGTTGTATTCCAAAACTGAGTCACTCAGATCACACGAATACCCAAGCATGCTTGAAACTCATTCAAATGCAAGTGCTTCTATCTGTGTCCATGATTGTTTCCCGCTCATTCCTTTTCGTTTGGGGAACATGTCAAAATCCCATGCCCAGAGAACTTCACATAGAGTTCGCGGAAATGCTCAGTGGACACCCCAGGTATGGTAAGGATCAGCATTTCCACACTACTCAGAGAATTTTTATTTTCAGGGATGGATTTTTAGCCCAATCCAAGTTGAAGAAAAGTGGTTTCGTGAAAATCGCAGAAAATTTTTTTTCAGAAACTCCGGGGTGCCTGGAGGTCGCGGTGCACCACGCGACAGTTGTATTCCAAAACTGAGTCACTCAGATCACACGAGTACCCAAGCATCCTTGAAACTCATTCAAATGCAAGTGCTTCTATCTGTTGTCTTGATTGTTTCCCACTCAATCCTTTTGGGTTGGGGAACATGTCAAAATCCCATGCCCAGAGAACTTCACATAGAGTTCGCGGAAATGCTCAGTGGACACCCCAGGTAGGGTATGGATCAGCATTTCCACACTACTCAGAGAATTTTTATTTTCAGGGATGGATTTTTAGCCCAAACCAAGTTGAAGAAAAGAGGTTTCGTGAAAATCGCAGAAAATTTTTTTTCAGAAACTCCGGGGTGCCTGGAGGTCGCGGTGCACCACGCGACAGTTGTATTCCAAAACTGAGTCACTCAGATCACGAGAATACCCAAGCATGCTTGAAACTCATTCAAATGCAAGTGCTTCTATCTGTTTCCATGATTGTTTCCCGCTCATTCCTTCTCGTTTGGGGAACATGTCAAAATCCCATGCCCAGAGAACTTCACATAGAGTTGCGGAAATGCTCAGTGGACACCCCAGGTAGGGTAAGGATCAGAATTTCCACACTACTCAGAGAATTTTTATTTTCAGGGATGGATTTTTAGCCCAATCCAAGTTGAAGAAAAGTGGTTTCGTGAGAATCGCAGAAAATTTTTTTTCAGAAACTCCGGGGTGCCTGGAGGTCGCGGTGCACCACGCGACAGTTGTATTCCAAAACTGAGTCACTCAGCTTACACGAATACCCAAGCATGCTTGAAACTCATTCAAATTCAAGTGCTTCTATCTGTTGTCTTGATTGTTTCCCACTCATTCCTTTTGGGTTGGAGAACATGTCAAAATCCCATGCCCAGAGAACTTCACATAGAGTTCGCGGAAATGCTCAGTGGACACCCCAGGTAGGGTAAGGATCAGCATTTCCACACTACTCAGAGAATTTTTATTTTCAGGGATGGATTTTTAGCCCAAATCAAGTTGAAGAAAAGTGGTTTCGTGAAAATCGCAGAAATTTTTTTTTCAGAAACTCCGGGGTGCCTGGAGGTCGCGGTGCACCACGCAACAGTTGTATTCCAAAACTGAGTCACTCAGATCACACGAATACCCAAGCATGCTTGAAACTCATTCAAATTCAAGTGCTTCTATCTGTGTCCATGATTGTTTCCCGCTCATTCCTTTTCGTTTGGGGAACATGTCAAAATCCCATGCCCAGAGAACTTCACATAGAGTTCGCGGAAATGCTCAGTGGACACCCCAGGTAGGGTAAGGATCAGCATTTCCACACTACTCAGAGAATTTTTATTTTCAGGGATGGATTTTTAGCCCAATCCAAGTTGAAGAAAAGTGGTTTCGTGAAAATCGCAGAAAATTTTTTTTCAGAAACTCCGGGGTGCCTGGAGGTCGCGGTGCACCACGCGACAGTTGTATTCCAAAACTGAGTCACTCAGATCACACGAGTACCCAAGCATCCTTGAAACTCATTCAAATGCAAGTGCTTCTATCTGTTGTCTTGATTGTTTCCCACTCATTCCTTTTGGGTTGGGGAACATGTCAAAATCCCATGCCCAGAGAACTTCAGATGGAGTTCGCGGAAATGCTCAGTGGACACCCCAGGTAGGGTAAGGATCAGCATTTTCACACTACTCAGAGAATTTTTATTTTCAGGGATGGATTTTTAGCCCAAATCAAGTTGAAGAAAAGTGGTTTCGTGAAAATCGCAGAAAATTTTTTTTCAGAAACTCCGGGGTGCCTGGAGGTCGCGGTGCACCACGCGACAGTTGTATTCCAAAACTGAGTCACTCAGATCACACGAATAACCAAGCATGCTTGAAACTCATTCAAATGCAAGTGCTTCTATCTGTTTCCATGATTGTTTCCCGCTCATTCCTTCTCGTTTGGGGAACATGTCAAAATCCCATGCCCAGAGAACTTCACATAGAGTTCGCGGAAATGCTCAGTGGACACCCCAGGTAGGGTAAGGATCAGAATTTCCACACTACTCAGAGAATTTTTATTTTCAGGGATGGATTTTTAGCCCAATCCAAGTTGAAGAAAAGTGGTTTCGTGAGAATCGCAGAAAATTTTTTTTCAGAAACTCCGGGGTGCCTGGAGGTCGCGGTGCACCACGCGACAGTTGTATTCCAAAACTGAGTCACTCAGATCACACGAATACCCAAGCATGCTTGAAACTCATTCAAATGCAAGTGCTTCTATCTGTTGTCTTGATTGTTTCCCACTCATTCCTTTTGGGTTGGGGAACATGTCAAAATCCCATGCCCAGAGAACTTCACATAGAGTTCGCGGAAATGCTCAGTGGACACCCCAGGTAGGGTAAGGATCAGCATTTCCACACTACTCAGAGAATTTTTATTTTCAGGGATGGATTTTTAGCCCAATCCAAGTTGAAGAAAAGTGGTTTCGTGAAAATCGCAGAAAATTTTTTTTCAGAAACTCCGGGGTGCCTGGAGGTCGCGGTGCACCACGCGACAGTTGTATTCCAAAACTGAGTCACTCAGATCAAACGAGTACCCAAGCATCCTTGAAACTCATTCAAATGCAAGTGCTTCTATCTGTTGTCTTGATTGTTTCCCCCT
This sequence comes from Lepisosteus platostomus, assembly GCF_059453375.1. Classification (NCBI taxonomy): domain Eukaryota; kingdom Metazoa; phylum Chordata; class Actinopteri; order Semionotiformes; family Lepisosteidae; genus Lepisosteus; species Lepisosteus platostomus. The sequence goes on along the minus strand of NC_142611.1, from coordinate 83,027,567 downwards.
CATTCCTTTTGGGTTGGGGAACATGTCAAAATCCCATGCCCAGAGAACTTCACATAGAGTTCGCGGAAATGCTCAGTGGACACCCCAGGTAGGGTAAGGATCAGCATTTCCACACTACTCAGAGAATTTTTATTTTCAGGGATGGATTTTTAGCCCAAACCAAGTTGAAGAAAAGAGGTTTCGTGAAAATCGCAGAAAATTTTTTTTCAGAAACTCCGGGGTGCCTGGAGGTCGCGGTGCACCACGCGACAGTTGTATTCCAAAACTGAGTCACTCAGATCACGAGAATACCCAAGCATGCTTGAAACTCATTCAAATGCAAGTGCTTCTATCTGTTTCCATGATTGTTTCCCGCTCATTCCTTCTCGTTTGGGGAACATGTCAAAATCCCATGCCCAGAGAACTTCACATAGAGTTGCGGAAATGCTCAGTGGACACCCCAGGTAGGGTAAGGATCAGAATTTCCACACTACTCAGAGAATTTTTATTTTCAGGGATGGATTTTTAGCCCAATCCAAGTTGAAGAAAAGTGGTTTCGTGAGAATCGCAGAAAATTTTTTTTCAGAAACTCCGGGGTGCCTGGAGGTCGCGGTGCACCACGCGACAGTTGTATTCCAAAACTGAGTCACTCAGATTACACGAATACCCAAGCATGCTTGAAACTCATTCAAATGCAAGTGCTTCTATCTGTTGTCTTGATTGTTTCCCACTCATTCCTTTTGGGTTGGGGAACATGTCAAAATCCCATGCCCAGAGAACTTCACATAGAGTTCGCGGAAATGCTCAGTGGACACCCCAGGTAGGGTAAGGATCAGCATTTCCACACTACTCAGAGAATTTTTATTTTCAGGGATGGATTTTTAGCCCAAATCAAGTTGAAGAAAAGTGGTTTCGTGAAAATCGCAGAAATTTTTTTTTCAGAAACTCCGGGGTGCCTGGAGGTCGCGGTGCACCACGCAACAGTTGTATTCCAAAACTGAGTCACTCAGATCACACGAATACCCAAGCATGCTTGAAACTCATTCAAATGCAAGTGCTTCTATCTGTGTCCATGATTGTTTCCCGCTCATTCCTTTTCGTTTGGGGAACATGTCAAAATCCCATGCCCAGAGAACTTCACATAGAGTTCGCGGAAATGCTCAGTGGACACCCCAGGTAGGGTAAGGATCAGCATTTCCACACTACTCAGAGAATTTTTATTTTCAGGGATGGATTTTTAGCCCAATCCAAGTTGAAGAAAAGTGGTTTCGTGAAAATCGCAGAAAATTTTTTTTCAGAAACTCCGGGGTGCCTGGAGGTCGCGGTGCACCACGCGACAGTTGTATTCCAAAACTGAGTCACTCAGATCACACGAGTACCCAAGCATCCTTGAAACTCATTCAAATGCAAGTGCTTCTATCTGTTGTCTTGATTGTTTCCCACTCATTCCTTTTGGGTTGGGGAACATGTCAAAATCCCATGCCCAGAGAACTTCAGATAGAGTTCGCGGAAATGCTCAGTGGACACCCCAGGTAGGGTAAGGATCAGCATTTCCACACTACTCAGAGAATTTTTATTTTCAGGGATTGATTTTTAGCCCAAACCAAGTTGAAGAAAAGTGGTTTCGTGAAAATCGCAGAAATTTTTTTTTCAGAAACTCCGGGGTGCCTGGAGGTCGCGGTGCACCACGCGACAGTTGTATTCCAAAACTGAGTCACTCAGATCACATGAATACCCAAGCATGCTTGAAACTCATTCAAATGCAAGTGCTTCTATCTGTTTCCATGATTGTTTCCCGCTCCTTCCTTTTGGTTTGGGGAACATGTCAAAATCCCATGCCCAGAGAACTTCACATAGAATTCGCGGAAATGCTCAGTGGACACCCCAGGTAGGGTAAGGATCAGCATTTCCACACTACTCAGAGAATTTTTATTTTCAGGGATGGATTTTTAGCCCAAACCAAGTTGAAGAAAAGTGGTTTCGTGAAAATCGCAGAAAATTTTTTTTCAGAAACTCCGGGGTGCCTGGAGGTCGCGGTCCACCACGCGACGGTTGTATTCCAAAACTGAGTCACTCAGATCACACGAGTACCCAAGCATCCTTGAAACTCATTCAAATGCAAGTGCTTCTATCTGTTGTCTTGATTGTTTCCCACTCATTCCTTTTGGGTTGGGGAACATGTCAAAATCCCATGCCCAGAGAACTTCAGATAGAGTTCGCGGAAATGCTCAGTGGACACCCCAGGTAGGGTAAGGATCAGCATTTCCACACTACTCAGAGAATTTTTATTTTCAGGGATGGATTTTTAGCCCAAACCAAGTTGAAGAAAAGTGGTTTCGTGAAAATCGCAGAAAATTTTTTTTCAGAATCTCCGGGGTGCCTGGAGGTCGCGGTGCACCACGCGACAGTTGTATTCCAAAACTGAGTCACTCAGATCACGAGAATACCCAAGCATGCTTGAAACTCATTCAAATGCAAGTGCTTCTATCTGTTTCCATGATTGTTTCCCGCTCATTCCTTCTCGTTTGGGGAACATGTCAAAATCCCATGCCCAGAGAACTTCACATAGAGTTGCGGAAATGCTCAGTGGACACCCCAGGTAGGGTAAGGATCAGAATTTCCACACTACTCAGAGAATTTTTATTTTCAGGGATGGATTTTTAGCCCAATCCAAGTTGAAGAAAAGTGGTTTCGTGAGAATCGCAGAAAAATTTTTTTCAGAAACTCCGGGGTGCCTGGAGGTCGCGGTGCACCACGCGACAGTTGTATTCCAAAACTGAGTCACTCAGATTACACGAATACCCAAGCATGCTTGAAACTCATTCAAATGCAAGTGCTTCTATCTGTTGTCTTGATTGTTTCCCACTCATTCCTTTTGGGTTGGGGAACATGTCAAAATCCCATGCCCAGAGAACTTCACATAGAGTTCGCGGAAATGCTCAGTGGACACCCCAGGTAGGGTAAGGATCAGCATTTCCACACTACTCAGAGAATTTTTATTTTCAGGGATGGATTTTTAGCCCAAATCAAGTTGAAGAAAAGTGGTTTCGTGAAAATCGCAGAAATTTTTTTTTCAGAAACTCCGGGGTGCCTGGAGGTCGCGGTGCACCACGCGACAGTTGTATTCCAAAACTGAGTCACTCAGATCACACGAATACCCAAGCATGCTTGAAACTCATTCAAATGCAAGTGCTTCTATCTGTGTCCATGATTGTTTCCCGCTCATTCCTTTTCGTTTGGGGAACATGTCAAAATCCCATGCCCAGAGAACTTCACATAGAGTTCGCGGAAATGCTCAGTGGACACCCCAGGTATGGTAAGGATCAGCATTTCCACACTACTCAGAGAATTTTTATTTTCAGGGATGGATTTTTAGCCCAATCCAAGTTGAAGAAAAGTGGTTTCGTGAAAATCGCAGAAAATTTTTTTTCAGAAACTCCGGGGTGCCTGGAGGTCGCGGTGCACCACGCGACAGTTGTATTCCAAAACTGAGTCACTCAGATCACACGAGTACCCAAGCATCCTTGAAACTCATTCAAATGCAAGTGCTTCTATCTGTTGTCTTGATTGTTTCCCACTCAATCCTTTTGGGTTGGGGAACATGTCAAAATCCCATGCCCAGAGAACTTCACATAGAGTTCGCGGAAATGCTCAGTGGACACCCCAGGTAGGGTATGGATCAGCATTTCCACACTACTCAGAGAATTTTTATTTTCAGGGATGGATTTTTAGCCCAAACCAAGTTGAAGAAAAGAGGTTTCGTGAAAATCGCAGAAAATTTTTTTTCAGAAACTCCGGGGTGCCTGGAGGTCGCGGTGCACCACGCGACAGTTGTATTCCAAAACTGAGTCACTCAGATCACGAGAATACCCAAGCATGCTTGAAACTCATTCAAATGCAAGTGCTTCTATCTGTTTCCATGATTGTTTCCCGCTCATTCCTTCTCGTTTGGGGAACATGTCAAAATCCCATGCCCAGAGAACTTCACATAGAGTTGCGGAAATGCTCAGTGGACACCCCAGGTAGGGTAAGGATCAGAATTTCCACACTACTCAGAGAATTTTTATTTTCAGGGATGGATTTTTAGCCCAATCCAAGTTGAAGAAAAGTGGTTTCGTGAGAATCGCAGAAAATTTTTTTTCAGAAACTCCGGGGTGCCTGGAGGTCGCGGTGCACCACGCGACAGTTGTATTCCAAAACTGAGTCACTCAGCTTACACGAATACCCAAGCATGCTTGAAACTCATTCAAATTCAAGTGCTTCTATCTGTTGTCTTGATTGTTTCCCACTCATTCCTTTTGGGTTGGGGAACATGTCAAAATCCCATGCCCAGAGAACTTCACATAGAGTTCGCGGAAATGCTCAGTGGACACCCCAGGTAGGGTAAGGATCAGCATTTCCACACTACTCAGAGAATTTTTATTTTCAGGGATGGATTTTTAGCCCAAATCAAGTTGAAGAAAAGTGGTTTCGTGAAAATCGCAGAAATTTTTTTTTCAGAAACTCCGGGGTGCCTGGAGGTCGCGGTGCACCACGCAACAGTTGTATTCCAAAACTGAGTCACTCAGATCACACGAATACCCAAGCATGCTTGAAACTCATTCAAATGCAAGTGCTTCTATCTGTGTCCATGATTGTTTCCCGCTCATTCCTTTTCGTTTGGGGAACATGTCAAAATCCCATGCCCAGAGAACTTCACATAGAGTTCGCGGAAATGCTCAGTGGACACCCCAGGTAGGGTAAGGATCAGCATTTCCACACTACTCAGAGAATTTTTATTTTCAGGGATGGATTTTTAGCCCAATCCAAGTTGAAGAAAAGTGGTTTCGTGAAAATCGCAGAAAATTTTTTTTCAGAAACTCCGGGGTGCCTGGAGGTCGCGGTGCACCACGCGACAGTTGTATTCCAAAACTGAGTCACTCAGATCACACGAGTACCCAAGCATCCTTGAAACTCATTCAAATGCAAGTGCTTCTATCTGTTGTCTTGATTGTTTCCCACTCATTCCTTTTGGGTTGGGGAACATGTCAAAATCCCATGCCCAGAGAACTTCAGATGGAGTTCGCGGAAATGCTCAGTGGACACCCCAGGTAGGGTAAGGATCAGCATTTTCACACTACTCAGAGAATTTTTATTTTCAGGGATGGATTTTTAGCCCAAATCAAGTTGAAGAAAAGTGGTTTCGTGAAAATCGCAGAAAATTTTTTTTCAGAAACTCCGGGGTGCCTGGAGGTCGCGGTGCACCACGCGACAGTTGTATTCCAAAACTGAGTCACTCAGATCACACGAATAACCAAGCATGCTTGAAACTCATTCAAATGCAAGTGCTTCTATCTGTTTCCATGATTGTTTCCCGCTCATTCCTTCTCGTTTGGGGAACATGTCAAAATCCCATGCCCAGAGAACTTCACATAGAGTTCGCGGAAATGCTCAGTGGACACCCCAGGTAGGGTAAGGATCAGAATTTCCACACTACTCAGAGAATTTTTATTTTCAGGGATGGATTTTTAGCCCAATCCAAGTTGAAGAAAAGTGGTTTCGTGAGAATCGCAGAAAATTTTTTTTCAGAAACTCCGGGGTGCCTGGAGGTCGCGGTGCACCACGCGACAGTTGTATTCCAAAACTGAGTCACTCAGATCACACGAGTACCCAAGCATCCTTGAAACTCATTCAAATGCAAGTGCTTCTATCTGTTGTCTTGATTGTTTCCCCCTCATTCCTTTTGGGTTGGGGAACATGTCAAAATCCCATGCCCAGAGAACTTCACATAGAGTTCGCGGAAATGCTCAGTGGACACCCCAGGTAGGGTAAGGATCAGCATTTCCACACTACTCAGAGAATTTTTATTTTCAGGGATGGATTTTTAGCCCAAACCAAGTTGAAGAAAAGAGGTTTCGTGAAAATCGCAGAAAATTTTTTTTCAGAAACTCCGGGGTGCCTGGAGGTCGCGGTGCACCACGCGACAGTTGTATTCCAAAACTGAGTCACTCAGATCACGAGAATACCCAAGCATGCTTGAAACTCATTCAAATGCAAGTGCTTCTATCTGTTTCCATGATTGTTTCCCGCTCATTCCTTCTCGTTTGGGGAACATGTCAAAATCCCATGCCCAGAGAACTTCACATAGAGTTGCGGAAATGCTCAGTGGACACCCCAGGTAGGGTAAGGATCAGAATTTCCACACTACTCAGAGAATTTTTATTTTCAGGGATGGATTTTTAGCCCAATCCAAGTTGAAGAAAAGTGGTTTCGTGAGAATCGCAGAAAATTTTTTTTCAGAAACTCCGGGGTGCCTGGAGGTCGCGGTGCACCACGCGACAGTTGTATTCCAAAACTGAGTCACTCAGATTACACGAATACCCAAGCATGCTTGAAACTCATTCAAATGCAAGTGCTTCTATCTGTTGTCTTGATTGTTTCCCACTCATTCCTTTTGGGTTGGGGAACATGTCAAAATCCCATGCCCAGAGAACTTCACATAGAGTTCGCGGAAATGCTCAGTGGACACCCCAGGTAGGGTAAGGATCAGCATTTCCACACTACTCAGAGAATTTTTATTTTCAGGGATGGATTTTTAGCCCAAATCAAGTTGAAGAAAAGTGGTTTCGTGAAAATCGCAGAAATTTTTTTTTCAGAAACTCCGGGGTGCCTGGAGGTCGCGGTGCACCACGCAACAGTTGTATTCCAAAACTGAGTCACTCAGATCACACGAATACCCAAGCATGCTTGAAACTCATTCAAATGCAAGTGCTTCTATCTGTGTCCATGATTGTTTCCCGCTCATTCCTTTTCGTTTGGGGAACATGTCAAAATCCCATGCCCAGAGAACTTCACATAGAGTTCGCGGAAATGCTCAGTGGACACCCCAGGTAGGGTAAGGATCAGCATTTCCACACTACTCAGAGAATTTTTATTTTCAGGGATGGATTTTTAGCCCAATCCAAGTTGAAGAAAAGTGGTTTCGTGAAAATCGCAGAAAATTTTTTTTCAGAAACTCCGGGGTGCCTGGAGGTCGCGGTGCACCACGCGACAGTTGTATTCCAAAACTGAGTCACTCAGATCACACGAGTACCCAAGCATCCTTGAAACTCATTCAAATGCAAGTGCTTCTATCTGTTGTCTTGATTGTTTCCCACTCATTCCTTTTGGGTTGGGGAACATGTCAAAATCCCATGCCCAGAGAACTTCAGATGGAGTTCGCGGAAATGCTCAGTGGACACCCCAGGTAGGGTAAGGATCAGCATTTTCACACTACTCAGAGAATTTTTATTTTCAGGGATGGATTTTTAGCCCAAATCAAGTTGAAGAAAAGTGGTTTCGTGAAAATCGCAGAAAATTTTTTTTCAGAAACTCCGGGGTGCCTGGAGGTCGCGGTGCACCACGCGACAGTTGTATTCCAAAACTGAGTCACTCAGATCACACGAATAACCAAGCATGCTTGAAACTCATTCAAATGCAAGTGCTTCTATCTGTTTCCATGATTGTTTCCCGCTCATTCCTTCTCGTTTGGGGAACATGTCAAAATCCCATGCCCAGAGAACTTCACATAGAGTTCGCGGAAATGCTCAGTGGACACCCCAGGTAGGGTAAGGATCAGAATTTCCACACTACTCAGAGAATTTTTATTTTCAGGGATGGATTTTTAGCCCAATCCAAGTTGAAGAAAAGTGGTTTCGTGAGAATCGCAGAAAATTTTTTTTCAGAAACTCCGGGGTGCCTGGAGGTCGCGGTGCACCACGCGACAGTTGTATTCCAAAACTGAGTCACTCAGATCACACGAATACCCAAGCATGCTTGAAACTCATTCAAATGCAAGTGCTTCTATCTGTTGTCTTGATTGTTTCCCACTCATTCCTTTTGGGTTGGGGAACATGTCAAAATCCCATGCCCAGAGAACTTCACATAGAGTTCGCGGAAATGCTCAGTGGACACCCCAGGTAGGGTAAGGATCAGCATTTCCACACTACTCAGAGAATTTTTATTTTCAGGGATGGATTTTTAGCCCAATCCAAGTTGAAGAAAAGTGGTTTCGTGAAAATCGCAGAAAATTTTTTTTCAGAAACTCCGGGGTGCCTGGAGGTCGCGGTGCACCACGCGACAGTTGTATTCCAAAACTGAGTCACTCAGATCACACGAGTACCCAAGCATCCTTGAAACTCATTCAAATGCAAGTGCTTCTATCTGTTGTTTTGATTGTTTCCCACTCATTCCTTTTGGGGTGGGGATCATGTCAAAATCCCATGCCCAGAGAACATCAGATAGAGTTCGCGGAAATGCTCAGTGGACACCCCAGGTAGGGTAAGGATCAGCATTTCCACACTACTCAGAGAATTTTTATTTTCAGGGATGGATTTTTAGCCCAATCCAAGTTGAAGAAAAGTGGTTTCGTGAAAATCGCAGAAAATTTTTTTTCAGAAACTCCGGGGTGCCTGGAGGTCGCGGTGCACCACGCGACAGTTGTATTCCAAAACTGAGTCACTCAGATCACATGAATACCCAAGCATGCTTGAAACTCATTCAAATGCAAGTGCTTCTATCTGTTTCCATGATTGTTTCCCGCTCCTTCCTTTTGGTTTGGGGAACATGTCAAAATCCCATGCCCAGAGAACTTCACATAGAATTCGCGGAAATGCTCAGTGGACACCCCAGGTAGGGTAAGGATCAGCATTTCCACACTACTCAGAGAATTTTTATTTTCAGGGATGGATTTTTAGCCCAAACCAAGTTGAAGAAAAGTGGTTTCGTGAAAATCGCAGAAAATGTTTTTTCAGAAACTCCGGGGTGCCTGGAGGTCGCGGTCCACCACGCGACGGTTGTATTCCAAAACTGAGTCACTCAGATCACACGAGTACCCAAGCATCCTTGAAACTCATTCAAATGCAAGTGCTTCTATCTGTTGTCTTGATTGTTTCCCACTCATTCCTTTTGGGTTGGGGAACATGTCAAAATCCCATGCCCAGAGAACTTCACATAGAGTTCGCGGAAATGCTCAGTGGACACCCCAGGTAGGGTAAGGATCAGCATTTTCACACTACTCAGAGAATTTTTATTTTCAGGGATGGATTTTTAGCCCAAATCAAGTTGAAGAAAAGTGGTTTCGTGAATATCGCAGAAAATTTTTTTTCAGAAACTCCGGGGTGCCTGGAGGTCGCGGTGCACCACGCGACAGTTGTATTCCAAAACTGAGTCACTCAGATTACACGAATACCCAAGCATGCTTGAAACTCATTCAAATGCAAGTGCTTCTATCTGTTGTCTTGATTGTTTCCCACTCATTCCTTTTGGGTTGGGGAACATGTCAAAATCCCATGCCCAGAGAACTTCACATAGAGTTCGCGGAAATGCTCAGTGGACACCCCAGGTAGGGTAAGGATCAGCATTTCCACACTACTCAGAGAATTTTTATTTTCAGGGATGGATTTTTAGCCCAAATCAAGTTGAAGAAAAGTGGTTTCGTGAAAATCGCAGAAATTTTTTTTTCAGAAACTCCGGGGTGCCTGGAGGTCGCGGTGCACCACGCAACAGTTGTATTCCAAAACTGAGTCACTCAGATCACACGAATAACCAAGCATGCTTGAAACTCATTCAAATGCAAGTGCTTCTATCTGTTTCCATGATTGTTTCCCGCTCATTCCTTCTCGTTTGGGGAACATGTCAAAATCCCATGCCCAGAGAACTTCACATAGAGTTCGCGGAAATGCTCAGTGGACACCCCAGGTAGGGTAAGGATCAGAATTTCCACACTACTCAGAGAATTTTTATTTTCAGGGATGGATTTTTAGCCCAATCCAAGTTGAAGAAAAGTGGTTTCGTGAGAATCGCAGAAAATTTTTTTTCAGAAACTCCGGGGTGCCTGGAGGTCGCGGTGCACCACGCGACAGTTGTATTCCAAAACTGAGTCACTCAGATCACACGAATACCCAAGCATGCTTGAAACTCATTCAAATGCAAGTGCTTCTATCTGTTGTCTTGATTGTTTCCCACTCATTCCTTTTGGGTTGGGGAACATGTCAAAATCCCATGCCCAGAGAACTTCACATAGAGTTCGCGGAAATGCTCAGTGGACACCCCAGGTAGGGTAAGGATCAGCATTTCCACACTACTCAGAGAATTTTTATTTTCAGGGATGGATTTTTAGCCCAATCCAAGTTGAAGAAAAGTGGTTTCGTGAAAATCGCAGAAAATTTTTTTTCAGAAACTCCGGGGTGCCTGGAGGTCGCGGTGCACCACGCGACAGTTGTATTCCAAAACTGAGTCACTCAGATCACACGAGTACCCAAGCATCCTTGAAACTCATTCAAATGCAAGTGCTTCTATCTGTTGTTTTGATTGTTTCCCACTCATTCCTTTTGGGGTGGGGATCATGTCAAAATCCCATGCCCAGAGAACTTCAGATAGAGTTCGCGGAAATGCTCAGTGGACACCCCAGGTAGGGTAAGGATCAGCATTTCCACACTACTCAGAGAATTTTTATTTTCAGGGATGGATTTTTAGCCCAAACCAAGTTGAAGAAAAGTGGTTTCGTGAAAATCGCAGAAAATTTTTTTTCAGAAACTCCGGGGTGCCTGGAGGTCGCGGTGCACCACGCGACAGTTGTATTCCAAAACTGAGTCACTCAGATCACATGAATACCCAAGCATGCTTGAAACTCATTCAAATGCAAGTGCTTCTATCTGTTTCCATGATTGTTTCCCGCTCCTTCCTTTTGGTTTGGGGAACATGTCAAAATCCCATGCCCAGAGAACTTCACATAGAATTCGCGGAAATGCTCAGTGGACACCCCAGGTAGGGTAAGGATCAGCATTTCCACACTACTCAGAGAATTTTTATTTTCAGGGATGGATTTTTAGCCCAAACCAAGTTGAAGAAAAGTGGTTTCGTGAAAATCGCAGAAAATTTTTTTTCAGAAACTCCGGGGTGCCTGGAAGTCGCGGTCCACCACGCGACGGTTGTATTCCAAAACTGAGTCACTCAGATCACACGAGTACCCAAGCATCCTTGAAACTCATTCAAATGCAAGTGCTTCTATCTGTTGTCTTGATTGTTTCCCACTCATTCCTTTTGGGTTGGGGAACATGTCAAAATCCCATGCCCAGAGAACTTCACATAGAGTTCGCGGAAATGCTCAGTGGACACCCCAGGTAGGGTAAGGATCAGCATTTTCACACTACTCAGAGAATTTTTATTTTCAGGGATGGATTTTTAGCCCAAATCAAGTTGAAGAAAAGTGGTTTCGTGAATATCGCAGAAAATTTTTTTTCAGAAACTCCGGGGTGCCTGGAGGTCGCGGTGCACCACGCGACAGTTGTATTCCAAAACTGAGTCACTCAGATCACACGAATACCCAAGCATGCTTGAAACTCATTCAAATGCAAGTGCTTCTATCTGTTTCCATGATTGTTTCCCGCTCATTCCTTTTGGTTTGGGGAACATGTCAAAATCCCATGCCCAGAGAACTTCACATAGAGTTCGCGGAAATGCTCAGTGGACACCCCAGGTAGGGTAAGGATCAGCATTTCCACACTACTCAGAGAATTTTTATTTTCAGGGATGGATTTTTAGCCCAAACCAAGTTGAAGAAAAGTGGTTTCGTGAAAATCGCAGAAAATTTTTTTTCAGAAACTCCGGGGTGCCTGGAGGTCGCGGTGCACCACGCGACGGTTGTATTCCAAAACTGAGTCACTCAGATCACACGAATACCCAAGCATCCTTGAAACTCATTCAAATGCAAGTGCTTCTATCTGTTGTCTTGATTGTTTCCCACTCAATCCTTTTGGGTTGGGGAACATGTCAAAATCCAATGCCCAGAGAACTTCAGATAGAGTTCGCGGAAATGCTCAGTGGACACCCCAGGTAGGGTAAGGATCAGCATTTCCACACTACTCAGAGAATTTTTATTTTCAGGGATGGATTTTTAGCCCAAACCAAGTTGAAGAAAAGTGGTTTCGTGAAAATCGCAGAAATTTTTTTTTCAGAAACTCCGGGGTGCCTGGAGGTCGCGGTGCACCACGCGACAGTTGTATTCCAAAACTGAGTCACTCAGATCACGAGAATACCCAAGCATGCTTGAAACTCATTCAAATGCAAGTGCTTCTATCTGTTTCCATGATTGTTTCCCGCTCATTCCTTCTCGTTTGGGGAACATGTCAAAATCCCATGCCCAGAGAACTTCACATAGAGTTGCGGAAATGCTCAGTGGACACCCCAGGTAGGGTAAGGATCAGAATTTCCACACTACTCAGAGAATTTTTATTTTCAGGGATGGATTTTTAGCCCAATCCAAGTTGAAGAAAAGTGGTTTCGTGAGAATCGCAGAAAATTTTTTTTCAGAAACTCCGGGGTGCCTGGAGGTCGCGGTGCACCACGCGACAGTTGTATTCCAAAACTGAGTCACTCAGATTACACGAATACCCAAGCATGCTTGAAACTCATTCAAATGCAAGTGCTTCTATCTGTTGTCTTGATTGTTTCCCACTCATTCCTTTTGGGTTGGGGAACATGTCAAAATCCCATGCCCAGAGAACTTCACATAGAGTTCGCGGAAATGCTCAGTGGACACCCCAGGTAGGGTAAGGATCAGCATTTCCACACTACTCAGAGAATTTTTATTTTCAGGGATGGATTTTTAGCCCAATCCAAGTTGAAGAAAAGTGGTTTCGTGAAAATCGCAGAAAATTTTTTTTCAGAAACTCCGGGGTGCCTGGAGGTCGCGGTGCACCACGCGACAGTTGTATTCCAAAACTGAGTCACTCAGATCACACGAGTACCCAAGCATCCTTGAAACTCATTCAAATGCAAGTGCTTCTATCTGTTGTTTTGATTGTTTCCCACTCATTCCTTTTGGGGTGCGGATCATGTCAAAATCCCATGCACAGAGAACTTCAGATAGAGTTCGCGGAAATGCTCAGTGGACACCCCAGGTAGGGTAAGGATCAGCATTTCCACACTACTCAGAGAATTTTTATTTTCAGGGATGGATTTTTAGCCCAAACCAAGTTGAAGAAAAGTGGTTTCGTGAAAATCGCAGAAAATTTTTTTTCAGAAACTCCGGGGTGCCTGGAGGTCGCGGTGCACCACGCGACAGTTGTATTCCAAAACTGAGTGACTCAGATCACATGAATACCCAAGCATGCTTGAAACTCATTCAAATGCAAGTGCTTCTATCTGTTTCCATGATTGTTTCCCGCTCCTTCCTTTTGGTTTGGGGAACATGTCAAAATCCCATGCCCAGAGAACTTCACATAGAATTCGCGGAAATGCTCAGTGGACACCCCAGGTAGGGTAAGGATCAGCATTTCCACACTACTCAGAGAATTTTTATTTTCAGGGATGGATTTTTAGCCCAAACCAAGTTGAAGAAAAGTGGTTTCGTGAAAATCGCAGAAAATTTTTTTTCAGAAACTCCGGGGTGCCTGGAGGTCGCGGTCCACCACGCGACGGTTGTATTCCAAAACTGAGTCACTCAGATCACACGAGTACCCAAGCATCCTTGAAACTCATTCAAATGCAAATGCTTCTATCTGTTGTCTTGATTGTTTCCCACTCATTCCTTTTGGGTTGGGGAACATGTCAAAATCCCATGCCCAGAGAACTTCAGATAGAGTTCGCGGAAATGCTCAGTGGACACCCCAGGTAGGGTAAGGATCAGCATTTTCACACTACTCAGAGAATTTTTATTTTCAGGGATGGATTTTTAGCCCAAATCAAGTTGAAGAAAAGTGGTTTCGTGAATATCGCAGAAAATTTTTTTTCAGAAACTCCGGGGTGCCTGGAGGTCGCGGTGCACCACGCGACAGTTGTATTCCAAAACTGAGTCACTCAGATCACACGAATACCCAAGCATGCTTGAAACTCATTCAAATGCAAGTGCTTCTATCTGTTTCCATGATTGTTTCCCGCTCATTCCTTTTGGTTTGGGGAACATGTCAAAATCCCATGCCCAGAGAACTTCACATAGAGTTCGCGGAAATGCTCAGTGGACACCCCAGGTAGGGTAAGGATCAGCATTTCCACACTACTCAGAGAATTTTTATTTTCAGGGATGGATTTTTAGCCCAAACCAAGTTGAAGAAAAGTGGTTTCGTGAAAATCGCAGAAAATTTTTTTTCAGAAACTCCGGGGTGCCTGGAGGTCGCGGTGCACCACGCGACGGTTGTATTCCAAAACTGAGTCACTCAGATCACACGAATACCCAAGCATCCTTGAAACTCATTCAAATGCAAGTGCTTCTATCTGTTGTCTTGATTGTTTCCCACTCAATCCTTTTGGGTTGGGGAACATGTCAAAATCCAATGCCCAGAGAACTTCAGATAGAGTTCGCGGAAATGCTCAGTGGACACCCCAGGTAGGGTAAGGATCAGAATTTCCACACTACTCAGAGAATTTTTATTTTCAGGGATGGATTTTTAGCCCAATCCAAGTTGAAGAAAAGTGGTTTCGTGAGAATCGCAGAAAATTTTTTTTCAGAAACTCCGGGGTGCCTGGAGGTCGCGGTGCACCACGCGACAGTTGTATTCCAAAACTGAGTCACTCAGATTACACGAATACCCAAGCATGCTTGAAACTCATTCAAATGCAAGTGCTTCTATCTGTTGTCTGGATTGTTTCCCACTCATTCCTTTTGGGTTGGGGAACATGTCAAAATCCCATGCCCAGAGAACTTCACATAGAGTTCGCGGAAATGCTCAGTGGACACCCCAGGTAGGGTAAGGATCAGCATTTCCACACTACTCAGAGAATTTTTATTTTCAGGGATGGATTTTTAGCCCAAACCAAGTTGAAGAAAAGTGGTTTCGTGAAAATCGCAGAAAATTTTTTTTCAGAAACTCCGGGGTGCCTGGAGGTCGCGGTGCACCACAAGACGGTTGTATTCCAAAACTGAGTCACTCAGATCACACGAATACCCAAGCATCCTTGAAACTCATTCAAATGCAAGTGCTTCTATCTGTTGTCTTGATTGTTTCCCACTCAATCCTTTTGGGTTGGGGAACATGTCAAAATCCAATGCCCAGAGAACTTCAGATAGAGTTCGCGGAAATGCTCAGTGGACACCCCAGGTAGGGTAAGGATCAGAATTTCCACACTACTCAGAGAATTTTTATTTTCAGGGATGGATTTTTAGCCCAATCCAAGTTGAAGAAAAGTGGTTTCGTGAGAATCGCAGAAAATTTTTTTTCAGAAACTCCGGGGTGCCTGGAGGTCGCGGTGCACCACGCGACAGTTGTATTCCAAAACTGAGTCACTCAGATTACACGAATACCCAAGCATGCTTGAAACTCATTCAAATGCAAGTGCTTCTATCTGTTGTCTTGATTGTTTCCCACTCATTCCTTTTGGGTTGGGGAACATGTCAAAATCCCATGCCCAGAGAACTTCACATAGAGTTCGCGGAAATGCTCAGTGGACACCCCAGGTAGGGTAAGGATCAGCATTTCCACACTACTCAGAGAATTTTTATTTTCAGGGATGGATTTTTAGCCCAAATCAAGTTGAAGAAAAGTGGTTTCGTGAAAATCGCAGAAATTTTTTTTTCAGAAACTCCGGGGTGCCTGGAGGTCGCGGTGCACCACGCAACAGTTGTATTCCAAAACTGAGTCACTCAGATCACACGAATACCCAAGCATGCTTGAAACTCATTCAAATGCACGTGCTTCTATCTGTGTCCATGATTGTTTCCCGCTCATTCCTTTTCGTTTGGGGAACATGTCAAAATCCCATGCCCAGAGAACTTCACATAGAGTTTGCGGAAATGCTCAGTGGACACCCCAGGTAGGGTAAGGATCAGCATTTCCACACTACTCAGAGAATTTTTATTTTCAGGGATGGATTTTTAGCCCAATCCAAGTTGAAGAAAAGTGGTTTCGTGAAAATCGCAGAACATTTTTTTTCAGAAACTCCGGGGTGCCTGGAGGTCGCGGTGCACCACGCGACAGTTGTATTCCAAAACTGAGTCACTCAGATCACACGAGTACCCAAGCATCCTTGAAACTCATTCAAATGCAAGTGCTTCTATCTGTTGTCTTGATTGTTTCCCACTCATTCCTTTTGGGTTGGGGAACATGTCAAAATCCCATGCCCAGAGAACTTCAGATGGAGTTCGCGGAAATGCTCATTGGACACCCCAGGTAGGGTAAGGATCAGCATTTTCACACTACTCAGAGAATTTTTATTTTCAGGGATGGATTTTTAGCCCAAATCAAGTTGAAGAAAAGTGGTTTCGTGAAAATCGCAGAAAATTTTTTTTCAGAAACTCCGGGGTGCCTGGAGGTCGCGGTGCACCACGCGACAGTTGTATTCCAAAACTGAGTCACTCAGATCACACGAATAACCAAGCATGCTTGAAACTCATTCAAATGCAAGTGCTTCTATCTGTTTCCATGATTGTTTCCCGCTCATTCCTTCTCGTTTGGGGAACATGTCAAAATCCCATGCCCAGAGAACTTCACATAGAGTTCGCGGAAATGCTCAGTGGACACCCCAGGTAGGGTAAGGATCAGAATTTCCACACTACTCAGAGAATTTTTATTTTCAGGGATGGATTTTTAGCCCAATCCAAGTTGAAGAAAAGTGGTTTCGTGAGAATCGCAGAAAATTTTTTTTCAGAAACTCCGGGGTGCCTGGAGGTCGCGGTGCACCACGCGACAGTTGTATTCCAAAACTGAGTCACTCAGATCACACGAATACCCAAGCATGCTTGAAACTCATTCAAATGCAAGTGCTTCTATCTGTTGTCTTGATTGTTTCCCCCTCATTCCTTTTGGGTTGGGGAACATGTCAAAATCCCATGCCCAGAGAACTTCACATAGAGTTCGCGGAAATGCTCAGTGGACACCCCAGGTAGGGTAAGGATCAGCATTTCCACACTACTCAGAGAATTTTTATTTTCAGGGATGGATTTTTAGCCCAATCCAAGTTGAAGAAAAGTGGTTTCGTGAAAATCGCAGAAAATTTTTTTTCAGAAACTCCGGGGTGCCTGGAGGTCGCGGTGCACCACGCGACAGTTGTATTCCAAAACTGAGTCACTCAGATCACACGAGTACCCAAGCATCCTTGAAACTCATTCAAATGCAAGTGCTTCTATCTGTTGTTTTGATTGTTTCCCACTCATTCCTTTTGGGGTGGGGATCATGTCAAAATCCCATGCCCAGAGAACTTCACATAGAGTTCGCGGAAATGCTCAGTGGACACCCCAGGTAGGGTAAGGATCAGCATTTCCACACTACTCAGAGAATTTTTATTTTCAGGGATGGATTTTTAGCCCAAACCAAGTTGAAGAAAAGTGGTTTCGTGAAAATCGCAGAAAATTTTTTTTCAGAAACTCCGGGGTGCCTGGAGGTCGCGGTGCACCACGCGACAGTTGTATTCCAAAACTGAGTCACTCAGATCACATGAATACCCAAGCATGCTTGAAACTCATTCAAATGCAAGTGCTTCTATCTGTTTCCATGATTGTTTCCCGCTCCTTCCTTTTGGTTTGGGGAACATGTCAAAATCCCATGCCCAGAGAACTTCACATAGAATTCGCGGAAATGCTCAGTGGACACCCCAGGTAGGGTAAGGATCAGAATTTCCACACTACTCAGAGAAATTTTATTTTCAGGGATGGATTTTTATCCCAAACCAAGTTGAAGAAAAGTGGTTTCGTGAAAATCGCAGAAAATTTTTTTTCAGAAACTCCGGGGTGCCTGGAGGTCGCGGTCCACCACGCGACGGTTGTATTCCAAAACTGAGTCACTCAGATCACACGAGTACCCAAGCATCCTTGAAACTCATTCAAATGCAAGTGCTTCTATCTGTTGTCTTGATTGTTTCCCACTCATTCCTTTTGGGTTGGGGAACATGTCAAAATCCCATGCCCAGAGAACTTCAGATAGAGTTCGCGGAAATGCTCAGTGGACACCCCAGGTAGGGTAAGGATCAGCATTTTCACACTACTCAGAGAATTTTTATTTTCAGGGATGGATTTTTAGCCCAAATCAAGTTGAAGAAAAGTGGTTTCGTGAATATCGCAGAAAATTTTTTTTCAGAAACTCCGGGGTGCCTGGAGGTCGCGGTGCACCACGCGACAGTTGTATTCCAAAACTGAGTCACTCAGATCACACGAATACCCAAGCATGCTTGAAACTCATTCAAATGCAAGTGCTTCTATCTGTTTCCATGATTGTTTCCCGCTCATTCCTTTTGGTTTGGGGAACATGTCAAAATCCCATGCCCAGAGAACTTCACATAGAGTTCGCGGAAATGCTCAGTGGACACCCCAGGTAGGGTAAGGATCAGCATTTCCACACTACTCAGAGAATTTTTATTTTCAGGGATGGATTTTTAGCCCAAACCAAGTTGAAGAAAAGTGGTTTCGTGAAAATCGCAGAAAATTTTTTTTCAGAAACTCCGGGGTGCCTGGAGGTCGCGGTGCACCACGCGACGGTTGTATTCCAAAACTGAGTCACTCAGATCACACGAATACCCAAGCATCCTTGAAACTCATTCAAATGCAAGTGCTTCTATCTGTTGTCTTGATTGTTTCCCACTCAATCCTTTTGGGTTGGGGAACATGTCAAAATCCAATGCCCAGAGAACTTCAGATAGAGTTCGCGGAAATGCTCAGTGGACACCCCAGGTAGGGTAAGGATCAGCATTTCCACACTACTCAGAGAATTTTTATTTTCAGGGATGGATTTTTAGCCCAAACCAAGTTGAAGAAAAGTGGTTTCGTGAAAATCGCAGAAAATTTTTTTTCAGAAACTCCGGGGTGCCTGGAGGTCGCGGTGCACCACGCGACAGTTGTATTCCAAAACTGAGTCACTCAGATCACGAGAATACCCAAGCATGCTTGAAACTCATTCAAATGCAAGTGCTTCTATCTGTTTCCATGATTGTTTCCCGCTCATTCCTTCTCGTTTGGGGAACATGTCAAAATCCCATGCCCAGAGAACTTCACATAGAGTTGCGGAAATGCTCAGTGGACACCCCAGGTAGGGTAAGGATCAGAATTTCCACACTACTCAGAGAATTTTTATTTTCAGGGATGGATTTTTAGCCCAATCCAAGTTGAAGAAAAGTGGTTTCGTGAGAATCGCAGAAAATTTTTTTTCAGAAACTCCGGGGTGCCTGGAGGTCGCGGTGCACCACGCGACATTTGTATTCCAAAACTGAGTCACTCAGATTACACGAATACCCAAGCATGCTTGAAACTCATTCAAATGCAAGTGCTTCTATCTGTTGTCTTGATTGTTTCCCACTCATTCCTTTTGGGTTGGGGAACATGTCAAAATCCCATGCCCAGAGAACTTCACATAGAGTTCGCGGAAATGCTCAGTGGACACCCCAGGTAGGGTAAGGATCAGCATTTCCACACTACTCAGAGAATTTTTATTTTCAGGGATGGATTTTTAGCCCAAACCAAGTTGAAGAAAAGTGGTTTCGTGAAAATCGCAGAAAATTTTTTTTCAGAAACTCCGGGGTGCCTGGAGGTCGCGGTGCACCACGCGACGGTTGTATTCCAAAACTGAGTCACTCAGATCACACGAGTACCCAAGCATCCTTGAAACTCATTCAAATGCAAGTGCTTCTATCTGTTGTCTTGATTGTTTCCCACTCAATCCTTTTGGGTTGTGGAACATGTCAAAATCCAATGCCCAGAGAACTTCAGATTGAGTTCGCGGAAATGCTCAGTGGACACCCCAGGTAGGGTAAGGATCAGCATTTTCACACTACTCAGAGAATTTTTATTTTCAGGGATGGATTTTTAGCCCAATCCAAGTTGAAGAAAAGTGGTTTCGTGAGAATCGCAGAAAATTTTTTTTCAGAAACTCCGGGGTGCCTGGAGGTCGCGGTGCACCACGCGACAGTTGTATTCCAAAACTGAGTCACTCAGATTACACGAATACCCAAGCATGCTTGAAACTCATTCAAATGCAAGTGCTTCTATCTGTTGTCTTGATTGTTTCCCACTCATTCCTTTTGGGTTGGGGAACATGTCAAAATCCCATGCCCAGAGAACTTCACATAGAGTTCGCGGAAATGCTCAGTGGACACCCCAGGTAGGGTAAGGATCAGCATTTCCACACTACTCAGAGAATTTTTATTTTCAGGGATGGATTTTTAGCCCAAATCAAGTTGAAGAAAAGTGGTTTCGTGAAAATCGCAGAAATTTTTTTTTCAGAAACTCCGGGGTGCCTGGAGGTCGCGGTGCACCACGCGACAGTTGTATTCCAAAACTGAGTCACTCAGATCACACGAATACCCAAGCAGGCTTGAAACTCATTCAAATGCAAGTGCTTCTATCTGTGTCCATGATTGTTTCCCGCTCATTCCTTTTCGTTTGGGGAACATGTCAAAATCCCATGCCCAGAGAACTTCACATAGAGTTCGCGGAAATGCTCAGTGGACACCCCAGGTAGGGTAAGGATCAGCATTTCCACACTACTCAGAGAATTTTTATTTTCAGGGATGGATTTTTAGCCCAATCCAAGTTGAAGAAAAGTGGTTTCGTGAAAATCGCAGAAAATTTTTTTTCAGAAACTCCGGGGTGCCTGGAGGTCGCGGTGCACCACGCGACAGTTGTATTCCAAAACTGAGTCACTCAGATCACACGAGTACCCAAGCATCCTTGAAACTCATTCAAATGCAAGTGCTTCTATCTGTTGTCTTGATTGTTTCCCACTCATTCCTTTTGGGTTGGGGAACATGTCAAAATCCCATGCCCAGAGAACTTCAGATAGAGTTCGCGGAAATGCTCAGTGGACACCCCAGGTAGGGTAAGGATCAGCATTTTCACACTACTCAGAGAATTTTTATTTTCAGGGATGGATTTTTAGCCGAAATCAAGTTGAAGAAAAGTGGTTTCGTGAATATCGCAGAAAATTTTTTTTCAGAAACTCCGGGGTGCCTGGAGGTCGCGGTGCACCACGCGACAGTTGTATTCCAAAACTGAGTCACTGAGATCACACGAGTACCCAAGCATCCTTGAAACTCATTCAAATGCAAGTGCTTCTATCTGTTGTTTTGATTGTTTCCCACTCATTCCTTTTGGGTTGGGGATCATGTCAAAATCCCATGCCCAGAGAACTTCAGATAGAGTTCGCGGAAATGCTCAGTGGACACCCCAGGTAGGGTAAGGATCAGCATTTCCACACTACTCAGAGAATTTTTATTTTCAGGGATGGATTTTTAGCCCAAACCAAGTTGAAGAAAAGTGGTTTCGTGAGAATCGCAGAAAAATTTTTTTCAGAAACTCCGGGGTGCCTGGAGGTCGCGGTGCACCACGCGACGGTTGTATTCCAAAACTGAGTCACTCAGATCACACGAGTACCCAAGCATCCTTGAAACTCATTCAAATGCAAGTGCTTCTATCTGTTGTCTTGATTGTTTCCCACTCATTCCTTTTGGGTTGGGGAACATGTCAAAATCCCATGCCCAGAGAACTTCACATAGAGTTCGCGGAAATGCTCAGTGGACACCCCAGGTAGGGTAAGGATCAGCATTTCCACACTACTCAGAGAATTTTTATTTTCAGGGATGGATTTTTAGCCCAAATCAAGTTGAAGAAAAGTGGTTTCGTGAAAATCGCAGAAAAGTTTTTTTCAGAAACTCCGGGGTGCCTGGAGGTCGCGGTGCACCACGCGACAGTTGTATTCCAAAACTGAGTCACTCAGATCACACAAATAACCAAGCATGCTTGAAACTCATTCAAATGCAAGTGCTTCTATCTGTTTCCATGATTGTTTCCCGCTCGTTCCTTCTCGTTTGGGGAATATGTCAAAATCCCATGCCCAGAGAACTTCACATAGAGTTCGCGGAAATGCTCAGTGGACACCCCAGGTAGGGTAAGGATCAGAATTTCCACACTACTCAGAGAATTTTTATTTTCAGGGATGGATTTTTAGCCCAATCCAAGTTGAAGAAAAGTGGTTTCGTGAGAATCGCAGAAACTTTTTTTTAGAAACTCCGGGGTGCCTGGAGGTCGCGGTGCACCACGCGACAGTTGTATTCCAAAACTGAGTCACTCAGATCACACGAGTACCCAAGCATGCTTGAAACTCATTCAAATGCAAGTGCTTCTATCTGTTGTCTTGATTGTTTCCCACTCATTCCTTTTGGGTTGGGGAACATGTCAAAATCCCATGCCCAGAGAACTTCACATAGAGTTCGCGGAAATGCTCAGTGGACACCCCAGGTAGGGTAAGGATCAGCATTTCCACACTACTCAGAGAATTTTTATTTTCAGGGATGGATTTTTAGCCCAATCCAAGTTGAAGAAAAGTGGTTTCGTGAAAATCGCAGAAATTTTTTTTTCAGAAACTCCGGGGTGCCTGGAGGTCGCGGTGCACCACGCGACAGTTGTATTCCAAAACTGAGTCACTGAGATCACACGAGTACCCAAGCATCCTTGAAACTCATTCAAATGCAAGTGCTTCTATCTGTTGTTTTGATTGTTTCCCACTCATTCCTTTTGGGTTGGGGATCATGTCAAAATCCCATGCCCAGAGAACTTCAGATAGAGTTCGCGGAAATGCTCAGTGGACACCCCAGGTAGGGTAAGGATCAGCATTTCCACACTACTCAGAGAATTTTTATTTTCAGGGATGGATTTTTAGCCCAAACCAAGTTGAAGAAAAGTGGTTTCGTGAAAATCGCAGAAAATTTTTTTTCAGAAACTCCGGGGTGCCTGGAGGTCGCGGTGCACCACGCGACGGTTGTATTCCAAAACTGAGTCACTCAGATCACACGAGTACCCAAGCATCCTTGAAACTCATTCAAATGCAAGTGCTTCTATCTGTTGTCTTGATTGTTTCCCACTCAATCCTTTTGGGTTGTGGAACATGTCAAAATCCAATGCCCAGAGAACTTCAGATTGAGTTCGCGGAAATGCTCAGTGGACACCCCAGGTAGGGTAAGGATCAGCATTTTCACACTACTCAGAGAATTTTTATTTTCAGGGATGGATTTTTAGCCCAAATCAAGTTGAAGAAAAGTGGTTTCGTGAAAATCGCAGAAAAATATTTTTCAGAAACTCCGGGGTGCCTGGAGGTCGCGGTGCACCACGCGACGGTTGTATTCCAAAACTGAGTCACTCAGATCACACGAGTACCCAAGCATCCTTGAAACTCATTCAAATGCAAGTGCTTCTATCTGTTGTCTTGATTGTTTCCCACTCATTCCTTTTGGGTTGAGGAACATGTCAAAATCCCATGCCCAGAGAACTTCACATAGAGTTCGTGGAAATGCTCTGTGGACACCCCAGGTAGGGTAAGGATCAGCATTTCCACACTACTCAGAGAATTTTTATTTTCAGGGATGGATTTTTAGCCCAATTCAAGTTGAAGAAAAGTGGTTTAGTAAAAATCGCAGAAAATTTTTTTTCAGAAACTCTGGGGTGCCTGGAGGTCGCGGTGCACCACACGACAGTTGTATTCCAAAACTGAGTCACTCAGATCACACGAGTACCCAAGCATGCTTGAAACTCATTCAAATTCAAGTGCTTCTATCTGTTGTCTTGATTGTTTCCCAATCATTCCTTTTGGTTTGGGTGACATGTCAAAATTCGATGCCCAGAGAACTTCAACTAGAGTTCGCGGAAAAGCTCAGTGGACACACCAGGTAGGGTAGGATCAGCATTTCCACACTACTCAGAGAATTTTTATTTTCAGGGATGGATTTTTAGCCCAAATCAAGTTGAAGAAAAGTGGTTTCGTGAGAATCGCAGAAACTTTTTTTTAGAAACTCCGGGGTGCCTGGAGGTCGCGGTGCACCACGCGACAGTTGTATTCCAAAACTGAGTCACTCAGATCACACGAGTACCCAAGCATGCTTGAAACTCATTCAAATGCAAGTGCTTCTATCTGTTGTCTTGATTGTTTCCCACTCATTCCTTTTGGGTTGGGGAACATGTCAAAATCCCATGCCCAGAGAACTTCACATAGAGTTCGCGGAAATGCTCAGTGGACACCCCAGGTAGGGTAAGGATCAGCATTTCCACACTACTCAGAGAATTTTTATTTTCAGGGATGGATTTTTAGCCCAATCCAAGTTGAAGAAAAGTGGTTTCGTGAAAATCGCAGAAAATTTTTTTTCAGAAACTCCGGGGTGCCTGGAGGTCGCGGTGCACCACGCGACAGTTGTATTCCAAAACTGAGTCACTGAGATCACACGAGTACCCAAGCATCCTTGAAACTCATTCAAATGCAAGTGCTTCTATCTGTTGTTTTGATTGTTTCCCACTCATTCCTTTTGGGTTGGGGATCATGTCAAAATCCCATGCCCAGAGAACTTCAGATAGAGTTCGCGGAAATGCTCAGTGGACACCCCAGCTAGGGTAAGGATCAGCATTTCCACACTACTCAGAGAATTTTTATTTTCAGGGATGGATTTTTAGCCCAAACCAAGTTGAAGAAAAGTGGTTTCGTGAAAATCGCAGAAAATTTTTTTTCAGAAACTCCGGGGTGCCTGGAGGTCGCGGTGCACCACGCGACGGTTGTATTCCAAAACTGAGTCACTCAGATCACACGAGTACCCAAGCATCCTTGAAACTCATTCAAATGCAAGTGCTTCTATCTGTTGTCTTGATTGTTTCCCACTCAATCCTTTTGGGTTGTGGAACATGTCAAAATCCAATGCCCAGAGAACTTCAGATTGAGTTCGCGGAAATGCTCAGTGGACACCCCTGGTAGGGTAAGGATCAGCATTTTCACACTACTCAGAGAATTTTTATTTTCAGGGATGGATTTTTAGCCGAAATCAAGTTGAAGAAAAGTGGTTTCGTGAAAATCGCAGAAAAATTTTTTTCAGAAACTCCGGGGTGCCTGGAGGTCGCGGTGCACCACGCGACGGTTGTATTCCAAAACTGAGTCACTCAGATCACACGAGTACCCAAGCATCCTTGAAACTCATTCAAATGCAAGTGCTTCTATCTGTTGTCTTGATTGTTTCCCACTCATTCCTTTTGGGTTGGGGAACATGTCAAAATCCCATGCCCAGAGAACTTCACATAGAGTTCGTGGAAATGCTCTGTGGACACCCCAGGTAGGGTAAGGATCAGCATTTCCACACTACTCAGAGAATTTTTATTTTCAGGGATGGATTTTTAGCCCAATTCAAGTTGAAGAAAAGTGGTTTAGTAAAAATCGCAGAAAATTTTTTTTCAGAAACTCTGGGGTGCCTGGAGGTCGCGGTGCACCACACGACAGTTGTATTCCAAAACTGAGTCACTCAGATCACACGAGTACCCAAGCATGCTTGAAACTCATTCAAATTCAAGTGCTTCTATCTGTTGTCTTGATTGTTTCCCAATCATTCCTTTTGGTTTGGGTGACATGTCAAAATTCGATGCCCAGAGAACTTCAACTAGAGTTCGCGGAAATGCTCAGTGGACACACCAGGTAGGGTAGGATCAGCATTTCCACACTACTCAGAGAATTTTTATTTTCAGGGATGGATTTTTAGCCCAAATCAAGTTGAAGAAAAGTGGTTTCGTGAGAATCGCAGAAACTTTTTTTTAGAAACTCCGGGGTGCCTGGAGGTCGCGGTGCACCACGCGACAGTTGTATTCCAAAACTGAGTCACTCAGATCACACGAGTACCCAAGCATGCTTGAAACTCATTCAAATGCAAGTGCTTCTATCTGTTGTCTTGATTGTTTCCCACTCATTCCTTTTGGGTTGGGGAACATGTCAAAATCCCATGCCCAGAGAACTTCACATAGAGTTCGCGGAAATGCTCAGTGGACACCCCAGGTAGGGTAAGGATCAGCATTTCCACACTACTCAGAGAATTTTTATTTTCAGGGATGGATTTTTAGCCCAATCCAAGTTGAAGAAAAGTGGTTTCGTGAAAATCGCAGAAAATTTTTTTTCAGAAACTCCGGGGTGCCTGGAGGTCGCGGTGCACCACGCGACAGTTGTATTCCAAAACTGAGTCACTCAGATCACACGAGTACCCAAGCATCCTTGAAACTCATTCAAATGCAAGTGCTTCTATCTGTTGTCTTGATTGTTTCCCACTCATTCCTTTTGGGTTGGGGAACATGTCAAAATCCCATGCCCAGAGAACTTCAGATAGAGTTCGCGGAAATGCTCAGTGGACACCCCAGGTAGGGTAAGGATCAGCATTTTCACACTACTCAGAGAATTTTTATTTTCAGGGATGGATTTTTAGCCGAAATCAAGTTGAAGAAAAGTGGTTTCGTGAATATCGCAGAAAATTTTTTTTCAGAAACTCCGGGGTGCCTGGAGGTCGCGGTGCACCACGCGACAGTTGTATTCCAAAACTGAGTCACTCAGATCACACGAATACCCAAGCATGCTTGAAACTCATTCAAATGCAAGTGCTTCTATCTGTTTCCATGATTGTTTCCCGCTCATTCCTTTTGGTTTGGGTGACATGTCAAAATTCGATGCCCAGAGAACTTCAACTAGAGTTCGCGGAAATGCTCAGTGGACACACCAGGTAGGGTAGGATCAGCATTTCCACACTACTCAGAGAATTTTTATTTTCAGGGATGGATTTTTAGCCCAAATCAAGTTGAAGAAAAGTGGTTTCGTGAGAATCGCAGAAACTTTTTTTTAGAAACTCCGGGGTGCCTGGAGGTCGCGGTGCACCACGCGACAGTTGTATTCCAAAACTGAGTCACTCAGATCACACGAGTACCCAAGCATGCTTGAAACTCATTCAAATGCAAGTGCTTCTATCTGTTGTCTTGATTGTTTCCCACTCATTCCTTTTGGGTTGGGGAACATGTCAAAATCCCATGCCCAGAGAACTTCACATAGAGTTCGCGGAAATGCTCAGTGGACACCCCAGGTAGGGTAAGGATCAGCATTTCCACACTACTCAGAGAATTTTTATTTTCAGGGATGGATTTTTAGCCCAATCCAAGTTGAAGAAAAGTGGTTTCGTGAAAATCGCAGAAAATTTTTTTTCAGAAACTCCGGGGTGCCTGGAGGTCGCGGTGCACCACGCGACAGTTGTATTCCAAAACTGAGTCACTGAGATCACACGAGTACCCAAGCATCCATGAAACTCATTCAAATGCAAGTGCTTCTATCTGTTGTTTTGATTGTTTCCCACTCATTCCTTTTGGGTTGGGGATCATGTTAAAATCCCATGCCCAGAGAACTTCAGATAGAGTTCGCGGAAATGCTCAGTGGACACCCCAGGTAGGGTAAGGATCAGCATTTCCACACTACTCAGAGAATTTTTATTTTCAGGGATGGATTTTTAGCCCAAACCAAGTTGAAGAAAAGTGGTTTCGTGAAAATCGCAGAAAATTTTTTTTCAGAAACTCCGGGGTGCCTGGAGGTCGCGGTGCACCACGCGACGGTTGTATTCCAAAACTGAGTCACTCAGATCACACGAGTACCCAAGCATCCTTGAAACTCATTCAAATGCAAGTGCTTCTATCTGTTGTCTTGATTGTTTCCCACTCAATCCTTTTGGGTTGTGGAACATGTCAAAATCCAATGCCCAGAGAACTTCAGATTGAGTTCGCGGAAATGCTCAGTGGACACCCCAGGTAGGGTAAGGATCAGCATTTTCACACTACTCAGAGAATTTTTATTTTCAGGGATGGATTTTTAGCCCAAATCAAGTTGAAGAAAAGTGGTTTCGTGAAAATCGCAGAAAAATTTTTTTCAGAAACTCCGGGGTGCCTGGAGGTCGCGGTGCACCACGCGACGGTTGTATTCCAAAACTGAGTCACTCAGATCACACGAGTACCCAAGCATCCTTGAAACTCATTCAAATGCAAGTGCTTCTATCTGTTGTCTTGATTGTTTCCCACTCATTCCTTTTGGGTTGGGGAACATGTCAAAATCCCATGCCCAGAGAACTTCACATAGAGTTCATGGAAATGCTCTGTGGACACCCCAGGTAGGGTAAGGATCAGCATTTCCACACTACTCAGAGAATTTTTATTTTCAGGGATGGATTTTTAGCCCAATTCAAGTTGAAGAAAAGTGGTTTAGTAAAAATCGCAGAAAATTTTTTTTCAGAAACTCTGGGGTGCCTGGAGGTCGCGGTGCACCACACGACAGTTGTATTCCAAAACTGAGTCACTCAGATCACACGAGTACCCAAGCATGCTTGAAACTCATTCAAATTCAAGTGCTTCTATCTGTTGTCTTGATTGTTTCCCAATCATTCCTTTTGGTTTGGGTGACATGTCAAAATTCGATGCCCAGAGAACTTCAACTAGAGTTCGCGGAAATGCTCAGTGGACACACCAGGTAGGGTAGGATCAGCATTTCCACACTACTCAGAGAATTTTTATTTTCAGGGATGGATTTTTAGCCCAAATCAAGTTGAAGAAAAGTGGTTTCGTGAAAATCGCAGAAAATTTTTTTTCAGAAACTCCGGGGTGCCTGGAGGTCGCGGTGCACCACGCGACAGTTGTATTCCAAAACTGAGTCACTCAGATTACACGAATACCCAAGCATGCTTGAAACTCATTCAAATGCAAGTGCTTCTATCTGTTGTCTTCATTGTTTCCCACTCATTCCTTTTGGGTTGGGGAACATGTCAAAATCCCATGCCCAGAGAACTTCACATAGAGTTCGCGGAAATGCTCAGTGGACACCCCAGGTAGGGTAAGGATCAGCATTTCCACACTACTCAGAGAATTTTTATTTTCAGGGATGGATTTTTAGCCCAAATCAAGTTGAAGAAAAGTGGTTTCGTGAAAATCGCAGAAATTTTTTTTTCAGAAACTCCGGGGTGCCTGGAGGTCGCGGTGCACCACGCGACAGTTGTATTCCAAAACTGAGTCACTCAGATCACACGAATACCCAAGCATGCTTGAAACTCATTCAAATGCAAGTGCTTCTATCTGTGTCCATGATTGTTTCCCGCTCATTCCTTTTCGTTTGGGGAACATGTCAAAATCCCATGCCCAGAGAACTTCACATAGAGTTCGCGGAAATGCTCAGTGGACACCCCAGGTAGGGTAAGGATCAGCATTTCCACACTACTCAGAGAATTTTTATTTTCAGGGATGGATTTTTAGCCCAATCCAAGTTGAAGAAAAGTGGTTTCGTGAAAATCGCAGAAATTTTTTTTTCAGAAACTCCGGGGTGCCTGGAGGTCGCGGTGCACCACGCGACAGTTGTATTCTTAAACTGAGTCACTCAGATCACACGAGTACCCAAGCATCCTTGAAACTCATTCAAATGCAAGTGCTTCTATCTGTTGTCTTGATTGTTTCCCACTCATTCCTTTTGGGTTGGGGAACATGTCAAAATCCCATGCCCAGAGAACTTCAGATAGAGTTCGCGGAAATGCTCAGTGGACACCCCAGGTAGGGTAAGGATCAGCATTTTCACACTACTCAGAGAATTTTTATTTTCAGGGATGGATTTTTAGCCGAAATCAAGTTGAAGAAAAGTGGTTTCGTGAATATCGCAGAAAATTTTTTTTCAGAAACTCCGGGGTGCCTGGAGGTCGCGGTGCACCACGCGACAGTTGTATTCCAAAACTGAGTCACTCAGATCACACGAATACCCAAGCATGCTTGAAACTCATTCAAATGCAAGTGCTTCTATCTGTTTCCATGATTGTTTCCCGCTCATTCCTTTTGGTTTGGGGAACATGTCAAAATCCCATGCCCAGAGAACTTCACATAGAGTTCGCGGAAATGCTCAGTGGACACCCCAGGTAGGGTAAGGATCAGCATTTCCACACTACTCAGAGAATTTTTATTTTCAGGGATGGATTTTTAGCCCAATCCAAGTTGAAGAAAAGTGGTTTCGTGAGAATCGCAGAAAATTTTTTTTCAGAAACTCCGGGGTGCCTGGAGGTCGCGGTGCACCACGCGACAGTTGTATTCCAAAACTGAGTCACTCAGATTACACGAATACCCAAGCATGCTTGAAACTCATTCAAATGCAAGTGCTTCTATCTGTTGTCTTGATTGTTTCCCACTCATTCCTTTTGGGTTGGGGAACATGTCAAAATCCCATGCCCAGAGAACTTCAGATAGAGTTCGCGGAAATGCTCAGTGGACACCCCAGGTAGGGTAAGGATCAGCATTTTCACACTACTCAGAGAATTTTTATTTTCAGGGATGGATTTTTAGCCGAAATCAAGTTGAAGAAAAGTGGTTTCGTGAATATCGCAGAAAATTTTTTTTCAGAAACTCCGGGGTGCCTGGAGGTCGCGGTGCACCACGCGACAGTTGTATTCCAAAACTGAGTCACTCAGATCACACGAATACCCAAGCATGCTTGAAACTCATTCAAATGCAAGTGCTTCTATCTGTTTCCATGATTGTTTCCCGCTCATTCCTTTTGGTTTGGGGAACATGTCAAAATCCCATGCCCAGAGAACTTCACATAGAGTTCGCGGAAATGCTCAGTGGACACCCCAGGTAGGGTAAGGATCAGCATTTCCACACTACTCAGAGAATTTTTATTTTCAGGGATGGATTTTTAGCCCAAACCAAGTTGAAGAAAAGTGGTTTCGTGAAAATCGCAGAAATTTTTTTTTCAGAAACTCCGGGGTGCCTGGAGGTCGCGGTGCACCACGCGACGGTTGTATTCCAAAACTGAGTCACTCAGATCACACGAGTACCCAAGCATCCTTGAAACTCATTCAAATGCAAATGCTTCTATCTGTTGTCTTGATTGTTTCCCACTCAATCCTTTTGGGTTGGGGAACATGTCAAAATCCAATGCCCAGAGAACTTCAGATAGAGTTCGCGGAAATGCTCAGTGGACACCCCAGGTAGGGTAAGGATCAGCATTTTCACACTACTCAGAGAATTTTTATTTTCAGGGATGGATTTTTAGCCCAAATCAAGTTGAAGAAAAGTGGTTTCGTGAAAATCGCAGAAAATTTTTTTTCAGAAACTCCGGGGTGCCTGGAGGTCGCGGTGCACCACGCGACGGTTGTATTCCAAAACTGAGTCACTCAGATCACACGAGTACCCAAGCATCCTTGAAACTCATTCAAATGCAAGTGCTTCTATCTGTTGTCTTGATTGTTTCCCACTCATTCCTTTTGGGTTGGGGAACATGTCAAAATCCCATGCCCAGAGAACTTCACATAGAGTTCGCGGAAATGCTCAGTGGACACCCCAGGTAGGGTAAGGATCAGCATTTCCACACTACTCAGAGAATTTTTATTTTCAGGGATGGATTTTTAGCCCAATTCAAGTTGAAGAAAAGTGGTTTCGTGAAAATCGCAGAAAATTTTTTTTCAGAAACTCCGGGGTGCCTGGAGGTCGCGGTGCACCACGCGACAGTTGTATTCCAAAACTGAGTCACTCAGATCACACGAATAACCAAGCATGCTTGAAACTCATTCAAATGCAAGTGCTTCTATCTGTTTCCATGATTGTTTCCCGCTCATTCCTTCTCGTTTGGGGAACATGTCAAAATCCCATGCCCAGAGAACTTCACATAGAGTTCGCGGAAATGCTCAGTGGACACCCCAGGTAGGGTAAGGATCAGAATTTCCACACTACTCAGAGAATTTTTATTTTCAGGGATGGATTTTTAGCCCAATCCAAGTTGAAGAAAAGTGGTTTCGTGAGAATCGCAGAAAATTTTTTTTCAGAAACTCCGGGGTGCCTGGAGGTCGCGGTGCACCACGCGACAGTTGTATTCCAAAACTGAGTCACTCAGATCACACGAGTACCCAAGCATGCTTGAAACTCATTCAAATGCAAGTGCTTCTATCTGTTGTCTTGATTGTTTCCCACTCATTCCTTTTGGGTTGGGGAACATGTCAAAATCCCATGCCCAGAGAACTTCACATAGAGTTCGCGGAAATGTTCAGTGGACACCCCAGGTAGGGTAAGGATCAGCATTTCCACACTACTCAGAGAATTTTTATTTTCAGGGATGGATTTTTAGCCCAATCCAAGTTGAAGAAAAGTGGTTTCGTGAAAATCGCAGAAAATTTTTTTTCAGAAACTCCGGGGTGCCTGGAGGTCGCGGTGCACCACGCGACAGTTGTATTCCAAAACTGAGTCACTGAGATCACACGAGTACCCAAGCATCCTTGAAACTCATTCAAATGCAAGTGCTTCTATCTGTTGTTTTGATTGTTTCCCACTCATTCCTTTTGGGTTGGGGATCATGTCAAAATCCCATGCCAAGAGAACTTCAGATAGAGTTCGCGGAAATGCTCAGTGGACACCCCAGGTAGGGTAAGGATCAGCATTTCCACACTACTCAGAGAATTTTTATTTTCAGGGATGGATTTTTAGCCCAAACCAAGTTGAAGAAAAGTGGTTTCGTGAAAATCGCAGAAAATTTTTTTTCAGAAACTCCCGGGTGCCTGGAGGTCGCGGTGCACCACGCGACGGTTGTATTCCAAAACTGAGTCACTCAGATCACACGAGTACCCAAGCATCCTTGAAACTCATTCAAATGCAAGTGCTTCTATCTGTTGTCTTGATTGTTTCCCACTCATTCCTTTTGGGTTGGGGAACATGTCAAAATCCCATGCCCAGAGAACTTCACATAGAGTTCGCGGAAATGCTCAGTGGACACCCCAGGTAGGGTAAGGATCAGCATTTCCACACTACTCAGAGAATTTTTATTTTCAGGGATGGATTTTTAGCCCAAATCAAGTTGAAGAAAAGTGGTTTCGTGAAAATCGCAGAAAATTTTTTGTCAGAAACTCCGGGGTGCCTGGAGGTCGCGGTGCACCACGCGACAGTTGTATTCCAAAACTGAGTCACTCAGATCACACGAATAACCAAGCATGCTTGAAACTCATTCAAATGCAAGTGCTTCTATCTGTTTCCATGATTGTTTCCCGCTCATTCCTTCTCGTTTGGGGAACATGTCAAAATCCCATGCCCAGAGAACTTCACATAGAGTTCGCTTAAATGCTCAGTGGACACCCCAGGTAGGGTAAGGATCAGAATTTCCACACTACTCAAAGAATTTTTATTTTCAGGGATGGATTTTTAGCCCAATCCAAGTTGAAGAAAAGTGGTTTCGTGAGAATCGCAGAAAATTTTTTTTCAGAAACTCCGGGGTGCCTGGAGGTCGCGGTGCACCACGCGACAGTTGTATTCCAAAACTGAGTCACTCAGATCACACGAATACCCAAACATGCTTGAAACTCATTCAAATGCAAGTGCTTCTATCTGTTGTTTTGATTGTTTCCCACTCATTCCTTTTGGGTTGGGGATCATGTCAAAATCCCATGCCCAGAGAACTTCAGATAGAGTTCGCGGAAATGCTCAGTGGACACCCCAGGTAGGGTAAGGATCAGCATTTCCACACTACTCAGAGAACTTTTATTTTCAGGGATGGATTTTTAGCCCAAACCAAGTTGAAGAAAAGTGGTTTCGTGAAAATCGCAGAAAATTTTTTTTCAGAAACTCCGGGGTGCCTGGAGGTCGCGGTGCACCACGCGACAGTTGTATTCCAAAACTGAGTCACTCAGATCACATGAATACCCAAGCATGCTTGAAACTCATTCAAATGCAAGTGCTTCTATCTGTTTCCATGATTGTTTCCCGCTCCTTCCTTTTGGTTTGGGGAACATGTCAAAATCCCATGCCCAGAGAACTTCACATAGAATTCGCGGAAATGCTCAGTGGACACCCCAGGTAGGGTAAGGATCAGCATTTCCACACTACTCAGAGAATTTTTATTTTCAGGGATGGATTTTTAGCCCAAACCAAGTTGAAGAAAAGTGGTTTCGTGAAAATCGCAGAAATTTTTTTTTCAGAAACTCCGGGGTGCCTGGAGGTCGCGGTGCACCACGCGACAGTTGTATTCCAAAACTGAGTCACTCAGATCACGAGAATACCCAAGCATGCTTGAAACTCATTCAAATGCAAGTGCTTCTATCTGTTTCCATGATTGTTTCCCGCTCATTCCTTCTCGTTTGGGGAACATGTCAAAATCCCATGCCCAGAGAACTTCACATAGAGTTGCGGAAATGCTCAGTGGACACCCCAGGTAGGGTAAGGATCAGAATTTCCACACTACTCAGAGAATTTTTATTTTCAGGGATGGATTTTTAGCCCAATCCAAGTTGAAGAAAAGTGGTTTCGTGAGAATCGCAGAAAATTTTTTTTCAGAAACTCCGGGGTGCCTGGAGGTCGCGGTGCACCACGCGACAGTTGTATTCCAAAACTGAGTCACTCAGATTACACGAATACCCAAGCATGCTTGAAACTCATTCAAATGCAAGTGCTTCTATCTGTTGTCTTGATTGTTTCCCACTCATTCCTTTTGGGTTGGGGAACATGGCAAAATCCCATGCCCAGAGAACTTCACATAGAGTTCGCGGAAATGCTCAGTGGACACCCCAGGTAGGGTAAGGATCAGCATTTCCACACTACTCAGAGAATTTTTATTTTCAGGGATGGATTTTTAGCCCAAATCAAGTTGAAGAAAAGTGGTTTCGTGAAAATCGCAGAAATTTTTTTTTCAGAAACTCCGGGGTGCCTGGAGGTCGCGGTGCACCACGCGACAGTTGTATTCCAAAACTGAGTCACTCAGATCACACGAATACCCAAGCATGCTTGAAACTCATTCAAATGCAAGTGCTTCTATCTGTTTCCATGATTGTTTCCCGCTCATTCCTTTTGGTTTGGGGAACATGTCAAAATCCCATGCCCAGAGAACTTCACGTAGAGTTCGCGGAAATGCTCAGTGGACACCCCAGGTAGGGTAAAGATCAGCATTTCCACACTACTCAGAGAATTTTTATTTTCAGTGATGGATTTTTAGCCCAAACCAAGTTGAAGAAAAGTCGTTTCGTGAAAATCGCAGAAAATTTTTTTTCAGAAACACCGGGGTGCCTGGAGGTCGCGGTGCACCACGCGACAGTTGTATTCCAAAACTGAGTCACTCAGATCACACAAGTACCCAAGCATTCTTGAAACTCATTCAAATGCAAGTGCTTCTATCTGTTGTCTTGATTGTTTCCCACTCATTCCTTTTGGGTTGGGGAACATGTCAAAATCCCATGCCCAGAGAACTTCACATAGAGTTCGCGGAAATGCTCAGTGGACACCCCAGGTAGGGTAAGGATCAGCATTTCCACACTACTCAGAGAATTTTTATTTTCAGGGATGGATTTTTAGCCCAATCCAAGTTGAAGAAAAGTGGTTTCGTGAAAATCGCAGAAAATTTTTTTTCAGAAACTCCGGGGTGCCTGGAGGTCGCGGTGCACCACGCGACAGTTGTATTCCAAAACTGAGTCACTGAGATCACACGAGTACCCAAGCATCCTTGAAACTCATTCAAATGCAAGTGCTTCTATCTGTTGTTTTGATTGTTTCCCACTCATTCCTTTTGGGTTGGGGAACATGTCAAAATCCAATGCCCAGAGAACTTCAGATAGAGTTCGCGGAAATGCTCAGTGGACACCCCAGGTAGGGTAAGGATCAGCATTTTCACACTACTCAGAGAATTTTTATTTTCAGGGATGGATTTTTAGCCCAAATCAAGTTGAAGAAAAGTGGTTTTGTGAAAATCGCAGAAAATTTTTTTTCAGAAACTCCGGGGTGCCTGGAGGTCGCGGTGCACCACGCGACGGTTGTATTCCAAAACTGAGTCACTCAGATCACACGAGTACCCAAGCATCCTTGAAACTCATTCAAATGCAAGTGCTTCTATCTGTTGTCTTGATTGTTTCCCACTCATTCCTTTTGGGTTGGGGAACATGTCAAAATCCCATGCCCAGAGAACTTCACATAGAGTTCGCGGAAATGCTCAGTGGACACCCCAGGTAGGGTAAGGATCAGCATTTCCACACTACTCAGAGAATTTTTATTTTCAGGGATGGATTTTTAGCCCAAATCAAGTTGAAGAAAAGTGGTTTCGTGAAAATCGCAGAAAATTTTTTTTCAGAAACTCTGGGGTGCCTGGAGGTCGCGGTGCACCACGCGACAGTTGTATTCCAAAACTGAGTCACTCAGATCACACGAATACCCAAGCATGCTTGAAACCCATTCAAATGCAAGTGCTTCTATCTGTGTCCATGATTGTTTCCCGCTCATTCCTTTTCGTTTGGGGAACATGTCAAAATCCCATGCCCAGAGAACTTCACATAGAGTTCGCGGAAATGCTCAGTGGACACCCCAGGTAGGGTAAGGATCAGCATTTCCACACTACTCAGAGAATTTTTATTTTCAGGGATGGATTTTTAGCCCAATCCAAGTTGAAGAAAAGTGGTTTCGTGAAAATCGCAGAAAATTTTTTTTCAGAAACTCCGGGGTGCCTGGAGGTCGCGGTGCACCACGTGACAGTTGTATTCCAAAACTGAGTCACTCAGATCACACGAGTACCCAAGCATCCTTGAAACTCATTCAAATGCAAGTGCTTCTATCTGTTGTCTTGATTGTTTCCCACTCATTCCTTTTGGGTTGGGGAACATGTCAAAATCCCATGCCCAGAGAACTTCAGATAGAGTTCGCGGAAATGCTCAGTGGACACCCCAGGTAGGGTAAGGATCAGCGTTTTCACACTACTCAGAGAATTTTTATTTTCAGGGATGGATTTTTAGCCGAAATCAAGTTGAAGAAAAGTGGTTTCGTGAATATCGCAGAAAATTTTTTTTCAGAAACTCCGGGGTGCCTGGAGGTCGCGGTGCACCACGCGACAGTTGTATTCCAAAACTGAGTCACTCAGATCACACGAATACCCAAGCATGCTTGAAACTCATTCAAATGCAAGTGCTTCTATCTGTTGTCTTGATTGTTTCCCACTCATTCCTTTTGGGTTGGGGAACATGTCAAAATTCCATGCCCAGAGAACTTCAGATAGAGTTCGCGGAAATGCTCAGTGGACACCCCAGGTAGGGTAAGGATCAGCATTTTCACACTACTCAGAGAATTTTTATTTTCAGGGATGGATTTTTAGCCCAAATCAAGTTGAAGAAAAGTGGTTTCGTGAAAATCGCAGAAAATTTTTTTTCAGAAACTCCGGGGTGCCTGGAGGTCGCGGTGCACCACGCGACAGTTGTATTCCAAAACTGAGTCACTCAGATCACACGAATACCCAAGCATGCTTGAAACTCATTCAAATGCAAGTGCTTCTATCTGTTTCCATGATTGTTTCCCGCTCATTCCTTTTGGTTTGGGGAACATGTCAAAATCCCATGCCCAGAGAACTTCACATAGAGTTCGCGGAAATGATCAGTGGACACCCGAGGTAGGGTAAGGATCAGCATTTCCACACTACTCAGAGAATTTTTATTTTCAGGGATGGATTTTTAGCCCAATCCAAGTTGAAGAAAAGTGGTTTCGTGAAAATCGCAGAAAATTTTTTTTCAGAAACTCCGGGGTGCCTGGAGGTCGCGGTGCACCACGCGACAGTTGTATTCCAAAACTGAGTCACTCAGATCACGAGAATACCCAAGCATGCTTGAAACTCATTCAAATTCAAGTGCTTCTATCTGTTGTCTTGATTGTTTCCCACTCATTCCTTTTGGGTTGGGGAACATGTCAAAATCCCATGCCCAGAGAACTTCACATAGAGTTCGCGGAAATGCTCAGTGGACACCCCAGGTAGGGTAAGGATCAGCATTTCCACACTACTCAGAGAATTTTTATTTTCAGGGATGGATTTTTAGCCCAATCCAAGTTGAAGAAAAGTGGTTTCGTGAAAATCGCAGAAAATTTTTTTTCAGAAACTCCGGGGTGCCTGGAGGTCGCGGTGCACCACGCGACAGTTGTATTCCAAAACTGAGTCACTCAGATCACACGAGTACCCAAGCATCCTTGAAATTCATTCAAATGCAAGTGCTTCTATCTGTTGTTTTGATTGTTTCCCACTCATTCCTTTTGGGTTGGGGATCATGTCAAAATCCCATGCCCAGAGAACTTCAGATAGAGTTCGCGGAAATGCTCAGTGGACACCCCAGGTAGGGTAAGGATCAGCATTTCCACACTACTCAGAGAATTTTTATTTTCAGGGATGGATTTTTAGCCCAAACCAAGTTGAAGAAAAGTGGTTTCGTGAAAATCGCAGAAAATTTTTTTTCAGAAACTCCGGGGTGCCTGGAGGTCGCGGTGCACCACGCGACAGTTGTATTCCAAAACTGAGTCGCTCAGATCACATGAATACCCAAGCATGCTTGAAACTCATTCAAATGCAAGTGCTTCTATCTGTTTCCATGATTGTTTCCCGCTCCTTCCTTTTGGTTTGGGGAACATGTCAAAATCCCATGCCCAGAGAACTTCACATAGAATTCGCGGAAATGCTCAGTGGACACCCCAGGTAGGGTAAGGATCAGCATTTCCACACTACTCAGAGAATTTTTATTTTCAGGGATGGATTTTTAGCCCAAACCAAGTTGAAGAAAAGTGGTTTCGTGAAAATCGCAGAAAATTTTTTTTCAGAAACTCCGGGGTGCCTGGAGGTCGCGGTCCACCACGCGACGGTTGTATTCCAAAACTGAGTCACTCAGATCACACGAGTACCCAAGCATTCTTGAAACTCATTCAAATGCAAGTGCTTCTATCTGTTGTCTTGATTGTTTCCCACTCATTCCTTTTGGGTTGGGGAACATGTCAAAATCCCATGCCCAGAGAACTTCAGATAGAGTTCGCGGAAATGCTCAGTGGACACCCCAGGTAGGGTAAGGATCAGCATTTCCACACTACTCAGAGAA
This sequence comes from Lepisosteus platostomus, assembly GCF_059453375.1. NCBI lineage: Eukaryota > Metazoa > Chordata > Actinopteri > Semionotiformes > Lepisosteidae > Lepisosteus > Lepisosteus platostomus. The sequence goes on along the minus strand of NC_142611.1, from coordinate 82,989,008 downwards.
TTTTTATTTTCAGGGATGGATTTTTAGCCCAAACCAAGTTGAAGAAAAGTCGTTTCGTGAAAATCGCAGAAAATTTTTTTTCAGAAACTCCGGGGTGCCTGGAGGTCGCGGTGCACCACGCGACAGTTGTATTCCAAAACTGAGTCACTCAGATCACGAGAATACCCAAGCATGCTTGAAACTCATTCAAATGCAAGTGCTTCTATCTGTTTCCATGATTGTTTCCCGCTCATTCCTTCTCGTTTGGGGAACATGTCAAAATCCCATGCCCAGAGAACTTCACATAGAGTTGCGGAAATGCTCAGTGGACACCCCAGGTAGGGTAAGGATCAGAATTTCCACACTACTCAGAGAATTTTTATTTTCAGGGATGGATTTTTAGCCCAATCCAAGTTGAAGAAAAGTGGTTTCGTGAGAATCGCAGAAAATTTTTTTTTCAGAAACTCCGGGGTGCCTGGAGGTCGCGGTGCCTCACGCGACAGTTGTATTCCAAAACTGAGTCACTCAGATTACACGAATACCCAAGCATGCTTGAAACTCATTCAAATGCAAGTGCTTCTATCTGTTGTCTTGATTGTTTCCCACTCATTCCTTTTGGGTTGGGGAACATGTCAAAATCCCATGCCCAGAGAACTTCACATAGAGTTCGCGGAAATGCTCAGTGGACACCCCAGGTAGGGTAAGGATCAGCATTTCCACACTACTCAGAGAATTTTTATTTTCAGGGATGGATTTTTAGCCCAAATCAAGTTGAAGAAAAGTGGTTTCGTGAAATTCGCAGAAATTTTTTTTTCAGAAACTCCGGGGTGCCTGGAGGTCGCGGTGCACCACGCGACAGTTGTATTCCAAAACTGAGTCACTCAGATCACACGAATACCCAAGCATGCTTGAAACTCATTCAAATGCAAGTGCTTCTATCTGTGTCCATGATTGTTTCCCGCTCATTCCTTTTCGTTTGGGGAACATGTCAAAATCCCATGCCCAGAGAACTTCACATAGAGTTCACGGAAATGCTCAGTGGACACCCCAGGTAGGGTAAGGATCAGCATTTCCACACTACTCAGAGAATTTTTATTTTCAGGGATGGATTTTTAGCCCAATCCAAGTTGATGAAAAGTGGTTTCGTGAAAATCACAGAAAATTTTTTTTCAGAAACTCCGGGGTGCCTGGAGGTCGCGGTGCACCACGCGACAGTTGTATTCCAAAACTGAGTCACTCAGATCACACGAGTACCCAAGCATCCTTGAAACTCATTCAAATGCAAGTGCTTCTATCTGTTGTCTTGATTGTTTCCCACTCATTCCTTTTGGGTTGGGGAACATGTCAAAATCCCATGCCCAGAGAACTTCACATAGAGTTCGCGGAAATGCTCAGTGGACACCCCAGGTAGGGTAAGGATCAGCATTTTCACACTACTCAGAGAATTTTTATTTTCAGGGATGGATTTTTAGCCGAAATCAAGTTGAAGAAAAGTGGTTTCGTGAATATCGCAGAAAATTTTTTTTCAGAAACTCCGGGGTGCCTGGAGGTCGCGGTGCACCACGCGACAGTTGTATTCCAAAACTGAGTCACTCAGATCACACGAATACCCAAGCATGCTTGAAACTCATTCAAATGCAAGTGCTTCTATCTGTTTCCATGATTGTTTCCCGCTCATTCCTTTTGGTTTGGGGAACATGTCAAAATCCCATGCCCAGAGAACTTCACATAGAGTTCGCGGAAATGCTCAGTGGACACCCCAGGTAGGGTAAGGATCAGCATTTCCACACTACTCAGAGAATTTTTATTTTCAGGGATGGATTTTTAGCCCAAATCAAGTTGAAGAAAAGTGGTTTCGTGAAAATCGCAGAAAATTTTTTTCAGAAACTCCGGGGTGCCTGGAGGTCGCGGTGCACCACGCGACAGTTGTATTCCAAAACTGAGTCACTCAGATCACACGAGTACCCAAGCATCCTTGAAACTCATTCAAATGCAAGTGCTTCTATCTGTTGTCTTGATTGTTTCCCACTCATTCCTTTTGGGTTGGGGAACATGTCAAAATCCCATGCCCAGAGAACTTCAGATAGAGTTCGCGGAAATGCTCAGTGGACACCCCAGGTAGGGTAAGGATCAGCATTTCCACACTTCTCAGAGAATTTTTATTTTCAGGGATGGATTTTTAGCCCAAACCAAGTTGAAGAAAAGTGGTTTCGTGAAAATCGCAGAAAATTTTTTTTCAGAAACTCCGGGGTGCCTGGAGGTCGCGGTGCACCACGCGACAGTTGTATTCCAAAACTGAGTCACTCAGATCACACGAGTACCCAAGCATCCTTGAAACTCATTCAAATGCAAGTGCTTCTATCTGTTGTTTTGATTGTTTCCCACTCATTCCTTTTGGGTTGGGGATCATGTCAAAATCCCATGCCAAGAGAACTTCAGATAGAGTTCGCGGAAATGCTCAGTGGACACCCCAGGTAGGGTAAGGATCAGCATTTCCACACTACTCAGAGAATTTTTATTTTCAGGGATGGATTTTTAGCCCAAACCAAGTTGAAGAAAAGTGGTTTCGTGAAAATCGCAGAAAATTTTTTTTCAGAAACTCCGGGGTGCCTGGAGGTCGCGGTGCACCACGCGACGGTTGTATTCCAAAACTGAGTCACTCAGATCACACGAGTACCCAAGCATCCTTGAAACTCATTCAAATGCAAGTGCTTCTATCTGTTGTCTTGATTGTTTCCCACTCATTCCTTTTGGGTTGGGGAACATGTCAAAATCCCATGCCCAGAGAACTTCACATAGAGTTCGCGGAAATGCTCAGTGGACACCCCAGGTAGGGTAAGGATCAGCATTTCCACACTACTCAGAGAATTTTTATTTTCAGGGATGGATTTTTAGCCCAAATCAAGTTGAAGAAAAGTGGTTTCGTGAAAATCGCAGAAAATTTTTTGTCAGAAACTCCGGGGTGCCTGGAGGTCGCGGTGCACCACGCGACAGTTGTATTCCAAAACTGAGTCACTCAGATCACACGAATAACCAAGCATGCTTGAAACTCATTCAAATGCAAGTGCTTCTATCTGTTTCCATGATTGTTTCCCGCTCATTCCTTCTCGTTTGGGGAACATGTCAAAATCCCATGCCCAGAGAACTTCACATAGAGTTCGCTTAAATGCTCAGTGGACACCCCAGGTAGGGTAAGGATCAGAATTTCCACACTACTCAAAGAATTTTTATTTTCAGGGATGGATTTTTAGCCCAATCCAAGTTGAAGAAAAGTGGTTTCGTGAGAATCGCAGAAAATTTTTTTTCAGAAACTCCGGGGTGCCTGGAGGTCGCGGTGCACCACGCGACAGTTGTATTCCAAAACTGAGTCACTCAGATCACACGAATACCCAAGCATGCTTGAAACTCATTCAAATGCAAGTGCTTCTATCTGTTGTTTTGATTGTTTCCCACTCATTCCTTTTGGGTTGGGGATCATGTCAAAATCCCATGCCCAGAGAACTTCAGATAGAGTTCGCGGAAATGCTCAGTGGACACCCCAGGTAGGGTAAGGATCAGCATTTCCACACTACTCAGAGAACTTTTATTTTCAGGGATGGATTTTTAGCCCAAACCAAGTTGAAGAAAAGTGGTTTCGTGAAAATCGCAGAAAATTTTTTTTCAGAAACTCCGGGGTGCCTGGAGGTCGCGGTGCACCACGCGACAGTTGTATTCCAAAACTGAGTCACTCAGATCACATGAATACCCAAGCATGCTTGAAACTCATTCAAATGCAAGTGCTTCTATCTGTTTCCATGATTGTTTCCCGCTCCTTCCTTTTGGTTTGGGGAACATGTCAAAATCCCATGCCCAGAGAACTTCACATAGAATTCGCGGAAATGCTCAGTGGACACCCCAGGTAGGGTAAGGATCAGCATTTCCACACTACTCAGAGAATTTTTATTTTCAGGGATGGATTTTTAGCCCAAACCAAGTTGAAGAAAAGTGGTTTCGTGAAAATCGCAGAAATTTTTTTTTCAGAAACTCCGGGGTGCCTGGAGGTCGCGGTGCACCACGCGACAGTTGTATTCCAAAACTGAGTCACTCAGATCACGAGAATACCCAAGCATGCTTGAAACTCATTCAAATGCAAGTGCTTCTATCTGTTTCCATGATTGTTTCCCGCTCATTCCTTCTCGTTTGGGGAACATGTCAAAATCCCATGCCCAGAGAACTTCACATAGAGTTGCGGAAATGCTCAGTGGACACCCCAGGTAGGGTAAGGATCAGAATTTCCACACTACTCAGAGAATTTTTATTTTCAGGGATGGATTTTTAGCCCAATCCAAGTTGAAGAAAAGTGGTTTCGTGAGAATCGCAGAAAATTTTTTTTCAGAAACTCCGGGGTGCCTGGAGGTCGCGGTGCACCACGCGACAGTTGTATTCCAAAACTGAGTCACTCAGATTACACGAATACCCAAGCATGCTTGAAACTCATTCAAATGCAAGTGCTTCTATCTGTTGTCTTGATTGTTTCCCACTCATTCCTTTTGGGTTGGGGAACATGGCAAAATCCCATGCCCAGAGAACTTCACATAGAGTTCGCGGAAATGCTCAGTGGACACCCCAGGTAGGGTAAGGATCAGCATTTCCACACTACTCAGAGAATTTTTATTTTCAGGGATGGATTTTTAGCCCAAATCAAGTTGAAGAAAAGTGGTTTCGTGAAAATCGCAGAAATTTTTTTTTCAGAAACTCCGGGGTGCCTGGAGGTCGCGGTGCACCACGCGACAGTTGTATTCCAAAACTGAGTCACTCAGATCACACGAATACCCAAGCATGCTTGAAACTCATTCAAATGCAAGTGCTTCTATCTGTTTCCATGATTGTTTCCCGCTCATTCCTTTTGGTTTGGGGAACATGTCAAAATCCCATGCCCAGAGAACTTCACGTAGAGTTCGCGGAAATGCTCAGTGGACACCCCAGGTAGGGTAAGGATCAGCATTTCCACACTACTCAGAGAATTTTTATTTTCAGTGATGGATTTTTAGCCCAAACCAAGTTGAAGAAAAGTCGTTTCGTGAAAATCGCAGAAAATTTTTTTTCAGAAACACCGGGGTGCCTGGAGGTCGCGGTGCACCACGCGACAGTTGTATTCCAAAACTGAGTCACTCAGATCACACAAGTACCCAAGCATTCTTGAAACTCATTCAAATGCAAGTGCTTCTATCTGTTGTCTTGATTGTTTCCCACTCATTCCTTTTGGGTTGGGGAACATGTCAAAATCCCATGCCCAGAGAACTTCACATAGAGTTCGCGGAAATGCTCAGTGGACACCCCAGGTAGGGTAAGGATCAGCATTTCCACACTACTCAGAGAATTTTTATTTTCAGGGATGGATTTTTAGCCCAATCCAAGTTGAAGAAAAGTGGTTTCGTGAAAATCGCAGAAAATTTTTTTTCATAAACTCCGGGGTGCCTGGAGGTCGCGGTGCACCACGCGACAGTTGTATTCCAAAACTGAGTCACTGAGATCACACGAGTACCCAAGCATCCTTGAAACTCATTCAAATGCAAGTGCTTCTATCTGTTGTTTTGATTGTTTCCCACTCATTCCTTTTGGGTTGGGGAACATGTCAAAATCCAATGCCCAGAGAACTTCAGATAGAGTTCGCGGAAATGCTCAGTGGACACCCCAGGTAGGGTAAGGATCAGCATTTTCACACTACTCAGAGAATTTTTATTTTCAGGGATGGATTTTTAGCCCAAATCAAGTTGAAGAAAAGTGGTTTTGTGAAAATCGCAGAAAATTTTTTTTCAGAAACTCCGGGGTGCCTGGAGGTCGCGGTGCACCACGCGACGGTTGTATTCCAAAACTGAGTCACTCAGATCACACGAGTACCCAAGCATCCTTGAAACTCATTCAAATGCAAGTGCTTCTATCTGTTGTCTTGATTGTTTCCCACTCATTCCTTTTGGGTTGGGGAACATGTCAAAATCCCATGCCCAGAGAACTTCACATAGAGTTCGCGGAAATGCTCAGTGGACACCCCAGGTAGGGTAAGGATCAGCATTTCCACACTACTCAGAGAATTTTTATTTTCAGGGATGGATTTTTAGCCCAAATCAAGTTGAAGAAAAGTGGTTTCGTGAAAATCGCAGAAAATTTTTTTTCAGAAACTCTGGGGTGCCTGGAGGTCGCGGTGCACCACGCGACAGTTGTATTCCAAAACTGAGTCACTCAGATCACACGAATACCCAAGCATGCTTGAAACCCATTCAAATGCAAGTGCTTCTATCTGTGTCCATGATTGTTTCCCGCTCATTCCTTTTCGTTTGGGGAACATGTCAAAATCCCATGCCCAGAGAACTTCACATAGAGTTCGCGGAAATGCTCAGTGGACACCCCAGGTAGGGTAAGGATCAGCATTTCCACACTACTCAGAGAATTTTTATTTTCAGGGATGGATTTTTAGCCCAATCCAAGTTGAAGAAAAGTGGTTTCGTGAAAATCGCAGAAAATTTTTTTTCAGAAACTCCGGGGTGCCTGGAGGTCGCGGTGCACCACGTGACAGTTGTATTCCAAAACTGAGTCACTCAGATCACACGAGTACCCAAGCATCCTTGAAACTCATTCAAATGCAAGTGCTTCTATCTGTTGTCTTGATTGTTTCCCACTCATTCCTTTTGGGTTGGGGAACATGTCAAAATCCCATGCCCAGAGAACTTCAGATAGAGTTCGCGGAAATGCTCAGTGGACACCCCAGGTAGGGTAAGGATCAGCATTTTCACACTACTCAGAGAATTTTTATTTTCAGGGATGGATTTTTAGCCGAAATCAAGTTGAAGAAAAGTGGTTTCGTGAATATCGCAGAAAATTTTTTTTCAGAAACTCCGGGGTGCCTGGAGGTCGCGGTGCACCACGCGACAGTTGTATTCCAAAACTGAGTCACTCAGATCACACGAATACCCAAGCATGCTTGAAACTCATTCAAATGCAAGTGCTTCTATCTGTTGTCTTGATTGTTTCCCACTCATTCCTTTTGGGTTGGGGAACATGTCAAAATTCCATGCCCAGAGAACTTCAGATAGAGTTCGCGGAAATGCTCAGTGGACACCCCAGGTAGGGTAAGGATCAGCATTTTCACACTACTCAGAGAATTTTTATTTTCAGGGATGGATTTTTAGCCCAAATCAAGTTGAAGAAAAGTGGTTTCGTGAAAATCGCAGAAAATTTTTTTTCAGAAACTCCGGGGTGCCTGGAGGTCGCGGTGCACCACGCGACAGTTGTATTCCAAAACTGAGTCACTCAGATCACACGAATACCCAAGCATGCTTGAAACTCATTCAAATGCATGTGCTTCTATCTGTTTCCATGATTGTTTCCCGCTCATTCCTTTTGGTTTGGGGAACATGTCAAAATCCCATGCCCAGAGAACTTCACATAGAGTTCGCGGAAATGATCAGTGGACACCCGAGGTAGGGTAAGGATCAGCATTTCCACACTACTCAGAGAATTTTTATTTTCAGGGATGGATTTTTAGCCCAATCCAAGTTGAAGAAAAGTGGTTTCGTGAAAATCGCAGAAAATTTTTTTTCAGAAACTCCGGGGTGCCTGGAGGTCGCGGTGCACCACGCGACAGTTGTATTCCAAAACTGAGTCACTCAGATCACGAGAATACCCAAGCATGCTTGAAACTCATTCAAATTCAAGTGCTTCTATCTGTTGTCTTGATTGTTTCCCACTCATTCCTTTTGGGTTGGGGAACATGTCAAAATCCCATGCCCAGAGAACTTCACATAGAGTTCGCGGAAATGCTCAGTGGACACCCCAGGTAGGGTAAGGATCAGCATTTCCACACTACTCAGAGAATTTTTATTTTCAGGGATGGATTTTTAGCCCAATCCAAGTTGAAGAAAAGTGGTTTCGTGAAAATCGCAGAAAATTTTTTTTCAGAAACTCCGGGGTGCCTGGAGGTCGCGGTGCACCACGCGACAGTTGTATTCCAAAACTGAGTCACTCAGATCACACGAGTACCCAAGCATCCTTGAAATTCATTCAAATGCAAGTGCTTCTATCTGTTGTTTTGATTGTTTCCCACTCATTCCTTTTGGGTTGGGGATCATGTCAAAATCCCATGCCCAGAGAACTTCAGATAGAGTTCGCGGAAATGCTCAGTGGACACCCCAGGTAGGGTAAGGATCAGCATTTCCACACTACTCAGAGAATTTTTATTTTCAGGGATGGATTTTTAGCCCAAACCAAGTTGAAGAAAAGTGGTTTCGTGAAAATCGCAGAAAATTTTTTTTCAGAAACTCCGGGGTGCCTGGAGGTCGCGGTGCACCACGCGACAGTTGTATTCCAAAACTGAGTCGCTCAGATCACATGAATACCCAAGCATGCTTGAAACTCATTCAAATGCAAGTGCTTCTATCTGTTTCCATGATTGTTTCCCGCTCCTTCCTTTTGGTTTGGGGAACATGTCAAAATCCCATGCCCAGAGAACTTCACATAGAATTCGCGGAAATGCTCAGTGGACACCCCAGGTAGGGTAAGGATCAGCATTTCCACACTACTCAGAGAATTTTTATTTTCAGGGATGGATTTTTAGCCCAAACCAAGTTGAAGAAAAGTGGTTTCGTGAAAATCGCAGAAATTTTTTTTTCAGAAACTCCGGGGTGCCTGGAGGTCGCGGTGCACCACGTGACAGTTGTATTCCAAAACTGAGTCACTCAGATCACACGAGTACCCAAGCATTCTTGAAACTCATTCAAATGCAAGTGCTTCTATCTGTTGTCTTGATTGTTTCCCACTCATTCCTTTTGGGTTGGGGAACATGTCAAAATCCCATGCCCAGAGAACTTCAGATAGAGTTCGCGGAAATGCTCAGTGGACACCCCAGGTAGGGTAAGGATCAGCATTTTCACACTACTCAGAGAATTTTTATTTTCAGGGATGGATTTTTAGCCGAAATCAAGTTGAAGAAAAGTGGTTTCGTGAATATCGCAGAAAATTTTTTTTCAGAAACTCCGGGGTGCCTGGAGGTCGCGGTGCACCACGCGACAGTTGTATTCCAAAACTGAGTCACTCAGATCACACGAATACCCAAGCATGCTTGAAACTCATTCAAATGCAAGTGCTTCTATCTGTTGTCTTGATTGTTTCCCACTCATTCCTTTTGGGTTGGGGAACATGTCAAAATCCCATGCCCAGAGAACTTCACATAGAGTTCGCGGAAATGCTCAGTGGACCCCCCAGGTAGGGTAAGGATCAGCATTTCCACACTACTCAGAGAATTTTTATTTTCAGGGATGGATTTTTAGCCCAATCCAAGTTGAAGAAAAGTGGTTTCGTGAAAATCGCAGAAAATTTTTTTTCAGAAACTCCGGGGTGCCTGGAGGTCGCGGTGCACCACGCGACAGTTGTATTCCAAAACTGAGTCACTCAGATCACACGAGTACCCAAGCATCCTTGAAACTCATTCAAATGCAAGTGCTTCTATCTGTTGTTTTGATTGTTTCCCACTCATTCCTTTTGGGTTGGGGATCATGTCAAAATCCCATGCCCAGAGAACTTCAGATAGAGTTCGCGGAAATGCTCAATGGACACCCCAGGTAGGGTAAGGATCAGCATTTCCACACTACTCAGAGAATTTTTATTTTCAGGGATGGATTTTTAGCCCAAACCAAGTTGAAGAAAAGTGGTTTCGTGAAAATCGCAGAAAATTTTTTTTCAGAAACTCCGGATTGCCTGGAGGTCGCAGTGCACCACGCGACAGTTGTATTCCAAAACTGAGTCACTCAGATCACATGAATACCCAAGCATGCTTGAAACTCATTCAAATGCAAGTGCTTCTATCTGTTTCCATGATTGTTTCCCGCTCCTTCCTTTTGGTTTGGGGAACATGTCAAAATCCCATGCCCAGAGAACTTCACATAGAATTCGCGGAAATGCTCAGTGGACACCCCAGGTAGGGTAAGGATCAGCATTTCCACACTACTCAGAGAATTTTTATTTTCAGGGATGGATTTTTAGCCCAAACCAAGTTGAAGAAAAGTGGTTTCGTGAAAATCGCAGAAAATTTTTTTTCAGAAACTCCGGGGTGCCTGGAGGTCGCGGTCCACCACGCGACGGTTGTATTCCAAAACTGAGTCACTCAGATCACACGAGTACCCAAGCATTCTTGAAACTCATTCAAATGCAAGTGCTTCTATCTGTTGTCTTGATTGTTTCCCACTCATTCCTTTTGGGTTGGGGAACATGTCAAAATCCCATGCCCAGAGAACTTCAGATAGAGTTCGCGGAAATGCTCAGTGGACACCCCAGGTAGGGTAAGGATCAGCATTTCCACACTACTCAGAGAATTTTTATTTTCAGGGATGGATTTTTAGCCCAAACCAAGTTGAAGAAAAGTGGTTTCGTGAAAATCGCAGAAAATTTTTTTTCAGAAACTCCGGGGTGCCTGGAGGTCGCGGTGCACCACGCGACAGTTGTATTCCAAAACTGAGTCACTCAGATCACGAGAATACCCAAGCATGCTTGAAACTCATTCAAATGCAAGTGCTTCTATCTGTTTCCATGATTGTTTCCCGCTCATTCCTTCTCGTTTGGGGAACATGTCAAAATCCCATGCCCAGAGAACTTCACATAGAGTTGCGGAAATGCTCAGTGGACACCCCAGGTAGGGTAAGGATCAGAATTTCCACACTACTCAGAGAATTTTTATTTTCAGGGATGGATTTTTAGCCCAATCCAAGTTGAAGAAAAGTGGTTTCGTGAGAATCGCAGAAAATTTTTTTTCAGAAACTCCGGGGTGCCTGGAGGTCGCGGTGCCTCACGCGACAGTTGTATTCCAAAACTGAGTCACTCAGATTACACGAATACCCAAGCATGCTTGAAACTCATTCAAATGCAAGTGCTTCTATCTGTTGTCTTGATTGTTTCCCACTCATTCCTTTTGGGTTGGGGAACATGTCAAAATCCCATGCCCAGAGAACTTCACATAGAGTTCGCGGAAATGCTCAGTGGACACCCCAGGTAGGGTAAGGATCAGCATTTCCACACTACTCAGAGAATTTTTATTTTCAGGGATGGATTTTTAGCCCAAATCAAGTTGAAGAAAAGTGGTTTCGTGAAATTCGCAGAAATTTTTTTTTCAGAAACTCCGGGGTGCCTGGAGGTCGCGGTGCACCACGCGACAGTTGTATTCCAAAACTGAGTCACTCAGATCACACGAATACCCAAGCATGCTTGAAACTCATTCAAATGCAAGTGCTTCTATCTGTGTCCATGATTGTTTCCCGCTCATTCCTTTTCGTTTGGGGAACATGTCAAAATCCCATGCCCAGAGAACTTCACATAGAGTTCACGGAAATGCTCAGTGGACACCCCAGGTAGGGTAAGGATCAGCATTTCCACACTACTCAGAGAATTTTTATTTTCAGGGATGGATTTTTAGCCCAATCCAAGTTGATGAAAAGTGGTTTCGTGAAAATCACAGAAAATTTTTTTTCAGAAACTCCGGGGTGCCTGGAGGTCGCGGTGCACCACGCGACAGTTGTATTCCAAAACTGAGTCACTCAGATCACACGAGTACCCAAGCATCCTTGAAACTCATTCAAATGCAAGTGCTTCTATCTGTTGTCTTGATTGTTTCCCACTCATTCCTTTTGGGTTGGGGAACATGTCAAAATCCCATGCCCAGAGAACTTCACATAGAGTTCGCGGAAATGCTCAGTGGACACCCCAGGTAGGGTAAGGATCAGCATTTTCACACTACTCAGAGAATTTTTATTTTCAGGGATGGATTTTTAGCCGAAATCAAGTTGAAGAAAAGTGGTTTCGTGAATATCGCAGAAAATTTTTTTTCAGAAACTCCGGGGTGCCTGGAGGTCGCGGTGCACCACGCGACAGTTGTATTCCAAAACTGAGTTACTCAGATCACACGAATACCCAAGCATGCTTGAAACTCATTCAAATGCAAGTGCTTCTATCTGTTTCCATGATTGTTTCCCGCTCATTCCTTTTGGTTTGGGGAACATGTCAAAATCCCATGCCCAGAGAACTTCACATAGAGTTCGCGGAAATGCTCAGTGGACACCCCAGGTAGGGTAAGGATCAGCATTTCCACACTACTCAGAGAATTTTTATTTTCAGGGATGGATTTTTAGCCCAAATCAAGTTGAAGAAAAGTGGTTTCGTGAAAATCGCAGAAAATTTTTTTCAGAAACTCCGGGGTGCCTGGAGGTCGCGGTGCACCACGCGACAGTTGTATTCCAAAACTGAGTCACTCAGATCACACGAGTACCCAAGCATCCTTGAAACTCATTCAAATGCAAGTGCTTCTATCTGTTGTCTTGATTGTTTCCCACTCATTCCTTTTGGGTTGGGGAACATGTCAAAATCCCATGCCCAGAGAACTTCAGATAGAGTTCGCGGAAATGCTCAGTGGACACCCCAGGTAGGGTAAGGATCAGCATTTCCACACTACTCAGAGAATTTTTATTTTCAGGGATGGATTTTTAGCCCAAACCAAGTTGAAGAAAAGTGGTTTCGTGAAAATCGCAGAAAATTTTTTTTCAGAAACTCCGGGGTGCCTGGAGGTCGCGGTGCACCACGCGACAGTTGTATTCCAAAACTGAGTCACTCAGATCACGAGAATACCCAAGCATGCTTGAAACTCATTCAAATGCAAGTGCTTCTATCTGTTTCCATGATTGTTTCCCGCTCATTCCTTCTCGTTTGGGGAACATGTCAAAATCCCATGCCCAGAGAACTTCACATAGAGTTGCGGAAATGCTCAGTGGACACCCCAGGTAGGGTAAGGATCAGAATTTCCACACTACTCAGAGAATTTTTATTTTCAGGGATGGATTTTTAGCCCAATCCAAGTTGAAGAAAAGTGGTTTCGTGAAAATCACAGAAAATTTTTTTTCAGAAACTCCGGGGTGCCTGGAGGTCGCGGTGCACCACGCGACAGTTGTATTCCAAAACTGAGTCACTCAGATCACACGAGTACCCAAGCATCCTTGAAACTCATTCAAATGCAAGTGCTTCTATCTGTTGTCTTGATTGTTTCCCACTCAATCCTTTTGGGTTGGGGAACATGTCAAAATCCCATGCCCAAAGAACTTCAGATAGAGTTCGCGGAAATGCTCAGTGGACACCCCAGGTAGGGTAAGGATCAGCATTTCCACACTACTCAGAGAATTTTTATTTTCAGGGATGGATTTTTAGCCCAAATCAAGTTGAAGAAAAGTGGTTTCGTGAAAATCGCAGAAAATTTTTTTTCAGAAACTCCGGGGTGCCTGGAGGTCGCGGTGCACCACGCGACGGTTGTATTCCAAAACTGAGTCACTCAGATCACACGAGTACCCAAGCATCCTTGAAACTCATTCAAATGCAAGTGCTTCTATCTGTTGTCTAGATTGTTTCCCACTCATTCCTTTTGGGTTGGGGATCATGTCAAAATCCCATGCCCAGAGAACTTCACATAGAGTTCGCGGAAATGCTCAGTGGACACCCCAGGTACAGATGCAGCCATTCAAAATGCGCGGTAAAAACCAGCGGTACGGTAACCTACCCACAAGCCACCGCGGGCTACCGGAGCATACCGCAGGGCAAGTGATTGGCTGGCCAAAATGACCGACAGGGGCACTCGTGGTGCATTGGTTGGTAGTGCAAAGATTGAATCATTTAATGTCTTTACTGTGCACATTTTAATCCGCTTAGTTTTGAATATTTATATGGATTTTACCACTAAAGGGAAATTTTAGTAGCTGAGCATAAAAAGAAGAGGAGCATAACGCATCTGAAGGTCATAAACGATATTAATTTAAAACATTACTGTATGTATGTAAACTGTACTGTGTATGGCTGGTCTTGGTAGTTTAAAGAAAAAATACACACCAGTCTTCCATTTCTCCCTAAACATTTTAAGCATGAAAGTTTTATGAAACGGTACCCAAATATGCGATTGCTGTATAGAATGAATTTTAATTAAAAAAAAATATTTAACACGAACATTAAGCTGTTTACATCTTCCGCCTGAGAACAGTCACCCGTTGCTACCCAACGCAGAATGGTGATTGGTTGACACCATCTGACACCCCTCTGATTGGAGAAAAAAGACGTGCTGGTTTGCTATACCAGGAAGAGAATTTCTTTCAATTCTAAACGTGTATTTTAAAAGTTTAAGAAGTAAAAACCTTACAGCGTACACAGATTTCTAAACTGATCAGGATCGTTATCTTTGTCTTATGCATAATAATGTTCACCGCTCTGTCCAGCAAATTAATAATAAACTTTATTTTATATAGCGTTTTAAACGAATAAGTAATTAGATTGCTCATAAACCTAATCACTTGCTTTTTCTTTTTATTTAGGCTCAGATTACAACTATAGATCGAATTATTAATAACCATAATAACAACCAACCAACAAAAACAACCATATAAACATAATGGTGGTGCTGGACCTTCCAGTTTTATTTATTTATTTTTTAATCGCGTAACATAAACATATTACCGTATGCAAACTGTACTGTATACAATATGTACATGTATATTTAATGTCTTAACTGTGCCCGTTTAAGTATTGAATATTCATATCTAATTTTACCACTGAAGGGAAATCTTAACATAAACATACAGTATATGGCTGGTCTCGGTACTTTAAAGAAAAAAATACACACCGGTATTCCATTTCTCCCTAAACATTGTAAGCTTCGAAGTCTTTAACTAACGTGATACCGGAGTCAACAAGCATACTTTTAGAATTTGATTAAAAGGGAATATAATATGGAATCGCGTATCTCAAGAAATTAATAACGATATAATTATATTCATGTTGCAAAAGAACTGCAACGGACATAAAAACTCCCTTGCATGGTTTCATTACGACCAGAATCGGTCTTGAGATATTTTTAACTTGATTTACAGTATTTGAGAGGTATGTCTTAACACCGATACTACAGTGCTTAAGTACTGCTCACGTATATGTTTCTAGGTTTATATTATGCATTTCATACGGTCAAATTACTTTTGAGCAATAAGAAGCGAGAAACGGTATGCGTTTTACTTTCGTTTTGTGCTGGGACCCGTGGATTGATTAGAGATATCAAGTACATACAAGTCATTTTTTAAATGTTGTAGTTCGTCTTGAAAAAATGTTACGAGTACATCATCTATCAACAATTACACAGGTTCTGTTTCCATATTGCGGATTTTGGTTACGTAATATTATTTTCTAGATTTCACGTTGTGAATATGATGGGATGTCTGATGGGATGTTTCTAAAAATCCACCCTCTGTAAAACGTCTTCTCTAGTTGTCCTGCATATGTATTCGCTAATGAAGCTGTGTGTTCTGAGCCTAGATCTCTACATTTCTGTATGAACCAGCTTAGAGGGCTAAAGACAGCTTGTGTTTAAATTGAGTGTAAGGCAATTTATGCTTCTAAAGTCATGGTCAGCATTTATCTTTGTACTGTGTTGTAAACTTGTTCTGTGCCAAGTCACATTATTTTATAGCGTTTTTAAAGCGTTATCAAATACGGTGTTACTGTAGTTTACTGAGTCCCATGTCACATGGTCTGTGATTGAAACCTGTAAAACCGGTTTAATTCGTCACAGCCAGCACTCTTCAGGTGTGAGGGTCTTCTGCTCAGAATGAAACGCTAAAATGTTTGTGTATATTCTAATGGTAGTGGGGGCGGGGTGTGTGGGAATAAGTTTGGTTGAAACATTTTCTCTGAAAGCATTTTCTTCTTGTAACCGATCTTGTTACAGCATGTTACAGTTTACTATTATTAACCATATTAATTTTAAGTGCTTAATGTAAAATCTTGTAAAAATATATTTTCATTGTTCAAATATACATTAAGTCTGACTATCATATAATAAGTTAAATACAAAACTAAAGAAAAAATAGGGTTAAATATAATTCAAAATATTTTGCTAACAATGTTAACTGTTTATGAATAATAAAATGTATTAACTAAGGAGTAGGATGGCACAGTTGTTAGTATGTTTTTTGTTTTTTTTTAACCCAATCTCCGGGAAACCATTAGTACGATGGTGAATCGGAGATTCTCAACCCTTGCTGCGTACGACTGGAAAAGAATTCGTGATCGGATCAACGAAATGCTTCGTAGGAGGAGGCAGTCTTTTCCTCTTGTCTAACAGTCTGTCCACAAACAAAACATTCCTGTTAGACAAGAGGAATTGAAAAAAAAACAATGTTGTCAATGAAAACCGGTGTGTGTGTCTCTCCCTGCTGGATGTCCCTCTCACAAACTGCTGAATGAATAAAATAATTTTATTGAAAACGAGTTTGCGATTGTCTGTGTCACGGACGTCCAAAGGGACTAACCGTGGGGAGCAGGAGAGCGGAAAAAGACCCATATGCGTAGCGGCGAGACGGGAAAAAGGCCCGGGCTCATAATGCAAAGAGTTCAGGAATGCCGTATAGAAACCTATGCCCTCAGGGAGCGGACGTGGGGCGCCCTGGTGCTAGGCGGGTCTCAGGACATCCGAACGTCAATGCTGAGCAAAGTGGAAACAGTGACCCGGAAATATATAGCCCCAGAGTGTCACGGACGTCCAAAGGGACAAACCGTGGGGAGCAGGAGAGCGGAAAAAGACCCATATGCGTAGCGGCGAGACGGGAAAAAGGCCCGGGCTCATAGTGCAAAGAGTTCAGGAATGCCGTATAGAAACCTATGCCCTCAGGGAGCGGACGTGGGGCGCCCTGGTGCTAGGCGGGTCTCAGGACATCCGAACGTCAATGCTGAGCCAGGACAGAGTGCAAGACCCAGACATATATAGCCAAAGGGAAAGAGAGGGACAGGAAGGACAGCAGACGGGAAACTAGGGACAGGACAGAGAAGGAGCGCCCTCTGGCTGCAGAGGGCGTGACAGTCTGGTCTTTAAATTCTGTAGATACGCGATTCCATATTATATTCCCTTTTAATCAAATTCTAAAAGTATGCTTGTTGACTCCGGTATCGCGTTAGTTAAAGACTTCGATGCTTAAAATGTTTAGGGAGAAATGGAATACTGGTGTGTATGTTTTCTTTAAAGTACCGAGACCAGCCATATACTGTATGTTTAAGTTCCAAAATTAATATCGTTTATGGGCTTCACACGCGTTGCAGTATGCTCAGGCACTAAGTAAAAGGAGATGCTTCGTATTGCTTGACTAATTTTAAAAACTAAGTTATAAATATAAAAATTGCAGGCGCTGCTCTGGTGCGTCGGCTCCTACACAGTGCCTGTCTGCCGTAAGCGTTACAATATACATACAGTACCCAACACTGCTTGTACCCATCTGTCATGTAAATAAAACACCTTGAATTGAATTGAATTGAGGGGAGAAGGGGGGGATACTAAAGCCAATACTGGCTCAATGGGCTTTGACGTGCTAATGCATTAACGGTCCGGGTGTGGCAGGCTTCCAATGTCAACTCGACTCGATTAGAAGACAATGAACGTATTTTAGCCCTAAATGAATTAATAGCAAACATGGTTTACATAAAATACATTTTTCCAAGAAAGTTTATAATAATACGATCTATAGTTGAAATCTGAGCCTACTTTAAAAATAAAGGAAAAGCATTTTCAGAGAGCAATCACGCTGTGTTTATGAAGAAAAAGTGATTAGGTTTATGAGCAATCTAATTACCTATTCGCTTAAAATGCTATATAAAATAAAGTTTATTTAGAGATGAATGATCAGTGTCGCAGTTTAAATAATGTGAGTCAGGAAACTAACACAGCGCCACCGGATTTAATAACGCAATAAAAACGCTATAAAATAATGTGACACAGTACAGCACAGTACAACAATACTGACCATGACTTTAGAAGCATAAATTACCTTACACTCAATTTAAACACAAGCTGTCTTTCTGTATGAACCTCTAAGCTGGTTCGTACAGAAAATGTAGAAATGCATTAGCCTGATCATGATTAAAAAACACATAATTAAACACGCGTTTGCGATTTAAATCAGAACACGATTTAAATCAATATAAATGTTTATATTGTAACGCATACTGTCCCGCCTCCATTTCTCTATAAAAATTTACTGTTGCACACACACACACAATAGAAGCAGGAACCACTGTCAGAAGGGAAGATATATTCAAAATATCGCAAATATCGATCATGTTGCGATATTTTGAAATATAAAAGTCAATTGATTGTCCATAATATCGCTTACCTATTTTTTCGAAGAAATGTTTGTTAAAATAAAAGTCCAGCACCAGCTGGATTCGAACACACAACCTACCAGTTGGAAGTCACGCACCTAGACCAGTAGGCTACAAGACAGCTCGCATGTTCAGGTAGGCGAAACAGCCTTACACAGTCCTGCCGCAGTACACGGATATAATCATACCGTTATTAAATTCTTTAGATACGCGATTCCATATTATATTCCCTTTTAATCAAATTCTAAAAGTATGCTTGTTGACTCCGGTATCACGTTAGTTAAAGACTTCGAAGCTTACAATGTTTAGGGAGAAATGGAATACCGGTGTGTATTTTTCCTTGTGATATTTTAAGCTCTAGTTGAATGATAGGTGTCGCATTTTAAATCATTTTCGTAGCTAGAAATTATGAAACGCCCTGTTAAAAGCAAGGAAGTTTTTATGCCCCGTTGAAGTAAAACAAAATGCCTGACAAAGTATGGCTTGGACAGATTCCAAGTGCTTGTACAAATGTGCTAAAGAAATTATACTTTGAGTATACAGCTTGTCCAAAGTCATCCATTATTAATACTATTAGTAATATCTTCAGTAAAGGCTTTGATGCATAAATATTTCTGATAAAGGTAGGTTGTGTACTTCTGTCCAACTGAGCAATCTTGCTTTCATAATATATACCAACATTTTAATGACTGATGATTAACATGCTGTAATACACAGTTCAAAATTAAAGGCTCAAATGCTGTACATGAGAGGTTAAGCTCCCCCTGGCGGTTTTACAAGGCGACGCCGGATAGTTAGTCACGTGACACACGTGAAATGCGTGATACCGCGTGATACTGTGACACGCCCACCGGGGTATGCCGCGAAATACCTCACCCATTTTGAATGGCTGCATCTGTAGGGTAAGGATCAGCATTTCCACACTACTCAGAGAATTTTTATTTTCAGGGATGGATTTTTAGCCCAAATCAAGTTGAAGAAAAGTGGTTTCGTGAAAATCGCAGAAAATTTTTTTTCAGAAACTCCGGGGTGCCTGGAGGTCGCGGTGCACCACGCGACAGTTGTATTCCAAAACTGAGTCACTCAGATCACACGAATAACCAAGCATGCTTGAAACTCATTCAAATGCAAGTGCTTCTATCTGTTTCCATGATTGTTTCCCGCTCATTCCTTCTCGTTTGGGGAACATGTCAAAATCCCATGCCCAGAGAACTTCACATAGAGTTCGCGGAAATGCTCAGTGGACACCCCAGGTAGGGTAAGGATCAGAATTTCCACACTACTCAGAGAATTTTTATTTTCAGGGATGGATTTTTAGCCCAATCCAAGTTGAAGAAAAGTGGTTTCGTGAGAATCGCAGAAAATTTTTTTTCTGAAACTCCGGGGTGCCTGGAGGTCGCGGTGCACCACGCGACAGTTGTATTCCAAAACTGAGTCACTCAGATCACACGAGTACCCAAGCATGCTTGAAACTCATTCAAATGCAAGTGCTTCTATCTGTTGTCTTGATTGTTTCCCACTCATTCCTTTTGGGTTGGGGAACATGTCAAAATCCCATGCCCAGAGAACTTCACATAGATTTCGCGGAAATGCTCAGTGGACACCCCAGGTAGGGTAAGGATCAGCATTTCCACACTACTCAGAGAATTTTTATTTTCAGGGATGGATTTTTAGCCCAATCCAAGTTGAAGAAAAGTGGTTTCGTGAAAATCGCAGAAAATTTTTTTTCAGAAACTCCGGGGTGCCTGGAGGTCGCGGTGCACCACGCGACAGTTGTATTCCAAAACTGAGTCACTGAGATCACACGAGTACCCAAGCATCCTTGAAACTCATTCAAATGCAAGTGCTTCTATCTGTTGTTTTGATTGTTTCCCACTCATTCCTTTTGGGTTGGGGAACATGTCAAAATCCAATGCCCAGAGAACTTCAGATAGAGTTCGCGGAAATGCTCAGTGGACACCCCAGGTAGGGTAAGGATCAGCATTTTCACACTACTCAGAGAATTTTTATTTTCAGGGATGGATTTTTAGCCCAAATCAAGTTGAAGAAAAGTGGTTTTGTGAAAATCGCAGAAAATTTTTTTTCAGAAACTCCGGGGTGCCTGGAGGTCGCGGTGCACCACGCGACGGTTGTATTCCAAAACTGAGTCACTCAGATCACACGAGTACCCAAGCATCCTTGAAACTCATTCAAATGCAAGTGCTTCTATCTGTTGTCTTGATTGTTTCCCACTCATTCCTTTTGGGTTGGGGAACATGTCAAAATCCCATGCCCAGAGAACTTCACATAGAGTTCGCGGAAATGCTCAGTGGACACCCCAGGTAGGGTAAGGATCAGCATTTCCACACTACTCAGAGAATTTTTATTTTCAGGGATGGATTTTTAGCCCAAATCAAGTTGAAGAAAAGTGGTTTCGTGAAAATCGCAGAAAATTTTTTTTCAGAAACTCCGGGGTGCCTGGAGGTCGCGGTGCACCACGCGACAGTTGTATTCCAAAACTGAGTCACTCAGATCACACGAATAACCAAGCATGCTTGAAACTCATTCAAATGCAAGTGCTTCTATCTGTTTCCATGATTGTTTCCCGCTCATTCCTTCTCGTTTGGGGAACATGTCAAAATCCCATGCCCAGAGAACTTCACATAGAGTTCGCGGAAATGCTCAGTGGACACACCAGGTAGGGTAAGGATCAGCATTTCCACACTACTCAGAGAATTTTTATTTTCAGGGATGGATTTTTAGCCCAATTCAAGTTGAAGAAAAGTGGTTTCGTGAAAATTGTAGAAATTTTTTTTCAGAAACTCCGGGGTGCCTGGAGGTCGCGGTGCACCACGCGACAGTTGTATTCCAAAACTGAGTCTCTCAGATCACACGAGTACCCAAGCATGCTTGAAACTCATTCAAATTCAAGTGCTTCTATCTGTTGTCTTGATTGTTTCCCAATCATTCCTTTTGGTTTGGGTTACATGTCAAAATTCTATGCCCAGAGAACTTCAACTAGAGTTTGCGGAAATGCTCAGTGGACACACCAGGTAGGGTAAGGATCAGCATTTCCACACTGCTCAGAGTATTTTTATTTTCAGGGATGGATTTATAGCCCAATTCAAGTTGAAGAAAAGTGGTTTCGTGAAAATAGTAGAATTTTTTTTTTCAGAAACTCCAGGGTGCCTGGAGGTCGCGGTGCACCACGCGACAGTTGTATTCCAAAACTGAGTCACTCAGATCACACGGGTACCCAAGCATGCTTGAAACTCATTCAAATGCAAGTGCTTCTATCTGTTGTCTTGATTGTTTCCCACTCATTCCTTTTGGTTTGGGTAACATGTCAAAATCCTATGCCCAGAGAACTTCAAGTAGAGTTCGCGGATATTGCTCAGTGGACACCCCAGGTAGGGTTAGGATCAGCATTTCCACACTACTCAGAGAATTTTTATTTTCAGGGATGGATTTTTAGCCCAATTCAAGTTGAAGAAAAGTGGTTTCGTGAAAATCGCAGAAATTTTTTTTTCAGAAACTCAGGGGTGCCTGGAGGTCGTGGTGCACCACGCGACAGTTGTATTCCAAAACTGAGTCACTCAGATCACACGAGTACCCAAGCATGCTTGAAACTGATTCAAATTCAAGTGCTTCTATCTGTTGTCTTGATTGTTTCCCAATCATTCCTTTTGGTTTGGGTGACATGTCAAAATTCTATGCCCAGAGAACGTCAACTAGAGTTTGCGGAAATGCTCAGTGGACACACTAGGTAGGGTAAGGATCAGCATTTCCACACTACTTAGAGAATTTTTATTTTCAGGGATGGATTTTTAGCACAATTCAAGTTGAAGAAAAGTGGTTTCGTGAAAATCGTAGAAAATGTTTTTTCAGAAACTCCGGGGTGCCTGGAGGTCGCGGTGCACCACGCGACAGTTGTATTCCAAAACTGAGTCACTCAGATCACACGAGTACCCAAGCATGCTTGAAACTCATTCAAATTCAAGTGCTTCTATCTGTTGTCTTGATTGTTTCCCAATCATTCCTTTTGGTTTGGGTGACATGTCAAAATTCTATGCCCAGAGAACTTCAACTAGAGTTCGCGGAAATGCTCAGTGGACACCCCAGGTAGGGTAAGGATCAGCATTTCCACATTACTCAGAGAATTTTTATTTTCAGGGATGGATTTTTAGCCCAATTCAAGTTGAAGAAAAGTGGTTTAATGAAAATCGCAGAAATTTTTTTTTCAGAAACTCCGGGGTGCCTGGAGGTCGTGGTGCACCCCGCGACAGTTGTATTCCAAAACTGAGTCAGTCAGATCACACGAGTACCCAAGCATGCTTGAAACTCATTCAAATTCAAGTGCTTCTATCTGTTGTCTTGATTGTTTCCCAATCATTCCTTTTGGTTTGGGTGACATGTCAAAATTCTATGCCCAGAGAACTTCAACTAGAGTTTGCGGAAATGCTCAGTGGACACACTAGGTAGGGTAAGGATCAGCATTTCCACACTACTCAGAGAATTTTTATTTTCAGGGATGGATTTTTAGCCCAATTCAAGTTGAAGAAAAGTGGTTTCGTGAAAATCGTAGAAAATTTTTTTTCAGAAACTCCGGGGTGCCTGGAGGTCGCGGTGCACCACGCGACAGTTGTATTCCAAAACTGAGTCACTCAGATCACACGAGTACCCAAGCATGCTTGAAACTCATTCAAATTCAAATGCTTCTATCTGTTGTCTTGATTGTTTCCCAATCATTCCTTTTGGTTTGGGTGACATGTCAAAATTCTATGCCCAGAGAACTTCAACTACAGTTCGCGGATATGCTCAGTGGACACCCCAGGTAGGGTAAGGATCAGCATTTCCAAACTACTCAGAGAATTTTTATTTTCAGGGATGGATTTTTAGCCCAATTCAAGTTGAAGAAAAGTGGTTTAGTGAAAATCGCAGAAAATTTTTTTTCAGAAACTCTGGGGTGCCTGGAGGTCGCGGTGCACCACCCGACAGTTGTATTCCAAAACTGAGTCACTCAGATCACACGAGTACCCAAGCATGCTTGAAACTCATTCAAATTCAAGTGCTTCTATCTGTTGTCTTGATTGTTTCCCAATCATTCCTTTTGGTTTGGGTGATATGTCAAAATTCTATGCCCAGAGAACTTCAACTAGAGTTTGCGGAAATGCTCAGTGGACACACCAGGTAGGGTAAGGATCAGCATTTCCACACTACTCAGAGAATTTTTATTTTCAGGGATGGATTTTTAGCCCAATTCAAGTTGAAGAAAAGTGGTTTAGTGAAAATCGCAGAAATTTTTTTTTCAGAAACTCCGGGGTGCCTGGAGGTCGCGGTGCATCACGCGACAGTTGTATTCCAAAACTGAGTCTCTCAGATCACACGAGTACCCAAGCATGCTTGAAACTCATTCAAATTCATGTGCTTCTATCTGTTGTCTTGATTGTTTCCCAATCATTCCTTTTGGTTTGGGTGACGTATCAAAATACCATGCCCAGAGAACTTCAACTAGAGTTCGCGGAAATGCTCAGTGGACACCCCACGTAGGGTAAGGATGAGCATTTCCACACTACTCAGAGAATTTTTATTTTCAGGGATGGATTTTTAGCCCAATTCAAGTTGACGAAAAGTGGTTTCGTGAAAATCGCAGAAATTTTTTTTTCAGAAACTCCGGGGTGCCTGGAGGTCGCGGTGCACCACGCGACAGTTGTATTCCAAAACTGAGTCACTCAGATCACACGAGTACCCAAGCATGCTTGAAACTCATTCAAATGCAAGTGCTTCTATCTGTTGTCTTGATTGTTTCCCACTCATTCCTTTTGGTTTGGGTAACATGTCAAAATCCCATGCCCAGAGAACTTCAACTAGAGTTTGCGGAAATGCTCAGTGGACACCCCAGTTAGGGTAAGGATCAGCATTTCCACACTACTCAGAGAATTTTTATTTTCAGGGATGGATTTCTAGCCCAATTCAAGTTGAAGAAAAGTGATTTCGTGAAAATCGCAGAAAATTTTTTTTCAGAAACTCCGGGGTGCCTGGAGGTCGCGGTGCACCACGCGACAGTTGTATTCCAAAACTGAGTCACTCAGATCACACGAGTACCCAAGCATGCTTGAAACTATTTCAAATGCAAGTGCTTCTATCTGTTGTCTTGATTTTTTCCACTCATTCCTTTTGGTTTGGGCAACATGTCAAAATCTTATGCCCAGAAAACATCAGCTAGAGTTCGTGGAAATGCTCAGTGGACACCCCAGGTAGGGTAAGGTTCAGCATTTCCACACTACTCAGAGAATTTTTATTTTCAGGGATGGATTTTTAGCCCAATTCAAGTTGAAGAGAAGTGGTTTCGTGAAAATCGCAGAAAATTTTTTTTCAGAAACTCCGGGGTGCCTGGAGGTCGCGGTGCACCACGCGACAGTTGTATTCCAATACTGAGTCACTCAGATCACACGAGTACCCAAGCATGCTTGAAACTCATTCAAATTCAAGTGCTTCTATCTGTTGTCTTGATTGTTTCCCAATCATTCCTTTTGGTTTGGGGATCATGTCAAAATCCCATGCCCAGAGAACTTCAGATAGAGTTCGCGGAAATGCTCAGTGGACAACCCAGGCAGGGTAAGGATCAGCATTTCCACACTTCTCAGATAATTTTTATTTTCAGGGATGGATTTTTAGCCCAATTCAAGTTGAAGAAAAGTGGTTTCGTGAAAATCGCAGAACATTTTTTTTCAGAAACTCCGGGGTGCCTGGATGTCGCGGTGCACCACGCGACAGTTGTATTCCAAAACTGAGTCACTCAGATCACACGAGTACCCAAGCATGCTTGAAACTATTTCAAATGCAAGTGCTTCTATCTGTTGTCTTGATTTTTTCCACTCATTCCTTTTGGTTTGGGCAACATGTCAAAATCTTATGCCCAGAAAACATCAGCTAGAGTTCGTGGAAATGCTCAGTGGACACCCCAGGTAGGGTAAGGATCAGCATTTCCACATTACTCAGAGAATTTTTATTTTCAGAGATGGATTTTTAGCCCAATTCAAGTTGAAGAAAGGTGGTTTCCTGAAAATCGCAGACATTTTGTTTTCAGAAACTCCGGGGTGCCTGGAGGTCGCAGTGCACCACGTGACAGTTGTATTCCAAGACTGAGTCACTCAGATCACACGAGTACCCAAGCATGCTTGAAACTCATTCAAATGCAAGTGCTTCTATCTGTTTTCTTGACTGTTTCCCACTCATTCCTTTTGGTTTGGGTAACATGTCAAAATCTCATGCCCAGAGAACTTCAACTAGAGTTCGCGGAAATGCTCAGTGGACACCCCAGGTAGGGTAAGGATCAGCATTTACACACTACTTAGAGCAATTTTATTTTCAGGGATGGATTTTTAGCCCAAGTCCAGTTGAAGAAAAGTGGTTTCTTTCTCCTAGCTGAAATTGTTTTTTCAGAAACTCCGGGTGCCTAGTTTTCGCAGTGCGCCACGCGGCAGTTGTATTCCAAAACTGAGTCATTCAGATCACATGAGTACCCAAGCATGATTGAAACTAATTCAAAAGCAAGTGCTTCTATCTGCGGTCTTGATTGTTTTCCACGCATTCCTTTTGGTTTGGGGAACATGTCAAAATCCTACGCCCAGAGAACTTCAGATAGAGTTTGCGGAAATGCTCAGTGGACACCACAGGTAGGGTAAGGATCAGCATTTACACACTACTCAGAGAATTTTTAATATCAGGGATGGATTTTTTGTCCAAGTCGTGTTGAAGAAAAAGTCATGTTGGGGTTCTGCCATGCTAGTAATGCCTTCTGCTTCTCTTCCAGAATCTTGGCGATGTTCTCGTAATTTTTGTCGAACCAGTCTTGGTGAACCTTATTTTTCAAGTCAAGGACTGACTTTGCTGATCCCATACTGGTTTTATACTGGTCCCATTTTTGTGTTATGCTTTCAGTCAGAGGTCCATGGGACGTCAGCTTGTTGTAGAGGCTGACTGCGAATTGCTCACGATGCCCAATGTGCTTCAACTTCCTGGTGTTAAAAGACTGTCTTATGAATTTTGGCTTCTTGTGATGCGTTGGGATGATGTGCAGTATAAGGACGGATTTGACAAGTCTATGATCAGTCAAGCCCTTCTCTCCACACAAGGCACTAGTGATCTTGAAATCACAGATGTCCCAACTGTTACGGATGATAAAGTCAGTCATGCGCCACTGTTTAGATCTGGAGTGCATCCATGTTGTTTTGTATTTGTCGGCCTGCCTGAAGAGAGTGTTGGTGATGGACAAGTCATTTTCACCACAAAAGCTCAGCAGCAGTAGGCCATTGGTGTTCATTTTATTAGCACCATGATGCTCTAGTACCCCATTCTTGATTCTGAAGTCATTGCCGACTCTGGCATTAAAGTCATCCATCAGGAGAGGTTTGTCACCAAGTTTATATCGCTGTAAAAGCTTTCTTTGGCTTCATCACTGCATGTCATAGTAGGTGCGTAACCACTGATAACTGTGATGTGGCAAAAGGGGCTGAGGGGAAAGGGAAGCTTAATCAGTCACTCATTGATGCAGGTTGGTTGAGGAGTGAGATTTTGATGGTGAATACTACTCTATGGGTTCGATCTTCGTTTTCTACTGTGCCTTTCCAGAAAAAGGTGTAGCCTCTTTTTGGCTCAGAAATGGATCCTTCTTCTGCAAGCCAAGTCTCACTCAGAGCAGCGATGTCAATGCTGTAGCATGCAAGCTCTCATGCTGTGAGAGCCATTCTTCTCTCTGGCCTCATGTTGCTGTCGCTGTCCATGAGGGTTCGAACGTTACATGCTCAAAAGCTTTTTCATAAATTTTCAACTGCTATAGGGGTGAACCGCAAGCCGTGGCATGCTGGCCAGTTGGTCTGGGACAAGCAATGTTTGGGACTCCTGTTCTAGTTCCCTTCCTCGTCTGAGGTTGAGCAGTGCTGATCCTAAAACTGGCTACTCATTCACCTGGGATGCGCCAAATTCCTCTGTTGTCCCGGAGTCAGAGTCTGATGTTGCCAGACACTATGGAGTAAGCCGCTCCACTGTGTCCCGACTGCAGAGAAGATTTCAGCAGACCGGCAGGACAAATGATCGTCCAAGATCTGGTCGCCCTTGAGTGACCACACCAGAGCAGGACCGACACATCAGACTGGTCCATCTGAGAAATCGTTTCAGATCTGCCACCCATACTGCTGCTGAAACTGCCAGCAGACAAATGCCTGCATCAGTGACAGGACAGTGAGGCTCCATCCTGCTGGCCTTAGAGCAAGGTGACCTGTCAGAGGCACTCTGCTCACACCTCCTATATGTCACATCTGTGATGGACTGGTCAGCAGTGGCATCAGAGTCACTCTTCAGCCTGGTCCACACAGACAGGATATACTTCCCTCATATCTTATGTTTAGTCAGTGTCTGTGAAGCAGAGAAACTTGAAAATAAACACTTGGAGCTTGTTATGGCTTCCAGAAGAATGGTCTCCATAGATTATTTGTGCCCTCTCCAATTTCCAGCTATGCAAAAGCTTGAAAACACAGAGGCTATTTTTTTCAAGATTCCAGTGGGATTTTCTAGCTCACATCCTGACAATCAGATGTATTTTAGAAGAGTCGCCCTCCAATTCATTCGTGACTCTCCAGTTTCACTGTGTTCGTAATAAGTTCCTGTTTCTGCTTCTTTTTTTCACCTATAACCCAGTCCACCTGTGAGATTAGTCATTGACATCAGGGCAGTTAAGTCCATTCTTATAGTAATTTTAGAGTTCATGTCAGTTGTAATCAGTAGCATTAGCCAGGCGGATATTTTATCTCATTCAATACAGTTAAATTAATTTCCTTTGTTCTCAATTGAGGTGGAAGAGTGCAAAGAGTCAGATTTTCTACAACACCCTGAAATTGAAGAGAGAAGAACATAAAAACAAAACCAAGGCAGGGAAAGCACCTCAGTTACCATCTCTGCACACCAGTCTGCTCCACTAATTAATGAATTAATAACATTAAAATCTGTATTATTTTCCTAGAAATCAAACATTTGTGGAGGAGATTCAGAAAACAGAAGGAAATGCTGTTTCTACCAGGCAACGTACAATGCAGATAAGTGTTAACTGTGATATAAGTCTTAATTAGTGTTAATTGTCAATTACTTTAAACAGAAAAAGGGCACTGTGCAATTTTCTTGTTAAAGATCAGTATAGATATTTAAAGTTTCGTTGTTGTTTTCCAACGATTGCAATACAGTGTCATTAACCTGGTGATAACTTTCATCCTTCATCTGCTACTGGATAATTGCTAACCAATTGTTTACATTTGCAATGCTTTTTTTACATGAGAACAATTTTAGCAATATTTTAAGATGAAATGATTGATATCAAACTAAATATGAATTTTAAATGGAAATGTTTTGAACAAAATTGATAGAATCTGAGTAATATATGTACCATTTATTTAAAAAGCTCTCTAATATAAAGCAACAGTGGCAAAAGTTCTCTTTGTTGGTCCCTGAGAAAGCAATGCCTGTGTCCTGTGCAGATAATACACAGTAACCAAAATGACATCACTGAACAAATGCTGCACCATTTGCATAAAAGCATTCAGGACAAGAAATTCAAATTTGAAGTTAGGATAAAAAAAGAACATCAATGTGAGCAGCTTCTGACCACAATATAAAAACACACATGAAAGGAAAAAAAGAAAGTCTAAGAGCAGATTTAAAATTCACTTCTGTGCATCCAGATAAGCATCAATATGTGATCTGACTATATGGACTATGGTGTCTCACCTGTACCTGTACTGGGAAGAAGACGGCATCGTAGGAAGAGGGGTAAACGGGCAGGTGTTCTGGTAAGATTGAGGCTGCGCAGCAATCGCACCCCGCTCCCGAGTATACTTCTTGCTAATGTTCAGTCACTGGACAATAAACTTGATGAACTGAGAGGAAGGCTTGCTTTCCAATGGGACATCAAGAACTGCAATGTGCTGGCGTTTACTGAAACCTGGCTTGACCCGTCTGTTCCGGACTCTGCTATCCTCCCAGGAGGATTTTCTATTCACCGTCAGGACAGAACAATGGATTTGCGTAAGAGCAAAGGCGGCGGGGTATGCTTTATGGTAAAAAATTCCTGGTGCACAGATGTGCAGAGTTTTTCAACATCATGTTCTACACATCTTGAACATTTGACAATAAAATGTCACCCTTTCTATCTACCGAGGGAGTTCACGTCGGTAGTTCTCACAATGGTGTATATTCCGCCGCAGGCAAATTTCACAAAGGCACTGGATGAACTACACTGTCACCTAACAAACAAGAGAATACACATCTGAGGGGGCATTCATCATAGCGGGTGATTTCAACGATGCAAACTTGAAGAAAACTACTGCCTAATCTACATCAACACATCGACTGCCCGACGCGCGGAACAAACACGTTGGACAATGTTTACACTCCTTCCGGGATGGTTACAAAGCCATCCCCCGACCTCCTTTCGGCAAATCCAATCACGCCTCCATTCTGCTACTTCCCGTTTACAAGCAGAAGCTTAAACAGGAGAGGCCAGCGTTAAGAACCATTCAATGTTTGTCGAATGAATCTGATTTTATACTAAATCACTGTTTTGCTACCACTGACTGGCAGATCTTCCGCGAAGCTGCCGGAAATAATATCAATCTGTATACGGACTATGTTACTGGCTACATAAGTAAATGCATTGAAGACGTGGTTCCCAGGATTACTGTTTGCACATATCCAAATCGGAAACTGTGGGTAAATGACGAGATACGTGCCAAACTTGAAGCTAGGACAGCTGCTTTCAATTCTGGTGATATGGATAAATACAAGAAATTCAGATACGACCTCAGGAAAGCTATCAAAATAGCTAAATACAACTACAGAGTAAAATTAGTCATATTATCACGGCTGCAACACACAGAGCATGTGGAGTGGTATGCGCACCATTACAGACTACAAAATGAAACCCAGCTATATCGCACAACAGTCTGCCTCTCTTCCTGATTAGCTAAATTCATTCTATGCTCGGTTTGAAGTCAGTAACGCAGATCCAGTCAGGAAGATTCCAGAAATCCAAGACGGAAACCCACTGATCATATCCAGAGTGGGTGTGTGTAAAGTTTTTAAAAAGACCAATCCACGCAAGGCTCCTGGCCCTGATGCTATCCCTGGCCATTTTCTGAAGGCATGTGCAGACCAGCTGGCAGATGTCTTCTCTGACATATTCAATCTCTCTCTAGCTCAGTCTATAGTTCCTTCCTGCTTTAAGAAAACCACCATTGTCCCTGTTCATAAGAAACTCAGAGTCAGCTGCCTGAATGACTACCGCCCTGTTGCACTCACATCAGTTATCATTAAGTGCAGTTCGAGCGGTTGGTCAAAGCATACATCACCTTCTCACTGCCTAACACCCTAGACCCACTACAATTTGCGCATCGCCAGAACAGGTCAACAGAGGGTGCTGTTGCCGCTGCCCTCCATACTGCCCTCTCACACCTGGATAAGAAAGGAACAAATGTAAGAATGCTGTTTGTTGATTACAGCTCAGCATTCAATACCATAGTGCCCTCAAAGCTTGTCATCAAGCTCCAGGACCTGGGACTGAACACCTCCCTCTGTAAAGGGATCCTGGACTTCTTGACGGAACATCCACAGGTGGTGAGGGTGGGCACCAACACATCCTCTACCCTGACTCTAGCCCCCCAAGGCTGTGGGCTTAGCCCTGTCCTCTACTCCTTATTTACCCATGATTGTGTCCCCAGAAATAGCTCAAACTCCATCATCAAGTTTGCAGACGATACAAGTCATTGTCCTGATCACAGATGATGAAGAGTCTGTGTACAGGGAGGAGGTTGAAACCCTGGCAGCATGGTGCCAGGAGAACAACCTCTCTCTGAACATCAGTAAGTCTAAGGAGATGATTGTGGACTATAGGAAACACCAGGGAGGAGATCACACATCTATCTACATCAATGGGACTGCAGTGGAGAGGGTCAGCAGTTTTAAGTTCCTGGGAGTCAACATCTCAGAGGTCTTAACCTGGACCCACCACACCAATACCATGGTCAAAACAGCACCGCAGCGCCTGTTCTTTCTCCGCAGGCTAAAGACGTTTGATATGCCGTCACATATCCAAGCCAACTTCTACATGTGCACTATTGAGAGCATCCTGACTGGTTGCATCACTGCCTGGTACGGGAACTGCTCTCCGTAAAGTACTACAGAGGGTGGTGAAGTCAGGCAGCTCATTACCGGCTGCGAACTACCAAACATCCAGGATATCTACTCAGCTAAATGTCTTAAGAAGGCCTGGTCCATTCTCAAGGACCCCAGTCATCCCAGTCACAAACCGTTTTCCCTCCTACCATCTGGTAAATGGTACCGTAGCATTCGGTCCGTCCAACAGACTACGGAACAGCTTCTACCTCCAGGCAATAAGACTGCTAAACAGCCAACCTGCAGCTCCTATAGCAAATCACCCATAATGGCTACATGGACATTCTATTTTCATTGTATTCAGCATACTGCACTACTTGTATATATTGCATACACCATGGACACATAGCAGAACTATTCATATTGAGTTTTATTCAATTTCTATTACATTATTATCTGTTATTATGTAACCTTATTTTTGTAAACCTTAATTTTGTGATTTTTGTGATTCTTGTGATTCATGTTTTTTGTGAGCTCGCAGAAAAGACATTTCATTGCCAGCAACTACCGCTTCACACTGCATTGTTGTGCATTTGATAAATAAATTTTGATTTGATTTGAATAAACTTTGATTTGAAATAGATGGTGAATGCATTCTTCCTTCAGGCATTATCCACAGACTCTCCATGCTGTAAAGAATTACAGTGAGCTGCAGCCTAGCGCAACAGGTTCTATAGGACTAGTGCATCGTAGGACACACACACTGAGGGACACCTTCTAACCCAAACAGCATGCCTTTGGAACCTGAACACACAACGAAAACCCATGAGGACATAGGGAGAATTTGCAAATTCCACACAAGAGGTGCACAAGCATCGAACCCGGGACCCAAGAGATGCAGGACAGCTGCATTAAACGCCACCTCACCATGCCACCCTGTGATATGCATACAAAATCTAAATTAAAATTGAAAAGCATGTTGGCAGACAATCTACAGGGGATCTACAGCACAGACTGGATGTTGGGTGCCAATGTTGCAGTCAGTTCCTTTGAGGATTCCTGTAGTAGTTGTCCAAAGGTAGGAAAAAAAAAACAGATAAAACCAAGAGCAAACACAAGTACAGGAGGAGCATATTTCAGTCACATACAGGTACTGCCTCCCAGGTACTTACTTCCTTTATTGTCCCAGATCAGACATTTGCTTTGCAGACAGATACAGTAAAAGACATAACTCAATACACAATGCATTTAGCACAAGACTAACTTATTAACAAAAAAAGAAACATACATGAATGATTAAGAAAAATAAATGTAAAAATATAAAGTAAAATATACAATCAACTGTCTGTATTAAGCAGATTAATAGCTGTGGGAGTAAAGTATAGCTTAGTAATACTGCACTTAAACCTGGGCAGTCTAAACCAATGCCTGGTGGAAGGAGCTCAGACTTGCTGTGCAAGGGTTGGTCATGAGATTTAATAATTATATTGGCCTTACATACTATTTGATGTAAATGTCTGACAACTGTAGCTGTTGAGCACCAGAATCTTTGCTGGTTACTTTATACTATCCTGGTCATTCGGTTTTATTGTGTGTATTATGTCACGATTGTAGTCCCTCCTCCTTAAGGGCGCTCCGGCTCTACCTTGTTTGCCTCATTCCCCGCACCTGCCCCCTGTTCCCAGTCCACCTTAAAAGCCAGGCGCTGATGTTCATCCGGGCTCTGCATCTGATCTTCGTATTGTGCGAGTCCGGTACCTGGAAGCGCCTGGTCCCGTTTAGGTTTTAATCTCCGTTCCCATTCCGCCGGTTCCGCCCGTTCCACCCGGTTCTAGTTTTTATCTTGTCTGTTTTTGTATGGACCTCCCGGTTTTGGACTTTTGCTTTTGTTTCGGATTCGCCCTTTGGATTTCTACTGGATTGTTTGCCCTAGACTCACCTCCCTGAACACCAGCGCACCAAGGACACTCCCCCCTGTTTTAATCCCCGTTTCCTGCATGACTTTTTCCCCAGTGTTTCCTCACTATTTCGGATTGTGTCATCCGCAAAGGGTCCGGAAAGAACTGTTCATTACAATTTAGGTCAGCAAATCAGTGAAAGGCTACCGCACTACTGTAAATGTTGGAACAAATTCAATTAAAGTTATTTAGAATAATGTAATTGTTCTACTGCACACTTTAAAAGAGCATATTAATGACTCTGTTATTACTTTTAAGTACCACCTAGGATGTCAGCAGACAGGAAATGACCATTTTTCACTCTTCAAGTAAATAATGACATTATTTTATCTTTGTTTTATACTAAGCTATTATCATTAAATCTTTATCCCAGCTCTTTAAAAACCTCTCCCCCAATGACCACACACAGGGTTCCAACACATGCTCAATGCCAAGTTATATGGTTTGTCACAATGGGGTTATGGGTTTTTATGTCAGTTTCCTGTGGCATTCCAGGGACATTACACGTCCTGGGAATATGGGACAATACCTGACCCTCCACAGTGGAACTCTGCAGTTTCAGTAGGATGGCATGTGAAAGCCAACTATGAATGTTTGTATATACTGTACATTCAATTGAGAACTTGACAAATTGTATTGGGAGGAATATTTTAATTTACAATTACTTTCTGTTAAAATCAGATGCTAGAATCTGTAAAATAGCATTTAACTGTAAGTTAAACTAAGAAACTCATACCTGATCCCAAAATGAATCTTCATTCTTTTATTTATATGTCAAATAAAATGTATCCATAGCATAAAATATAAAAACACACTAATATCTTAAGAAAAATACTAGTAAAAGTACATGTAATGAAGAGAGAAATGTCTCATTTCCCAATGTTGTTTGTACCATAAAACCCATAAAATTCAACAAACTATTTTTATGTTTCATTACCTTTGTCATATCATCATAGTGTTTCCTACTGGCCAGATCTCCCCAACAAAATCCCTTCCTTACTCCTAAAGAGATTTAGGAGTGTCCCTACTGTTCCACATTACAAGTAGGTTTTTCTTTGAACAAAACTGTTTAAAATGTTTTAAATCTCTTCAAACAAGAGATACCCCATTTTAATAACTCCTGTGCAAGATAGAGTTAAACATATTTAGTAAGAGAAACTCTAAAGCTTGTATAATACTTCTGTGACAGTACAGATACTGAGATGGTCCTGCAGTCAGCACAAACAAGCAAGTTATTAGTAGCTTTGGGAATTGAGAGAATTAAAACACTCAAATAACACTGTACAGTACTGTATATTTAGTAAATACAGTATATTGTATGTCAATTTGCATGCCTTTCTGCTGAAAATGTGATTTTTAAATTAGTACAGAGAGTGCCCATTTTAAAAGAATAATGTGCAAAAAAGGTTATGAAAATATGTTGGTCTGTTGCTGTTTCAGCTGAATATGAACTCCACAGAATAAATAAGATTTTCCTTTGTTAAGGGTTTGTCTATGCTCTGTAGTATTCCTACAACCATTAAACACATAAGTAATTGAATAATTCAGCTCTCAATTCATTCTCATTTTATTTTGTACTTCACATTTTATCAAATACACCACCTGTATGAAGTGCTGACAGAAGTAAACAACTGCATACAAAAGCATTTCCATCAAGCTACTTTTCTGTTTCCTTTCGTTACCCAAATGTTTTTTGTTTTTCTTTACCCATTCTACTATTTCAAAGTAGCCGTGGTAGCTCAGACGGCAAGGATGGACATCTGACAGGTTTGCCAGACAAAGGTTTGCTCGAACAGATGTTAAGGTTGACATTATATGTTTTGAATCTCCACCTAATATCCTAATATCCACAGCAAGTGCACTCTCAAGACAAACCAATTTAGCTACACTCTCCCTCTATCATCTCTGTCTTTTTCCTCATGTCTTACCTTACCCTTATGCTCTTCCCTTGCATGTCTATGCTCCTTCTTTTCACTTCTGCTCTATAGGAGTGGTGCATAGTGTCTTCTACTGTACATTGGCAGCACCAGTTACTGTATATGGCACCAGGACCCAACCAAACTTTCCTAATCACCACGACTGATTTCTGATTGGAAACTGCTGATTGCATAGTTTGTTGTCATGTGCAGTGCTCAGACCCTGATTATCAATTCTACCTACAGCATCTCCATTAGTCCCCTGGACTCCAATGAAGAAGCTGTTAAAGTCTCTACAGCCCAATGGTGTCTTGTCTCGCTGAATTCTGTTTTTTACTGCAGAGGACTAAAGAATCCTGCCAATTCCTCCATGTGCCTGCAGATTACAGAGCTTTCACAACCATGACAACAGTCCCCTGGTGGCATGGGGTAATCCAGTCCTGGACCACTTCCTTGTAGCTCCCCCTTGGTGTAGAAAGTGACACAACTGGCCTGGTTTGCAAGACTGCTCTACTGCTGTCAGTAGAGTTACTGCCCTAGCTAACCTGACACAAAACACAGCAAAATTGTTACGCTACAACTCCACAGGACAAAAATCAACACCCATTTACCTCGTGGGATAACACACAGGTAACTGCAAATTTAGTCTACTTTGGGGTTCTCCTGGTCTTCTTGGCCATGACCATGTTTCTGGAGGTCTGTGGTGCTACTGTGCCCCCTCCCCCCTCTTCCTGTTCTTCCCCCTCCCTTCCTCATCCCTGTTCCTGGGGCAGCAGTAGAGGACATAGACTTATACTTGTAATGAAGAGTAAATGTGTTTCTAGCACAAGGTTAGACAATGTTTTACAGAAAGAAACTGTAGATCAGTATGGATTGTCTTTCTATTAGCCAGTTTAGGAATGAATGTATAGAGTTAAACTGAAATTTTTTGTGATCTCCGTGGCCTTGGTGAAACAATCACGTCTCTTATTATTTTTCTAAACTATGGTTTCTCCACTATGGAACTTTTAAACCAGCCATATTTTTCCAGCCACTTTTAAACTTGCAATATTCTCCTCAGTGACACCCTTCAGGGTTGATATTTTAGCAAACAAGAAGAATGTTTCTGTAATATTCTACATGGAGTAAGGAGTGATCAGTTGGCCAAACCTGGATCGGATAACATACAAAGAATTTAGAATGTTTTTTTTTTGTATATTCAGGCATTGCAGTGGCTTGCTATTGTGAGGATGGAGAGGCCCCTGAAATAAAAGTATTATGACAAATAATACAGTTCAGCCCTTCTTTCCAATAAGAGGAACTTTTGCCTGACGTACACTACATACTGTATATACTGTATAAAATGTTGGCAATACTTGCATTTTTTTCCCAGGTTTACTACATATGTTTTTTTTTCAACATATTTGGATCATGTTTCATGTTACTGTAGGTTTAACTTCAGTGCCAATACTGCACTTTAGATTACTTTTTTACAATGGTGCAGGAAAATTGCATTAAATTTAGAAGGACTGTGCTCCATGCCTGAGCTGCCTCCCCAGGTAACAGAGTGGTTACAATAGCAGCAGATGGTCCAGGTGAAGCATAACTCCCCGTCTTCTCTGAGGAGAGTGAATAAAATTTGCACCTGTCAGTCTCTACCAAAATAACCAGCCCCTGAGCCAAACTGAACAGCTGCCTCTCTGAGCTTTGCACACACAAGAAGATAACAGTAGTGCTGACAGGTCTGTGCTTTAATTACTGTCAGATTACATGCTTATCATGCTTCTTACTGGATATTTTACTTATCCAGCACAATGTTCATTGTCTCTTCTTCCTTTCATCATGGCTTGTCTTATATGATGCTAAAATGAAGCATTTGTTTTTTTTAAAAAGACTTAAAAATCCAGTAGCAGAGTTCAGTTGTCTTATAGTTGGTGGTGTTTTAAGAGCTTGTTAGCTCTATCACATAAGCTTAATTGAAAGCTGTTGAGGAAATAATAATTATTTTCTTTTGTTTTAACAATATAGCAGTTAAGCATTGCCCAAGTCCACACACAATAACTCACTGATCAGTTCCTTCCTTGCCACCAGTAAACACTTAAAAACCATATAATGGTTACAAAGAAGAGGCCATTCAGCCTACCTGGGCCATTAGGTACAGTAGTTAGTAACTAATTGATCTCATCCAGTTGTTTCCTGAAGGACGTCATGGTATTCGCTTCAACCACATGGCTGGGAAGTTTGTGTTCCACACTGCCACAAACCTGTTCTTAATTTAAAATGCACTTCCACATTGTTTATACTTCACTGATTTGTGTTTCACTGTTGATTGTAAGAAGTCCACTACTTTGACTTTTTTTTCCAGTCCCTTTGAGGATTTCGAATACTAGTATCTGTCACATGCAGTACACCTAGAGGGCGCTCTACTTCTCTCCTGTTCCTAGTTCTTTGTGATTATTCATGTCTTTCTGGTGTGTCTTGTTGTGTAGCCTATTTACTTCCTGCTTCTGTTCTGCTCCTCACTCAGCATTGAGGTTCAGATGTCCTGAGACCTGCCTAGCACCAGGTCACTCCTGTCCATGGCCTGAAGGCATAGGTTTCTATTCGGCATTTCCTGAACAGCTGAGCCTGGGCTAACCCCGTCTCACCACTATGCATAGGGTCTATTTCCGCTCTCATGCCATTCCACGGTTCGTCCTTTCCGACATCCTTGACAGCATCAGGTCCCCTCGTAATGTTGACTGTTCATGTCTGTAAGTGTAGGATATTCCATTAAGCCCCAGGAACCTGTTTGCTTCTCTGGACAGATTCTAGTGTGGCAATATCTTTTCTGTAATGAGGTGAGAAAAATTGTACACAATTACCTAAATGATGCCTAAGTAGTACACTGAACTATTATAGCATTACATCCTTTGATTTAAATTCTAGACTTTCATATATCCTAACATTTTGATTGATTATTTTATTGCTTTCCCAAACGGTATGTGTCAATATAAACACCCAAGACTTTTCCATAAGTAGCCTCTTTTTGTATTTCTAGTTTATAATTTACCTACTGTACCTGTATACAAAACCTTCCACTTGTCTTATGGATTCTCCAACAACCACTACTTCTCTTTTTCTATTGGGAATAAAGTCAAGGGAGAGTTCATTTATATTGTGTTACATATATGAAGATTACACTGCTGTTTTCAGAAGAGTATATAACCCCTTCACATGTTCCATGCATGTTTTCTTACCAAGTACAGCAAAAGCTTACAGTGCAGAAGCTTCATAATATGATTGTATAACAACTGTTATTTTAATATTTAAATTATCAACTGGTAACACTCTGCACTTCTTTTAGTAATAAACATTAATCAGATTTGCATTGTTGACTTTTAGATTTCCTGTAACTGCATGCACTTTATGAGCATGCTGCTGGGAACAGTATCAGTCATGCCACAATTATTTTTCATAGCATCTTTCGGTGAATTTGAGATAAATTTTGCCAAATTTAGTTATCCTGCTGTCCCCACATCATTTCAATTCAATGTATTTTTATATAGCGCCTTTCACAACAAGGTTGCCCCAAGGTGCTTAACAGAGCCAGTGTCCATACATGTGAATACAAAATACAGTAAAGACCAGGAGACAAAGGTACCAAAAACTCCTAGAAGAAAACCTCTAGAGGTCCAAGGTCAGCTGGTTGCCCAACCCCTTTGGGCATGCTATCATTATATAATGTGAAAAAAGGAAAAAATGAATAAAGGTATTTGTCCAACCATTATGTCTGTATGTCAGTACTCCATGCAGATCTCCATAGACCAGTAAATTCCTCCTAAGCGATAGCTACAGTATATCCATGAATGTCCCTCTTGGATCCATGGCAGTGATGCAGCAATCAACTCAGATGGTGCCAAGCCCGGCCGCCATCCGGACATGTGGGGAGGAGAATAGGATAGTTTGGTCAGAACAGATGTATCTACAATGGCATGTACAGCAGCACCAGCAGCCATGGCTAGGCTAGGCTGAAATAATAGGTCTTCAGTCTGGATTTGAATACTGAGATTGACTCGGCATCCCAAACATGGAGTGGGAGACTGTTCCATAAGCTAGGGGCCCTGTAACTAAAGGCTTTACCACCAACTGTTATTTTATTAATTCGAAGACCTGCATTCCGTGATCTAAGCGGGTGACTTGTATGGCAAACATTAATAAGTTCCATTAGATAGACAGGTGCCTGACCTCTGAGAGCTTTATAAGTAAGTAGAAGGATTTTGAAGTCCGCTCTGTACCTGACAGGAAGCCAATGAAGTATAAGTGTAAGTATAGGTGTTATATGGTCGTACTTTCTGCTCCCAGTAACAATTGTATCCTGCATTCTGAATTCGCTGTAAGGTGTTGAAAGAGTGATGGGTGCTCCCTGACAGTAGGGCCTTGTAGTAGTCTAACCTGCTGTATACAAGAGCATGTATTAATTTCTCTGTCTTGAGTGTCTTGAGTGGAGCCTTAGTTTTGCAATATTTCTTAACTGTAGGAAGCATGTTTTCGATACGGTTTTAACATGAGAGTTAAACAAGAGCCTTGTGTCTAATATGACGCCTAGGTTACGTGCTGAGTCTTTGAGGCCAATTTTTTAAATCCTCTGAGTAAAGTGCCGAAGTTAACTATGATATAGTCCTATCAGTCCTCAGAGATTAGTGACAAAAATCTTTCTCACATCCAACAAAACTGAGTGGTCAACAGCGTCAAAGGCAGCACTAAGATCTACACTAGATCTATATCTAAGATCTGTTGCATTCCTCACATCAGTAGCTAACAGAATATCATTTACGGCTCTTGTTAATGCAGTTTCAGTGCTTGTGACCTGGGCGAAAACCAGACTGGAATTTCTCAAGTATATTATTTGAGTCCAGATACAATTGAAGTTGGGCCATAACTATTCTCTTAACACTTCTAGATAGAAATGGGACGTTTGAGACAGGCCTGTAGTTGTTAAGAACTTGTGGATCATATACAGTATATCATTTATATATGGCAAACAATTTAAAAACATCCATAATAGATCAGCGTAAATCAAACTGAATCTGAAAAAAGTAAGTCAAAGAGCAAGGAATTTCAATAATAATAATACAAATAATAATAATAATAATAATTGCTTACACTTATATAGCAGTTTTCTGGACACTCCACTCAAAGTGCTTTACAAGTAATGGGGACTCCATTCCACCACCACCAATGTGCAGCCCCACCTGGATGATGCGATGGCAGCCATAGTGCACCAGTACGCTCACCACACATCAGCTATTAGAGGGGAGGAGAGCAGAGTAATGAAGCCAATTCATAGATGGGGATTATTAGGAGGCCATGATTGGTAAGGGCCAATGGGAAATTTGTCCAGGATGCCAGGGGTACACCCCTACTCTTTTTGAGAAACACCCTGGGATTTTTAATGACCATAGAGAGTCAGGAACTCGGTTTTACGTCTCATCCGAAGGACGGCGCATGTTTACAGTATAGTGTCCCCGTCACCATTCTGGGGAATTAGGACCCACATGGACTGCAGGGTGAGCACCACCTGCTGGCCCCACTAACACCTCTTCCAGCAGCAACCTTAGCTTTTCCCAGGAGGTCTCCTATCCAGGTACTGACCAGGCTCACACCTTCTGAGCTTCGGTGGGCTGCCAGTTGTGAGGTGCAGAGTGATATGGCTGCTGGCCATAAGTCAGCCATAATTGGCCATAAGTTCAAGACAATTAATAAACCAAGCACAGTGTATGACAACATTATTGTAAATATTACATGGGCAATTTTAGGAATGTTTTATCACATGCACAGGACAGTATGTGATACATTTATTTGAATAAAAGGCCACTTTATGTTAAAGCATTTAATATATTTGTTTAACAACTGTCGTTTAGCAACAATACTTGAGAGATTATCAATAAGTATAGGCTCTACCAACATTAAAACAATGTCTAGTAAAAACCAGACATGCATCTGCGAGAAAAGAATATTATGTCTTAAATTAAGTGTCATATATTTAACATGTTCTATACTTTTTTTACACTTTTTGCTGATTACAGATACGTGATTAGAAGCTTAAGTCAAAACCATTGATTATTTGTAAAGGCAACCTGTACTAAGTTCAGGTGAGATATTGTATGATAAACACCAGCTGAGCTATGATGTGTCTTTAAGTGATGTTGATTAATTTTTCCATATTCATTACTTTAAGTTCCCCAATGTGATGTACTGTAGTCTCCCATCTGCCAATACCCATACATTTGTCAGTGATAATCTTCGAAAGCCTTTCTTCAAAATGGCTAAAGTGTCTTTGTGTCAGTGAAACAGGTGAAAAAGAAGGACATGTCAGTCAGTTACAGTATAACCACTTACTTCACACTCATCTGAACTCACTCTTTCCCTTGCACCCTGGAGTTTTAACCTGAGTGGTCTCTGCTCTGTGTGGGCTTCATAAACATTTTTAGCTACCATATTTAGATCTGTTTCATGTTCCCCATAGCAATCAATTTTAACATACTGTATATGCAGAAGTCATTCCGTTACGAACCTAATTTCTGTTCAAATAAGTCACTGGGATCTGACAAAGATGAGTGCATAAAAAACAAAGACAGAAAACAGGGATGTTCAGCAGCTCTTACAGATGCAGCCATTCAAAATGGGTGGGGTATTTCGCGGTATACCCCGGTGGGCGTGTCGCATCAAAACGCAGTATCACGCAGTATAACGAGGTATATCGCTTCATTTGACATCATGCCAGAAAGTATCCGGCATCACCTTGTAAAACTGCCAGGAGGAGCCAATACAGCTTAACCTCTCATGTACAGCATTTGAGCTTTTAAATTTAAACTGTGTATTACAGCATGTTAATCATCAGTCATTAAAAAGTTGGTATATTTTATGAAAGCAAGATTGCTCAGTTGGACAAAAGTACACAACCTACCTTTATCAGAAATATTTATGCATCAAAGCCTTTACCGAAGATATTACTAATAGTATTAATAATGAATGACTTTGGACAAGCTATAAACTCAAAGTATAATTTCTTTAGCACATTTGTACAAGCACTTGGAATCTGTCCAAGCCCTACTTTGTCAGGCATTTTCTTTTACTGCAACGGACATAAAAACTCCCTTGCTTTTAACAGAGCGTTTAATAATTTCTAACTACGAAAATTATTTAAACTGCGACACTTATCATTCAACCAGAGCTCGAAATATCACAAGGATCCTCAAGAGCACAGCAAAGACTGTATTAAAAGATATTTGTATCAGATACATGAGAATCCAGGCTTTTTTATCAATGCTTTCTTTTCCATATACCAGATATTATGGAACCACTTCAGAAGGGTGTCAGCCAGTCAGATTGCAGGAATCGGTACTTTAAAGAACAAATACACACCGGTATTCCATTTCTCTCTAAACATTTTAAGCATCTAAGTCTTTAACTAACATGTGAAATAGCGTGTAAAAAAGTGGTAGTTTTAAGCTTTTCTGCTAATGTGGAATCGCGTATCTAAAGAAATTTTACATATCTCCTTTAAAAGTGGCATCTCAAAGCAATACAGTAGATGTAAACCACAGATTACAAAAAGTAAATACCCAGACAAACGGAAACGTTTTTAATAAAATGCTTTTATTCATTCAGCAGAGAGAGAGCGTAAAACCTGGGCTTAACAGCTGTTCCTTTTTCTGATCACTCGCTCTCTGGATACACGTCTCACCTGTCCTGTTTCTTTGTTTTCCTAATTTGCTGATTATGCCTGCTGCGATCCACTCCTGCCCTCACACCTAAAGAAGACTATTTTAAATTTCTTTGTGCGGTCCATTGTGCAATTAACCCTTGTATGTGCTGTCCTTAAGGTGATATCACATAAAGGTGATATGTAAAATAATGTTTTTTATTATTGTTATAGAGAAACATGATCAGATTTTCCCCGGTTCAAAAAAAAAGATCTAATACAGTCTAATACAGTCTTTGCTGTGCTCTTGAGGATCCTTGTGATATTTCGAGCTCTGGTTGAATGATAAGTGTCGCAGTTTAAATAATTTTCGTAGTTAGAAATTATTAAACGCTCTGTTAAAAGCAAGGGAGTTTTTATGTCCGTTGCAGTAAAAGAAAATGCCTGACAAAGTAGGGCTTGGACAGATTCCAAGTGCTTGTACAAATGTGCTAAAGAAATTATACTTTGAGTTTACAGCTTGTCCAAAGTCATTCATTATTAATACTATTAGTAATATCTTCGGTAAAGGCTTTGATGCATAAATATTTCTGATAAAGGTAGGTTGTGTACTTTTGTCCAACTGAGCAATCTTGCTTTCATAAAATATACCAACTTTTTAATGACTGATTATTAACATGCTGTAATACACAGTTTAAATTTAAAAGCTCAAATGCTGTACATGAGAGGTTAAGCTGTATTGGCTCCTCCTGGCAGTTTTACAAGGTGATGCCGGATACTTTCTGGCATGATGTCAAATGAAGCGATATACCTCGTTATACTGCGTGATACTGCGTTTTGATGCGACACGCCCACCAGGGTATACCGCGAAATACCCCACCCATTTTGAATGGCTGCATCTGTAAGAGCTGCTGAACATCCCTGTTTTGTGTCTTTGTTTTTTATGCACTCATCTTTGTCAGATCCCAGTGACTTATTTGAACAGAAATTAGGTTCGCAACGGAATGACTTCTGCATATACAGTATGTTAAAATTGATTGCTATGGGGAACATGAAACAGATCTAAATATGGTAGCTAAAAATGTTTATGAAGCCCACACAGAGCAGAGACCACTCAGGTTAAAACTCCAGGGTGCGGAACCGGGCATCCATAAGAATCAAATAATAGGTTTATTCCGTGCTGAAAAAAAGAAGAAAGAAAACACATTCAATAAGAATATATATTGCCTTTAAAGGTGGCTTCTCAAACACTTCACAGGATAAAAACAACAATAACAACAACAACAACAATATTGTATTTCATTGCACTTTGACAGATCGTCCTTAAATCAGTTGTTGACTCTTCTCTCTTTACTACTTGTTTGGAGTGACTGAGCTCCGCTCTGTACCACACAACGATCATCCCAGTGTCTCTGCCCCGGGTGATTTGGGGTTTTTTGACAGAGGGCAAAAAACTCTCTCTCTCGCTTGCCCCCCCCTGTGTATTGTCTGTTTTTTTGTGCTGTCCTTTGACAAAACAAGGCTCGCCAGATAATGTGAATCGAAACCTGTTTTTCTAGCTTTTAAAGTCGTGCGCTGTGTAAGCGGGAACACATCATTATATACATTATATAATTATATACATAATTATATACATAATATACTGTAGCTCCCAAACAAACGCAAATGTGTTTTTAATAAAATGCTTTTATTCACTCATAATCTGACAATTTCAGGAAGACTAAGGAAGGACTAAGGGAATTGTCAACTGTTGTTGACGCTCTGTGAGCTCGGTGACTTTGAGACCACTTGTTATCCCAGGTTGTTTGAATCGCCACAATTCAAATAGAGAAAAAAGAGCTGACTGACAAGATTTAAGATGTGGCTGTCAATGTTGGATTAAAAAAAACACGTTACCCGACGTTAGTTCGTCC
Organism: Lepisosteus platostomus; assembly: GCF_059453375.1. NCBI lineage: Eukaryota > Metazoa > Chordata > Actinopteri > Semionotiformes > Lepisosteidae > Lepisosteus > Lepisosteus platostomus. The sequence goes on along the minus strand of NC_142611.1, from coordinate 82,944,247 downwards.
TGTCTGTCCTGGCTGTGCTCTCTCTCTCTCAATTCAATTCAAGGTGCTTTATTAGCATGACAGATGGGTACAATCAGTGTTGGGTATTTACTTTGCTTTGAGATGCCACTTTTAAAGGTGATATATAAAATCAAGGCTTTAACTTGCTTTAACTCCACAAGTCTGAGTTCTTGTGTCTGTCCTATCCAAACCCAAAAGTATTACAATATGTATCTTTAAAGCAGGTGGTGTAAAGCTTTTTAGTATAGATTACACTTTTCTAAAATGTATTTAAAAAATAAAAATGATTACAATCTAATCTTTCCATGTTTGATCCCAAGATCCCAAGAAAAATAAATCTAAACAGGGAGAAAGCTATGCTGAAAGTTTATTAAGATACTTAGAAGACAAAGATATCAATTTATGTTGCATTTGTCTGATTGTGAATAAAAAAACACATATATTTAAACATGCGTTTGCGATTTAAATCAAAACACGATTTAAATCAATATAAATGTTTGTATTGTAACGCATAGGTGACTATTCATTGTTATTAAAATGACTTAAATTCGATCATGTTGTGATATTTAGAAATATAAATTTTTTGGTGCGAGTGAGGTTTTATTTAATCTCTGACCCAGGGAAAAGTTTTATTTTTTCAAAGAAATGTTTGTTAAAAAGAGAAGTCATGGCTTCAGCTGGATTTGAACATTCACCATGTGACATGGGAGTTAGGAACCTAACCCCCAGTGCCACCGGCAAGGTCCCGTGCAGTGTGCTGAAAAAGCACTACAGAAACATTATCAACAGACAATGTACAGCGTGTACTATTCTTGTGTTGCGGTACATGAATATAATTATATCGTTATTAATTTCTTAAGATACGCGATTCCATATTATATTCCCTTTTAATCAAATTCTAAAAGTATACTTGTTGACTCTGGTATCACATTAGTTAAAGACTTCGATGCTTAAAATGTTTAGGGAGAAATGGAATACTGGTGTGTATTTTTTATTTAAAGTACCGAGACCAGCCATATACTGTATGTTTATGTTCCAAAATTAATATTGTTTATAGCCTTAACACGCATTACAGTATGCTCCTATTCTTTTTATGCTCAGCTACTAAGATTTCCCTTCAGTGGTAAAATTCCATATAAATATTCAATACTAAAACAGGCACAGTAAAGAGATTTAAATCTTTCTACGACCAACCAACGGACCACGAGTGCCCCTGTCGGTCAACCAATCAAGTACTGCGGTATTTTGCATCAACGGGCATCACAATGCGCGAGGCCGTAGCCAATTACCTCCGGTACCTGTCTGTGCCGTGCACTTTGAATGGCAGCATCTGTATCTTTCTTTTTCTGGAACAGATCAAATGTAGCGGAGTTAATTCGGATACGGTGACGTCATCGCCCTCACTGCCCGTAACAGGGACCTCCTTTAGCTCATGTGGCTGGTTCCCTGTTGTATTATGCTGGAGACCCGGGTTCGCGCCCCAGGTGCTGCGGGATGGAATGGGTGGCGGAGGGCACGACCCCGCGTGGAACCACAACGGTCACATTGGTGCCGTGACCCGGACGGGAGTGTCCTTCACCGAGGCGAAGTTCAGCAGGGGAGGGTGTAGCGGAACTAGTTCGGATACGGTGACGTCATCACCCTCACTGCGCGTAGCAGGGACCTCAGCTGCCTGGGGCTCGGGAAGGTCTCCTTTAGCTCATGTGGCTGGTTCCCTGTTGCGTTACGCCGGAGACCCGGGTTCATGCCCCAGGTGCTGCGGGATGGAACAGGTGGTGGAGGGCACGAGCCCGCACAGAACCGCGATGGTCACAAAGGCAAACAGAAACTCACAGACTTTCAGGTCAAATCTTTGCTCTGTTCGACTGTGACATGGTAGGGTGCCAGATATAATTCAGAAACATCTTCTTGTTAGTTCAGTCACATGATCCAGAAGCCTCAGGGAACAGTCCTCAGTCTTCTGTGGGTGTTTTCAGGCAGCCACAGTACTCAGACTCCCAGGATTTTCAAGTTCATTAAATTTATCCAACCTGTCAGTGTTTTTCTTTTTTCCTGGATCCAAGGGGGTTCTATCACATCCCCAAATCTAGAGCTGAAAAGTCCCAGTGTTTTCAATGTATCATGGTAAACAGTTCAGGATTACAGGATAATCCTCAATGTAATTGTGTGAAATGTGTAAAAAAAACAAGTAAAGGTTTATTCCATGCTGAAAAGTGAGGAAAAGAAACACAACATTTCGGCTGTGGTGCCTTCTACGGGTGTGTGATATAATTTTACAGAGCCATTTTTGAGAGCAATCTGACTGCCTTTATAACTTATGTTACCACAGTGGTAGTGGCCTCCACCTTGGTGGTGAAAAGGCATGTTGAAAAACATGGCCAGGTATGCCACACCCAGCCTGCTGGGGAACTTTTTATCCCTAATTTTCTCATTACTTGAACTCTCCTCTGAGAGTGGTGTTGATAAACCTCACTCTTACACACAGGCTCTTACACTAACTATCAATCCAAGCCTCCTATCTCACTTCACTATATGTGCCAGGACTCAAAACATTTTCTCTGTTTTAACTCACACGTACCCACACACAGCATTCCTGGAGCCTCACTCATGCTCCAGTTAATTTACATGCACACCTTCCCTGTACCCAACCACCTCACTTTCCACAGCTTTTCTGATAATGTGCTTATTATCAGAGTGTCACGGACGTCCAAAGGGACTAACCGTGGGGAGCAGGAGAGCGGAAAAAGACCCATATGCGTAGTGGCGAGACGGGAAAAAGGCCCGGGCTCATTAGTGCAAAGAGTTCAGGAATGCCGTATAGAAACCTATGCCCTCAGGGAGCGGACGTGGGGCGCCCTGGTGCTAGGCGGGTCTCAGGACATCCGAACGTCAATGCTGAGCCAGGACAGAGTGCAAGACCCGGAAATATATAGCCCAAGGGAAAGAGAGGGACAGAAAGGACAGCAGACCGGAAACTAGGGACAGGACAGAGAAGGAGCGCCCTCTGGCTGCAGAGGGCGTGACACAGAGGAATGGCAGCTAGATTGATCCATCTGTTTCCTATGATACCCTGTATCACCCGGGGTAGGGTTCCTCTACTGCTCTCACACACTGACACACTAACAGACACAGACACAGACAGCCCTGTTCTTACACCATAACAGGCTGCTGTACCTTAAAATATTTGGTTCCTTCCAAAGCTCTTCTCTGAAAGTTCCCTCTGGAACTGTCACTGATCCCAATCCCTACCAGGTTCTCTCACACAATTCCCTCCAGGAATGTCGCCAACATTCACTCTCTTTTACAGAGTTAAACTGCAGACACTAGTCTGCCTTCTCTCTCTTACTCTCAAAAGGCAAACACAGTCTCCTAACATCGCCCACACCAGCAGTGCCTCACAGCCACTCCTGTCCTGCTTCGTCCCAGCTCTCTCACTCCTGAACCTCCACACACAGGAGACCTGATCTCCCATGTCTGCTCTCTGTTGCAGCTAACTCAGCACTAAAACCACTATTATACTGGTTTCTGATAACACTTACATTCACAATCTCATCGCCATCTCAGAAACTCAAGGTAGAGATTTACCCTTCATTCGGCTGCAAGTCTGTTAAATATGAGAGTCAACTGTGGGTTAAAGAAGAAATAAAAATTGAGAATGTCTGAGGAAAGATGTCAACATATAACAATCACAGCATGGGTTAAGATTCACTCAAGTGACTGTAGACACTGGGTGAAGGAAAAGGTTAGCCAAATAAAAGAGCTTTTGAATCTATGTTCTCTTTAATTACCAATCTCATGGAAAGACACATAAAAATGACTGGAGGCGATTTAATAATAAGAAGTCATAATTCAGAGGGCCGAAGAAGAAGAAATCTGCACAGAGGCAGTAGTACATATCCTGGGGGGATCCGATGTCCTGTACACTCATCAGCACACAGACATGTTTTGACAGGAAGTCTTCATTGTAGGAAACTATGGAAAGATGGATGACATCATTGTGTGGGGATCTTTGAAAGAAGAGCATGATGAAAAGCTGAAAAAAGAATGAAGAGCTGAGAAAAGTGTTGGATGCCACAAGAGCAGCAAATTTGAAGCTAAACAAAGAAAACTGTTTGATAGGAGTAGGGGAACTGCCATTCACAGGAGATAATCTGAGCAGTGAAGGAGTTTGTTCTGATAAAACAAAAGTATCTGCTAGTGAAAATCTCCAAGGATAGAGTGCCAGGAAGACATGCAGAGATTCACGGACATTTTTAATTATCTTGCAAAATTTATTCCCGATAAATACATTTTAAATTAACAGATTCCTAATCTTTCAGAAATGTTAGCACCTCTAAGACAACTGACTGAGAAAAATGTTGAATGGAACCATGAGCAAGAGAATGTCTGGAATAAGGTCAAGCAAATGCTAATCAAAGATCCAGTGTTAAAGTTTTATGACCCACATGAGCCATTAAAGATTTCATTAGATGCCTCACAAAATGGATTAGGAGCTGTACGGCTGCAATAGTATGATGAAACTTGGCAATCAATAGCATACGCATCTAGATTTCAAGTTCAAGTTCAAGCTCAAGTTCAATTTCACGTTTATTTGTCATTCCAGCCATATACCTTATGCAACGGAAAGAACTATCATTCCTCCTGGTCCACGGTGCAAATACAGACAGGACACTGACATAGACGTTGTAGACATGATACACATTGTGGAAAGTACAGATGCAAATTACAAGGTAAATAATACAATATGCAAAAAGCACTTAGGGAACTTAAGCCCTGTTTCTAGAATTGGGGTGGGTGCAAGTAGATTCCAGGGTGTTGAGGAGCCTGACAGCCTGCAGGAAAAAGCTGTTACAGAGTCTGGTGGAGCTAGCCCATACACTGCAATATCTTTTTTCAGATGGTAGGGGGGCAAAGAGTTTATGGGAGGGGTCATCTACTATACTGGAGGCCCTGTGTATGCAGCGTTTGTGCATACAAATTTCTTACTGGAGCAGAGACAAGATAGACAAGGAGATGTTGAGCATCACATTCACTCGTGAAAGATTTCATCAGTTAGTATAGGGACAAACTATGATGGCTGAAACATACCACAAACCATGGATTGCTTTGTTTAAAAACCTCTCAATGACTGTCCACTATTCATTTACAGAGATCCACCCTGGATGTAATATTCACTCCAGGCAGATGGAAGTTTACGGCCAACGTGCTGTCCAGGGCAGTAGATAAAAAAAATAGACATCGAGAGAAGATCTCAGAGGAAGCAGAAGCATATGTGGATATGATTGTAACAGCGATGCCAGCGATGCTGGCTTTTCCGGATAGAGACAGGAAAAGATAAAGCAATGCAAAGGCTGGAAGAAGTAATATCACAGTATTTGCCAGCAGCCATATCAACCTGCAACTCAGAATTGACAACCCACTGAAGCCCAGTAGGTTTGAACTTGGTCAGTACCTGAATGGGAGAGCTCCTGGGAAAAACTAAGGTTGCTGCTGGAAAAGGTGTTAGTGGGGCTCACCCTGTGGTCTGTGTTGGGCCTAATGCCCCAGTATAGTGAAAGGGACGCTGAACTGTAAAAAGACGTCGTACTTCAGATGAGACGTAAAGCTAAGGTCCTGACTTTCTGTGCTCATTAACAATCCCAGGGTGCTTCTTGAAAAGAGTAGAGGTGTTACCCCGGTATGCTGGCCAAATTTTCCAATGGCGTCCTACTCAGTTATGGCCTCCCAAAAATCCCCATTTATAAATTGGCTTCATCACTCTATTCTCCTCCCCATTGTTAACTGATGTGTGGTGAGCATAATGGTGCAATATGGCTGCTGTCGCATCATCCAGGTGGATGCTCCACATTGGTAGTGGTGGAGGGGAGTCCCCATTACCTCAAAAGGCTATTTTAGTGGAGTGCCCAGAAAAGCGCTATATAAGTGTAAGGAATTATCATTATTATTATTAATTATTATCATTATTATCATTATTATAACAAGGTTGAAAAGTAAACAACCATGACTGCAACCCACAAGCAAGTGAACTGTCAGGCAGAACATGTAGCTGTGGATGGAATCATATAAGAAGGCAGAAAAATTGTAATACCATTGTCATTAAGGAAACAGATGCTACAGAAAATCATGAAGGGCGTTTGGAGATCGAAAAGTGCAAGAAAAGGGCACATGAGATCATGTATTGGCCCAGGATTAATCAAGATATAAATAAAGAGGTAGAAAGGTGTACAGTATACTTGAAATACTGTATAGACCTAATAATGTTGCGGTGCCATTAAAACCACATCCTGTACCAGGTAGGCCATATGAGAAAGTAAAGGAACAAGTAACAGGCTTATTCCATGATGAAAAGAGAAGAAATAAAACACAACGTTTTGGCCGTGGAGCCTTCTTCAGGTGTGAGGGTGGAGAAGGTGTTCAAACATTGTGTTTTTTTTTCTCTTTTCAGCATTGAATAAACCTATTACTTGCTTCTTTGCAGCCTACGAATGCCGACGCAGCTACCCACCCATATGAGAAAGTAGAAGTAGATTTGTTTATGTGTGATGGAAAAGTATTTATGATGGTCGCTGATTATTTTTCTGCATATCCTGAAGTGTGTGCATTGAATAGTACTGTTGTAACAGAAAGAATAAGGTTCTGGATCCCGAGATGAAGTAAAACAGATGAGTTTATTGCATGCAAGGAACAATAAAGCCAAAGTCTTGTTTCCCGAAAGAAACAACAAAACAAAAATATTGTTCAATGTGCCGGTACAAACTTTTAGTTTATATAGTATTTTCTTTTCCGCTTCTGACGTCACTCGGTCTTATGGTAAAGAGGGGGGTCATGGTATTCGGCCAGTTAAGAGATCCTGGCCAAATGGTCAGTTTAAGATTACACCCCAGGGGGTTCCTAGCTTGCATCTGGAATCCTTATCAGTTAACCCCCTTACCTGCCATAAACTCCAGCTTGTGATTTAGAAGTCTAAACCTCATACAGAAAGGATTTAATTGAAACCCCCATCTTCACATCTTTCTTCATTCCCCCCTTATAAAATATGGCATACGTCAGTGCAGCCTATTTTTTACACATACAATGTCAGGGCAGATCTTTCCTTTCTAGGTGAACAGGTATGCATTGCCATGACATTGTATGTTCCACGGTTATAGCAAGATGTGATACATGTTTTTGTGCACGTGATGGTTACAATTATATATATGAGCAATACTATTCCTACAAATAAACACTGTAATAAAGTTCCACCCCAGGCCCCAAACACAGACTTTAACCAAGACCCAATTCCCCAATTTTCAGTGTAATAGTCCTGATATTTCTGTCCCTCATTGTAAATATGTTGGGCCAGATCTGAGATGTGCTCAGAATTATCAGGAATATATGTGCAGCATTCAGTGCCAATTACTGCACAAGTTCCTCCTTGGGCAGCCAATACATAATCTAAGGCTAGTCGGTTCTGCATGGCCACTGTTCTGAGGGCTACAATCTCATCATTAACAGCCTTCAGACTAGATGAGGTAGAATTAGCTAATTCCTCTAAAGTCGAAGCCATTTGAATTAATTCTCGACTTAGAAAGTTCATGCCGGCTTGTGGAAATATTATACCTAAATAATACTCCCAATCAGCCAGTTTCCTTTGTGGTCTGTGGTTAAGTCGGAAAGGACTGTGGGATTGAACACGGATATGAGGAACCACATATCCTAAATAACATGAGCCAGACCACTGGGTTAGCAACCATGGGTAGGCTCGTTTTCCACAAATGAAGTATTTTCCTTTTGGCACTCCCCATGCCTCTGAAAATAAGAAGCTTATACCGAACTGTGGGGTGTGCCGATCCCATCCTGTAATTTGAAAGGTAGAGGTGGATATATCTACAGCGATTGGAAGTTTGCAACGACTCCATCCCACCAAGTGCAGGCCATTAGTCTGCACTTGGTCAAATCTTCCCCCACATTGGATATCAAACATATGCTGTAACATATGTTTCCCTCACGTTCCTTATTTAGAGTCAGGTATGGTGGTGTATGGCTTCTGTTATATTTAGGAGCGTAAGAGCCTGTGAAACTCGTGGGCTCTAAGCCTCGCTCCTGTAGATATTGCAATGTTGTGCAGGTTAAAGTTGTGTTATGGCAACCCCCATAGTTTGTCATATTAAAATCTCCTATATCATCTCTCCAAATGATCATGCCTATGACATCCTCGAGATGCCAAGGAATCGCCCCCATAGGAAGTCCTCCCTGTACATATTTGGGTAATGCGGCACACACCCAGCAGGCACTTTGGTTTGTTTTTCTTGGCTGTCAGATATGAGAGGCCTAAAAAGGAATTAACTCCATGTTCTCCTTTGTGGGAATGATGTTCATTAATCCCTGTGAAACATAGTCCTACAGCAATTATTAACATTATTAACAGTAATGATTTCATTCTGTGTCTGCAACTGGGGATGAAGCTCGTTGGCAGTGTGAAACATGGATCCAGTGATCTTTTCCTTCCACTTGAACTGCAGAATCGGTCGTCAACAGGATCTGGTAGGGTCCGTCCCACCTGGGCTGGAGAGCCTGTGAGGGAAATGTCCTGATCCACACCCACTCTCCTGGGATGAGGTCGTGTCCTCCTTCAGGTGGCGGTCCCCACGCCTCCAGGACCTGCTCGCAGCCACCTTGGATGCCCTCTGTCAGCAGCTTGCAATACTGTAACAGAGAATCAGTTAGTATACTCAAATCTACACTGTCATGTCCTGGGGAGTCACTCAGTCTCATGGGGCGCCCCGTGATCACCTCAAACGGGCTCAGCCCCACAGTTCGATTTGTCCCTGCACGGATGCTACACAGTACGGCGGGCAATGCATCCACCCAGGGGATCCCTCCCAGGTGGCACTTTGTCAATTTAGCTTTCAAAGTTCGGTTCACCCGTTCCACCATGCCGGAGGACTGCGGGTGATGAAGGCAATGCAGGTCCCATTTGATCCCCAGTAGGTCTGCCACCACCTGACACACTTTTCCAGTAAAATGTGTGCCCTGGTCTGAGTCTATGCAACACGGGAGTCCCCATCGGGGAATTACTTCAGTCACAAGATATTTGGCAGTGGTCTGCGCAGTCTCTCGTTTGACAGGGACAGCCTCCACCCATCTAGAAAACTGGTCCACCATCACCAGGAGGCCTGTTTTCCCTTTACAGGGTGGCAGTGAACAATAGTCTATTTGCCAGTGTCTAAAGGGTCCCTCGGGTGCAGGACGTCGTAGATTAGGAGCCCAAACCGGCGGCGCTCCAGAGGCCTTTTGGCACTCTCCACAGTGTTGTACCACATCAGCTGCGAAGGGTGTGAATCCTGTGCCCACCCAGCTCTGAGCAAAGCGTCAAGTCATTTGGCTAACTCCTGGGTGCCCTGTGGAGTGTATTTGTTGTGCCAGATAGGGCATTAGCTGCTTGGGGTCCCATCCTTCTGCAGCCCCACATTGCGTTCCATCCAGGTCCATTTCTCAGTCCTTGGGGCCTGGGCCTGGTGCTCGCTGAGCTGTTCCGTATGGAGTGCCTGTATGTTTACTGTGCAAATTGAAACAATCTGAAGAGGTCTTTCTATAGACCACTCCCTCCATTGCCCCAGGGCAGCTTGACGTGCTGTCCAGTCTGCCAGCTTATTGCCCCTGGCTTCGGGAGTGTTCTCTCTGCTGTGGCCCTTGCATTTGACCACAGCTACCTGCTTTGGGAGTTGGAGAGCCGCAAGCAGGTCAGACACCAAATCAGCATTCTTTACCGGAGTGCCAGCAGAGGTTAAAAAATCCCTATTACCCCATAACCTTCCAAAGTCATGGCATACTCCAAACGCATATCGTGAGTCTGTGTATATTGTGGTGGTCTTGCCTTTTGCTAATTTACAGGCTTCCACCAAAGCTTTCAGTTCAGCTCGCTGTGCTGACGTGGGTACCTCAAATCTTCCCCCACATTGGATATCATGTTCTGTAGTCACAGCCCAACCTGCTTTCCATTCCCCACTAGAATTTATGAATGAGGTTCCATCAGTGAAGAGGATGAGGTCTTCATTCCCTAGTGGTTGCTCGGCTATTTTGATGCCCTCATCTTCTCCCATTGCCCAAACATCACAGCTGTGTTCTAATAGATAGGCTTCTGAGGGGTCAGGTAACAATGTGGCTGGATTTAGAGCTCCTTCACGTTCAGTAGCAATATTTGGAGCCTCTAACAAGACCTGCCACTTGCTCCATCGTCTCGCATTAACCTGACTGACCCGATTCAGGGACATGAGGGTGTGTACCGCATGTGGGCATTGAACAATCAGTTGTTGATCTAGCACTATGTTATTGACTGCCTGCACTGCTAGACAGATGGCCTGAACGGCACGTAGACATGGTCCCCATCCCCTTGCTACCTCGTCCAAGGATCCAGAGTAATACCCTACCGGGCGGTACCTACCCCCATCTTCCTGTGTTAGTACAGCTGTCCAAAATCCATTCTTTTCACTTACGTAGAGGTAGAATGGTTGATCCATCTGAGGAAACCCCAATGCAGGAGCCTGTAACAGTGCTTGTTTTAAATAATTAAAAGCATGTTCAGCTTCAGGACTCCAAGCAATAGGATCAATGGACCTCCCTCCCCCCTTTAATAGGTCTGTAAGTGGTTTGGCCCTTTCAGAAAAAGCATCAAACCAATTTCTATTGAAATTGCACAGACCCAGAAATGATCAGAGCTCTCTTACCAGATTGGGACTAGGGTGTGTTCGGGCCAGATCTGGGCCAGATCTTCTGTCAGTTCCCTCTTTGACTAATCTTCTGTCCCAAGTATATTACGGTGTCTAGGCATAACTGTGCTTTGCTATAACTAGCCTTGTGTCCTTTTTTAACCAATGGTTGAGAATAATTTGGAGGTCCTTGTGGGTTTCCTCGTCGGGAGACGCAATTAAAATATCATCCACATATTGGATAACAACAGAGGACACTGGAGGCAACTCCCGAAGATGCCTCCGAAGTGCCATGTGATACACGGTGGGGCTGTTATGAAACCCCTGTGGTAACCTGGTCCAAGTATATTGTTCCCCATCTACAACAAAAGCGAACCAATCTTGTACCCCTAGATGTAGAGAAACAGACCAGAACCCATTAGCCATGTCAATTACTGAAAACACCTGGTGCTCAGGTGTCAGCAGTTGAAAAATAGCAGAAGGATCTGCTACCAAGGGGGTTAGACGGTTGATATGTTGATTACCTTTTGAGTAATCAACTGTGAATCGCTATGCTCCGCTGGCTTTCTTTACGGGCCATATTGGACTGTTGCTTGCACTATGTGTTTTTCGTACAATGCCTTGAGTCAATAGTTTTGGTATTACTGGTCGAACCCCTTCCTCCGCCTCTCTGTTGATTTTATATGGTTTTGTGTATGGCGGGGAATTCCCATTAAATGTGGCGGGTTCCATATCCAGAAGCCCGCATTCGTCCTTATCCGTAGTCCAAATTGAATGACCTTTTAGTTCGTCTTTTTGGAGGGACCAGATGTTTACCTCCACCCTCTCCTCATGTACAGTTAATGTAATTCCTTGTAGGTATTGCAGAGCATCCCATCCCAAAAGATCTGGGGTAGGTCCTACCCACATGACGGCGTTAAATATTACCTCCCCATTTCCTAGTCTAATCTTGAGTTTTTGAGTTTCTCTGAGTGTCATTCGATTGCCCCCTACACCAGTGGCCTCCAGCTCCCTCCCTGTGAATATGACACCACACCGTTTGGCTGACTGTTCAGATAAACAAGATAATTGAGCCCCAGTGTCCCATAAAAGTGACATTTGAGTCCCATTAATCATACATTGTAATTTGAGTTCCTTCTTACCCAGCTCCTGAGATAGGCGGAGGGAGGCCACTAGGGGGAGTCCTAGTTTAAAAGATCCCTGATAGAGCGTTTGTCTGCTTCACTCAGATCCTGTAATTGCGAAAACAGAGTTCTTTGTCCCTCTCGATTCGAGGGATTGAATGGGGGGGTTGCGATCAATGACCAATCTCTTTCTGCAATTTTTTGGAAAATGCCCAAAATCTTTACAAAAATGGTAAACCGACCTGCAGTAATTTCCCCTTTTGGACTAAATCGGGTGTCAGAGCCAGCTCCTCCCTTCTGCGTGGGGGGTGTCCACCCTGTTTGTATTGCCCGTAATTTAGCATACATATTCCTTTCAATTTGACGTGCCATTCGAACTATTTCTTCTAACTGCTTACTTGTATTTTGCCCTATTTCGGGCTCTTTCAGCTGAAGGGCTTTGGCTAAATCAGGCTTTAGGCCGCTAAAATAAATTTGTTTAATTACAGCAGAGGTGTCGCTATTCACATCATCTTCGTCACTAAGTCCTGAACATTCCAGCCAGAGTGTGACGACGCGATCAGTGAAGTCAGCCACGTCCTCGCTTTCTTTCTGTTGGCACACAGGTATCTTTTTCCAATCTGTCTTTGGTGGGTAATTTTGTTTAAGCCATCGCCAAACCCATTCCCATCGTCCTCCCCGGCCGATAGCCTCACACAATTGTCTAAGTTCTCCGACACACTTTTCCCCTGTCCTTCTGGGGATTATAGCAGCAGTCAGGGGAGTGATACCATAAGTATCTTTTAATTCCTGAAGCGCACTCCAGGTTCGCTGCATTCCTAATTTTGGGTGCGGTACTTCTCTAGCCCACCGGTCAATATCTTCCGGTTTTGGATTGGACCGTATGGGGGAATCAGGGAAGGTAGGTGTGAGTGCGGACCCCCTAGACGGGGTGCGAGACGGTTTAGAGAAGCGCTGTCATCAGCAGCGCCAGCCCCTGCTACATCAAGTCCTTTCCCACTTCGGGTGAGAGTACAGATCTGCGGGCACCCTCCCTTTAAGAGGGGAGTCTCTGTTCTGTCTCTATCACACTCATACCAAGTGTTATCCCAATCAGACCCCCCATCTCCATATGGCCACTGTGGGAATTGATCCCAATTATTTTCATTTCCTGCCTATTTGTTCCCCTGCGGGAGAACAGGATATAATTTATTCGCCGGCTGTAACACATTAACCAGTGCAGCGCGACCAGGAAATAATTCCTCCTTTAGTTTCTGATTCTCCTGCACTGCCTCTTTTAGCTTTTTTTCTAGTTCTTCTTTTGCCGCGAATAAATTATCTTTCCTTTCATTTAATGCTTTTATTTTTTCTGTGAACTCTTTCTCTTTTTTATCCCATTCTGATTTCTCCTTCATGCTAATCTGCCACCACAGGTGTCGGCCGAGCACCAGGGCTCCAGCTAAACCTTTGTGCTTATACCAATGTTCATACGCTTTCTTACAGGCATCTTCGCCCCAAACTCCTTCTGACAAACTCAGCTTCTTCCTATATTTTTCCTCTCTTTCCATCAACTTACACTCTTCAGCTATATAATCAGACATTTCCACCACTTTCTCAAACACCCAATTAGCACACATGTTGGGTTTCTTTAAGAGTTTACTTTTGTCGTGTGTGAGGTAACAGCTCATACAGTAGAGGGATGCTTTTACTTGAAAATCCTGTGCATTACTGCACTTATTCAGCTAAGGGCGTCTGTTACCTCCAGATCTAAATGCCTCTCAGAGCCTTTAGAAAGGACTTACACCACACTGTTCACAGGCAAGGAACGAGACCTCAAAAACCCCCTTCCTTGATCAGAAATTCACCATCCCCAGAATGCCAGCATCGCTGCTTTTGCAACGGGGTGGACTTACACACTGAGTTCAATCAGGGCGATTCTCGGGTCTCAACGTCCTTTAAATCCTGCTACATAGTGCTTTGCTCTTTTATTATGAGGTGTGTTTATGGTTTATGTATCGTGCATGTGTATATGTTCACAAACAAGAAATACACCAGAAACGAACATCTATATCTACGTCTCTGCTGCTCCCTTTAAATGGAGGAAAACACGAAAAACATAAATGTATCATCTACGTCTTTCCTGTTCACTTTAAAATAAAACAAAACAGAACCACACCACGCCTATCCATGCACGATCAAGGCGTAGCTACTCTCAGGACCCAATCCTGAATAATACGTGCATTCAAAGCACCACTCAAGCCTCAGAACTTCGGGCAAATTTAAGGCCCCCACCAATCCTGGATTACGTGTCTACCTTAAGGCACCACTCAGCTTCAGAACCCCGGGCACAATTAAGGCCCACACCGATCCTGAGCCTCACGGTAAAGTTCCAAACCCGTTCAAAAGCCCAGTGCAATTAAGGCATACACCCGACACCAGTTTCATACGTGCAATTAAGGCATACACCCGACACCCAGTTTTATACTGTACGTGCAATTAAGGCATACACCCGACACCAGTTTAATATGTGCAATTAAGGCATACACCCGACACCAGTTTCGAACACCTGTACACAATACCGCAAATCACCGCCTGCCAGACCAACTTCTGGGCTTACAGCAAACCACCCATTACATACACCGGTGTCTTCCCCGGGCCAGAGGTATCCAGGAACTCACGTTTACTCTGTCATCTCGGGCGATTCTCGCAGGGAGCAGAGATTTCCCAATCGGTCAGAGAGAGTCGGGACTTTTAAATAAAAGAGGAGTCCTTACCTCTTAGTAATGTGCGCGCTGACCATCTCTCCTGCCGATGGGAAGTTCTGCGCCTTCTGGAGCATCCTCCGACTACGTCAAAATTGTTGTAACAGAAAGTATAAGGTTCTAGATCCCGAGATGAAGTAAAACAGATGAGTTTATTGCATGCAAGGAACAATAAAGCCGAAGTCTTGTTTCCTGCAAGAAACTACAAAACCGAAATATTGTTCAAAGTGCCGGTACAAATTTTTTATTTATATAGTATTTTCTTTTCCGCTTTTGACGTCACTCGGTCTTATGGTAAAGAGGGGGGTCATGGTATTCGAGCAGTGGTCCTAGATCATGTAGATATATGTTTATCACAGACATTCGGGAGCGAGGTTCAATCCTAATCTCGCACACTTCTGCTCACATACATAATATAATTATATAAATCTTGAACCCAGGACTTCCGTCCCAGTTTCCTTCTCTTTTCTTGTATCCCCCTTGCCTCCCCATCTACACCCTTGCATCAGCTCTGTAGCTCAATCCTTACAATAGTCATGAGGGGTTCAGGAAGCTCATCCTCTCAGATTGGCTGCCATTCGCTCAGCTAGGTGAAGTACACTAAATTCTCTCTACATATTTTGTCCGTCTTTTACATTTATTAGGATCTAACTGAGCTACTGAAATACATATCAAGATAAATTGTGTACATACAATATAATCTTGTTTCGGAAGAGAAGCACAATCACCATCCACAGAATAAGATTTTGTTTTACATGAATGGGTATTGAAGAGCACTGAAGAGAGAGCCAGGTCCTCTACAGTGAACACAGCTGACTATACAGTACTACTGTATATATCTGAGTGGCACAGTCTTGCAAATGTTGTCAGCTCTCATAAAGGAATTGTTCTATGACATGACACTTGTCCCTCCAAGACAACACTATAGGAGGTACATAGAAAAAGCCTTCAGTTCTAGAAAGTGACAAGGAAGCACAACAGTAGCACCAGCAGTCAGAGAGAATTTTACTCTCAGCATTGGCCATCTCAAGGAACAGAACAGGAAGAAAATTAAAATGGAGCAAAGGGTTGAAATTATGTTCATCATTCCTCTGTTCACAACTACAGATCTGGCTGGCAAAATGCATTACCAAGATATTGTTTCATCACCCATCAAAAATAGTTTTTTCTTATAAGCTTTTTATAAGAACTCAAGAGGCTCTAAAACAGTGTAGCAGATTATATGCTGTAATTTAAAAACTGAAACACAGCAAATTAATTACATGAACCCAAGAGTAGAACAACGTTATGCATTGAAAGCCATAAAAAATGTAAATGTGTTTTGAAGAGTTGGTAAAAGTAGGAAGAGCAATGTACTTGTCCTGGTACTGTTGCATAGCTGGAGAAAAGGTACTCTTGTGACATTTCTAGTGTGGGCTTCACATAACAACACAGGGCCAAATACAATTTCCTCCCCAAAATCCACAAACCCGACACTCCTGGGCACCACATCGTCTCAGCATGCAACTGTCCCACAACTCACATTGCAGCCTTTCTCGACATATGATACCACTTATGAGACCACTGGATGAAGGGTCTCCTTCATATTGTATATTAAGAACACTAAATCATTCTCTCCAACATTTTAATGATTTCCAGTTTCAGGTCCCAGAATATTTCATTTTTACCATAGACATCACATTCATATAAGTACTTACAGTAGGTGTACACACAGACCGTAACCTGTGCTGGCCTACTCATGTTGAGAGTGTTTGCTCCAAAGTTCAGCAGCGCTTATATTTCCTGCGAAGACTAAGAGTGTTTGGGTTTCGATAGGAAGTAATGCTACTCTTTTACCGTGCTGTAATCGAGAGCATTATCAGATATGGTATTTCAGTGTGGTTTGGTAATCTATCAGTTCATTTTAAATCGCAAATTACCCACCTCATCCAGACAGCTTTGAAGGTCATGGGAGTGAAATAGCACCCCTCCCTGCAGACAATTTTTGAAAAATCCATAATCAAACAGGCAGGAAAAATTATATCCTTCCCACATCCTCAACTCTGAATATCAACTTTTTCCTTCTTGCAAATGTTTTAGGTTTCCCAAATGTAAGTCAAACAGATACAAACATTCCTTTTTTCCACTATCCATTAAAGCTGTCAACGCAAATGTCAAGGATAAACACAATTTTGACTCGAACAACACACTTGAGTGCAATATGTTTTGTGATGTATTATAAATGTTGCATGTTGTTATGTTAAACTGTACATGTGCATTAGAATGATGTGCAATGTTTTTCTTACTTATTTTTTGTAATAGTATAATGTGCAATGTTTTTTTAGCATTGTATTTAAATGTACAGGAGTGCTGAGTGTCCATAAAAAATTTCCCTCAGGGGACAATAAAATATTATCTTATCTTATCTTATCTTTTCCCTATGCACCGTCATTCCCCACAATGATGGTCTAAAAAGCCCTCGACACAGTGTTTTGATCCAGCAACAGAAGTCTTGTACATCTTACAGAATTGGTCCTCACACTAAATGCCTTCTCATTCAATAACTCTTTTTGTTGAGTTGCCATGGGCACTCAGATGGGACCTAGCTATGCTAATATTTTTGTCAGCTATGTAGAAGAATGCTTCTTCGCTTCCTACACTGGCTTTGTCCCTGACCTCTATAGGCGATACATATTGGTGACTGCATCAGTGTCATCATATGCTCTAACGATTAGTCTGACTAATCACCTTCTAAGTCCTCTCTGTTCATGCACAGATTTCAGCTTTCCACACCTTTCCTCCTGTTCTTCCTTAGTTTGGGCACTATGCTATGCCTTATTGCTTTGCAACATTCCCTCTTTCCCTCACACCTGAAGAATGCTTCACAGCTAAAACATTATGCTTTTCTTTACCTTTCAGCATGGCATGAATCTTTATCTTTTCCTAATCAAAGATATGTTTAATTCATAGACTTAGAGTTATTCATCTGGCAAGTGTACAGTAATGAAGGTGAAACTTGCTGTTGAACTCAAAATGAAGAGATAACAGTAAACACATGACATAGGTGATGTCATCCCATTAAGCACAACTACTATCTGGCTTTTCATCTTTGGGCATTGGAAATCTTTGGACATGCCAAAATACCTGCACTGACTGGATCTTAAGACTTCCTTGAAGAGAGCAAATGTACTGGGTCAGTCCTGCTTTCCAACCAATATATTCCAAGAATATCCCTTCATACTTTTGCAAAAGTTAAATGTTCTGACAATACCTCCTGGCCTGTGTGATGGTTATACAAGTTGAAGGAACATTTTCTGCTATACTGCACCAAAAGTATTTACTGAAATTCAGGAGCAATCTTAAATATACAGTACTTTAAAAATAGACTGAAAATGTCTGAAAAATAATCACAATATTAGGGCAGAGCATATACTGCTTGTATATTTGCAACATCTTAATACCTGTGTTCCTTTCAAAATTCATGTTGATTCACTGCCTGCCTTCACCATAGGAGCCTGGAACAAGTGTTAGGTAACTCACAGTAGAGAGCAATGTGACAGGAGGAAGATACGGAGCTTAACTAGGAAAGACATTTCCTTCCAGCACAATATGGGACTTGAGATGGCTGTGATTTAGATTCTTGAGCTACAGAGGACAAATGGCTGGGTTAGATCACAAGCAAAGTTTCCTCAAATCACTTTTCTGTGGCTTGCAGAGTAACAAGCCCAGGGCAGGTCACTTCTCCACATTTATCAAGGGTTCACTGTTCCAGTGGCAAGTGTAGGCATCCTCTCACGAGCCACCAATAAATGTAGGGGTTGTGTGCATTTACTGGGACAATTATTAATTGTAGCAGTAAGTCACAAAATGATTCTTTGATGGCTATTAGAAGACCCACCCAGGGGGATACTCCGCAACGCACACACACGGATACTAATACACAACAATACATTTATTAATACATAAATGTGCATATAAACATAACAGAACTTATCAGTGAGGGTTAGCAGAATACAAAAGGTATATATTCAATCATGAAGAGTTACAACCCAAGAGGCACATACATTCAGTATACCCTTCATTTAGACCGTTTGGTAAATGAACTTGGATTACAACTTCTACACTAGATACTCAAAAGCTAGTACATCACTCATAGGAATTAAATTGATATAAACTGTGGTTGAGGTAACAATTGAATTATTGAGCTGTAATGCAGAATGTTGAATACTCATCCAATCTGGGTGGATTCAGATCTCCCGCGGACACAGAGGAACAGTGGCAGGCTTGTTGCTGTGTCCAATCGGTGCTCTCTGGCTCGGTGCCAGGCAGTGCTGGTTCGACGATAGAGAAGGAGAGAGATTTCTGCTGTGACGTGCTGCTGATGCTCTCTGAAGATCGGCTAGTTAGTTCTGGCTTTACTAGTAGAGATTTTACACACAGAAAGTGACTGCGGGTCCAAGCA
The DNA here is from genome assembly GCF_059453375.1 of Lepisosteus platostomus. Taxonomy (NCBI): domain Eukaryota; kingdom Metazoa; phylum Chordata; class Actinopteri; order Semionotiformes; family Lepisosteidae; genus Lepisosteus; species Lepisosteus platostomus. Next base: position 82,925,253 of record NC_142611.1, on the reverse strand, counting down.
GGTCACACTTTTTAAACAGGAAGAAGACCGGTTCATTCCTGATGTAGCGGTAGTCCTGAATACAGATATTCAGCTAGCCACAGTTCCGACCGTAGTTCACTTGTTGATCAGGTGAGCGCTTGTGGTGGGTTCACGAGGCTTGCTGCTGGGCTAAGCTCGGGCGGATCCTTTTTGTTACGCGCTGGCAACCTCCTTTTTCGACTCTTAGAACAAAGGAAAGTCCTTGCACTTGGACACACTGGCTGTTACGTGGTTGTCCGAGCTGAGTCTGAGAATGTCCTGGAGGAGCACTGGAGGAGCCCTGTGCTGCCTGTTTTACCTGGAGGAACTACAGTTGTTCATTGGTTGAAAGGTCCGTGGGCATTCAAGACCCACGTGGGGTTACCCTGCCGTACCAGTTTCTGTTTGGCTGAGGATAAGTAACAATGCACTATGACATTAGGGTTGTAAACAACTTGGGATAAGACTCTCCCTTGGAATCTCCCAGACAGTAAGGCGCCAGAGATGACCATTTGTTAGGGTGGCTGATGTGTCTCAGCATTGGGAGTTGTTCCTTATCAGGAAGCTCTATCGGCTAGAAAAACACCTTAAATGTGCACCAGATGGAATGGTCTCTCTGTATCCAGCACCACTTAGATGAGGGAGAGAGGGACTGGCAAGGGAGCAGCAAACTTAATTCCTGTATTTTTAATAAGCCTTGCCGCTACACAAGGAACCAGACTATGAGGGGAAAGAGAAAAGTGAACAGGATATGTACCAGACTAGGGTTGGGAAAGTTAAAAACATAAAGGTTGGTTCTCCTTACTAAACAGGGAGTTTATGTGCTCTCCACTAAGATACTCGGTGAACAGAATCTGCTACAATGACATTTAAAAACAAGGAATTGGAGGCTTCAAGATATATTAATCTTGAATACTGCTAGTACCCAAAACACTTAATTCTCTTCTTTGCTGATACCATCTAATGCAGATCACTGTCCTTTTGTTTCCTGACATGTTGTTGACTTCTTCAGAGAACTCCTGAGTGAAATATTGGTTTAGTACATCATCTTCATCCTTGATGGTTCTTTTGTCATTGTAGTACTAAAAGAATGTTTTATTTATTTTACCTCCATTATGATACTCCTTTCAATTTCTCTAGGTCTTTTCCCTTTTTAGCTATGCTTGCATTTTATCAGGCTCCTACTACAGTATATAAATGGATTATGCTGTTTATTAATTGTTTTATGAAATGTTTTCTTCATTTGGGATACTGTTTTTTTCTTTCAATTTATCCTCATTTGGGATAAACATGCTTCAGAAAGAATCAGTTGCTATCTATTCTTCTCTATAAATTCCCAATTTATCCTATTTTATATACTGTAGTTTAAAGTAAGTTCCATTTTTTCAGACTGCATTTCAGAAATTGTAAAGCTTTGATTTCATCCAAACCTCTACAGTTTCAAATTGTACTTCAACAGTATAACATATTATGATCACAAATCCTTAATCATTCTCTCACTTGACTGACTCTGTCTATACAAAAATTTCTCTTACAGAGGTTCACACAGCGTAAGAAAGATATTATTAATCTTATCTACAATTCCATATCTGCTGCTGATAAGTATGCATTTCCCATTAAAACTACTTCTTTTCGACTGGAATTCTTAATTTCATTATATGGATCGAAAAGGCAGTATATTCCTAACGTGTTACCTTTGGAATGTGTTTTTATATGTCAAAAATGACTGAGAAGCACAAGAAGTTAAAAAATGAAAAAAATACATACGTTAAAATCATAATCATTATATGTAAATATCATAATAAATAATCCAGAGGGTGTATTTGTAGGTTTTCCAAATTAAGACATTGATAGGAATACAAAGTCAGAAATCTAAAATGCTTATTTCTAGTGAATTACCACAAACTAGGGGGCTTCTCATTAACTGTGTAAACTGAAATTGAAATGACATACAGATGCAGCCATTCAAAATGCACGGTACATACCCGTAACACGGGCACTACACGTGATCCACCGCGCCGTACCCTGGTATGTGATTGGCTGGCCAAAATGACCGACAGGGGCACACGTGGTGCATTGGTCGGTAGTGAAAAGATTTAATCATTTAATCCTTTAATCATTTAATACTGTGCACATTTTAATCCGCTTAGTATTGAATATTTATATGGAATTTTACCACTAAAGGGAATTTTTAGTAGTTGAGCATAAAAAGAAGAGGAGCATAACGCATCTGAAGGTCATAAACTATATTAATTTAGGAACATAAACATTGTATGTAAACTGTATATTGCTGGTATTGGTATTTTTAAAAAAAATACACACTAGTATTCCATTTCTCCCTAAACATTTTAAACATCAAAGTCTTACATGTGGTTATTTTGGAAACGTTTTTACATGCTCCTTCTGACCATATTACTGTATGTTTATATACTTTGTGAAAAGTGATCGTTTTATCCTTTTCTGCGAATACGCTCGTTATCAGAGTAAACAACGCATACTTTTAGAATTTGATTAATAGGGAATATACAGTAATATGGAATCACGTATCTAAAGAAATTAATAACGATATAATTATATTCATGTACTGTATTAATGTACTGTAACACAAACAGTAGTATATACACATATCTATTGATATGTGTAAGGCTGTTTCAGTGCTTGTCATGTGACTGTGTCAGTGGCGTGATGGTTGAAATGACTGACTTATAAGCGAGAGGTATAGCAATAGCAAAATAGCAATATTATGGACACTATTTTTTTATATTTCTAAATATCACAACATGTTTGAATCTAAGGCATTTATTAATAACAATGAATAGTTTCAAACTGCTACTGATATCATTATCATCAATATGTGAAAAAAGTGAATCCTGTTTTTTTATGGTCTGTAGCTCAAATCCTGCTTAACTAAAAATTAGACACAAGAAGAGTATTATTGGACAATGTTGTGAGGCTAAAGAAATCAATAACGATATTAATTCAAAGATCTAAATATATTTAACGCATACGCCTGACATTAGAGGGTGTGTCTGCTCGGCTGCACGGTGACGTCACCGTCTTTCCCTCTGAATCGCTGGAGTAGCAGGAAGCTGTACCATGTGGATTCCTTTAGATTTCCCTTCAGATTTAAAAGGTTATTAATAATATCTTCAGTGTCGCATTAACATTGGAATGTGTAAAAAGAGGCGATACGCAATGTGTCTCCTTCATACATTTTCAGTTTACAAACCATACTAGATCATTTTTTATGAATAATGTCTTCCATATCACATTAAAATTGGAACGCTTTTCACAGGTGTAAATCCACCTATTTTCTAACCGCTTTATCCAGGTAACAGTTTCACAACTCACCCTCACCCCTGCCTGTCTGACTTTCTTTTTAACCCTTCTGTGCCTGAATTGCAGCAGGTAAGACATTTTTCCAACAAAGATCTGATAACGAGGAAGAAAAATCACCCGTTTTTCGTGCACAAAAAGTGGTTATTAACTATCGAAACCTGTTTTTATCGCTTTTAAAGTCATGCAAAGATTGTCCATCAGCAGTGATCGGGATTTGAAACTGGTGTTTTCTGGTGACAGCTCAAATGCTGTACATGAGAGGTTAAGCTTTATTAGCTCCTCCTGGCGGTTTTTCAAAGTGATTCCAGATACTATTAACATAATCTAATTTGCGTATGGTAATTTGCGGTATGATGCGAAATGACCTGTAATACCGCGTTTTGATTTGACACACCCACCGCGTTATACCGCATCGTACTCCACTTGTTTTGAATGGCTGCATCTGTACAAAGTTACTGTCACAGGAGCCGGTTCTGACTCCCATGGAGTGTGTTGTAAAAGACCCCATGCATGACAGTATAATCCGGAAGTGTCTGGAGAAGCACATCAGGGAAGGTGGGGTCGACAGACAGGGGGCAGTGACAGCGGTGGTCCAGTGCTCGGGGAAAGGAAGCAGGCAACAAATCCAAGTGATGTCCAATGGGGTAGTTTGGGCGCAGTCCAATGTCCAATGCCAGGAGGTCAATCTGAGGCAAAGATAGTTAAAAACTGGAACGGGGAATTAGGAACAGAGGTCAGGACGCAGTGATGAAGCCTTGCCCTCGGGCCACTCCTGTCCCCGGTGGCTTCTGGGCATCCGTCTTCCAAAGTTGAGTCCGGAACTGCGGAGATGCTGGGCTTAAATAACAAAAAGGGGACAAGACACAGGTGGAGGAACTTAAACTAAACCTAATACAAAAAAAGGTAGAAGCGTTCTCTAGAGGAGGGATGGTGACCATGAGAGTTACTGACTCGTGTCTTACCAGAATTGTCAAAACAAGGGTGAGCATGAATTGGTTTTAGTCTTAAACCTTTACTTATAAAACAAGGAAAGACCAACTGTCACCACAGTTCCAAATATTTAAGATATGAGAGGATTTTAATCATCTGTTTTTCTTACAGTTAGTTTAAACAGTTTGAAATTAAAATGCATTCATTTTAAAAACTAGCACAATTAAGAAAACCTGACACAATACCCTCTCCACAATACCCTGCTGTAAATTCACCTAGTGTCTCTGGCTCATCTGTAACTAACCTGATGAAACAAGGATAGAAAACTGCAATAATTCGGGTTCTGCCCTCAAACTTCTTTATCCTCTCTTTATCTCTTCTTCTCTAATAAGATCAAACTTTTCAAAAGAATTTGCTTCATAGAAGACTGCCAGAAAAAAACTCATTGAGCTGTAAGGGTTTTTTTTTCAGAATAGGAAAACTGTCTCTCTAATGCTGCTATACTCACAGGGATGGTCAAGCGGTCTGAGACAGGAGACAGGATTCAAGTTCAGGTTCAGAAAGTAAAGACACAAGCACAGGAGTATGAGCACAGCTCACTACTACCCACATCACAGATCTGCTTCACTGGAGACAGCTTCTTAGAAAAATATACACAGCAGTGGATAAAGGGGTGGCCCTGACCTTTAAGAAAACATCACAAGCATCCACATCAAGAAGAAACAGCGGGGAAGGATCAGGGTGCTACATACATGTAAAGTGTCTCTCTTCAGCTTATCAAGCACCCTCTGTGCTTTTGAAGCTCACTTATCCTGCACAAGTTTTTTGTAAGGGCAGTAATGGGTGCTACAATGGTACTGATATCCCAAATTAAACATCAATATTAAGTAGTGAGGCCCAAAAGTGTTGTACCTGCTTCAACACAAAGGTAAACAGGCCATCCTTTGACTATACTATTTTTCTGGGGGGCTATAGACAGCCCCCTGGTAGTCAATGAAGGAACCTCATGAACATGAACTCACATTTTTCTAACTCTGAATACAGATGGTATGATGACACAAAGAGACTGACAAAAAACAAAATATCAATAATATCAACAAAAGAAACGCAACATTTTCTGGAATGAGAATACTATAGTTATAGGTTATGTACTTTCACAAAAAATTGTCAATTTGTTTTAATGGTCTCTGACCAGCAATACAGTTTGTGCAGTGAGGCATTGCAACTTGTCAATCACACGAAAGCTCGTTAGATGCACTTTTACCCATTGAGGTCCAGGTGGAACGATGCCTGATCAGGTCACCTTTTAAAATGGCCTTAATTCAAAGCTTAGGTCACTGCAAGAAAAAGGCCACACTTAGTTTTCTGTGCATTCTATAATGCCTCAAATGTCAGCAGAAGCAAGGGAGAGGGCCATTGGCATGCTATAGGCAGGCAAGGCATGTGCCAGCATTGCCAGACACAATAGAGTAAGCCACTGTGTCCCAACTGCAGAGAAGGTTTCAGCAGACTGGCAGGACAGATGACCGTCCAAGATCCGGTGGCCCTCGAGTGACCACACCAGAACACGACCGACACATCAGACTGGTCCATCTGACAGATCGTTTCAGATCTGCCACCCGTACTGCTGCTGAAACTGCCAGCAGACACAATGCCTGCATCAGTGACAGGACAGTGAGGCTCCATGCTGCTGGGCTTAGAGCTAGGTGACCTGTCAGAGGCCCTCTGCTCACACCTCCTAGACATCACACCCAACTGGCTTGGGCCAGACAGAGGCTGTGATGGACTCGTCAGCAGTGGCATCAGGTCCTCTTCACGGATGAGTCACCCTTCATCCTGTTCCACACAGATAGTAGGGCCAGAGTGTGGAGGAGGAGATGTTGTGTTTCTTTTTTCCATCAACAAACCTGTCCAACATGTCATGGAAAATGTCATTGATGAGACCTTGAGAAACAGCAGGGGCATTACAAAGGCCAAACTAATAATAAAGGGCACTCATAATGGACACAACTCATGTTAAAGGCAAGCAAGAATATATAGCCCTCTCAAATCAATTAATAGAGAACACACTGGCCCAGTTGGCTCATTCCAACAATGGCAGTCATGATAAGGCATAATCTGATGAATCTCCTCTTAATCCATAATGTCTGGGTTATTCTTACTGTAATCTCATTATATTAGTAGTAATAATCAAAGGGATGGCGAAGCAGATTGAGACAGGAGGAAGGATTCAAGTGCAAGTTAAGAGAACAAAATGCTGTCTCATTTATGGATTTAAGGATGAGAGGTTCTGGTCACTGTTTTTTAACATGTACCCAATATTTTATTGCTCTCTTCTAGAAATGGGTATTGACCAAATTCTTTTTCAGGTCCACAATATGGCTGGATTACTTGTTCCAGACTCCCACAGATTTGTGAGCATTACTGATTAGCTTTCATTGCACCTATCATATCCCTCAACAATTAAAAAAACCTAATCTGACATGCCTGTATCAGCAGAAGTACAAATCAGCCTTTTGACCAAAACTTACTTTTACAAAGAAACATATAGCTGTTCTATTGCAGTGTCAGAGTAATAAACACAGACCTTAAGTGCTGAAGAACTGTTCAGAGTGCAGAAGCCTAAGCACCTTCTGTCTCACTTAGTGTATTTACCTTGTTCTTAAACTGCAGCTGTCTGAAGCTTTGTCTGCCTCTGTTTCACAGCTCCAATCACAGCTCTATGTGAATATGGAATTTTACAACTAAAAGGAAATTTTGGTAGCTGAGCATAAAAATAATAGAAGCATAATGTCTCTGAATGTCATAAATTATATCAATTTAGGAATATAAATATATTATACATATATAATATGTATATTATACATATTAGATACCTGAAGAAGGCTCCACGGACGAAACGTTGTGTTTTCTTGGTAGTGGTAGCTAAAAACAAAAAAATACACAACAGTATTCCACCTTCTTCAGAAACATTTTATACATCAAAGTCTTTAACTTGGTCACTTACTGTGGTTGTTTAGGAAAAGTTTTGAGATGCTCATTCAGACTATATTAAGTTTATTTACTTTGTAAAAAGCTATAATGGTTTAACCTTTTTTATGACTACTTGCTGTCATTATTTTTGTTAAAAAAAGCTGTACTTTTTAAAATACTTTTAATAGGGAATATTAATATGGAATCATGCAACTAAAGACATTTTGGTAGCTGAAAAAAATCTTAATGTCACTAACAATATTAATTTAAGAATCCAAATATAAAATATAACATAGCTGGTAGTAGTACCATATTCTATTTTCTTTATAAACATTTGATGATAAATATAAAATTCCATTCTTTATTGGAAAGAAACTCGAAAGAAACTCTTAAGAAACTGGAGATATTAAATGAACTCAAGCTATTGTGGACATTTCACTTAAGCTTGGATTTGTCTAAGGGATAAATAATTGAAGTTACTGAAGTGAAAGTCTAGTGAGCCACTCTTAGCTGCTCTATTTTTTCCTACACAAATCCATTAGGAAAATACAGGTTCTATTCTTTTTTTTTTCATTTATTCCCTATAACATTTGAAGTATTTTAGGATAAGGGAAATTGAAGTACAGAAAGCATTTAGACAGTTCTGGGTTAAAAGATATTAGAAACAGGGCAATAGACCACTATTTCAGAAAAAGTTTTTTTTTTTAAACTATTTAGTTCACATGGTCTCTGAGCTCAGGGAAGATCCGCCTTGTTCTTACTGCTGAAATACAGAAGTTCTGCACTACAGTACCCAACAATATACCTACTGCAGACAGCTGCATTATCCATCCATCCCTTTTCACAGGGGAGTCAGACCTATCCTGGCAAGCCATGTGTTCAAGGTGGGGATGAACTGTATTATATAGCAGGGAATGAGTTTTTATAGAACCCACTCTAATGAAAACACTCATAATATGGAGGTCAATAAACTTTAATATTGTTTGGTAAACAGTAGAGATCATTGCCGCATTCAATGGCTGCACACTTCTTAAATGAAAATTTCATGAGGATCTTCTCCAATATCTTGTGCAAATTAAAAATCAGCCTTAGACATGCTCTAGCAAATCAATGAGGCAGTTATGATGGTCACTTTCCAATACTCTGAAAAATGGAGCAGGCTTTCAGCTTAGTGAGCTTCTTTGTCACTGGTCTGCAACTTACTTTTTGCTACTTGAGTAATGCCGTTGTCTTATGTGTTATAATTTAAAGGACTCTGCACTGTATACCTTTTTATACCACTACTTTACTTTTACTTACAAGTAAAGACAAATCAGAGTAATTGGACCCAAGCAAGATGAGTTAGTTTTACTCATTTTAAAAAAATGTGTTGACAGAGTCACTGAGGCATTACAAACAAGACAAACACATATTGTATTTTTTCCTCACCTGAACCCTGAATCCTTTGTCATCATCACATGATTCATCACTGGCAGATGAGGCATGTGGTGGATGGACACCATTAGCAGTAGACACAATCAAACTTGACACACACACACTCAAATCCCAAACCATTGGAAATAATGTAAAGATTGCGATTGTTATGTTTTATTATCTCATTTGTAATGTGTGAGTCTTTTGTGTTGCTGGTGTTCAAGAGCTCCCCTATTTCAGGTTTAAACAGCAGCAAATGGATTTGTAATTGGCCAGATCTAAACAACTGGAAGGAACTATGATAAAAAAACAAGTGATAGGAGTGTTTTAATGTGAAATGGGGTCCTGTGTTAATTGTTGGGGTGTTAAATTGACAAATTGTTGTGAGACGTGATGGAAAAATAGTTTGGTGTATAAGCTGAATCTTTTTGGTCTTTTTTTTTAGGATTGTTTTAGGATAAGTCCAATAAAGCACATCTAATTTGATTCACCTTGTGCTGGGACTCATGATGGGGTTTTTTAACCATCAATATCACATAAGCCTTGTCAGTGTAAAAGCAATATTACTGTATATACTTATGCTTAAAATGCATTGAATGGAAAGGGCAGAAAACGGATGTGCCCCTGTTTTCTTATGATTTATTTCAGTTTCTCTAATCTCTTCAGCACATTTCTTTGAGCTCTTAGGAGGACTGAGCTGTTTCTGGTCAGGTTTAACATTATAAACAGGTTTCTTAAAACCTGTACCTCATGTTCCTTTCACCCAATTTGTTCAAAAAATGTACTGTCAATTACAGTTTAACCTACTGCAGCTTTAAAAGCCAAGGGATTCATTACATGCAGCTAATGCCATGAGTCATGTGTGGCACATAAGCCGATATTTCAGCTTTTTGATGTGGTTTTACTATTAGGCAGATAGTACTGAAAGCCAGGACATTTAGCCTTCACACATGAGTGACTTCTGTGTGAGTACTTCCATGGATGTCTACAGTCACCAGTTCCTTGTCCTTTTAAATTTTAAACCTTCCTTGCTCTTCAGACTGTGCAGGGACATGTCTCTGTTTTGATTGCTGCAGTTTTTTTATTGCTATATAATTATTTTCTCTGGCCAGTTAAAAGTCTGATTGAAAAGTCAATAATTGCTGTTTAGGGCTATCCATCCAGGTGAGAATGTTGCAGGCCAGGGTACTATGGGTCATGTACAGTACTGTATATCCCATTATCAGTTTAAAAAGGGGGCACATTTCACAGTTCGAAAATATTCTGACATTGCTTATGTAATTTGATAACATTACTGTACAGCCTTGGCAAACAAACTCTTAACTTCTTGAAGGTATAATTGCAGAAGTACATTTTTCTCTCTGACCCATTTTCATTTTCATGATGTTGGTTCAAAGAGTAATGTGAGGCAATGGAAAATTCAATATTAATTACATTTTTAACATTTAGAACAACAATTCTTTCAATTGTATTTTTCCCTTTTAACCAGCCTGCTCATGAGCTGCCTGTTCATGGCTCCTGTCATTGTCAACATCAAATGTTTCTGGAAGAAAAGTGACATCTGTCACGCCCTCTGCAGCCAGAGGGCACTCCTTCTCTGTCCTGTCCCTAGTTTCCGGTCTGTTGTCCTTCCGGTCCCTCTCTTTCCCTTGGGCTATATATTTCCGGGTCTTGAACTCTGTCCTCGCTCAGCATTGACGTTCGGATGTCCTGAGACCCGCCTAGCACCAGGGCGCCCCACGTCCGCTCCCTGAGGGCATAGGTTTCTATACGGCATTCCTGAACTCTTTGCACTAATGAGCCCGGGCCTTTTTCCCATCTCGCCGCTACGCATATGGGTCTTTTTCCGCTCTCCTGCTCCCCACGGTTAGTCCCTTTGGGCACCCGTGACACATCTGAGTGCTGCAATTTTTTCATAAGCTTTGTAGGTATGTTTTACATAATTCCCACTTTCTATTAAGTATCATGTGGTCTGTATTTTGAATATGTTTCTTTGAACTTTGTGTCCTTTAAATCCAAACATTGACCACATAGCAGGTTTATACATATGAGGAGAACTACTTCATCTATGACTGAAGTGCAGCTTTAACTGGGCTGATGTTGTATTCTGACAGTTTCTTTCAATAAGCAATATGGCTACTTAAATAGTTGACATAAGAGTCATAATATAGTTATTATAGTAATTTCACAATAAACCGCTTGATATCAATCTTCCTAATGGGTAAACTTGGTAAGCTTCTTGTTTGAAAGCACAAAGGCTACAGCAATAATTGTCAGACAAGAAACAGATTTCTTTCAGAAGGTGCACATAAACATAAATAATCACCCTCTCTTAGACCAATAGAACAACATTGCACTGCAAAGTAATAAATAAATGGTACTCAGGTGAGACGACATTTCACTGTGCTAAAGTATGTTTGCCATAGCCCATTATAGCAGGAGCCACTTGAGACCTTCTCTTCTAAAGTCATCTGAAGCATTTCATTTTTCATTGCATAATCAAGGCCAGGTGACCTTTACATTTGGCTTAGAGAATATGGTGGTGTATTCTGAGATGCGTGAATGAATGCAGAAATTTGGAATCAATGGACATGCCCTCCTCAATGTCATCAGTGTCTGTGTCTTTGATCAGGTACTCAATGGGGTGGAAACAAGCTGTCAAGGATCAAGTACTAGAGTCATTACTACACAGCTGTGTCTTAAATATAAAAGCCTTGTCCCCTATATGATCCCCTATACCGAGCTGTTGTCTATTAATTAACCAATTCTCAGTCTAAGCATATCCCAACCATCTACATTTTAAGAATAAATCATTTGAGCTTTGTCAAAAGCCTTCTTAAAATCTAAATACACTATATCATATGTATTCATTGTTGTTTCATGTTCAAAGATTGTGATATTCCGAAAGTAAATGTGTTTGAATGGAACCATACACTGTGGCAGATCAATATGTACAATGCTAGAGTACTTCACCAGGAAATGGGTTTTGAGAGGAACTGTAAGATGAGGATCAAGGGAATATTAATACCAGGCAGACTCAGTGGTGACTTTGTGGATTCTCTGGAGCTTTTAACAACACCCACAGTTTTGAGCTGTAGAGTTTCAGTTACTAATCTAGAGGAAATTGGGTCAAATTTGTGTGTGGGTTAAATATGTGGTGTGTAACAAAAAATGTAAACTGTAGTTAAGCATAGCGAAATCTTAGTAAGTCACACAGAGGCATGTGGTGAAAATAAAACACAACATGGTAACCCATTGGAAAGCAAAGTAAATGTTTAACAATAACAAAGCCACAGGGGAACATCATAAGTGTCATCAGTCTTCACTGTGGTAAATGCTCAATAATATTCAGTGATAAGACTCAGCTCCAATAATACCACTGGATCTGCAAACCAGGGAGCAGCTGATTTGACATTTGGTAGAGCAGTGTAAACAAAGCCATTGAAAAGCAGATGTGTGAGTAGTACGCCTATTAGAACTATTATAAATTTTTATAACTCCTTGACCCTGCTTGTCTGTGATTCATGAATAATAAGGACGATCAGCAACAAACTCATCATTTGAGGAAAAATAAAACAGCTTTTGCATAAAATCAGCATTCCTTTCTCACATTGGTCAAAGGTAAGTTGATATTTGAAAGGGGCAAAATTAAACAATATTATAAATAAAACGTAACAACAGATTTTATCTTGAAGTAAAAGACCAATAAACTACTTTTAAAGAATAATTGTGGGCTTCATAAAGGAAAAGTCAAACCATGAATCTTCACAAAAAGATCTTTGTGTAAGGTCTTTGCTGTACTGTATGTTGCCCAGGGGCATTTATACTAACAGTTATGTTAGCACCAAAATCTAATCTACCGGCTCAGCTAGGACAATGAGAGGCAATTATGGATCTCATTTTGCAGAGCACACATTTCCTGGATGTCATTAACATGACTAGGAAAATAAGCTGCTTGCTGCCGTGAGCTGTTTTTTCAGGAGAGCGGTTCATTATATTCACACAAAGGAGGTCATTAAAAAAGAGGGAGGAAGGAAAAAAGTTACATTCTGCTGCAAATGATTAGATGGCACTCTTACATGGAGAAAGTGCATTCTGCTATGCAAACAAGCTGAACAATAAAAAAGTACATATTTCTGGGTGATCTTTTTCTGTAATAATATACATAATCATCTTTAACTTCACAAATTTCAATCAAGAACAATCTATTTCTCATTCACTTCATTCCATAAATACTAAGTGTGTGACTTGTTTTGCCTAAAACTGCAACCACCATTCTTATTTTTAAAGTAAAAAAGAAAGGATTGTATTTACTATGATTAAGTCTTTTAGAAACATCTGTAGACTAGTCTTATCAAAGTCTGTATCAAAGTTAAGGGCAGATTTGTTTATCGAGGTTAACATTACTGTCTTGTAGATCCAGGGTGCTACTTCTGTGGAATTTGTATGTTCTCCCCATGTTCAAATCATTTTCCTCTGGGTGCTCATTTTCATTTTAAAGCAGACTACACTGAATATAGTAGCTACTGTACTTAAAATTAGAGATATATTGACAACAGTTGAGTACATTGAGTACAGTGTAATACAGACTCACCCTAATTCACACAGAACAATAATCATTATATTATTAATCACAATAATCAATTCTTCAGTGTTTCATTCCAGAGGATCTAAAAAACTTTCAAGAGGGAATCCACTTCATCCAGCCTTACCTGAGTCATGCAAGACAATCATTTGGCACCAGCAGACCCAAGGCACAGCAGATCAAAAACTACCCCCTGAAAATTGGGAGGACTTCAAAGAGGTCGTGTTCTCCCTGTGGAATACATTTGTAACTCCATTACTAGTCTACAGAAAAATATAGCCAGGACACCACATTCTGGCCTAGAGGAAAGAGCAACCCCTACTGTCCCACAAACACTTCAGAGATCTCCCATCCCAGTTATAACTAGGTCCAGTCTTGCTTAGCTTTTCAGATCTGCCAAAATCAGTCTACAAAGTAGTAACCCTGCAGCTTAAGGCAATGTTACCTTGTATCCTCAAACCTGAGCACAGACTTTCATCAATCAGGTTTCAGGATACAAGGTAGCAATTAATTCTGCTGTGATAAATTCCATGCATGGAGTCCAGGCACTGAGGAAATCTCTCTACAAGTAAAAATATATTTAAGATATAAGACAATGTTTGCATGTGCTTGACTTGTAGCTAGAATATTTAAAATTTCATATCTCTGGCCAAGAAAGCGTTTTTATTAAAAATGTCTATTAAAAATGTTTCTGCAGTCAGTTTCTGAATTGATCTAGGAAAATTTCTGAAACTACAGTATGAGCAAAAATTCAATCTTTGCACCACAGACTATGAGATTACAAACCAGATGCATTATCTTGAAGCAATTATTTAATATAAGTTGTTTTCTTGAGTGTCTTGTTTTTAGGACACATGGTTCTTTTTACTTTTTTTTACTGGCAGTCAAAGCCCATCATGAATTTAAGACAAATTGTTAACACACAAAAATACAAATATCACGTCATTTTATTCATCATTTCAGGTCAATGAAAACTAAGTGGGAAATGAATTTTACTGTGACACAGCATTTTTTTCTCATATTGTATGTTTCTCATTTATTGATTTAAAAATAACTTACCACAGTGTTCTTTGTATACAAAGAACCTAACTTTCTATACCATAACTTTCCATTAGGTGTACATATGCAATATTGTATTGTGGATATTATGGATATTGCATATTGCAGTATACACAACAAGAGTTTAATCTGAGTGATGTGTCCCAGCCAGGGTCGATTTTCACTGTCAAACCATCTGGCAGTACTTGAAAACTTTTAGTACAAACTCTTGCATTTGACAGGTTCCAAAAACAGATACAGTGAACTACTGACCATATTTAGAAGCACAATTAATAATATTAATTATAAATAAGATAGTAACAGCTCCTTCATTAAGAGTTTTTTATAATTTTCCTTGCAACTAACATAAAATATATTGTTCTGCAGTATATATCCTCTAACACAGTGATTCCTAATCCTGAAGGATGTTGTAACGAACAGTTCTTTCCAGGCCCTATGCGGACGACACGATCCAGAATAGTGAAGACACAAGGGGAAAAATAGTCATGCAGGAAAAGGGTCTGGAGACGGGGGGCGTGTCCAAGCAGTGCAGGTGCCCAGGGGAAGTGAGTCCAGGCGAACAATCCATGTAGGAAATCCAAAAGAGTAATCCGAGACAAAGGGTAGAGTCCAAGGCCAGGGGATCCATCCAGGAAGTTAAAACACGAACCGGGTCGGAACCGGCGAGGGGAACCAGGAACTAGGAACGGAAAGTTAAAAGCATAACGGAGCCAGACGCAGCAAGACCCCGGGCTTTCATGATGTGGAAATCAATGAGGAACCAGGAGTGAGGTCCGCGTCTGGCTTTTAAGGGGGAACGGGAATAGGGGACAGGTGCAGACAATGGGAAGGAACGAGGAAGCGCTGGAGCTCCCTTAAGAGGAGGGGTTAGCGATCGTGACAGATGTCCAGTGTTAATTGATGGTTTTATGATCTTCTAACTCATTTAGACTTTATTTTGTTTCTTCTGCCAGTCCCTAATTCAAGACTTCTGTTTCCATCAACTTTGGCACACAGAACTGTACACAGTCTCTCCTCCACTTGCTTGTGATTATTACTGACTGAACAGCTTCTACTGGTTGATCACTGATGCTGAACATACCAATGAGGAAGGCAAACTACTTTAGATTTGCTCACAGTGGGGGTGATATTGTATTAGACATGCCCACAATAGATTTGTTTACGTTTGCAGTTTCCTCTGGTTACATTTCAAAAAGAACACCCAAATAAGATTTGTTCTGAAACTCTGATCGGTACAGGGTTGATATCAGTTACAAAATCCTCTCTGACCTTTTACGAGCTGAAAGCACAAGATCCAAATTAGAACATTGCAATCAAATAAGTGACTGAGAGCTAGGCTGAAACAAAACCCAGAAGACACAGTGTTCCCCCAAGACCAGGAATGGGAATAAGTCAAGGCAAAAAAGCAAGGACCTTTAAAAATGTGTTTGCTTTCAATTTAATGTGCAGTGAAAATTTGCAATATAATGTAAGATAAATGTTAAACAACCTATTTTGTGTTGACATGATTGTTTCTTTGTACAACAGTGAAGAATTCTGCATGTCTGCACCACACACAAACTGACGTCTATCAGAGTGGTGTGGTTCAATGGGGGTAGTTGACACTGCATTGGGCGTGGTCAGGTTCCCATTCTCCCATCACACCCCTTTATAAGCTCTTTTAGGTTCCTTTTCTTTATCTTACACACTCTCCTCCAATAGTGGTGATCACACTGACCCTCTCATTGGGGTAACAGGATACATGACTCCACATTTCGTTACTTCTGGGCCCTTTACCTTCAGAGTCTCAAGTTCACCAAGTTCATCCTGTTGTCCTCACTGTTAGGAACCTCCTGCTCCCAGACCCCAACACAGAGCCTCCTGCTCCTACTCCATTAGGTCACTGTTTCACACTCAACCAGTACCTCAGACTCCCAGGTCCGCCTCCAGCCCTGATGTCCTCTTCTCAACGCCACCAGGTTAGGTTACACAAGCACACGCTACCTACATCACCGAGTCTCTTCCGCACTACACATCGTGCTGAGACCCAACACACTGTCCCTCTCTAACACACACTCACAACCTTTGTGGCATCTCACTCTCACACTCTTAGGTTGTGAACTCACAGCTGCCAGCGCACCTCACTGTGCCCAGCCACCACTGCATTACACCCAGCAGCTGTTATAAATACATATTTCTAAAACAGAAATAAAGAAAGAACCTACATATATAGTTACAAATTACCAGCTTAGTGCTAATCAAAACATGTTTTTTATTCTCTTGAAGAGTTTTGATTATACAGTAATAATCAGTGCCCAAACTCAGACAATACAAACAAATATTTATTAATAAATGGTACAACAATTTACTCAAGAAATACACTAATTACTACAAACCTAGAAAATCCAGAACTCTGTCCTTATAATCTAACTACATAACAAACAAAAGGCCTTAAATAAGTCAAAAAGAGAAAATCTTCATCCTGATAAAAATGGATCCTATCCCACACTAAATCTCCCTTTTTAACACATGGATGCCCACAAAGTAAATGAACACATCCCAAAAACAGGTTAAGATGTTTTCAGTCTGATTATTGCCCAATATTCGGTAGCAAATCAGAATTTCTGAAAATAAATATGCCAGCAAGCTCTCTATAATAATGCTCTGATTACTTAGTCAAAATCTGGTTCCAACCCTGATTAGCACCAGAATGTCTCCCAGAGCACAAGATTTGTGGAAGAGGAAGATGATGGTTATGTTCCATCTTGTCTTCTCTCTTCTTCTCTCTTCTCTATGTCTTGTCCTGTGTCTCTATTCTATTCAGGTCAAGCGTGTACAGAGGGAACTAAAGCAGAAGTTAAGAGAGAGCAAGGAGCAAGGATGCCTACAGGAGGAAAGTAGAGGACAAGCTGCAAAGGAATAGGGTGAGAGATGTATGGAGCAACATGAGAGAGATCACTGGCTTCAAACAGGCTGGGGGTGCAACGGAGGGGAACCTGGAGATGGCAAACGAGTTGAACCAGTTTTTTAACAGGTTTGATTCAGGGCCCTCTGTGGCTCAACACCCATCCCCCCACAGCAACACGCTCCCTAACCCTTCACAGCTGCGACTGCCCAACACCTCCTCCATTCCCCCTACAATCATGGCCGCCTACAGCTATGACCCCCAACAGCTACTCACCCCTTCATCCCCCACAGCTACCATTCTCCAACACCTCCACCATTAACACCTGCAGAACCAACAGCGCTATGAGCACCATCCCCCAGGCCAGGCTGATCATCACGGCTGACCAGGTGAAGAAGGAGCTGAAGAGGCTGCACAAGGGTAAGGCCACAAGACCAGACAACGTCTGTCCCAGAGGTCTGAGGGCCTGTACTGATCAGCTGAGTAGAGTGCTCCAGCAACTGTTCAACCTGAGCCTGCGCTTAGAGAGAGTCCCTGTGTTCTGGAAGACATCATGCCTGGTCCCGGTACCAAAGAAAGGGCGCCCCTCTGTCCTCAATGACTATAGACCAGTTGCACTGACTTCTCACGTCATGAAGACACTGGAGAGGCTGGTCTTATCCCACCTGAGACCCCTGGGCTGGCAACACTGTAAGGATCATGTTTTTCGATTTCTCCAGTGCCTTCAATACCATACAGCCCTTACTTCTAAGGAGGAAGCTGGAGGAGATGCAAGTCGATGCCTCTATGACCTCGTGGATAACTGACTACCTGACAGGCAGACCACAGTCTGTGAGACTTCAGAACTGTGTGTCTGAACAGGTAGTGAGTAACATAGGGGCTCCTCAGGGGACAGTCTTTCTCCATTCCTCTTCACCCTCTATACTTCGGACTTTAAGTAAAACTCAAAGTCATGCCACCTGCAGACGTTCTCAGATGACTCTGCAATTGTGGGATGTATCAAGGGTGGGCAGGAGGAGGAGTACAGAGTACAGACTGGTCAGCAGCTTTGTGGAGTGGTGTGGGGAGAACCACTTGGAACTGAATGTAACAAGGAACTGGTGGTAGATTTCAGGAGGAAAAAGGTCAAACCTACTCCTGTCTACATCCATGGGAGTGGCGTGGAGATGGTGGACTCATACAAGTACCCGGGAGTCCACATCAACAATAGACTGTAATGGTCTAAGAACTTCAAGGCCATCTATAAGAAGGGACAGAGCCAACTTTACTTCTTGAGGAGGCTCAGGTCCTTCAATGTATGTAGTAAGATGCTACATATGTTCTATCAGTCTGTGGTTGCGAGCGCCATTTTCTACGCAGTGGTATGCTGGGGCCCTGGGATTAGAGCAGTGGATTCTAAAAGGCTGAACAAGCTCATCAGGAGGGCAAGCTCTGTCATTGGGTCTGACCTGGACCCCTTGGAGGTAGTGGCTGAGAGGAGAATGGTGTCCAAACTAGAGGCCATCATGGACAACGTCTCCCATCCCCTCTATGACAGGCTTGTAGAAATGAAGAACACGTTCAGCAATAGACTGATTCATCCACGGTGCGACAGGGAGCGCTACAGGAGGTCATTCTTGCCTTCTGCCATAAGACTGTACAACGCATCCACCTTGCGTCTGGGCAGAGGCAACATTGACAGTGACCTGTTTTTATATTTATATTCATATGTGTGATACGATTTTTCTGCGTACTGTTCTGTTCTAGTTTGTTCTTTGTGTGTCCGGAGGTGTGAGTAACTCATTTAGTGCACCCCTCACTGTACTGATTGTATTGTATGTATTATTATTATTATTATTATTATTATTATTATTATTATTATTATTATTATTATTATTATTATTATTATTATTGTATCATTCGTTACACTGTGGCTGTGTTGTCTGTGTAAAGCTGCTGTTGCACTGCAATTTCCCTCACGGGATCAATAAAGTATCTATCTATCTATTCCTGTATTTGTAGGTGGTTCATTCTTATGGAAACTGGCTTGATGAATGGCTGTCACTTTTAAATGATTATTGTTTAATATGGTAATCTTAGTAAGTTACCATAAGTTCCCAAGGGGTGGAGTGGTGGCTCTGTAGCTAAGGATCTGTGCCTGTGACTGGAAGGTTGCTGGTTCAAATCCCACAGCTGGCAGAGGAATCCTACTTTGTTGGGCCCCTGAGCAAGGCCCTTAACCCCAACTGCTCCAGGGGTCCTGTACAGTGGCTGACCCTGTGCTCTGACCCCAAGCTTCTCTCCCTGTCTGTGTCTCATGGAGAGCAAGCTGGGGTATGTAAAAAGATGAATTCCTAATGCAAGAAATTGTATAGGGCTAATAAAGCAACATTACATTACATTATTGAAGCTAATTAACACTAAATTCCCTGCTTAAAGGTGAAGAAAATAAAATAATGTTTTGGCTGTGGAACCTTCTTGAGATGTTGTTGACACCTTAAGAATGTATTAAATCATTAGGAACACCTTTTGATCATTTATGCCTTCCCCTGTGTTTACTTGCCTCTTAACCAGCTAGAACAACAAGGTAAATGTTGCAAGACAATATGCTTTGCTCTGAGCCTTCTGAGTATAACCATCCAGCTGGGAAGTGGCTAAGTTCAGCTGCCACTCAACTGATGCCCTCAGTCACAATATTTTGAATAAGATTATCAAGAGACTGTCTGCATCTTTTCCACAACAGGTCTGACACAGAATATATATATATAAAATGCTAGTTTAACTTACATTAATTAATATTGTTTTATACAACTCAGTAATGCTTTGGAAGAGGCCATTTTTCACTGCGTGCTTCTCATTAAATTGTTCTGAAAAATTACTTAATATTATGACTCCATCACATTTTAGGCAAATACCCTAAAAATGAGTCAATCCTAACTATTAAATTACTGTTAGTGCTTCTTCGAAATTAATTTATAAATGGAATACTGAGCTGCAAGTGTCTAATGAAGCATAATACTGAGATATTTGGGGATGGTCACTGACTTTAACTAAAACCCCAAAACACTACTGAACATTATCCTTCTGTGCATTATAAGGATGATGGCTACAATATTTAAGTCACAGGCTTTCACTCGTGTCAAAACTCCACCCTTCACCCCTCAAAGCAGCTGCTCTGATGACTCCATTGAGAAGTTGTATGAGGTTATTACTTTGATGGATCCATTAAATAACTGCCCAAAAGGCAACTATTAATCTCCTCCTGAAAAACTGAATGGCTGTGCCACTGAAGTAAATAAGCATTTCAGACAAAAATGTCTACGACAGTGTTAAACCTTGCAGTCATCTCATAATGTATTTACCTTCAAGCTATAAAAGCCATCTAAGTGAAGTCAGTGATGCAACACACTGTGAGGCCCCTAATGAAGCCTGCACGAGGGGAGAAATAGGCCGTGAAGGGACATCATTGCCTGCCCCAGTGTGCTACAGCAGGAGTCTCTGTTGCTCACACACAGCCAGACACTGTCTGTGCTGCTGTATGGGTTCTCCTAGTGAGCCTTGTGGAATTAGACTAAGAAAGACTCATGTAATAAAAGATGCCCAGGAAGGGACAATATTTAAACAAAGTTTAGAAACGTTTTTACACTGGGCAATAACAATACCTTAACTGGTATCACGCAGTATTATTTCTGTGGTAGGAAAAACAGTGGTGGGTATGTCTGCACTGGCGAAATGCAAAATTGTCAAACAGGGAGTTCCTAGCACTCAGAAAGAATATTATCTCCACTTAATAATCACCTGGAAATCTGTTTCAGCAGCACAGCTAAACATAATTAATGTAGAGGATGCTGGCAACTAAAACTCCATGTAATATATTTTACAAAATACAACTAAATAAATTACAATTTACATTAATATTCTGGGAAGAGTTTTTTGTCCAATGTGACAGACATGATGATATTTGTTCTTTACAGGTGACGTTAATTTGGTACAATTTAAATGTTGGGCTCTAGGTAATTCTAATGCAACACTATGAGCAGCAGTGACACTTATCTTTCTTAAAAGGCTCTTTTATATTGCACAAAAGTACTTCATATAAGCTTTTCAATTCACATACTTCAAATGCTGGACATAAAAATTATTTATGAGAAGTAATTACACCAATAACACTAATAGCATGTGACATTTAATTAGGAATGTACCTGTAGCATTGCTTTAGTTGAATATTTTATTAGATCCATCCATCCATTTTTTAACAGTTTATTCCAATTCAGGTTCACAGGGGAGTCTTATCCTGGCACGCAACAGGCAGGATACACCCTGGACGGGACGCCCATCCATCGTAGAATAGACACACAGACATAAACATACACACTTACACCCAGGCCAATTTTTCTCAAAGCCAATTGTCCTACCAGTATGTCTCTGCACTCCAAGAGGAAACCAGAGCATCTGGGGCAAGCCCATGAGAACACAGGAAGAGCATATAAACTCCATGCAGATTTTATGAGATTATATTTGGAAATGATCTTTCCAAAATTTAAAGTGAGTAAGTGCAATATTAATTTATGGGCACACAATCTAAATAAATAAAAGTGGAAAACCATTTTAAATAAAAAAAAGCACAGATCAAGGGTGTTCTGGATAGACTGTACATCTGCAGGATTTTTCAGGTCATTTTAAAGATCCAGCTCCTAAAGAGAAGGGAGAATCTGTTCACTTGGACTACACAGATCATGGATCACTAATGAAATGTTGTGTGATTTCAAAAGAAAACCTCCAGATGCACTGGCTCTCTGGGACTCTACCCTGCTGCAGAGAGATGACCACTCATTGACTGCCATGTCTTCTACTCCAGAACTGTCAAGGTCAGTTCAATGTGTGCAGTGTTTTCTGGTTTTTGTTTCACCTGAACTCTCAGTTACTTGGGAATTTTAATTATTTAATTAGTTGCACAATTGTAAAATTTCTAAACTGGATTCAGAGTGAACTGGACTTTTAATAAAGTGAATTTTTAGTAATCAATTCTAAAACATACTAGGAAACATCCTTGATGTGTGAGAAAATAATTACGTTAATTGTTTAATTGACACTTCAGCGTGAAACAAAAATCAAAAGGCACTACAGTAGGCTCTCCTGGAACTGATTTTACATCAAAGGTCTAACTCCACCCTGCACCTTTCAATTTGCTCTCAACCCCAAAAATAGAGGAGGAATTTCACTTACATTTAATTAGTACTAATTTACATCTGTTCTAATCATTATACAAACACCATAATGATGTCAAACTGTACATTGGATTTTTAAAAATCACACCCTGCCCAAGTCCCACACCAAAAACACCAAAACAAGTGTAATACTATATTGATGAAATCTTCAGCCTATTCACCAATAACAAATAGCAAAACATGATGCAGTTTTTCTTGACTTTGATTTAATGTAATTCTTTAATACATTTTTGGATTTTCATAACAGGGCACAAGGTACGACTGCACTCTGAACAGGACACCAGTCCACCACAGGGCACAAAGTGAGATAGTACTTTGGATGGGTCACCACTCCATCATAAGCCAAACATTGTTTTAAACCAAAATTAATTGAAAAATACAAATACATTTGTTTTCACTAGATGACATAAAAAACACGAAAGGCAACAATGAATGTAATAATACCAATGAGAATTCACTGAAGTCTGGATTCCCTCACAGTCTGGACTTTCGCGGGTCCCCTGCTGTAAGTACGTCTCAGCAAGATTGAGCACAGCTTTTCCTTTTCCTATTTATGTCTTCTACCACGTGGGTGCTCATGTGTTGTTTTATTGTTTCTTACAGCTCTCATCACTGGATTATATCACAGTTTGATAGGAAAGAATGATTTTCATTAATTTTAATTTTCCACACTCCATTGTGTGGTGTCTTTCGGATGAGACGTTAAACCGAAGTCCTGACTCTCAGTGGTCATTAAAGATTCGCGGGCATTTCTCGATAAGAGTAGGGAGTTATCCTGGTGTCCGGACCAAATTTCCCCCCCTCGGCCTTTGCCGTGGCCTCCAAATTGATGGCCTACACTTGCCCTGCGAGACTGGCGCCCCATCCAGGGTGTACTCTGCCTTGCGCTCGTTGCTTGCCGGGTAGGCTCCAAACCAGTATAAAGAGGTTTGGTAAATGACAATAACAATGACATTGTGTGCTGTTTTCTGTTCCTAAGATTTCATTATAGAAATAATAAAATATGTGTTTGGTACACGGTAAAACCCCTTGAGAATGTGCAATTGGTTTGAATGCAGTTGTTTAATGCTCTTCTGCATTTCCTCCATAAGAGGTACGTTCTGCAAAATTGTAGGCTGTTGCACCTACACCTCCACAGACTTTCTTTAATATTTTCACATTTTCTAACTAGATGATCATATAATGGAGATGAAGTGAAAGGAATCTTTATTGCCTTGTAAAATCTGAAACATTTCAGAAATTTCATCTGAGCATTGTGTACCTGCAGATTTATTAGGTGATCTCCCTGGTTTTTACTTCACAATATATAGTATATCTTGCAGCTCTATATGTCAAGCAATGACTGCAAGAGTTGTCCCGAGACAATTACACAATAGAATATGGTGTCTATTGGTATGAACACAGGCAGAGTACTGATCTTCCGTCATCAAAAGAGATTTTCGCTGTTTGTCTCTAGGTAATGGGATTAGACTAATGTGGTTTCCTTTTAATGTTCACTGGCAACTGATATCTATGTAAAATGTCTGTGAAATAATCTGATGATAAATGTTGTGTTTCATCCTCACTTCAGAAAACAAGATGTGTGGGAGAGATCAGTGAACTGTTGTTCGTTAGCATCAAGAAACAGTTGTGCTTCTCAGGAACTACAGAAGGAAATAAATATCACATGCTGGCTTGTTCCCCTGCCACCACTCGTAATTTTCCCTGAATATTATACAGTTGTAACATTCCCAATCTATTTATCCCACAATAAATTTTGTGACAATATGCCAAGATAGTCATACACTGCAAAGTCTATAGCAGAAGATGACACAGTACATCCTGTTTGTCACAGCACAAGCACAGTAACCAACCTGGTGCTGGTTTACAAGCTCGTGGGACTACAGCAAGCATAGTGATTCTTAAAAATATATAGATTAAGCTGTATTGATGTTCTAAGGGGTTTCACAGGTGTTTTCTCCTGGATCAACTGCATTGAGATGCACTGCTGACTGACAAGACTGGCCAACTGAACTAGGGCTGATGGAAGGTTTTAGCACCTTGAGAAATGGAGTACCACTTGGCAAGGTAGCAGTGTACCTTCTCACTGTAGCTGAGAGTGAGGAGTCGAGATAACATGGGTTAAGTCCTGCGCACTCCAAGGCTATACCACCAGCATACATGTGTGTGGTCTTGGAGAGTAAGAAAGAGGAGAGAGAACAACAAATCAGCTATTGCTGTGTCAGGGTTGCAACTGGATTTATTAATGAAGACTGAAAGCTATATGGACAACAGGATCAGCCTCTACAGTTGAAGAGAATGAATGGTTATTGACGAACTGAGTAAATAGTGGAAAGTACAGAATATAGTAATTAACAATTTAAGGCTTGGGTGACACAGAGTGAGTTGTGTTGAATATTTCAGTGCCTGATTTGAAGTGAGCAGGACTAATAAGAAGAAAAATGTAAGCGAAGAAGATAAGTAAAGACTGGATTGAGAGTAACCCTTGAGGTGATCACCAAAAAGGACTTCTCTGAGAGAAACAGCTAGGGGCCTGGTGAGGTTCCACCCTCGGGACTATATGACAGTCAACTGAAAACCTCACAAATTAAGGGGACACATTGAGATGTCTGTGATTATCTGTAGTTGATGTTCCAATGATGTTATTTACCTGACAGAGGCTCAGACTTCCTGGAGTAATGCTCTAGGAGGCACTGATTCTCAGCTCTGTGTGAGGTTTCATACACCGGAACCAAAACTGAGTTGATGGTCGTCGACTGCAAAAATAGACAGCTTCACGTACTGTACTAACTTCTTATTTGCTGGAAGTGCTGCTCTGCATGAGAAATTTAGTTTTGTTGTTACTAGAGATTAGTGCAGGGAGATGTATTGGCATGGAGATAGTGAGTAAACATGCAGGGATTAATTCATGATGAATAGAAAAAAGAAAGGGTAAAACACTGTAACTGCAGAATGCATGTTACCTAGTAATCAATTGCACTGTACAGGTTCAGTGTACAGTATAGGGAGTACCCAGATTGTCAAAAAAACTGCAGTTAGAACACATTTTTAAGCACAAAAAATAAAATATTTTTAAAGTTTTAAAAGCTTGGCCAACCTGAGGTCATTGCAAAATAATTTTTGCATGACGTTTCTCATGAATTGGAGAAACTCTGATGGGTTATAAAAAAGAAGAGACCATTTGGCCCATCTATCTCATTCAGTAGTTACTAGTAAAATGATCCAAGGATCTCATCCAGCCATTTCTTTTGGTCACATTACAAAGCATATGTTTAAAGGATTAAAGGAATTTCCTGTTTTACATGTCAATATTGTTCATCTTAAACAAAGAAGACTGTCAAGGAACATGATGCAAGTATTCAAAATCATATACAAATACAAGTGGAAAATATGTGTAAGTACATTTAAAATAGAACAGAAGTCATTTTCTTTATGCAAAGGGTTGTGGGAGTCTCGAACAAGCTACCCAGCAAACTTTCCAGAATTAGCTGCTTGTGATCCTTGGACTGACTTCTTCTCATCTGTGACCATTTTTATGTTCCAAAGACTCTCCAATTTGGCTGGACCCAGTTATCTGTTTTGTCAAACTGATTCTCTAAGCATTTAGAATGAGTATAAAATAAAATTCGATATTAATGCAAAAAAAACATATGCAATTTGTCCTGAGATTCCAAGGGAATTAAACAGGTAGCTGTAATTAAAAGGTACACATCAACCAGCTACTGTACATACCTCCTCTCTCTCTGAGTGCCCCTAAGTTCACATCACATGTTAAAGCAGCTCTCACCATTCTGAACAGATCAGATACCCTGTGCGGTGTACAACCTAGGCTTGCCTGATGAACAGAAATGTCATATTGCTGAAACCTCTTTACTGAGGACAGAAACACACTGCTGTGGCACTGCCACACATACCATGCACAACATCTGACACACTCCCTTTTTTGGGAATCCTACTCCAACTTGTATAAATGGCTGCTGACCACAGTATCATAAAATCATACTGTAAATATAAAAGGAAGTCTTTCATTTCCTTATTATTATTCACTTATTGTGTTTCCTGAATGCCATTGTATTCTAGGAGAATGTCAGGCCATCCATTTGTCAGCTAAAACTGAGATGAAAGTGGGTCATGCAGCAAAACAAACAAGCATATCTACATATCTACACTATACTGCAAAAACACGTGCTGTCCTTTGGATGAGACGTAAAACTGAGGTCCTGAGTCTCTGTGGTAATTAAAAATTACGTTTTTCGTAAGGAGTAGGGGTGTAACCACAGTGTCCTGGCCAAATTTCCCATTGGCCTTTACCAATCATGACCTCCTAATTCCCATCTATGAATCAGATTGGAGTACTACCAGTTACTCCATCTAAGGTTTGGGTTGAAATGCTTATTCATACAAAGATATTTACTGTCAGATCGTTTTGAAAATGAAATTGTCAAATTAATTACAGTATACAGTATCTTTCTGTTATATGTGTATCCAGGTTATCTTTATCTTTTGTAATGAGATCTAATTATATTTTAGGTCTGAAATATATGAGAATACAGACCAACTTAGGGGGGATTTCAAATATGTTCTCAGCACATGGCTACCCACCTGAACTACTGCTCATGTATATGAATATGTACTTTTGAAACAGTATATAAAGTATTGTGTATTGCCACCTGAGATTGACACCACTTTGCAGCCATTCTTATTTATCACATTTGACAGTAGTAAAAAAGTTAGATGTCATCAACTCTTATCTGAACCAGTTTTAAAATGAAGGCCCCAGATTAGAATACTATGTTCCCTGCACTATTTTGTGCATGTTTTTTGTTAACAAGACCAAGCTGACTTATTCTCCAGAGTGGTGTATCTAGGTCTCTCCTTCTTCTACTGCGGGCTGCACTTCAAAGGGCAATGAACTGAAATGACCAAAAAAAGAAAGAAACAAAGGTACACATTTGTTTGTTTCATTGACAGATTTTGCTCTCTATCTTGGCTCTGGTACTTGTGACCTCCCACCAGGTGGCGCAGTGGATGTAAAAGCAGACAAATGCTGTTGAAATACAACATGTCCTGAATTTCCTCGTTTGTTGCAGGTAAACCTGCTGCCTGAAAGATTCAGCCACACTTATTTATTCTACTTAAAACAAATATAATCAAATGCAGGTAATTGCCCATGTGCTGTCACTCATGTGTGACTATACTGTATATCACCTCAATTGGAAAGAGTACCTTGAAGAATCAGACAGCTCTCAGGTGCAGAACTGCTGCATCAGTGACAGAGAAGTACAGAATAAATAATTTACAGGAGATGACAGCATAGCCCAGAAATAGATACCCAGGAGAATCCTCTGGTGTAACCCAATTGCAGTAGAGTCAATGTCTTTAATTAACGATAGCACACTACAGAAGGAAAAAGACAGACAATGCTTTGGGTGTTGCTAAAGGTGTGCTTTTTTCAAACTTCCTGTTAATAACTGTGCATTTAGAATTTTTATTTACAGTTTTATATACAGTGCTACTTCATGGCTTTAAGAACATAAGGAAGGTTAAAAATAAAGGGAACCTTTACTTCTATAACTACCATTACAAAGCACAGCCCATATACATTTTTGCATTTGTAATTATAGTGCACATCGTACTATAATGTGTACAACACTGCACCAATTAGAAATTGAAACAGTACTGTAAGTTGCAAGAGTGCTGTTGTTGCTACTAAGAATTATATTTTACAAACCTCTTTGGAATAATTATTTAATTTGCAAGATTTCTAATGTGAACATTATGTATCAAAACATTGGCCAAGCTGTTTTGCTAGAAGTTTCGAGACGTTTTCTGTTCAAAACAGAATGTATTTTTACCATTATTTCAGCTCTTAAGGTAATACCATCCTTGCCATTACAACAGCATGCCTTTTGTAAATTTAGACAGATGGATTTTGATTTTTAAGAGAAGGGCAATAGAATCAGGCAGAGAATTAAAGGTATCACAAGACCACACTGGAAAGCTTAGGCAGATGATATGATTTGAAATGGTACAAAAATAAAAGTGCAAAGTAGTCATTATCAAAATTTTATCTTGGCAAAAAATACACCTTTTCAATAAGTTGCAACTAATTTTCTAACTGTTGATAGAAAACTCTATACCATCTTCATTATCTCATTAAAGTTTGCGTCCAAAGCTAGAAAACTATTTCTTCAGTGCAATGAAGCACAAACCAGAGCACACAAAAAGAAGCTAAGGGGAAATACATTTAAAATTGAGGACAGTAGGTACTGCGTTACACAAAGGTAAAGGGCTAGATGGCCTCCTCTCATTTGCAAACTTAATGTTCTTATGAAAAACTATAATGTCAACATACTGTAGACATTCAGATTGTGACCATTACAAGTTGTGAGACAGGGTGTATTCAAACTTCTGTTAAAGAGATTGATCTTGTCACCTTTGATCTGTCATTGAAAAATCTATTTCAAGAAAAAATATTCACACTCAGCCTGTGTCTCATCAAAAGAAGGAGACGCATCCTTCACCTCAATAGCAGAGCATATTGATCTCTGTACTTGGAAATAAAACACACCAATATAAACAGGTAGAGCATAAAAAGTTTTCATAGTGATGCACAACACATTGGGCAGGACATCTTCATGAAAATAATAAATAACAAGTGGCATCTCCCAGGTCTTTTTAAACTATTTGTATAAGAATATTCCTATACCTTTCCAGTATGAAACAAGAATCTGCAAGAATTTTCAAAGCCTA
Source organism: Lepisosteus platostomus (assembly GCF_059453375.1). Taxonomy (NCBI): domain Eukaryota; kingdom Metazoa; phylum Chordata; class Actinopteri; order Semionotiformes; family Lepisosteidae; genus Lepisosteus; species Lepisosteus platostomus. The sequence goes on along the minus strand of NC_142611.1, from coordinate 82,896,110 downwards.
GAAATAAATATAAGATTTAGCTAAGTTTTCTCAAAAAGAATTTATAATTTTTTGTATCCATTCATCTTTTTCTGAAAACTAAAATACTGAAATAGAATGATGTTTCTTTAAGTGCTTAGTATATATCTTCCATTCTTATTGACACAAAACAGATTTACACCCAGTTTTAATTAATCTTGTTGGAGAATAACCAATGAACTCAAGATACATGGTCTCAATTACAAGGAACTCCATTTGGGAAATTTCACATCAACAACACACTCATTCAAGGCCCCTCAGGACAATTCCGGATCACCCAGATGGCATCTTGTACCTCCAGCAACCTTATTAACTGTATCTCTTGCAGTAAATGCCCAGTTTCACTCTAAATTGGAGAAACAGGAAGGAGACTTGGAGACCGCTTCAGAGAATATGTCAGGGCTGTGAAGATTAAAGATCTCTCCAAGCCCATTGTTTCTCATTTCACCTCTGAAGGCCACGACCACTCTAATCTCTCCGTCTGCGTTCTCAAAGATGGTTTTCCGAACTCATACATCAGAAAGACTACCGAAACCAAACTTATCCTGCAGCTAGGATCACACCTTCCCCCTCCTCTTAACGACAGACTACTATTCTACTAAATTTTCTCCATTCATTGGAAGTTTCATTTCACACCTTTCTACATCTATCCTGACTTCACACCTCTTGATTGGCCTCTCTTTCTGTCCCCTGCTCCCGCCTCTAACCCCTCCTCCCTCCCAGCCTTTATTCTCCCACTACATTACCTTTGCCTACTGCCTTGTCTCTCTCACACCTGAAGAAGGCTCTACGGCTGAAACGTTGTGTTTTTTCTCTCTTCTTTTTTTCAGCATGGAATAAACCTATTACTTGTTCCTTTACAATCATACATTCCTGCTTTGCAGAGAAATCCACATGGCAGCTGGACCAGATGAAGTAATCTCTTCCCCATTTTTGTTGCTCAGTGGAAACCCATCTTATTATGTTCCTGCTGTGTTCTGTGAGTCTTAATTTCAGCGGACATGACTTTACCACTGAGTAAAACCTGCTGCTGTTGGTCGTAAACATACATGATCTTCCATTCATCCATTTTGAACCACTTCATCCAATTCAGGGTGTAAAGCAGAATATACACCCTGGACAGGACTTCAATCCATTGCAAGGCATACACAAACACAGATACACACAGATTAACCCTAATCTAAGACAGTTTTCCCAGAAACCAATTTACATACCAATATGTATTTGGACTCTGGGAGGACACCACTGTGACACACATGATCTTCAGTTTATTTCTGGCTTCAGTTTATAGATGGCAGGTTTTCATTCAGTCAGTGGTCCCACATCCAGAATCTAAATACAGTAGATGTAAATTTTAGCCTAAACAGGAAAAGAAGAATGTTTTGCTTTAACAGCTCTAGTTGTTCTGTTGTGTTACAGTACAGCTAAGTGATGAAGAGTGATGTACTGTAACTGCACTTTTTCCTTCTCATCAGGCAGCTATTTTCTCACTGTCTGTAAAGCTTTATCAGCATTTACCTTCATAATACTGTACGTAGAGAGTCAAGAACCATTAGAGAACATTCAGTTCTAAAAATAAATTAGAAAATAATTTAGTTTAGAATCCTTGCTTGTTTGGGTGTGTTTAAAACCAGTGGACACAGACTAATTTCTATCACTTGATAGTTTCAATAGTATTTATTGCAAAGTAATTTTGTCTCTTCCTTTGTCTGGACTGTAAGGAATCACACTACAATGGAAAGTATTAAAGAAGTACTTTGCTTAGGCGTATAACAGGGTGTTAAATCACAACCCTCCTTTCCAGAGTCTATGACCCTCACTTAGTATTTTTCAACTTAATTATCTGTGAAACCAACAATTAAAACTGTCCAAAAATGGTCCAGCAATGGGAGAAACAGAATGGAAAGTATTTGACTGTCTGTCACACAGTAAATAAACTGACTCCCCAAAAGCTCAGCTGCAAGTTCAACAATTCCATTGAGACCAGATGATCACTATCTGTTGCAAAACATGAACAGAGCCTTCTTTTCTACAGAGCTTGCTTTCCTGCACAATTGAATTCAACAGTCTTGGAGATATTTTTGAGCAATGAAGAAATGTCAAGAGCAAAGCTTGGTAAATGGCATTTGTCCACAATTTCCAGCAGCCCCTATGCTGTAGGGACGAGATGTGGATAATCAGGCTTGGAGTGGAGAACAAGACAGCAGAATGGTTTAGTAATGAGAGAGACCCATATCTCAGTCTCACCATCAGTTCATCTTGGAGTTTTGACCTGGCAGTGCACGCACTGAGGGAGAAGGCACTCAGGGCTTTCTAAGCAATAACAAGGAGGCTCTTTGTTACGACCCCAAGTGTCTAGGGGTAAAGGGGTGAAACATTTAGGATAATTCTGGTGAGGGACTTAGGAAGCATGACACTAAGGGTCGTAGCAAAAATGATGATTTTAAGGTGAATAAGTGACTGGTACGAAATAGGACACAATAACACACAGGGTAAGGGAACTAGACTGGTTCCAAAGAAAAGAAAATAACAAACAAAATGGAGCTGGCTTCGAAAGTGAGGGAAAGCTAACCTAACTACAAAAGAAAACCCAAAACACACGGTCTTTGGCGTCTTCAAACACCCTAGCTAACCTCCACTGACTACCCAAAGACAAAGACAAATGGCACTCACCCGTACTTACTAGTGTGACTAATACAAAATTCAACTACTGTACGTGTGTGAAATGTACCCAACAACCTAACTAACCCAATACACAAAATTTCACACAAATACACAAGTGAACTACTGTACGAATAAAAATGAGAGTAGACACAAGTAACAGGGTACATAAGAACACAGAGGTTGATACAATACGTTTAGGCTAGGTAATGGTGAAACAAGGATAAACACAAACAAACAAAAGTACAAAGAGACAAACAGAAACTAGCAAAAGATGAAGCTATACGAAAATACACACACACAAAGCAAAACAACAAACCAACAAAGCCGAAACAAAAACCAAAAGTGAAATGAAGCAAAGCAAAACCAAGGAGGACCAAAGTCAAATGAAAGGCCCCTTCCTTCTGAAAACCTCCAAGTTATATACTGAATAAGGTGCACTCTGATTGGCTGAGAAGATGATTGAAGATTATGTCACAGAAACAATTATATAATGATGGGCCAATGGGGGAGGGAGAACAATCAAGGTCAGGAATATGGTTCAAATAATGAGACTTGTTACTGAAAGTAGATTGACTTGGGAACAGCCTGCTGTCTGGACAATGACCTCCTACTCAACGCTTCTAAAACCAGGGAAATCATCATTGACTTCTGATGCATCCAGAGCACAAAACTTCCAATCTTCATTAATGATCTTCCTATAGAGACTCCTTTAAATTTCTGGGTACATACATAAACAGTGGTCTTATATGGAGCACCAACACTGACCACATAGTTAAAAAAGCACAGCAGAGGATCTTTTTTCTTAAGCAACTCCAAAAACACAGAGTGAACTGGCAACTTCTCCTTCAATTTTACACAGTCATAATCCCAAGTGTTCTGACAACCTCTGTTACAGTCCGGTATGAGAGCCTGGATAATTATTTAAAAAAGCAAGCTGGAAAGGATTGAGTCCAAAGCTGCAAAAATTGTTGGCTGTGAACTCCCTTCCATTTCATCTCTCTGTTCAAGTCGCACCTCCAATCATGCCAAGAAAACCATCTCAAACCCCTCTCACCCAGCTCATACTCTCTTTCAGCTTCTCCCTTCTGGAAAACGTTTCAAACCCTTCCTCTCAAGGACTGCCTGCTTCAACCTCAGCCTCTTTCCCACTGCCATACGAACTCTGAATTCACGTTGAACTCTGAATTCCATTGTATAATTATGCTATGACATGGATAGTTGTTTACATACTGTATGTACTGTATGTGACGAAGTTTGTTTGTCTTCTGTCCTATTTAAATTTGTACTGTATATGTTGTATATATGTCTCACCGTTTTTTTTTTGCTGTACTGAAAGCAAATTCCACCAACTATTGTTATGTTGTTGTGCAATAAAGAATAATCTAATCTAAGTTTAATTATGTGACTAAAAATTAGGAACCATGTCCTGGTGCTAATGATCACTTTCATGTTTATTATTTGATTCAGCTGGATAGAGAATTTGCAGTGAACAAGAATGAAGGCTTAGGTTTATTCGCCTTGGATTGGACAGCATGCTGGGTCTTAGCCTCTCTCTGGAGCCTATGCTCCCATCAGACTTCCTGGGTAAAGTACTGCCCAAAACCACCCACTCTTAAATTGCTTTGCCTTAAATCCTGGATTAACATTCAATTCTTGTCTATGTTTGACACTTCTGGAGCACATTCATCTGCTCCATATCATGTTCACAGCAATTCCTAAATTCAAGCAGTGGATATGAAAATGATGTACAGTATCAGTCAATTTGCGAAAGAATAGATTTGCACTTAATTTGTATTCAATTATCTGTACCATTTCACATAATTTACAACTGACAGACAGAATTATGATGCATTACATATTCAACTACATACAAAACTAGTGTAAGGAAATTAATTGCATTTAAAATATAATTGCCAAGTATATTTACCACCGGATGACAGTGCCTTCTGTCATCCTCACATTCATTTCAAAGAGAGTGTATCAAGCATTGTATCAAACAGCTATCCTTCTTGATGTGACTCCTAGCCTTGTCACTCACTCTTCAAATAAACTGTGAAGGTTTACTAAGGCCTCTCACAGAATAACCTTCACGTGCCCCGTCTGTCATGCCACGTTTTATGCATAGACAATAGATCGCTTCTTCTGTCTAATGTACATCTAAATCACTACTAGTTGGTTTTGGATGCCTGTCACGTTTCTGGCAGCTGCAGTACGTAGAATTGATCTGCATCTCTATGTTACATCTCGAACCACTTCATCATCAAGTGTTGCACAGATGGATCCTGACATTTCCCTCCTCTGGGACTTAATTCAATATTGAGCCACTTAATGGCTTGTAATGTCCAAACATGACTGCCTTTTTCCTTAGTTTCTTTAGCCATGTTTTTACAGAGCAGTCAGGTTGAGAAAGGGTTATTTTCAGAGGACCAGCCTTGACAATTACTGATAACAGAGATCCCAATGGCAATACCAGCTATAGAAATGAAAAGCCTCAGCAGTTACAGAACTCCCCAAACAGCTGATGGGAACCCACTATTAATAAAAATATCAATAATGACCTCATTGCATGCAAGGTTTTGTATTCTACTCATTATCTAAAAGACCCAAAAACACAGCCTGAGAAAGACTCTGTGAGTGAGCCAGTCGCCTGTCTGCTCGTCTTGAAATCTGCCCACACAGATGACACAACAGTCTGGGGCTGAAAAAATGAAAGAAAAGGGTGAATTAAATCTTTGTGATTCTTTTGTGTGGCAAAACATAGGTTTTATATATTAACATCATTGTAGATTGTAATTGTCTATACGTTTATTAACTTTGTAAAAGTAATCTATTTGTCACACCCTCTGCAGCCAGAGGGCGCTCCTTCTCTGTCCTGTCCCTAGTTTCCAGTCTGCTGTCCTTCCTGTCCCTCTCTTTCCCTTGGGCTATATATTTCCAGGTCTTGCACTCTGTCCTCGCTCAGCATTGACGTTCGGATGTCCTGAGACCCGCCTAGCACCAGGGCGCCCCACGTCCGCTCCCTGAGGGCATAGGTTTCTATACGGCATTCCTGAACTCTTTGCACTAATGAGCCCGGGCCTTTTTCCCGTCTCGCCGCTACGCATATGGGTCTTTTTCCGCTCTCCTGCTCCCCACGGTTAGTCCCTTTGGACGTCCGTGACAGAATGCTGAGCCACTTATTGACCCCGCGAGCTGCGCTTTTTGTCTTGCTGCAGTTTTTTTTTTCTTGATCTCTGGGCTGTTTTTTTTTTCAGTTCCTCTATTCTAATCACTGGATATCACTCCGATCTTCCGTGCCTGTGAGCGGGTCCTGCACCTGACTTTCCTCGGGTAGATCACTCCGATATCAGTGATTGAATGCTGAGCTGGCTTTCCTATTCTTATTACTGGATATCACTCCGAGCTTCTGTGTCTGGAGCGGGTTTTCGTGCCTGGCTCTTCCTGGTCTTGCTCTCTCCGATATCAGTGATAGAATGGTAAGCTTTCTGCCGTTCCTCCATTCTTTTCGCTGGATATCACTCCGGGCATCTGTGTCTGTGAGTGGACTTCGGTCTGGCTTTCCTCAGGTTGTCCACTCCAATATCAGCGTTAGAATGTGAACGTGCCCATTGCCCAGTCTGCGGTATTTTTCCCCAGGGTTTTTGTGTTTTTTTGCCTTTTGTTTTGATTTTTTTTTCTTCCTGGTTTCCCCTCCTTTTTGGTCCCCCCTGCTCTCTGTGTCTTGGAACTTTGGTTCCTATCTGTTTTGTGTGGTTTGTCTCCCTGGTCTTTCCCAGGTTTTTGTCTGTTGTGTTTGTACTTGTGTACTTTTTTGTTTTAAGTCGCCGGAGCTCTACTCGACCCCCCCTTCCTCCACCCAATAAAGGTTTATACCCCGGAGGAGGGGGTAGCTCTCAGCCGTGGACTCCCGGAGGTTTCCTTTCAGTTAAATGAGGTTTTTCCTCCCCCCAGTGCTGGGCAGCTCATTTATTTGTATGGGCGTCAGGAGCCGCCCATGAAGGGGGGGGGGGTACTGTCACGCCCTCTGCAGCCAGAGGGCGCTCCTTCTCTGTCCTGTCCCTAGTTTCCAGTCTGCTGTCCTTCCTGTCCCTCTCTTTCCCTTGGGCTATATATTTCCGGGTCTTGCACTCTGTCCTCGCTCAGCATTGACGTTCGGATGTCCTGAGACCCGCCTAGCACCAGGGCACCCCACGTCCGCTCCCTGAGGGCATAGGTTTCTATACGGCATTCCTGAACTCTTTGCACTAATGAGCCCGGGCCTTTTTCCCGTCTCGCCGCTACGCATATGGGTCTTTTTCCGCTCTCCTGCTCCCCACGGTTAGTCCCTTTGGACGTCCGTGACACTATTTTCAAATTTCAAATGTGAACATTCAAATAAATTGTGTACAGTGCAAGTTTTTTAAGTCTCCACCATCTTGGCTTACTGGTTTGGTGCAATCCCTGCCCTTCCTTGGTAGATTTTCTCAAGTATTCTGGAGTTGCTTGAGGACCACTTATGGACACCAGGTTTCAAGTCTTTCTACAGATTCTCAAAAGAAGTCAGGACTTTCTTATTCTGAATACACTCCAGTATAGCTTTGGCCAAGTGCTTTGGATGATTTTCTTACTGGAAGTCTTTAGCACAATGAAATAGTTTTTCCTCTATTATTTGCCTGTACTTTGCTACTGTACTTCTTGCAACAAAATGAGAATCGTGTAAATGTTCTGAATGCCTTATTCAGTGGTTTCCATACATGTAAATACATTACATATTTTGATATTGTTGGATAATTCTGTATATTTTTATCAAAAATATCTGAGCTTAGAACATAGGTTAATCATGATATCTGTAGTTCGAGCAAATCGGTAATTGTACTGCATGTGAGGAGACCTGGTCGTAATTTTGTGTCATGAAGTCATCATGAAAAAGCTTGCATTGTGTTCAAGAAAGAAATTGCAGTATTTACTGGGGAATTATTGTACCCAAACAGGCTAGGATTTTGTGTTTTGATGTTAAACTCTAATTACTATTGAACGTGTAAATACTGTATATGTGCTTTTATCAAACATGACCAGTTTTCATCATTCTGAGCAGAGATCAAATAGGTTCTTTTACAGCCACTACAGTATATAGCCTAGCACTTAATTTATTCTTCCACTGAATACAATAAATACAAGCAGCATAATGGGTCAACCTGAATAAAAAACTATTAATATTTTTTTACCAAATGGATATATTTCTGTATATACATGCATGTTTGTAGTTTATTCTAGAAACATGTACTGTAAGTGGGATGTCATTAAATGCTTTTTTTGCCCAGATCTTTAGATCACTCTGACAGTTGATGTTATACTTTCTGTTATGGTAGCTTTGACAAATAGGGCATTTTCTAAAATTGAAACTATTGAAAATATTCTGACTTGCTATTCAGATTGGCAGCTGCTCACTACAGTCATGACTAGGAAGTGCCATGTAGTGAAGTTCTTACCAAAGATCAGGAAGGAACAACAGCAACCAGCATTTCGCTCAACTCTGCTCCTATATCTCATAATCCTCTATGACATCACTTCCTGAAGAGCTAAAAACATCACAGCCCCTCTCTCTTTTTTGGGCTCCGTCCTGTAGCCCCTGTCCCGCTGTGCAGCTGCTCCTCTATCTGCAGGAGAATCTGACTTCCTCCTCCTGCAACCAGGGGGTTGTCCCTCAGCCAAGTGTGCAGAACAAACGTTCCCTTGCCTAACATCTGAATAAATGCATTTTCTTCTGGGGTATTTTTGTTCTTCATAAATATATACAGTATATATTAATTTTATTTCACTCTATGTACTGCTCCTTTGATTTGAATGGATTGTTTAACAAGTATATTAGCATGTGCTTTGTGTGTGAGGTGCCCAAATGGGCCACATCTTCCTGAAGAGGAAGCAAAACATAGCACAGCCCCCAGTAAACTACCTCTGCACAAAGCGTTTTCATTTAGGGAAAAAAAAAATACAGAAAAAAGTAATGGCCCCAGACTACAGAGAAAAGAAATAGGTGAGCTTGACAGAATGAATGGCCTCCTCCTCCTTCTGATGTTTCCTTCTTCCTTTTGAGTTCAACTTTATCATAGCAAGGTGATGCTTCCTCTCTGTCGTTGTTTTCTCTATATCCCACCATTCCATGCTTATCTGTCCTTTACACCACCCCTCTATCCCTGTCTATTCCTTCTACACCCCTCTGTCCTCATCTATTCTTTACACCACCCCTCTCTCCCTATATATTCTTTATTTTCAAATTGAACATAAAAGCATGACTGATGAATTACAGTGTTGCCAAAGCAGATGGAATAAACTGTATTTACAGACATTTGCAGTACAAATACATTGTTACGAATATGGGTTACAATTATATACCAGAGAATACCAGAAATATGCTGAGATGATTATTATTATAATTAATCAATGGTTATTATTAATCAATAGTTAAAATAATCATAACCCCCCAGAATGTAATATACTCTATAGGTTGGTATATTTAGAAGCTCATGCTTTCTTTATTTGGTGAAAAGACTAATAACGTAGGCAAACTGGGTGGAACAAATATTATGACAACACACAATATAAACATACAGCACACAAATTACATCATTTACATGTACAAGCAAGACATCTCAAAGCATATGTCCTGATCTACCAGAAAAACTGCTACCAAGTATATGAATGCTATATAACACGTAATACGACCAAATATAGAGAGAAACCTGCCTTCTATACCAAACAGAATATACTGTAACCTACAGTTGCTGTTGGAGAGCTTCAGGACCAGCTGGCTGATGGGGTCATCTCTGGGCTCAGTTCTTGGCTCAAAAGGCCTTTTGGTGGTTGGAATTCTGGCCACTATTTTCCAGGTGTAACCAATATTTTATTTTCTCCTGTATAATGATTAACAATGGGTATTGGCCTAATTTAGCCCTGTGTGCATTGTTACTTTATGTGTTTTTTCTCTGCACAAGGACAATGTTTTTACAGAACTCTGTGTAGGACATCGATTGGTTGCTTGTTCTATTTTGATGTTGGCTTCTATGGGTTGTTTGTCTTGTTTAGTGTAATCCTGGTCTGTGATTAAACCCCACACTTCACTGCTATATATTGCAATGAGTTGAAACACTTTCTGATATTAGTAGCCAGATTCATATGAGAGGGTTGATGTTGTAGAACTAATGGCTTATAGAACTCTGGGTGCATTCACTGCCAGGTCAGTCCCAGGGTCTAACAGTTCTCCTGCAGTCCCTGTTCTGTAGGCAACAGCAGGACTGTGTCATCAGTGTAGAGAAGGAACTCTGTGTTGTGTAGTGTGAGGCCATGCACTGCAGATTGCTCCTACACCTCTGCTAGCTCATTGATATAGATATTGAACACTGCTGGGCTCAGGGTGCAGTCTTGTCTCACCCCCTGACCCTGAGTAAAGAATTTTGTTCTTTTGTTTTCACTGCACACCTGTTCTCTGGGTATATTGATTTAATTATGACTTAGACTTTACCTCTTACATCACTTTGAAGAAGTTTTTAAAACAGTCCTTCATGCCAAATTGAATCAAATGGGGTTTTTTAAAGCAATAAAGTGGACAAATGCTTTTTCCATTGTGTATATGTTGTTTTTTCAACTGTGGAGATGTCTATTTATAAGTGTGTATAGGGTATAGATGTGATTGGATTGCAGCAGTTTGGTAGGAAGCCAATTAGACTGTTACTCAGGACTGTGCTTGGTAAGGAAGGCCAGTTTTCAAGAATTTTCTAATATAGCAGAACCTTCCCCAGAGTACTGTTGGGAAGCAAAAGATAAAGCTGGACAATGGAAGAATGAGGTGAGGTGAAAGGTGCTGCAGCTGATCCCTTCAATCAGCCCTTTATAGTTATATAACCCAGACTGCCTTTCTGCAAGGTTTTTACCCTTGGAGGTCTGTCTCTTCACAGCTGGCTGGACAGAGGCTGTCTGGCTACTGTATGTAGTTTGCATGCCTTCCTTTGATTATGTGAGTTTTCTGTGGGTGTGCTTTATGTACTTCCAAAGGTAGACTAATTGTCATTCCATATCTATACTCTCTGTTCCTTAATCATTAACCAGTCCTTAATCTGTTTTCATATAGTTTATATACTTATGTATTCCTACATTTTGAATTTGAATTCTGACCTGTATTACATTGGGATCTATTCCTCCACAGGAGCATAAGCTGATATGAATTTCAACTTATGGCTCCTATTTACAGTATGTAGATCTGTTAAACTCCAAATATCAGCATCCTTAACTCTGTGTATGTGAAGAAGGAATCTGATTCTGCTACAGCAGGTGAGGCCTCAGCTTAGTGTCCTTCACTGACCCAATACAAGCAGGCAGGAGCTGGTGAATTTTACAGTGGGCTTGCTCTAGTAATGCTACTGAATCACAAGCAAAACCAAAGGTCAGAGAGAGAGGACAGAGCACAGGCATTGCTTAAGCACAAGGGTGTCAAAGACCTAAGGCTCTTAGCTGCTCTGATTTTAATTCCACATTAGCGCTTGATTACTTAAGTAAACTCATTTCACACTTGATTGCATATTTCAGATTTTGTCAAAGGCTGAAGGTAGTGTCAGCTGCAGAAAGAGATTTCAATGGTTTGGATTTGAAGTCATCAACTGCAAGAGGGCTTGTCACTGGTTCCAAAGAGCTTCAGGCTTTTCATTACAGATGACCTTTCAATAACATTATTTGACTAATTACTTCTGAGCAGGCAGCAGCTCGCAATCCAGGGATGCCCTGGGACACAGTAATATTCTTAGGAGTGATCACATCTGAACACGCTCAGGCCATTGGTCAATGACCCCCACACCCTATCAATCATCCAATTCATCTACTTAATCATCCAATTTATTTCTCCCTATTTAGTACCATTTAAGATAGATACTTTATTGATCCCGTGAGGGAAATTGCAGTGCAACAGCAGCTTAACACAGACAACACAGCCACAGTGTAATGAATGATACAATAATAATAATACTACTACTACATACAATACAATCAGTACAGTGAGGGGTGCACTAACAGAGTTACTCACAGTCCAGCATACACAAAGAACAAACTAGAACAGAACATATGAATATAAATATAGATGTAAATATAGAAATAAATCTAAATGTATTGCACTGAAATCTACCACCAGTTCCTTTGTCTTTGTTACATTCAGTTCCAAGTGGTTCTCCTCACACCACTCCACAAACCTCTGTACTCCTCCTCCTGCCCATCCTTGATACAGCCCACAATTGCAGAGTCTTCTGAGAACTTCTGCAGGTGGCATGACTTTGAGTTTTACTTAAAGTCCGAAGTATAAAGGGTGAAGAGGAATGGAGAAAGAACCGTCCCCTGAGGAACCCCAATGTTACTCACTACCTGTTCAGACACACAGTTCTGAAGTCTCACAGAATGTGTTCTGCCTGTCAGGTAGTCAGTGATCCACGAGGTCATGGAGGCATCGACTTGCATCTCCTCCAGCTTCCTCCTTAGAAGTTAGGCCTGGATGGTATTGAAGGCACTGGAGAAGTCGAAAAACATGATCCTTACGGTGTTGCCAGCCCTGTCCAGGTGTGAGTAGGCCCTTTGCAGCATGTAGATGATTGCTTCCAACATTGGGCTGGGTGAACTGAAGGGTGTCCAGTGATGAGCTAACCTGGGGTCTCAGGTGGGATAAAACCAGCCTCTCCAGTGTCTTCATGACGTGAGATGTCAGTGCATCTGGTCTGTAGTCGTTGAGGACAGAGGGGTGCCCTTTCTTTGGTACCGGGACCAGGCATGATGTCTTCCAGAGCACAGGGACTCTCTCCAAGCGCAGGCTCAGGTTGCACAGTCGCTGGAGCACTTTGCTCAGCTTTTCAGCACAGGCCCTAAGAACTCTGGGACAGACGTTGTCTGGTCCTGTGGCCTTACCCTGGTGCAGCCTCTTCAGCTCCTTCTTCACCTGGTCAGCCGTGATGGTCAGCCTGGCCTGGGGGATGGTGCTCATAGCGCTGTCGGTGCTGCAGGTGTTAATGGTGGAGGTGTTGGAGAATGGCAGCTGTGGGGGATGAGGGCGTGAGTAGCTGTTGGGGGTCGTAGCTGTAGGCAGCCATGATTTTGGGGGGATGGAGGAGGTGTTGGGCAGTCGCAGCTGTGAAGGGTTAGGGAGCGTGTGGCTGTGGGGGGATGGGTGTTGAGCCACAGAGGGTCCTGAATCAAACCTGTTAAAAAAACTGGTTCAACTCATTGGCCATCTCCAGGTTCCCCTCCGTTGCACCCCCAGCCTGTTTGAAGCCAATGATTTCTCTCAGGCTCCTCCCTACATCTCTCACCCTATTCCTTTGCAGCTTGTCCTCTACCTTCCTCCTGTAGGCGTCCTTGCTCTCTCTTAACTTCAGCTTTAGCTCCCTCTGTACATGCTTGACCTCTTCCTTATCCCCCCTCCTAAAGGCTCTCTTCTTGTCATCCAGAACAGCCTTCAGGTCACTGGTGATCCAGGGTTTATTATTGGAAAAGCAGTGTATGTCTTTGGTGGGTGTTGTCTACGCAGAAGTTAATGTAGTCAGTGACATAGTCCACCATGCTGTCTATGTCGTCCCCATGTGGTTCACACAGCATATCCCAGTCGGTAGCCTCCAAAGCACCACGTAGATCCTCCATAGCCTCCTGAGACCATCTCCTCACAGTCCTCATGGTCGCAGGTTGACGCTGGACAATAGGCGTGTATAGTGGTGTAAGCAAGACAAGGTTGTGATCTGAAATGCCAAGGGGGGGAAGGGCTGTGGAACTATATACATCCTTAGCATTGGCATATAATAAGTCCAGTGTTTTGTTTTCTCTGGTCGGGTACTTAAAGTGGTGGAAAGTAGGCAAAGTGGTGGAAATAGAGACGTGGTTAACGTCCCCTGAAATAGCTATAAAACCGCTAGGGTGCTTTTTTTGTAGCCTGGCTGTGACTGTGTTTATAACGTCATTTGCTGCCTCTGCGTTTGCCGTAGGTGGAATGTAAACAACAACAAAGATGGTGCATGTAAAGCCCGCGGCAGATAGTATGGACGCAGTCCTATGGCTACCAATTCGATGTCCGGGTTACAGACGCGCTCCTTAACATGAGTATGTCCAGGATAACACCATCTTTTGTTGACAAGCACCGCGAGCCCCCCTCCTTTCCTCTTACCGCTCTCTGTGTTTCTGTCCGCCAGCACCGTCTGAAAGCTGCCGATGGTAACATTCGAGTCCGGAATAAGTTCCTGCAGCCACGTCTCGGTGAAACACATGATATTTCATTCTCTATACTCCCTTTGGCTCCTCACCAATGCTCCCAGTTCGTACATCTTGTTCGCTAAGGAGTTCACATTTCCCATGACGATCGAAGGAAGGTAGGGTTAAAATCTCCTTCTCTTCGCCTTTCGCGTCGCACCAGCCCTACAGCCTCGGCTTCTCCTCCTCAGCTCCTCCGGCACCGATGGCTTCTCTCCAGTGAGTAGAGCCGGACGCGCTAGCGCGATCAGCTGGTTCCGCGTGTAGACAATGCCGCTGTAGCTATCAGCAACCAGACAGAAACAGAGGTCCGAGTATCAGAAAAAACATCTCAGCTTCCTAGTATCCATCATGTTGCGATCTCAAATCTAGTTGCCGGCAAGGGTATGAAGAAAAAACACTAACACACTAGCACTAACTAACTGAAAGAAACAAAAAGACAACAAAGAGACACAGAGCTGCTGTAGCAGGCTGCCACTAACACGGCGCCATCTTGATACACTTAACACTTTAAGCCACTTGATCTGTACTCTATTATTGAGCATTCTCAGAGAAAGCTGCACTCCGGTATGTTCTGAGAGATGCATCAGCCTGATAATCTAAAAATCCCAAAAGGTTCTGAAAACTGGACTGAACTTGGAATTTGAAACCTGAAACCTACAGTACCTGAATTCCTGACTACAAGCCCCAGTCTAGTGGAGTCTTCCTTCAACTGTGTGCCAGTCTACAGATTTCACTATTCCTTACATCAGTCTGCCATTACTCCACTACAATCCCATTTTACTTCAGCTGTCTCCAGCAAGTCCCATGGACCTTCAGCCCCTGCTTTTTCAACCAGCCGCCAAGGATTGTCAATTTCCTGCAGCTGCATTCCTGCTTCTCAGTAATCACGCCTGTCTGCCTCAACCATCCGTAGTGTAACAATGATTTGATTATTTAACTCATTTATTTTTGTCTGGCTTAATAAGATTTCATTTCATTGATTGGTTCAGTGGTCCTTGTTCAATTGCTATTGTTTCACTTATCATGAATTCATTTTTTATGACCTATTATGCTGCAACAAGAATCCAGATCACTTCAGGTTGCAGATTTTGGAGCGTGGCACAATGTTTTATTGTTTAGTGTGGTAAGTTTTTTTGTTATGCTTTTTCCTGCAACATTGGCCCTTTTAGAGTGCACAAACAGAAAAACGCACATGTGTGTTAGAGCTCAAGCACTTAACTAGATGGAGAGTGAAGGTGCTGGAGCTATTCCACTCTCCTGTAAGTCATCTTCACAAATGGCAGTACGAACAAACTTATACTGTCACTCTAAATTCCGTTGGGTTTCTGAGTTTGTGAAGGACATATTAAATTCTGACTAAAATGCAATGCAAACCTAGTTTGGTAGATTTAGCTTTTAGCTCTCATCTGTTACTCTACTCCATTTATTCATTCAAATACTACAAAGTGAGATTGTGTGTGGGGATGGAAAATATTTCTTTGAGTAAAATTACCAGTGTGAGTAAGTCCTGATACACAATACTGCACTACATTGCTTGTGCCCCAGTAATTTGCCCCTAGTGATGGATGCTCTTGTTGTTGGGTGACTGAGGGTGTTGCCCCAACACTATCCAGACTGTCCATCATAAGGCACACACAGACACCAGGACAAATTTTTCCCTGAAGCCAAATAGCATACAAGTACGTTGTCCGACTGTGGGAGGAAATCTGAGCACCTAGGGGAAACCCACATGAACGAGAGAACATAAGTTAAGATTTTATTGTCCCCTGAGGGAAATTTTTTATGGACACCACTCCTGTACATTTAAATAGAATGCAAACAAAAAAAAAATAATTGCACATTATTCTATTATAAAAAATAAGAAGAACATTGCACATCACTCTATTGCACATGTACAGTAGAACACATAACAACATGCAACATTTCTAACACATCAAAAAACATATTGTACTCAAGTGGGTGATAAGAGTCAAAATTGTGTTTATCCTTGACATTTGTGTTGACAGCTTTAATGGATAGTGGAACAAAGGAATGTTTGTACAATATCTGTTTGATTCACATTTGGAAAAACGTTTGCCAGAAGGAAGAAGTTGATATTCAGAGTTGAGGATGTGGGAAGGATCTGATATAATTTTTCCTGCCTGTTTGATTATGGATTTTTTAAAGATTGTCTGCAGGGAGGGGTGCTGTTTCTCTCCCATGACCTTCAAATCTGTCTGGTTGAGGTGGGTAATTTGCTATTTTAAATGAATTTATAGATTACCAAAACCACACTGTAATACCATATCTGATAATGCTCTCGATTACAGCATTGTAAAAGAGTAGCATTACTTCCTGTCGAACCCAAACACTCTTAGTCTTCGCAGGAAATATAAGTGCGCTGAACTTTGGAGCAAACACTCTCAACATAAGTAGTCCAGCACAGGTTACTGTCTATGTGTACACCTAAGTACTTAAATGAATCGACCTGAGTGATAAATTCATTATGGATTACTACATGTGAGTGATCACCAACTGCTCTGGGATCAAAAACTATTTCTTTTGTTTTTTTAACATTCAGAATTAGACTATTCTGTTGTCGCACCATTGCACAAACCTTTGGATTTCTGACATGTATACAGATGGGCTGCTACCTCTATGCATTAAGCCAAGAACAGCTGTAATCTGAGAATTTGAAAATGAAGTTGCTTTGACTACTGCTTGTACAATCATTTGTATAAAGTGTGAACAGAACTGGAGAGCTCACACAGCCCTGAGGGGCACCTGTGCTAATAGATTGTGACTCAGAAAGAGATTTATTGACCCTGACATACTGTGTACGATGTGTTAAAAATGAATGTTACCATCTTATAATGTTATGGTTAATGGACATTTGCTTCAACTTCCTTATCAATAGATGGGGCTGCAGCGTATGAAATGCAGGGCTGAAGTCCACAAACATACATACTCCACACAGGTAGCATCTACTGTAGGTTCAGAATGAATCCAGGATTCCAGTGCTGTGAGGCAGCAATGCCTCATGTGAAATGTGAAACCAGGCAGCCAATATTTGCTTTAAATTACTTAAAACGTATTATTTTTTTCAAACAGTTCGCGCAAAGCTGGCACATGCTCCAGTCCAGCTGTGTCAAGGCCAGCCTTGACAGCTGATAAGATAAATACTGAATGCCCTGCCAGCAGGTCAGATAGCAGCATCTCTCATGGTTCAGAAGCTTGGGAACATCCAAGGATGACATTTAAAATACATTTTTTTAAAAAACTGTTAATCTCAAACTTTCTCTTCAGAGCCCTCAAAGCATTTTACAAAACTATTTCACAATCTAAAACTAAAACAAGGTAGTATTTTACAGATTATACTGTATTGTAATAATTTGCTTTAAAGTGAAATAAGCAAATTACTTAAAATATAAACTAGAATGGAGTTTGAGGAACCTGTAGTGGTTACACCAAGAAAAATGTCCATATGGTTCATTTACAGCGCCTTTCAAAAGTATTTAGACTCTTTGCACAGTTTTCATTTTCTTTCTTTATACTTATAGTTATGACATTTTGAAGCAGCAATTAATATTGATAAAAGTCACAACCTACTCCACAAATTTAAAGCAAAACACAAAAAAAGAAGTAAAGAGATAATTAATCTGAATAGAAACATGGGAAATTCCTGACTGCATAAGTATTCAAACCCTTTGCTGTGACAATTGATTTCACTAGTTTAGAGAAAATCGAATTAACAAGGGGAAACGATGAATATTAAGGGACTTCAGCACTTAGCATTAACCATACACCCAAAGAAGGCTCCACATCTAAAACGTTGTTTTCTTTCTTCTCTTTTCAACTGGAATAAACCTATAACTTGTTCCTTTGCAGCCTACACATACAGATGCACCACCTGAACTACTTAGCATTAACTCTCCTAGTTGAAGAAATGACAGCCCAGGTCATTAGGTCCCTTCACCTGTGAGGAATGAGCCAGTGAGGAGTGTAGAAAAGGTGTGCACAAACAGCATTCAGCAGACAAGGATTTCTATATACAGAGCGATGTGTGAAGTTCAACTAGAACTAGACTTCAACTAGTCATGATAGTGTGATTCCAGTTTTACCCTGTAGTTATATTTGGCTTATTTGATAGCCTTTCTGAGATTGGATCTGGATTTTCTGTACTTGTCCTTGTCTCCATAGCTGAAAGCAGATGTTATACTGTAGCTCTGAGATTAGCTTGTACTTCGCCATTTACCCACTGTTTATCCTGGGGAAAACATCTTCTATGTACTGTATTTGCTGATATACAGTAGCTAGTAGCATAGTCCATGTACAGATTAATGTCATTCCCGGCAGTTTCGCAAAAAATCTGCCAGTCAGTGGTGGCAAAGCAGTGACTTAAAATAGAGTCTGATTCCCCTGAGTAGGTGCTGGCTGATCCTTGTCCCAGGCTTCACCTGCTGGAGATTTTGCCTATATGCAGGGAGTAGCAGGATAGAGGTGTGATCGGATTTGCCAAAAGGAGGTCGGGGGAGGGCTTTGTAGCCATTCCGGAAGGGAGTGTAAGCACTGTCCAACGTGTTTGTTCCGTGCGTCAGGCAATTGATATGCTGATACAGGTTTGGCTTGATTTTCTTCAGGTTCGTGCCATTGAGGTCCCCCACTATGAGGAATGCGCCCTCGGGGTCAGTTCTCATGTCTGCTTAGGTGTTCGTGTAGTTCCTCCAGAGCTCTCGTGTTGTTGTACACCACTTCTATCTTGTAGTCCTCTAGTCTTGTAGTCAAGATGTGGAGAGCATGGCGATGAAACAGTCTCCACAGCTGTACACCAGGAGTTATTAACCATGAAGCACACCCCTCCGCCCCGATCTTCCCCGAGTCCCTTGTCCTGTCCTGACGGCGGAGAAAAAAACCTCTTGGGAGGATAGCTTCTATCTTGTAGTCTTAACGTTTGCCACTGAGAAGACTGTACCCTAGGGAAAGTTTTCTTTGAGGAGACTTAAACTTTGAGGAATGTTGCTCTTCCTTCATGTCTCTAAAATGGTTGAGAAACAATGTGATTTATTCTTTAAAAAACACTTCATCATTCATAGGCACAGCACTGTGGAAATCCCTGCCTGCACAGTTTGAAATTCCTCAATTTTCAATACAGGAACACGCAGACTTCAATCTACAGCTGCAAGTGGCACTTGACTGGTTGTTAGTATAATGTCTTTCCTCATAGAATGCAATGATATTGGTGCTTCTGTACTATAATAATAATTATAATAATTGCTTACACTTATATAGCGCTTTTCTGGACACTCCACTCAAAGCGCTTTTACAGGTAATGGGGACTCCCCTCCACCACCAATGTGCAGCTCCACTGAATGATGCGACAGCAGCAATAGTGCGCCAGAACGCTCACCACACATCAGCTATCAGTGGGGAGGAGAGCAGAGTAATGAAGCCAATTCATAGATGGTGATTATTAGGAGGTCATGATTGGTAAGGGCCAATGGGAAATTTGGCCAGGACGCCGGGGTTAAACCCCTACTCTTTAATGGGATTTTTAATGACCACAGAGAGTCAGGACCTCGGTTTTACGTCTCATACGAAGGACGGCGCCTGTTTACAGTATAGTGTCCCCATCACTATACTGGGGCATTAGGACCCACGTGGACAGCAGGGTGAGCGCCCCCTGCTGGCCCCACTAACACCTCTTCCAGCACCAACCTTAGATTTTCCCAGAAGGTCTCCTATCCAGGTACTGACCAGGCTCACACCTGCTTAGCTTCAGTAACTACTATTACTGCTACTGATTATAATAATTACAATTCTTTGGTGACAACAAAAATAAGATGTATTGTTTACTCAGTATTACTGTATCTGAGTCTACTTTTTCTCTGCAGAGATTCCATTCTTATCTGCTAATGTCACCCAAAGATAGATAAAGGTCATGGAAATCATGGGTTTTTAGACACACAAATACATACAGTATGCGCCACAAAGAAAAAAAAACAAGAAAGCTTAGTAACCTTTTGCAAAGTAGTATAAAGCACTAAAAGAAAAATGAATGCACAACCCAGAGCAGTCTATCTGTGAGGTTAACTTACTGAATTATTATATTGTGGCCCTTGGCAAGGGTTTTATAGGAAACTGTACTTCTAAGGAAGTCAAAGTTTTCAGTTATTAACTGTAAAATATGTTAATCAGATGAATTGTTTAATTACTAAAATTGGACTAAAACCTAGAAGAAACTAGGCCCACCAGGAAACTGTGTTTGACACCCCTGCTTTAGATATTTCCAAATGAATTTGAATTCGTTGCTGTTTCAGTCACTTAAATCATCTATTAACATTGATCTGTGCACTCTGTTCTGCTTTATTGGGGCACAGAAAACACAGGAAGCTTAGAATGCAGGGGAATTTACAAGAGGTAGGCCTCCATTGTTTGTTTTCTTCTTCTCTACAATGATGTGAGCAGCTTCTGCTCTGCTTCCCTCCAGGCTGTGCCCCTGTTCAGACAGCCACTGAGGCGGAGGGTGATTTCAGAAGCCTGTGGAAGCAATCTAAATGGCAACTCTGTGTAGGTCAAGGCTGGTGTGTCTATGCAGGAATTAATGTGCAAGAATATGCAGGATACTTGTCTGCTGCTGATCTGTGCCCCCAATGCTGTAAAACCTCTCAGCTTATCTCCTGCTCAAACTGTTACAGTATGGGTATAATTGTTCATATTATTGCCTGATTAGCACATATATCCAGTCTAAGGAACAAGTAAAGGTTTATTCCATGCTGAAAAGAAAATAGGCAAAGTTGTAGATGTGGAGCCTTCTTCAGGTGTGAGACAGCAGTTGATGCAGCTGCCGGTTTGATCTTCTTATATTGGGTCTATGTTACATCTTGGATGCCAATGCAATTAAAATGTTTTTTTTTCTTTTGATGTGAAGTGGAGGTTTGTAGGTTTTTAACAGCAATCAGTTCAAGGACGGGTGCTTTCCTGCACTACATTTTTTTTCTTTATGGTTAAATGTTTTTTTCTTTTTAATGTTAATGCTACAGATTGTGATCCCTAGATGTAGAAACCACTTTTGGTTTGTAGTCTGCTAGACTACTTAGTAATTTTAAGGGTGTTAGGACCATTTTACATCCTCAAGAGGTTTTTTTTTATCGTCAGCAAAACCCAGTGTCCCAGAGGAGCGGTCCCTGCTGTCCGAGTCCTGTCGTGGGTACTGTAGTGCAAACTGTATTTCTTTATGTGCTCATGTCCAGAGGAGTAGAAGTGTTCCTTTGATATCTTGGGCGTCAGCAGAGCTGCAGTAGCTGCTCAGGGCTCATTGATCAACCAGCTGTATGCAGTTGGCCAGGTGAAATTATGCTTTGTGTATCAAACCTTTTTCTAGTGCCCCCCCTCAGTCTGAGGCCCAGGTAGACATGTGTCACAACCCCACGTCACCTCTGACCTGTGTGGTACTGTAATTAAGTGTCTATGCGAGGAGAACATTTTGTTTAAAGGGAGAGAGCTCAAACAACAAGGTGAGAAACACAACAGCACTTAGGGGGAAACTAGCCATTTAATACAAACTTAAAGTCAGCATAGTCTCTCACATCTTTTATCCCACACCCATTTTTATACTCTGTGACACTGAATAAGATCTTATCTTATTTTTATACTCTGCTACACTGAGTATAAGCCATGAACAACAGACAATACAGAAAACATAATGGAACAATAAGCACAGCACCTTACAGTCTCAAGCCTGAAAAAGACCAGCACCCTCCAACAGAGAGGTTTGTCACATAGTGTCAAAGTTTAACCTTTATAATCTTGACCCGCTGTGTATATGTGTACGGTCCCAAATGTCACAACTGCATTCAGTGATCCCATATCTGCTGTTTTCAATGCAAAATAAATGGCAATATGTAATAACCTTTGTTCAGGGATTCTATTTTTGGAAGAAAAAAAACAAGGTTTATCCAAAAAATTTAAATTATGCAAGAGGTTCATGCATTTTACTGTAAATTTAATTCAGACTCCTAAATTGCCCACCCCCAAGGATGAATAAAGTATTTTGAACTGAATTGAATATGCTTGTGAAAGTAAAACATATTGCTAAGATTTTTTTTAACATTATCCATGGTTTGTCATGCATTACAGTTAGAACTGCTACCTCAAAGCTACTGGGTGTGATTCCTGGTGAAGGCTTTTTCTGTGTGGAGTTTGCATGCTTTCATCCTTGGTCACATGGATTTAACAGCAGCCTGTTCTGTGTGTGTTCTGGTGGGTCTGGCCACAGCTCAACATGTCATTGTTTTTATTTTTTATTTTGTTCACTTAATCACCAGAAGACATGTTCGGACTTGCTTCATCACTTATTGATTAAATAATTTTGTGATTGGATAAAGCTGCACACTCCAATAATCATTCATTTTATAAGAAGAACCAAGGACATCTATGTAAAATGAAAGGAAGCATTTAAGAGTGCCTAGTGATATACAGTGCCCTCCAAATGTACTCATATCCCTGATGAAACAGAAACAAGATACATGTATCAGGGTGATTTACAGTGCGTATTTGATAATGAATCTTACTTAAAACTTCTAAAAATGTAGTACTGCAACATTAATAGCACTGTACAAATATTGTCAGAAATAATGAAAGTCCAGAAACTATGAGAGTCACATGTGTTTGCAGCTGAGCACCTGGATAACCTCGATGAGACACTTGCTGTACTGTTCTGTGAGGTTCTGACTTCTGAGAGTGGATTTTGGACCATTCCTCTGGGGATACATCTACTGTAGGTTATTCACAACCTTTTGAAAACGGGTTTGTTGCAGTTTGTGGTCAGCATTTTGAGGATGAAGCACAAATGTTTGATTGGTCAGTGAAAGTCAGATAGTGAAATGGTCAGTGAAAAACATTTAATTTGTGAGCTGTTTAACAGTTCCATTACATTTTGAATGTGTACTTTAGATCATTGCCATTCATTTAGACCAAAGAGCATCTTGTAAGATGAACAGGGTGTTCTGACAAATGTCCTGGTACATGCAGGAGTTCATGATCCAGGATCCAAAGAAGCATAACAATCTCAAAACCATGATGAACACTCAGTGGGCATGAGTGTTTTCTAAAGATCAACGTCCCCTTTTTAACATTAAATCACACTGATAGGCATGTCCAGATCATTCCATTTTGTTTTCTGACCAGAACACATGCTTCCCATAGATCAGAATTAGTATTCAACCAAGTCAAATTCACAAAGGCAATGTTGATAGGTTTTGACATTTTACATTCTGAAAATGCCAGTGTGTATTGATCCCCAAATGGAGTTACATCTGCCTACTGAACCATTTGTTTCAAAGCCCATAGTGACAAGATATATTTGCATCCTCATTCTGGCAGGGTGGCCAACATACTAATAGCCATACATTTTTTTAAATGATACTACATTGGAAATTGGTTGATTTAGTTTTCTGTAGATCCAGTTTTTATGGCCATCTCCCAGCTTGGTCATTGACCATTTGCCTGCAGTCTTCAGAGAGCTCTCTGTTCTGTCCCTAATTGTAATGATACATGTACAGTATCTGCGTAATGTCCTCTGTGTGTTACCTCCTTTTATATGCCAGTGAAATATATCAGGGAAGATTTGGAGGCTTCTGTTGCACTTAAAGGAACAGAATTTAACTGTAAATTAATTTTTGCTGAATTAATAGTACCCTTGTGTTTTCTGAAAATCAATAATTTATTACAAATACAATTTTGTTCTGTGCAATGCTAGTTAGATTACAGTATAATATTTTATAAAGATTACAGTATAATATTTTCGTTTTTTTAGAAACTAAAACACATTCTTTTATATAATGTTTCTTCCTATTTTATCAGGAGTATGAACAAATCTGGAGAGCACCATAAGCATATAAATAAATTAGTCAATTTATTATTCAATAAATTAGAGATAGAGTGCAAGCTCAGAAATATGCATGTATTGCAGCATCCATTTGGCTGCAGGTAGTGGCAATAAGTGGTAACATATTCCAAACAAGCAGATCTCAAGTTTGTTTTTAACTAGCTATATACTTTAAAGGAAAATAAATTGCTAGCAATAGATCAATACCAAAAATCAAATACTAAGACATTCTTTACCAGCTGAACTCTGGCACAGATAAAGTAGATAACCCATGCATGTAAAGCAAAAGAATAAGGTTAATTCCAGACAGAATAAAGCCCTATTTTTTTCTACTCTCATTTCAGATTTCTGCATGGAATCATCCTCCCCTTCCCCACTTGTTCCACATGCTCCCCTTTCTCGCCTCAATATAAAGCAATGCTTCACTAAGGCTTTGCATCTTGGTTTATAGTTAATTTTCCACCCCAGGAGATGCCCAGAGGCACAGCTACAGAGCCTCATCACTCTCCCTGACATCTGGAAGGCTCTCATCATATGCCCATAAGCTTCACTGCTGGCCTGGTGCCTAGGTGGAGACAACAGGGTCAGTTTTGACTGGCAAGGCATGTCCTGTTTTTTCTTTCGTTTCAGCCAATTTTGGAAGTCCCACTGTGTGTGGTTTTCTGAAAAATGGGACAGTTTAAGATGGAATGCAAAGAGATGAGACACTCGGGCATCTCAGATGTTAACCCTCCACCTGCTGAAGACAAGGAACTTCCTCTCTCTCATGGAGCTGCAATGAATGTACAAGGAGTGAACTGGCAGCTACATTTGTGTTGTGAAGCATGAAGATAAGAAGTCACCTAATGGGCTCTGAACTTATATGCTTGGATATACAGTAAGACAGTAAATAAGCAGCTCTTGTTAAGAAGTTATGTTGGAATTAAACAGTGACTGGAGACGTAAAATGGATTACGCCCTGGTTGAGAGAGACTGGATGAGATTAGATGGTAGCTGAATCTGCCACATTAACCTGAATTAAAATGGTGTCTAGACCTATTATCATTGAATTCAATGATTATAACCCTTACATGGTCCATTGAGTGATCATCTATACTAACCTTGTTGTACCTTAGAATGACTAGCAGTGAAATATCCTTGATTCTGTTTAGGTTGGTCCACTATATAACTTTATTATTTACTGTTATTATTTGCTATTTTTACTGTTGCATTTCACTTCTGCCGGCCACAGAGAGGTTTCTTATACTGTTTATGGTTAAAAAGTGTGCTTGTATTTTCTTGTGCATATTTAGGAGAAACAAGCTTAAAATAAATAGAAAAGGCTACTACACATGCACGCTATAGAGCGTGTGAATTGTGAGAATTCACTGAATGACAGCTGTTTCTACCTATTAGATGAGCTTTTCCATAGCCAGTTTGTTTGAAAATATATAAGATTTGTTGTGAGCCATTTTCCTTTCCCTGTTCATTGCACATAACTTTTTAATTAATGCAAGGTAAGGGTATCGGGCTTCATGTATTTTTGCGAGTATTTGTGTTTGCGATTGTATTTTGCTGGAGAATTTATAAATTATCTAAATATTGTGAACATTTGTTTTTTTTTCTTGAGCTTGTTTTATATAAAACTGTAAATGAGATCCAGAATGTTGCAAAAAAAAACAAACTAAACCATCCATTTGCTGTGATCTGGAAATGAAAGAACCTCCTGAGAAAGAGGGATTTTCACAATTTTCACTCTATTAAGAAAATAAATCAATCAATATCAATACAGTAAATCAAATCTGTGAAGCTTGAGCAGCAGACTGGCCTCACACAGAAGCCACACAGCCATGCTGTACCCCCCAAAACCCCAAAGAGAGCTACATTCTCCATATAGCTGGAGTCACAAAGAAAACACAGTGTCTTGATGAAGACGTTTTACTTTAAAAAGCTAACTCTTCAAACATACAGGCAAGTGATCTACAGTGTGCTTGACACTGCTAGTACCACACAATCTGCCAATACAGGGAAACTGTGTGACATCTATTATTCATCTCTTCCTTGAGTGCCTGTTGTTTACTGCCTTTTCTCTGATTACTATTTTTCTAAGATTTCATAAAACTTTCATGGTGGACATTGAATTATTAACCAGTCCCAGAATGACTACTTAAGCAATTTGGTACATAACAAAATATATTTCACAGATGTAAAACACATTGGAATAAAGAAAAAAATATACTGTGTATATATAAGGTTAAAGACTTAGCGGAAAAGAAATCAAACCCCTTAGCAAATGTAGCTACACTACATGAAAGTTTTCATGACAGAGGTGTGGCATTAAGCTGCAGTGTGTTCAGTGTGGTGTCAGAGCCCAGGATTAAGTGCGACACATTGCCTTAGCAACCACAGCTGTCCTGGCAAATTTAGGATGAACCGCAGCTGTGGGGCCCTTTAAGACACACTGAGCTCCTCCCTGGAGGGATGAGCAGACCCCCGCAAGGGGAGAACCTTCCCATGACAGTCCCAGAGGTAAAGTCACTTTTTTTCCATTATGGTAGTCTCTAAACTATTTATAAATCTATATAAGATCTATAAAACCTGCTAGTTTGGGACCAGGGGAGCAGCCCTGTTCTAGAGTCTTAAAATTCACTCCCTGTGAAGCAAACCTCTGTTTACAAAATGAGAAAATTGTATTCAAAACTGAGGCATTTTGTAACTCTTTTCCCATTATGTTTTGTGTTTCACAATTTATTTCTAATGAGATGTCCTATCATCAGAGACTGTGGGATTTCTTTAGATTTCTGCTGCACGTTCCTTTGCCTGTAATATTGTGATATTTTAATATTGGTCTGTTCCCAGTTTCCAGAGGGCTGTCTGATCTCCACCTAACATTATAAAGCATCCTTGCTGCTTGTTTTGTTTCCAGAGCGTGGAACAGCATCTTAACTCCGAAGCTCTCTGTGGCTCCTTGCAGCCCTCTAAGTCTAAGCCACTGTATCAAGCAGTATGACGGATGAGACACAGTGGACTATAGTGCGTACACCAGGGGTGTCCAATCATGCCCCTGGAGAGGTTTTCTACATCAATTTAAAGCACTACTGTAGCACCTGAAGCTGTTAGCTAGGTTAAAGCAAACCAATATCTAACTAATAGCTGATTTAGGTTAATAAGAGCTGAGCTGGATTGAAAACCTGTAGACAGACTGGACCAGGACCAGAACTGGACACTCCTGATGCACACTATGAAAGATGAAGACAGTAAGGGCTTCACACAGATGCTTCCATCTCTAGATTATTTAACACTTTAGGATTAAATGATACTTCTTGAATCACTCTCACAGCCTGACAATGCTAGTTTTGGGTAGTCTGCCTTCAAGGGTTCATATTAGTACTACAGCATTAAGTTATAACAGGGGTCTAAAACTTTTGATTTTGTTTCAACCTGAGTAGTCACCAAATAGTTGTCTATATTAGACATACTGTACATATAATTTTAATTGTAAAGTCTTTTACAGTTCATTACCAAGGCATTAACTTCATTAAAGGTACAGCTATATAAGATAAGATCACTTTATTGGCCATATACAATTTCTTGTACTAGGAATATGTATTTTCACATACCCCAGCTTGCTCTCCATGAGACACACAGACAGGGAGAGAAGCTTGGGGTCAGAGCGCAGGGTCAGCCATTTATACAGCACCCCTAGAGCAGTTGGGGTTAAGGGCCTTGAGCAGGGTCCCAACGGAGTAGGATTCCCCTGCCAGCCGTGGGATACAAACCAGCAACCTTCCAGTTACAGGTGCACATCCTTAGCCACAGAGCCACCGCACTGCCCCTACCTACTCTATAAAACACCTTGGAGCTTGATTAGAAGTATTAGAGTTATGCTCTTAATAAAATAATTGGACAAACTGCTGTATGTAAATGACAGCATGTTTGGAACAAAATCCACAAGACACTGAGTTAGACCGCTGGGTTAGAATGACTAAAGGCAGCATAAATGCCTCACAAATGACTGCTAATACTCACCCTCACTGCACATTACTAATGGGCACAAGATCAATGTGGTGCCACGCTTCCACCTGCAATTTCAAAAGAAGCCAATCCTTATTGCACAGACATCAAAGAGTGGGGTCTCCTCTTGTTTGTAACCTTTGTTTCTCATCCCAGCCTTCCTGATGCCTGATTTCCTTTGACTGGGAACCTGGAAAGAAAGCTGGCATCTATAGCAGTTTTGTTATTTTATTTTGGTCTTGAAAGCCTAAACTAAAAAATGTTTAAAAAATTCAATTTAATATTCTCTTGATCATGTCAAGAGCAGCTCTACATTTCTATGTAGGTGCCCCATATAACATACCCAGTTATTTTGACTGAAATTATATTATATAGCCCACACTCAATCAATGAAATCTGATTTATCTGATTTTTACTTTTTTAGTGAACTTCCTCATTGCCTTTGGAAACGTGGAAGCCTACTTAGAAAAGGTGGGATCTTAATTAGCATTCTTAGGGGGTGTAGGAGCTGGTTGTTTTTTAACCACTATTTATTTATTCATTTATATAGTATAAGCAGTTCTAATCTGTTCATTCTACACATTATAGTTTACATACACAGTGATTCTGTGATTTGGACTGCAAGATTTGAATTCTCTTGCATATAAAATCACTACACAGTGACTGAAAATTCAAAAGCAAGTATTTATATTTATATTTTAAAAACTGTAAAGTATTTAATTTAACCGTTCTAAATGTATTCTAACAAAATGAAACATCACGTTGAACTGTTTTGGGTTTTAAAATAGATTAATTCCTAAACAACTTATTTTCATAGTAAAATAATGATTATAACTGTATCACTTTGCCCTGCTGTCTTCATAGGTAATTGCAAATATTTTACATATGTACTGTAACACAATCCTTTCAGATTGATCTAGTCCTGGCACTTCATCCTGAAAGCATTTTAAACATTTTGTGTTCTCTCAAAGTATGTTTTCATCAATAAAATATATTCTGATAGACATTAAACAGTTTGTGCACTTTATTAAATAATTAAATAACACTTTTTAAAATTTAATGGATTTTGACCATAAATAATGGTTCTTAAAAATCAGACTTTGTGAAACAGAGTAAAAAATAAGGTTTACATTGTGTATTAGAGAAGAAAAATGCTTTGCAACTCAGATACATTAAAACACAATAACCACAATGTCTAAAACGTTATTTCCAATCATCCATTGTGCCCCTCCCATTAATGTACATTTGTACTTCTAACTAGCCATTTCCTGATAATAGAAAAGCTAATTATTCAATTACTCTGAAGAGAACAGAACATTAGTAACCAAGAGAAACTAGATTACATGCTGTGTAGAGAAAGGGAGATCTGTCCTGGGAGGTGAAATTGAAATGTTTTGTACAGTAATGTCCTACAGAAGCTGCAGAGCTCTCATCAGGGAGCATTCTCATGACAGTGTCTACTTAAGGATACAAACTACACAAGAAATTAATAATAACAAATAGAATGGGTGACATATTAATAATTTAATGATTTGTGTCACATTGTGTAGTAACCCCCTAAACATGTTAACTTTCTACGTGGAAGGTTGGGAGGGCTTGGACAATAGTAGTAGGCCTTGCAGATGCATCAGAATAACAGAGAGATCCTGTGATCTGTGCACAGTGGGCAGAGCAGCAGCATCCCACACTGAAATGGGGCTGGTAGCATGATCCTTCAGTAGGTGTTCTTACAGTAGTGGAGTTACTACAGCAGCAGTTAGAGAAAATAGAAATAGGAACATATTCCCTGGATGCATACCTTCTGTAAAGATGCTCCACCCTTATGAATGTTGCAATCATACTGAAGGTGCAGATCCACCCTGGAGTTGGTGCATCAATGTGTCAGAAAGAATCACAACAACATGGACCAGGGGACAAGTAGGTTGAGATGCCAAACAGTACACTGCAAGGTGCAGAAGGTTGCTCCATGGTGGAATATCCAGAAGATACAGACTATCACAGAGAAAGCCAAGGTCATCTCAGGTCAGAATGGAGCAGATAGCTGCACCAAACTGTACATATAGGGGGTGTAGGTGCCATAAGCAAACTATATTTACTTATTGAATTCATCTGAATTCGTAGTACAGAGAAACACCAGCTTTCACTTGATAAGGTCATACTCATATTATTCAAGGTTACATTGAACAAGGCACACAAGACTGAATGACATACTTTAGATAGTAATACTTTATTTGCAGGTTCTGAGATCTGCAGGTACAATTAAAAGCAGAGAGATAATGTCAGGCAGATAATGTTTTTTTTAATGTAATTCTAGAATAAATACAAGTGTTAATAAATAGGCTAAGCTGCCCTGCAGTCATAAATAGCAAAGATGTTAATGTGCGCAATTTCAAAGTTCAGTGCAACGTTTTGCTACCGGTTATGTTGGAAAGTGTACTAGCACTTTAAAGGGTGTAAACAGAAAAAAATTCAGCATCTTATCCATACTCCCCACAATGTGTGCATTGTGCCGTTCTGTCTGAGGTGCTCTGGAAAAAAAATGACTAATTTCTAGCATAGGTCCATTTTTATGATTATCATCCTGGTGTTTTTTGAAAAAGGTTAGCAATTCAACCAAAATGGCCCTTCCCCAAACTCATGAATTCCCTTCTGCACAGATCCAGATTAACAGGTTCAAAATATCTCGCAGGAGGCTCCTAGAGCAGCTGAGATGCCATGTCTGGTCTGAAATCAAGGTCCTGCTTATTTTAAAAAGCAGTTTGATGCAGCATGTTGTTATTCACAAATTTATTCATTTGTTTTTTGCTTGCTTATGTCCATTTCTGTTGCAACTTCGTTATGCTAAAAAATCTGCTAGTGAGAGTTTATTGAAAAGAGTCATTTGTGTTGACTAGTTCATAAATTCACAGACAGATACAAAGTAAACAGTAACCACTAATTCAGGCTCAGCTGCTGCTTATTGAATCTGTGACTGTGTTGCTGTTGCTGTGACTACTTGCTAGAAAACTTAAATTCATAAGATGTGTTGATTTTGTTCTCTGGCTTGTTTCCTTGGTTTCTTGATGATTTAGTTTAAGACCTTAAATTTAATTAACTAAATTTATTTAGTTTGCAGAACTTTCGAAACCATATGCATTTGTAGGTTGTGTGAGTAAAATGTACATTAAATATATTATTTTTCAAAGTAAAAAACAGAACAATGACAGATTTGTTGTTATAAGTCCAACTGGGCCAGCTAAGCCTTCAAATGAAATTAAAAGATTTCTCATCTCTTTCAGGTCAGACAAGACATTTAAGGAT
Source organism: Lepisosteus platostomus (assembly GCF_059453375.1). Taxonomy (NCBI): domain Eukaryota; kingdom Metazoa; phylum Chordata; class Actinopteri; order Semionotiformes; family Lepisosteidae; genus Lepisosteus; species Lepisosteus platostomus. The sequence goes on along the minus strand of NC_142611.1, from coordinate 82,865,023 downwards.
TTAATACTGTTTGAATTGAGAACTACCTACAGTATGCCGGTGCCTCTTTTGACCTGCTGGGAATCTACCATTTAAGGTCCAGGACCTTCTGCTTTCATACACATAGCATTTCCACTTCCTTTCAAATGTTAGAAACATGACTACCCAGCTGCCATGCGATACAGTAAGCCATGCCACAACATGTGTGATGTACATTACATGTATCCAGTTATTGATTTTTTCCTTTAACAAATGGCTACAAATCAGTGGATTCTCCAGTGGACATTTCAATCTACCTCTCTCCGTGGTCAGGGATCAAACTCCAAGACAACACTTCTTCCTCTTCCACCCACTGAAACATGGGGCCCATCGGCCACTGGGTCCTTGATATACTGGCTCTGGAGCTTGAGGCTGAGATGATGATGATTTGAAGCTTCCCTGCAAAAATGCTCTTTAAGCCAGCCAAGGCAGTGCCCAGCTGCGGGGCGCGGGGCCTGGTCCCTGGCTCTAGCCCACGGCTACAGGATGGCATCTGGCCTCTCCTTCACCTTCAGCGCCTCGTGCATGCTGGCAGCAGACAGCCGGCGGTTGATGTTGCGGTACCGGCAGCGCAGGAGGTTCCAGAAGGTAGTCCTCAGGTCCCGGTTGAAGAAGGCATAGATGAGCGGGTTGATGAGGGAGTTGGCATAGCCCAGCCACAGCAGGGTGCGCTCCAGTCGCAGGGGAATGCAGCTGCAGGTGATGCCACAGATGAAGGGCCGGGCAGTGGAGAGGAGGAAGAAGGGCAGCCAGCAGAAGGTGAAGGCCCCCACGATGATGCCCAAGGTGCGGGCGGCCTTCTGCTCCCGCTTGAAGATGGATATGTTGTGCCCGTCGTGGCGCAACAGCTTTGAGAGTGTGGCGCACTCCTCCAGCACGCGATCTCTGCGGGACAGCCGGCGATGGGGCCGCACCCGGGGCTCCTGCTCGGTACTGTACACCCCCTGGTGGGCATACTGCCGCGGGACACACATGAACTTGTGCTTCTCGGCGCTGACCTTGGCAGCCTTGTAGATGCGGTAGTACATGATGAGCATGACGGTCATGGGGATGTAGAAGGCCACAGCGGTGGAGTAGACCGTGTACCCGAAGTCCTGGCTGATGAGGCACACACGCTCCTCTGTCACATTAGTGGCCCAGCCAAAGAGGGGAGGCAGCGTGATGGAGGCTGACAGGAGCCACACGATGAATACCATCTTGGCCATCAGCTTGCCGTTCTGCCTCACTGGGTAGGTCAGGGGTCGCGTGATCCCCAGGTACCTGCAGGAACCCGTTAGAAGGTCAGCGGTTGGCCTAGGTAGAAGTACTTCTACCCAAATAAGAGATTCACAAAGTTTCATCACTCACCTTTCAATTCCTGTTATTGCCATGAAACGAACACAAGAAAAACATTGTAAACAGTGCTTTAGTCAAAAATAGTACTGAGATATAGTGTGGCTTTTAACTGCTTAAAATAAAGATGAAATGCTACGAAATGTATCACCTTGTGCTCTTGTGGCTTAATCTTGTCTGTCTGACATTTAGGCCTGTAAACACAACTTTAGCTAAAGTCAAAGAGCAGTGTGTGCTGTTGAATAAGTGTTCCTGAGCAGACAGGCTTATTTGACAGCCTGATTTATTTAAATGGGCCACAAGTTCAGGTGTCAAAGAACACCAACAGTTTTTAAAATTATTGTAAAAAAAACTACAGACTCTGCAGATCAATTACGTATTTTTTTAAACCAAGCAGGTTTTGTGTCTGGTGTAAACAGGTCCATGTCATCTGTTACCTGTGCAGCTAGTTTCCATTCCATCGAGCCCTGAATGACCTTCAATAGCCCTGCACTAGCTATACAGAGAATAAAACTGTGAAAGCAAGGGTCCTCCCCTTGTCCTTGGCCAGTGTCATGGTCACATTGCTGGGTGACGTCATCACTCAGGTTGACTCCATAAACCCTATGTAGAACTGGGATTATTGCAGTACAAACAGTCATACAACATGGAGAATTCAGTTAGGACATCAAGTCTGATAAGGTGAATTCCAGCTTTGACTGGAAGATCCTATTCCTCTGGCAAACACAGCCCATTAATTTCCTATCCAGTCTACCAGTTTACCACTATTACGCTGGGCAAACGTCCCGAGATCGAATTCTTCCGCGACGGGGGTACCTTTAAAGCGGAGACGACGGCACCGAAAATTTTTGGCGCGCCCTCTCTTTAAAGCCCTGGCCAAATACGAAGACAGTACGTACAGTTATAATTCAAACGGAATTAAAAACTACACATCCCAGTTACCATGGTGGTGCTTGTGATCATTGCGTTTAACCAACGAAACAGGGCGAAAAACCAGTCACATGACTTTGGGGCAGAGTTTCGAAAGCTTAACCTATCAGCAACAAAGCGAAATTTACACGATAGGCTACCTCAAACTGTCAGTTACACGACTGTGTATGTCGCTTAAGCCACTCCTATTTGGCATTTTAGTTATGGAGGCGAGAAGACGCCCCCCCCCCCCCTCTCTGGGTGTCTGATTTGCCGCCATGTTTAACCGTCCGTGTCCGAATCGCAGTAGCTACGCGTATGAAATAAAGTTCATCCCAGCTACAAAACATATATATTTTTGTGGTAAGAGGGCGCAAAACATCAGTATTTACTGCTATTAATTACTGTACGATTTATAGTTGAAATCTGAGCCTAGATATAAAGTTAGATATAAAGTTAAAATCTCGACAAAGCAATGTAGGAAATACAGAGAAAAGAAATCCTTTCTGACATCTAAAATCAGTTTCGATCAAGGTCTCTAAAACGAACAAGAAAAAGAGGATTTTCGGAGGGCAGTTACGCTGTGTTTATATAGGATAAGTGATCTATGAGCAATCTAATTTCTTGTTCGTTTAAAACAGTGAAATGTCAGCTGCAAAAGATCGCACCAGAAACAGCACTCTCTCTGCCTGTCATAGACGTTCAGGAAAGGCTGAATGAAGTCATGTTAAGAACAATAATTCGGTGATCAATAATAACAGTTGTAGGACAAGAAACAAAAGATAATGAAAACTTCTTTAGGCTAAAACTTTAGGCTAAAACTCAAGTTCATTCTACAAATTAAGGCAAATGAAAATTCAGGATGTTAAAGTGCTAGAGGTGTAAAAAATACAAAAATGCACATGAGTAAAAAGTTTTAGAAATGGAGCAGGTGTTGCTTTGAAATAAGCAAACAGAAAAAAAGCCATGACTAAAGTGCAGAAGAGGGATGCAGGAACACTTGCTTAGATATACAAAAAAAATCACAAAAAGGTGTATGTTACAAAAGAACATGCAAACATGTTCATCATGTACATCAATTTCCCTTCACGATCAATAAAGTCTTATCTATAAACATGAAACAGAGTGAGGAATCAGAAAATTAGCATGCATAAAAAACAGCAATTCTGTCGATAAGCCCTAAATGAATTAATAGCAACCATGGTTTCATGGAGGGCTTCTCAGATAGTTGGGCATTCAGGTAGATTGGCAGGTGAAAGGATTTGTAAACATATTTTGTTAAAGCAAGTCAGTTTTTTCCGCAACACATAAAAGACATTTTTCCAAGAAAGTTTAGCCTTTGTCACTAATGAAACCACTAAATAAAGACATAAATATAGAAATCTTAAGATTTTGTTATTCAATGTTGGTAGCAGGATGAACTGTGCTAAGTGTATATTTTGTCGCAGCTTTGCTGCAAGATGTTAACAGTGAAAAAAGGTATTTAGAAATGAGTTATTTCAAGAAGAAAATGTTCAGAATAATTGCAAATCTAGCAGGATAGAGAAAGCACAGAAAACAGGCAGTTAGATTGATCAGATTAGTATGAAAAGTTATTTAGCAAAGGGAATGAGAAGAGTGACAAACTAGTATGCTTTAGATCTTTTTATCTGGACCAGGGAAAACTGATCATGTTTCTCTATAACAATAATAAAAAACTTTATTTTATATATCACCTTTAAAAGTGGCATCTCAAAGCATTACAGTAGATATAAAAACAGATAAAAGGACCACAGATTACAAAGTAAATACATATAAGAAAGACAAGCAGTTAGAGGTGCTACCAAAATTAGAAAATGAAGCAGATACAGACACTAAGTCTTCTGAAAAGAAAGGTTCTGAGGTTAGATTTAAATGCACTCAGGGTACGTGACTGATATCACTGGGAATACAAATTGAGAGCTCTGGGGTGCAGCTAGAGAAGACCCTGTCACCCACAGAATGTAGATGTTCTTGAGGACAGCTAGAAGACCAGAGTCAGACGGACAAAGGTGGGGAGTAGACAGATAATAAGCCATATACTGTAGGTACTGAATGAGGATGAGGATTTTGAAGTTGACTCGAAACCTGATAGGTAACCAATGCAAGGACTTGAAAACAGGTGTAATGCATCCCTGATAGGATTCTCGCTGTCATATTCTGAACATATTGAAGATTGCTCAGTGTGGATTTAATTTCCCCAGTGAACAGGATGTGCATTTATTAATTCTAGAAAAAAAAAGCCTTTCTTGATTTCTCTAGTTCTTAGTTTCTCTAGTTCCCTTTAAAATAAACTATTATTCCACAATGCAGAGTATTATATGGACAGTATTTACACATGATATTGTGATTTAAAGAAATGAACACAAGCAGCTTTTCGAGATTTAAGTGTTGGCTGAGTTATTGCAGGATAAAAAACTAGAGATGTTGGTAAGAAGATAATATTGGGATAGCTGAGGAATACACTGATAACAAGAACACTTCCTAATGGGGTTAGGCATACTTTTGATGAAGATGATGAAGTTAACTGAGTGTATGTTTACATAGATACTGAAATGAGGATTGTATTTTAGATTTTGTGTAGTTGCTAGCATTGAACTGTGTGTTGGATGCACATGAATTGAAGGAATGGGCAAACATCACTGATGCGGATCCACAGAGCCAGCATATTAAGATGTTTATAATTAGAGGCAATTTGTTTAAATAACTAGGTATGGATACTGATGTGCAAGAGAGGTGGAAAGGCTGTTTACTTAAGCCAGCACTATAAAATATTTTATTCTCAGTGAGATGCTGCCATTTCATAGTGGGTTTCTAACACTGTGTATAGTTCAATCCACACAGTGCCTTTACTTCCATCCATTTCTAATCTCTTTATCCAGTACAGAGGATTAGGAGCCTATCCCAGTAAGCAACGGACACAAGGCAGAATACACCCTGGACATAGCGCCAGTCCATCACAGGACAGACAGACACAAACACACACACCAGGGCCAGTTTTCCCATAAACCAATTAACTTACCAGTATGTTTTGGAGTGCGAGAGGGAGTCATATCACACATATGGAGAAAAACCATGTAACCCAGAGAGAACATGCAAACCCCACACACACAGGATGGCAGGAATTGAATCTAGGACCCTAGTGCTCCAAGATAGCAATGCTAACCACTTTGCCACCATTATAAATGGATGGATATCTTAGTTATCTTTCTAGTTCACAGGTTTGCATGCTTAATTTAATTTTGAAAGGCGCCGAGACATCAGGTACTACTGTTGTATTTATGAAAAAGAAACAAAACAAAAAGCATACTAACAACTGTGCCATCCTACTCTTTAGTTAATACAATTTATTATTTATAAACAGTTAACATTGTTAGCAAAATATTTTGAATTATATTTAGTCAGATTTAATGTATATTTGAACAATGAAAATATATTTTTACAAGATGCGGGGGAAAGTGCAACAACTTATTACAGTGCTAAATTTAATATTGATTGCTTATAGTTTATGCTAACACCTAACTTTCTTAATTAGGTGTAATTAAAACAGTGAACTAAGTGTAACATACCATTCAGAAATACAATCGAGAATAGTTTTGTGGTGTTTGTATGGAAGAAACGTTTCTAAAATGTATAACGTAACAAATTTAAAGACGATTAAATTCTGTAATCTTTCCACTTGTAATGTCATTAGACAGAACAAGAAGTTTCTGCTTTGTCTAAGGATGGTATCAAAAAGTAGTCTAGGTGGTGAGAAAGCTGTGCTTAATGATAATTAAGTGACTTAAAAGTAAAAAGAGATGCTTCATATTGCTTGATTAATTTTAAAAACTAAGTTATAAATGCAGACGCGATCGCTGCCATAAGCGCTCCAGGCAGTAGAACGTTCGTTCTGTACTGCTGAGCTCCGCGCCTCCTCCCTCTCTCGGTGCCGCGCCCCTCTCTGACGGAGCGCAGTGGGCGGTACGCTATTTTCAGAGCCTCTGATTGGGAAAAAAAGACCTGCTGATGAGTTTCACACAACAGGAAGAGAAAAGAATGGGATTTTTTCTCTTCGAAACGTGTGTTGTCTTTATGAAATTCGTGTATTTTAAACGTTTAATTAAGAAGTAAAAACCTTACAGCGTACACAGAGATTCTGAGCTGATCACGAGGAAGAAAAATCACCCATTTTTCGCGCATAAAAAGTGGTTTTTAACTCTCGTAACCCATTTTTATAGGTTTTAAAGTCGTGCAATGTCTAAGTTAAGCAGGAACACATCATTATATCTCATTTTTTATTTCTTTTTAAAAAAAATTAAAAATCGTTTGCCCAGCCTACCACTATACACACCCACAAAGATCAGGTTTACATGGCACTGTGAGGCCACGTTTAATTTTCAAAGATTGAACATTGTGCGATGGTGACATTAGAAATTATTAGTACCGTTTCAAAATTCAGTCGTAATATAACTGATGACTTTTTTTTTACTGATGAACAAATTTTTATTAATTTTATTAATTTTTAAACAAACAGTAAAGAATGCCTGTGCATGTCTGTGTTTGTATCTGTCTGCCCTTCAATGAACTGTCCCTTCAAAGGTGTATCCTGGCCTGCATCCATTGCTTGCTAGGATAGTCTCCGGCTCCCACATGACCCTGTAATGGATAAAGTGGTGAGTAAATTGATGGATGGGTGGATGGATAGATGACCAGATGAAGATAGATACAGTAGATAGATGTATAAAGTTTGTGCTCCTTCTACCGACGTGGAAGACTTTGCACTTTTCAAAGTTGCAGTAATTCAGCACAAACCCTCATCTAAGGAAAACGGATGTGTGATTCAGCTTGGTACTTTTATTGTCTTCACTTTGCTTGTTGAGGAAACAGAAACCTAACCACAAGTCTAATGGAACCCCTCTTCTCTAGAAAAGAGCTAGGGAGCTGCTGTAAGGTGTAACACTGTGGAAGTGGGCATTGCTGCGACTAGAACCTGTATAGAGTCAACGTCCCTAACTGACTGGTGTGAGGTTAGCAGGAACCAAAAATAACACAAAGAGGGTGAAAAAAACTAACAAAAAGCAAAAAGAAATGTGTACTGCTGTGCATCGCGACATCCAGGCTGGGCTTACCCTACCTAACGGGCTCCAGCCTGGGAAAAAGAAGAACCACTCGTACAGCGGGGACCAGATAGACTGACCCTGTTAAGCAGGGTCCGCTCTGGTGAGCAGGGTGTGCAAGGCCAAAACAGAACAAAATCTCAATGTGTGATAAAGGTGTGCCACGGTGAAAATACGTGACGGAACCAGCAAGAAAAAGAAAATGAAAAGAAAAATATCAACGGCCTTAAGTGGGTACAATCCCTTTCGGGAGTGCTGGTGAATATAACCCTCCCCTTCCGGTGGTCTCCACTGTGTCGTTATAGGACCTGCCCAGCTGGGGCTCATCAGCTCGAAGCCCAAACAGCTGGACTACAAAGGCGAGGCTCCGCCCTTCTACCAGGGCTCCACCTCCACACCAGACATGCCCTCACATAATGCCACGAAAGGTGATGATAGGGTCGGGGGGACAAGAGGTCCTTTCTAAAGGAATATGTAACATAATTACTTTCATCAGCACTGTATCTCTAATCACCTACCAGGTTCTTATATAACAAACTTGCTTATTTCTGCAAATGGAGGACAATCTATGGATATCTTAGTTATAAACTCAGCATGAGGCTTTATACATAAAAGTGTTAACTTTAGATCTGTAAGAATCTGCCAAACAATATTTAAACTTGATTTCCAGCATTGTATCTGGTCACTGCTCTCATACAACTTCCTCAGTGCTGCTTCTTCTACGTTTGAAACTGAAACTGCATATGCTTTTTTAAAAATGGTTTAATTGATTATGCATGCATACATTTTCCTCTAAAAGAGGTTCTGTCACAGAGGTGAAGCCAGGGTGTGTGCGTATTAGACAAACAATTAATCAGAAATTGTGTCAAACTAAACCAATTACCAGGAGGAAATAAATCTATTCCTTTATGTCAGACCATTTCGCAGTGTAATCAAAAATGACAGAAAAAAAGATCAGCATAATACGAGGAGACTCTTTCAATGGGCTGAAAAGTTTTACAGTGACTAAGAATTTATATCTGATGCTATGCATTTCATACAGTTTAATTTTCCTTTTGTGGACAAGCAAGGATTCATTCCTCTTCAAACTGCATGAGATATTACATTCCAGCCAAAGAGGTTATTGTGTGTTGATTGGTTCACATCAATACAGCCCTTTCTTTGCACTGTGTTAGCAATCATAACACACAAGAATTCTGTTTACCCATACAGTAATGTTCAAAGAATGTTGTTCTGCTTTTGGATAAGATAAAACAGTTGACAGCACCACAAAACAAAACACACTTAAGAAATACCCAGCAAGCCTTATAATAAATATTCAAGCTGGTATTTGAATTTGCTTTCTTTTATAGAGAGGATTGGGTTTTTTTTAGATAAGTGTTAAAATTAACAAACAAGAAAACCTGATGGTGACATCACTTGGAATGCAAAGTGTGAAATTGATCCAAACTTCTACCCAGGCTAAGAGTGCAACCATCATAGAAGGTAGGGCTAAGGGGTGCCAAAGGGGGAACTGGGGTTCTTTCTGCGGCTGCTGATTGAAAGGGAGTGGGAGGGACAGAGGACTCCACATGCACAGCAGACACCTTTCTATCTTTTAGGTTCTCTTCCAGTAGAGCAACTCGGTGCTGTATAATGCAGTTTGTCAGGTACGATAATACTAAGAGAATTTTCACTTTCTTATTAAGAGAATCTTAGTTGTTTTGTTTTCCTGGAGAGCATAGAACAGTATTAAATAACTCAAAAGTTTAGTGCAATTTTTTTTACTTTTCAGATTGCAAGATGGCCATTCTTATTATGTAAATTTCATATCTACATTCTTACTAGTAGTTTATATTGAAAAGAAATATGACATACACAATTCTAGGAATAAGTGCTCTTTTTAACGAGGATAGGATATTTCAAATGTATAATATAGCATGTCTAAATCTTATCATAAGCACAGAGGTTAGAACTTTGCACCTTGCAAGAAACATGGCACTGTAGTAACAGTTTGAATGACAATTGCTACATTTTAAAACGTTTCCTTTGCTCAGTCTGTCCATTAGTGAATAAATTAGTTTTAAATACCTGCTCCAAGGGTGTAATATCACTTTCTATAACTGGACTAGTGCCAAATATGTTCTGTTGCTTCTACACACCTGTCTATTCAAGCACCTCTATCCGTACAAGGTTTTTTGCAGGCAAGGAGGCTTCTTGTGGGTTGGGGAGAAGAAAGTGAATTATTTTCAAATGGAAAATGTTACTAAGGATTCAGAGCTATTTTGGAATAAAAATCGTATTTTGTGAAGTAATACATGTTGTGTTTGATATATTTAATTTTGCTGGTTTAGTATGTTAAACATTTGTTTATTTAAAATACTGAATATATTGGTGCTACTGATATGATATTGTAATGAAACTAATGGTTTTGGTGAGTTCACAGTGCATTAATGGCAAACCTGGCGAGTAACAGTGTTACTGTATATGAGAGAGAAAAAAACATCATAACAATTGGTGTTTTGAGCATACGAAGGTATGAAAAAACATTCTCACCACTAGCCCATGAGGGGAGTCCCCTTATCTAGACCTCTTAGGAAGTGGTGATGAAAAACGATGTGAGGGGTACCTTCTAAACAGAGACAGTATCCAAACACATACCACTTGAGACAAAGCCTTTGTTTGACAAAAAACACACCTTGTGCCACACTGAACTCATAAAACCATGCCAATCTTAGTAGGCCTGTGCCTCCAATTCCCATTTGCTTGCCATACTGTTGCAGTGGGAAGGCTAATGGGTGACCATTACAGTTCCAGGAATAGAAGGTGCTGTTTTAATAACTGACAAACTGAGTCAATGTTGCCTAGAACAAAAAAAGACTTTTCTAACAGCAATGACAAACCAAACACCTTGTGCGGATGGACAAGATAGCGCCAGGACACCTCCACCTCATTCTCATGTCACAGAGCTCTTCTGCATCTGTGGGTATTATCAAGTGTGTTTGTAGTTTCTTCATAGGTGGACCCTCCCAGTCTCACAAAAAAAATGCTAAAAAAGAAAAATTATTAAAAACAAATCATTGCAGAGCTAAAGTACCTGTTCTTGGGCTCAGGTTCAGTATTACAGCACCCCATCCCCCCCAACAAATGTTATTTATCATTTGGGTAGGAGCTGAGCTCATCACTTTCCTTCCCTCTGACTTTCACTTTCCTTGTTTTGCCTACAGGCCTTGTTGCTTTGGCAACTATTCTTTTTATTAAAAAATGAGCTTTTCCTTTCTGTTCTCCTGAGGACCTTGTGCTGTGCATGCTGTGGCTATCCACATGACCAAGCTTATTCAGCTATTTGTAGGTCAACAGAAGGTTTTGCTGAATCTTACGGCAGCAGATGTACTGTAGGTGTTCCCTGTCAACACTCTGGATCTGCAAGCTCTTGTTTTTTCTCCTAATAAGGATTATTGTAATTATCGTAATGGCCCAGATGTGCTCTCCTTGATAACATTTACGTAGTGAAGGTTTCCACTGTGATCTCCAGGCCCAAGTCCCCTCAGGCTCCTTTGACATGGTATCAGTGATCTCCGAGCCCAGGTCTCCTCTTGAACCCTGAGACTATGTGAACAGGGCCACAGCAGAGATGGCTGTTTGACTAAATGCTATGCTTTGTTTCTTTGCTTCATTGCACTCCTCTCATTGTAACTGGGCAACAGATACGGACATCACCCCAGTTCCCACATTTCTTGGAAGACCTTTGTTTGCTTTTGTCACAACCTTACTCCGGGTTTTACCTAAATTACCTACATTTCTACAATTTTCCTCACGGGATCAATAAAGTATCTATCTATCATTCGGGCAGGTCTGAAAGCGTGCCACCACTCAGAATCCTTCTATCCGCAGAACACTATTAACTATTAACTGACAATACAACTTATAATGTCAGCTCTTGACTGTGGTTTGAAAAGACCTTCAGCTCCATAGATTTGTCACACTGGAAAGGAAAATGATTAGATGAATAACACTTCTGCTATGAAACACCTTCATCCTTCAGTCTCCTGCATGAATCAAACAGCTGTCAGCCTGGCCCAGTGACATCACCTGGTTTGTGCTGCCAACTATTTTAGCATTATCTCCTTCAGAGACCTGTTTTCTGTAGCTACAATATTTTTTGTTGAAAGCTTTAGTCTTAAGAATGTGAAACAGTAGAAAATGTCTCGAAATATAAAATCTATTGAGATTCATAATGATGTTTGAATTCCCTTGAAAATATTACTATGACTCCTTCAAGTATCTACACATGGAAGCATAAATTCACAAAATGATAAAGGATACAGTGTGATGTCTTTCTTTCCTCTCTAGCTGTCTGCTTTTGTGTTCTTTTGAACTCTTTCCCTTGTAACCAGATGTTTTTTTAGATCCACTCAAATGCTTGGATTTCTGAAGCACACCAGCAGTGAATTCTTTGCTTTTAGCATTTTTAAAATTAAGGAATGTAAAGTAAATCTACTACCTTTGGTTTCATACACTTTTACATTATGTCTTTATAATAAATCTCCAGAAATCTAATACAAGCTGTCAATATAGTGATTTTAACCTTTTCAAAAATATTTTTTTTTTCTTTAGGAGCTCTATTCTGTGAAATGTTAAGAGAATTTAAGTCTCCATTTAAACTCTGGTATTTTTAATTATATGGTATATTTGTTAAAGTGCTATTCAGACCTTTATACATTAGGATTACTATATGTTATATAAAACAAAATAATAATTTAATTTAATAAAGTGGAAAAGCTTAACCATTCATCTTGTATAAACAAGCCATTCCTATTTCGCATCACATATAAATGTCCTTCTATTTTCTAAATGTGCCACGGAATCTTTCTTTCACACAAAGTGTTTTGAGTGGAAACAGATACTGGTATCAAATCTCCTTTCAATCTCTTTGTTCCATAATATAGAGATGTACAGTACTTAGTTGAACCTGTCTGTATATGACAATCCCCTAAACACAAAACTCATTCTGTTGCTGGTGTTGCTCTTTAAACTCCTTCTAAGGTTACACTATCATTACTTGATTTGATGACCAAGACTGAATGATGTATTCTAAGTGAGGTCTTACTAGTGTATTCTAGTCTAAATCTTGAGCATATCATTCCTAGATTTAAATTGTACACTTTTTTACAGTGTAGTACACAGTGTCTGAAGATAAAGTCTAGTTTGGAGCTCAAAGAAGAGCTAGACTTTTGTGTTGGTTTAATTGTAGTGGGTTTTGTTTAATAATAATTAATAATTGCTTACACTTTTATAGAGCTTTTCTGGACACTACACTCAAAGCGCTTTACAGGTAATGGGGACTCCCCTCCACCACCACCAGTGTGCAGAATCCACTTGGAACACAGACAACACAGACACAGTGTAACGAATGATACAATAATAATAATAATACAATACAATCAGTACAGTGAGAAGTGCACTAAGAAGAGCTACTCACAGTCCAGAATACACAAAGAACAAACCAGAACAGAACAGTACACAAAAAAGTTGTATTGCACAATATGAATATAAATATAAATGTATTGCACAGGTCCCTGGCACATATTGCACAAAAACGGTTGTAAACAGGAAAAGATGTATCAGTTTACTGTTCAGTCCAGAAACAGGGCACTGTCAATGTTGCCTCTGCCCAGACGCAAGGTGGATGTGTTGTACAGTCTTATGGCAAAAGGCAAGAATGACCTCCTGTAGGCTCCCTCTCACCGTGGATGAATCAGTCTATTGCTGAACGTGCTCTTCATTTCTACAAGCATGTCATAGAGGGGATGGAAGACATTGTATAATGTCCCCATCACTACACTGGGGCATTAGGACCTACACAGTCTGCAGGATGAACGCCCCCTACTGGCCCCACTAACAGCACTTCCAGCAGCAACCTTAGTTTTTCCTAGGAGGTCTCTCACTGCTGCTGACCTTCAGTGGGTTGCTAGTTGTGAGCTGCAGGGTGATATGACTGCTGGCTAATTCCCAGCAAAAAATTGAGAACTTGTTTTGTACCTCATGGCTGCACTTGTCTGTTTTCTTGGGAATTACATACTTGTAAAAAGGTTTATCACTACGACACCACACCCCCAGGTGTGTTTATTGATGCTGAATTTCATTTGCCATGTGTCTACCAAGTGCAAAATTTTGTTTAAACCTTTTTTTATGACTTTTTGTTTTAATTTTAATATACTGATATAGATCTGGAAGAACCTAATATTTCTCCTTGCAGCTCACTGCTGCTGATATTTGGAAGTTATGGCACTTAAAAAGACACATTGTTTGCTAACTAGTTCTCAGCTTATGTTATTATCCTGAATGCACATGACTCAAGTGCATTTATCCTTTCCATAATTCTAAATGTGTTGCATGATCTAGTTTTATCTTTTTTCCTTGTTGCTTGATTACATTCACATTCACAGCTACAAAGCTCCTCTTTAATCCGTCACTAGTCTGATTAAAATTGTTAAATCTAATTTTAGATTAAAAATGTAGAAACTCAAACACATCAAAGTTATCCTTTTTCTGGTCTCACCATCCCAATGGTTCTGTCACATCCTTTAATTCCCTCTTCACCTAATTCTATTCTGGTTGTTTGAAAAGATAATGTCAATAAAAACATGTTTTCTTAGTTGATGCTTTTAGAAATTGGGCTTAAAAGCAACCATTCACCATTTTATCCATCTCAATTCCAGTTTCTGTATTCCTCATCATAGTGTGGAAAGTTGAAATGTCCCAGTATTTTAATGCTTTGCTACTGTTACTGTTCATACCTTTCTCAGCTGATTATCAAGTGCGCTACTTGTGCTCATACAGTACACCTGATGTGGGGTACTAGAGGTCTTGCTTTCCAGTCTAACCTGTATAAAATCTTAGCTTCCTATTTGCACAGAGGTATTGTTTCAGCTTCTGAAACCCAGTCAAAGTGGTCTTTAATAAGATATTAAGATAGTGTAAGCTAGGTTGTCTGTTTCATTTTTTATGTAAGTGAGGAACTTTAAGCCTTTTCAACTCTTTTTAAATTTTGTTCATCTTTACTGAACATCTTACTGGTGACAATGTCAGATGGAGGGCAGGAGGGGTGCCCAAGTGAGTCCTTTTAAAACAGAACGATGGCTCAGCCACAATAGCACTTAGGTGCAAAAGTGATGGTTTATTAGGACAGTGCCCCCCACAAACTAACAACTATATATATTTTTTTAAAAATGGAAGAAATATACTCAAAACAAATAAACCCTTCCTCGTAGAATTAGAGACCAGGAGCCCTACCACAGTTGGGTCCTATCAGCTCTCCACTGCAGCTTTAGCAAGACTAAGCTCCTGTTAGATCTCTCCCCCCCTCCTAAATAGGTACTGTATAGCCCTGCCCCCTAGCATATACAATATGTACAAAAAAATACCAACCCTGAACAACATTTTACTCATTTTTAACTATCTGTAAAAATGCTACTTCCTTTACCGGAAGATGTGCGCATGCGTCACTCAGCTTTGACACGACAAAGCCATGCTGAAAACGGGTATCGGGTTTGGACCAATTTGGACACCATACGCGGAAGTCTGACTGTAGCATGGAAAAAAGAAGACAGACAAAAAGACAGAGCGCTAAGTACAAATAAACAGAAAATATAACGTTAGACTTTCAGAGTTTGTGTTTGTGTCTGAGTTTCTACAGATAACAGGAACTGAATTCGAAATAAAATGTGGTAATGTTTTGCGTGTATGAAATGGGCAACTGCTAGCCAAGCCCGAATGTGCACCCTCATGAGCTAGCTAGCCGACAGGAAAGTGGATGCATGAACGTGTGTAACTTAAGTTGGATAATGGGTGTTGTGTACTGTACCGTCTGCGGACGGTGACAAAGATCCCTCTGTCACACATATACAGTATATAAATAAAATAGAAGAATTGACATATAACTACAGTACAAATACAACTGTGGTACAAGACAACTACATAAAACAAGCAAGGACTGTTGTGAAACATCCTAAAGAAAGATAGAGGACAGAGAGGAGCTTATTTGTCATATCTGCGTGTACATTGGGATTCTTATTTGTGCTGTTCTCTTGGGACGTGTACAGTACAATAGGCAACACCACACAATGTCCACAATACATAACAAAATATATTGTAAATAAGAAACATCGATAGTCACACAATACTGCAGAACAATAACTACACAGGAAAAAAACACATATACCCAGTAAAAAATGTAGAGTGTAGACATGCATTGAATTCTAAAGGAAAATGACATGCATCTGATTAGAGAAGGAGTATGGTACAAACAAACAAGGTAACTTTCACAAAATGTTAGGCACCCCCATAACAAAACTAATATATGGCTAGAATCCCAAAATGAAAGGTTGGAAATTTGTTGTGAAAAATACTGAAAAAGTTCCTGTTTAAACAAAATGTAAATATTTCGTTATTCATAAGGAGACCCCACAACAAACTGCTTGAAAATCACTGTATTGACACAGCAGGAACCTTGGACCCTAGACCTGGAGCTAAAGGCATTGGATGTTCCCAAGACCCATTTTGAGGTGTAGAATCCTCAGCATGAACCTTGGAACCACAATCCAGTTGCAAAAAAAATAATTTTCTTGTTTTCCTTTTCTTTCTTGTAAGCTGCAACAATAGACCATTGAGACATAGCTGTTGACCAGGTCTTTGAACCAGTCCCTCCATCCATTCTGTAACCACCTTATTCATTTCAGGGCCGCGGGGGAGCCAGAGCCTATCCTGGCAAGCCACAGTTGCCAGAGGACACCGTGGACAAAATGCCACTCCATCACAGGTCATACATAGACATAAACACAGCAAAACATACTCACACCAGGGCCAGTTTTCTGAAAAGCCAATTAACCTACCAGTATGTCTTTAGACTGAGAGAGGAAACTTGAGCACCCAGAGGAAATGCACACAAACTCGGGTAGAACATACTTTACAAACTCCACGCCCATTGCACCCCTGTTCAAGTAGTTAACAAAAGTAGTTAACAAAATAAGAAAGAGCTGGAGCGCCCTTAAGGGGAGGGATTACGATCGTGATGCTTTGTTTCTGTTATTCCAGTCACACCATAATTACCTGACAATCTTGTAGCTTCTATGTCATTTCTTTAGATTGAAGGTTTGTTTTTTATGGATCCTGGTGCCCACCTCACTTAGATGTAATCCATACAAATTGCACAGCTGTTTTTTCCAGTGTCCAGTGGCCCTGAAAGCTGAAGTCTTCTTCTGTACACCATATCCTCAGCCATGTGCTGTGTAGTCATTTTAACTTCAGACATTGCTTTCCTTTGCCTGGTGCTGGTAGGATTCCTGTGAGGACCACTGTTTTGGTCCTGTTCTTCTGTTGGTTTTCAGTGTGTTGGAATTGGTTACGGGTGTTACACGGAAAACAACAATTGAGTCTTCACCTTTTTGTTTTAGGGAGTTTGATGACTCTATGGACAATATCACCCCCTCCAGCCCCAGGGAGACAGCAGTCTGTTGTCTTATGATGTCCAATGCAAGCCACAGTTACAGGGTTCTGGAAAATGGAGTCTCCAAAAATGATTTTGTTTTGCACTTTGGACCATCCACTGCCATCCATTGCACCATCCTACTACCTTGAGCTCTTTGTCCTAGCTGTCTGATTCCATGTCCTGGAGAGGAGTTTGTAACCTTTCTTACGTAGCTGATGTTGGCAATGTATAGTACATAGAGCACAATTAGGCTGATGTACCTTTCTATGCAGAGTATGTCTGCAAATGGGTGTTGTTTCCTCAAAGAAGTCATTATGCATTTGTAATGACCTTTACACATTGCCTAGCGCTAATGCATTTTCTACCACTAAACAAAGGGAGCAAGTAAGGATTGTTCTAAAGTTTATACATTGTAAATTAAAATTATAGTTGATCTTTAGAATTTCCAGAGCTCCTCATGAGAAAAGCAGGCAGTTTAGAACATTGGCAAGAAAACTTGCAATGAATTATGTTAATCAAATAATAAACCTGCCACTCACAAACAAGGATTCAGCTCCCAGACATTTAATGCAAGCTGAAAGAGTGCTGTAATTGAATATCTGATCATTCGCAAAATGTGACTCTAAAAGTTGGCTAATAGTGATGAGCACCAGAGTAGCTGCAAGCACATTTGTTAGCTGCGATCAGGAGTTAGCAAAATGAAGGCATTCATTCTGAATCTGAGGACACCAATTAAATAACACCCCTGGCAGTGTAGGTAATTTAAACATTTGTCAATTATTGTCTGGAGTGTAGCGCTAGCAGCTTGTTCCAATTATGAAACGGGATCTAACAATGCTAATGATTTTGTGCTCATACTAAAAGATTAGGCTAGTAGAGTTGAGCTAGCCTTACAGAGTTTTTTTTTAAGCTTTATGCTTTCATAACATTTTAGACAGGGGTTTGAAGCTTTGCTTTAAACCTGAGCTTGAACATATTTCAGTCTGTGAGTCCTAGAGCTTATCTGGCCAAAAGCCACCGCCACAGTCACAGATCCTTAGCCACAGTGCTACCCCTCCAGACAGTGTTATCAAACTCAGAAGTCAGACAAGATTGTATTATACAACTGAAAATACCCTCAGATACCAAGATGGACAGTTTCACCTCACTCTGCAATTTTTTTTCTAGTCATTGGTTAATTGAACTAACTTTCACAGTACTTTTTACTACAGTAAAGTCAGTACTCTTGGAAGTTTGAAATGATAAAAGTAATACATCTTAAACTGTGGGACAGAACCTAAATTTTCTCAAGCTAAGATCGTGATTTTCCACCTGTAAAATGAAACTAGTGAGGACCAGTCAATCACAGAGTAAGGATCACAATAAAAATTTGCCAGGGTGCCAGTGAGGCCTCTTATGGCATAATGGTGTAAGGTATGAAGCTTCCCAGAGGAGCTGTAAATGCCATCCTATAAATCACAGCACCACAGTCTGGGAGGACTATAAAAACAAGAAGCAGGGTGCCTAGAGGAACACTTAAAACAAGTTCTGTTGGGATAAGTAAATCAAGTCTAGGCTTGACTCTATCCTGTAATGTGTTACATTCTGGTCTTTCTGGTCTAGACACAAAACATTTGACAAACTCCAATACTGTACAATTCCATTCTCACTGTAAATCATGGTGGAAACAACATTCTGTTATGGGGCACCAGTCAGGATTCAAGTGAAACTGTATTGAGCAAAATACAGATGGATTCGTGAACAAATCCTGCAGCCCTCTACATGGAAGCTGAAATTTGATAAGAAGTTTACCTTTCGGCCACAGTGATTTTTATTGCTGCCTTGCAAAGCTGGGGTCCCTGGGATCAACTCCAGACTTGGGGTGCTCTCTGTGTGGAGTTTGTATGTTCTCCCCAGGTTTGTATGTGTTTCCTCGGGATGTCCCAGTTTCCTCCAACAGTCCAAAAACATACTAGTAGGTTAATTGGCTTCTGGGAAAATTGGCCCTAGATGTGAGTGTGCATACTGAGTTTGTATCTATGTGTCTGTCCCTACAATATTCTTCTTTGGACACTCCATTCAAAGTACTTCATGGTTAATGGAGAGTGTAGCATGCTTACGGTACATCAGCTATCAGTGGTGAGGGGAGCAGAGTGATGAAGCCAGTTCATAAATAGTGATTATTAGGAAGCAATAATTGATAAAGGCTGGGGGAAATTTGGCCTGGAACCCAGGTAACACCAGTACTAATTTCAAGAAATGCCCTGGGATTTTTAATGACTACAGCGAGTAAGGACATTGGTTTTATGTCTCATCCAAAGGACTATACTTTTTAAAGTATAGTGTCACTGTCACTATAAAGGGGGTATTAGGACCCACACAGACTGCAAGGTGAGTACCCCCTACTGGCCACACTAACACCTGTTCCAGCAGGAACCTTAGCTTTTGCAGGAGTCACATCCAGGTGCTGGCCAGGCTCACACTAGATTAGTTTCAGTGGGCTGCCAGCTGTGAGTTGCAGGGTGATCTAGCTGCTAGCAAAATAATGGGCTGCACAGCTGGAGGTCTCCTAAACATGACAAGACTGAGCACTTGATGCTCATCAATAGTTCAAAATGGATATTAACTGGACGTGTCAGGCAGTCTTTCATCTAAAATATATTCAGGGGCAAAGGTGGCTTTTGGCTGTGTACTGCTATAGTATTAGTGCCTGCAAGCAGTTATGTGAGTTGTTCTGCTCGTTTCACCTCTGAATCACTGTGTAAAATGCTGCTTTGCATTGATCCTGGAGTTAAGAACCAGAGAGGTTCAGCTGTTTTAGTCACAAAAAACAACATTTTTTTAATATTTCTGTAGCTGCTAGGTTTGAAATGTATTAATTCAATTATACAATGAATAAAGGATCAATAAAGTTCAATACCTATGCAATATATATATATATCAACCTCAGCTTGGCTTCTGAGGAATTTTAATTCACATACTGTAAATACCTGATTCAATTCTTGTCAATTCTTCTCATTGTCAGATAACTAATCAATAAACTACTTGTTTATTTCAAGTTTCATCACGAAGTATTTCTCAGTATTTCTTTTCTGTAAATCAAAATAACCAAAGCCAAAAGAAATGTACTCCTATCAAAGTCCTAACTATACTTTTAGACTTTCATATAAATTTTTCCATGACTATAAAAGAGGCTGGACTATTTCCAACCTCTAAAGAATAATACTGTGATTTTAATTATTTCCCTCACTTTCTAAGAGCCTCTCTCCACTATTCTTTTTCTCCCAAAAGAGAGCTCTTTCCTCTGTTCTTCCCAGTTAAACCAGCAGCCTCTCTTCAGCTGTGTTAACAAGTGTACTCAGCTAAGGGTTAGAAATGTTCCTGAGTGACTCCAGCTGATTGTATACAAACACTGGAATGGGTTCTCCCTAAGGAAGCCTCCAAGGGACATCCCACATGAACCCTCATTTCAGTGTGCAAAAAGAACTGTCAAAGGAATACACATTTATATGCTTAAAGTTGAACTGAGTGATAAACTGCATTTAAGACCATAGAAAGCTAATCAATGAAAAGAAGCAATTCAGCCTGTCTAGTTCCACTAGATACTTAGTAGCTAATTGATCCAAAACCCTCATGCAGATGCTTCTTGACAGAAGACAGGATTTTAATTTCAATAGAATAACTACTGTAGATTGCATGCCTCAGACCACATTGCGTAAAAATGTTTCTTGTTTTCAGTTTTGAATGGATTCACACATTTCCCTGTTTATTCTGAAGACGTAAATTGATTTTGTCAGGGCTTCTGAGGACTTTGAATACATGAAACTGGTCCCTTATTTTCAAGACTAAAATAGTTCAGTTCTTTTAGGCTATTGGTGTAAAACATTCCTTTAAGTCTAGATTGTATACGGTCACTCTGGGCTATTAAACTTCATTTTCTGCTTTTACAGAATTTGCTAATCCTCCTATTTTGGTATCTTTGGTATCTAGTAACTGTGAACTTGACTAGCTTGCTAACTTTAACAGAATCTAGATTAATATAAATTAGGAAGGATAGTTGTCCTAATACAGATGCCAGTGGTACTCTACTTATTATAAAGTTCAAAGTTTATTTATCAATGCACATCAATACAGCGCACAGCAGTAACTGCTGGCAATTAAATGTTTGTTCCACAAGCTCACTGGAGGAAATAGCATAAAAATTGCATGAGTTAAAAGTTACAATATCAAATTACATAATAAAAACAACACAATGAGGATTGAATAAAATAAAATAAGACAAAAATAAACTGAATATGATTAGAACTACTATGTATCCAAGTTGTATACAATGTATTATGTCCAAAGAGTGCAATATGCAATATGCCAAATACAATGAAAAATACTACATGTCCATGTGACCCTGACCATTTATCAGTGACCATTAGGGTGATTTGCTGATGGTGACTGCAGCTTGGCTGTTCGGCAGTCTTATTGTCTGGAAGTAGAAGCTATTCCATAATCTGTTGGTCTTTGACTGAATGTTTCAATACCATTTGGCAGACAGTAGAAGAGTATATGATCAGGATGACTGGGATCCCTGAGAATAGACCTGGCCTTCTCTTAATCCCAAACGTGCGCGTATACGACCCCTATTCCGGAAAAACCTGCCTCAAAAGTACCATCTCACTTCATTATTTTATATCACCAAAACCACAAAACCTTTACAGAAAACCTTTTATTAATCAAAAAGTGTAAAAATTGTTTTTCACAAAACCACTTTTAGAAATTGCATTAGAACGTCCATAAGGCCACATGTGTGCTATCCTCAGTGTGGTCGTGCACATCTGCGGTTTAAATCAATATCTACCTTTGATTCCTTCGTAATTTTTAATAGTTTTTTACCAACAAAACCACAAAACCATGTTATCAATCAAAAAAGGACAACCGGAGCTTTAAAAAAAAACCTTTTTTAAAAAAAAACAAGACAATCGATCACAAAGTCACTTTTTATCTAATGATGCACTTCCAAACTTCCAATATGCATCGATAATGCAATCAATAAGCCAGCGAAACAAGACTGCAAAAGCAAAAACCAGCAAAAAATATATGTATCCCATGTTTTTACCTTATTCTGAAGCATAACATATATCCACAGTAGCCTAGACTAGCTTATCTCCAGGCCTGGAGGCTATTGAACGTTACTGACTTTGTAGTAAATGTTTGAAGTAGGACCACCAGAAATAAGGCGATCTGATTGGTAAAAAGCGCCATCATTCATTGAATTTTCAGCCATTCAGAGCCCTTAGGGGGCAAGACTTCCTCTAGAAGCCTCGGGCTGCATTCCGCCTACCTTTTAGCTGTCAATCATTGACTCAGAAGGGGTAATCAATCAGTTTTTTATCAGTTTCTTATCAGTGCTCCTTTTTTTCACGCCAATTTTTTTCTGAGTTTTTTTTTCATTGCATAACAGCAGATAAAGGCTCTCTAGCAGTGTCTAAAGGTTTTTATAGCAATTGCAATGGTTTTTATTCTTATTATTTTCAATATTTTTAGGATTTTTTATTATATGGCCAGCAGCCATATCACCCTGCAACTCACAACTGACAACACACTGAAGCTAACCAGGTGTGAGCCTGGTCAGTACCTGAATGGGGGACCTCCTGGGAAAAACTAAGGTTGCTGCTGGAAGAGGCGTTAGTGGGGCCAGCAGGGGGTGCTCACCCTGTGGTCCACGTGGGTCCTAATGCCCCAGCATAGTGATGGGGACACTATACTGTAAACAGGTGCCGTCCTTCGGATGAGATGTAAAACCAAGGTCCTGACTTTCTGTGGTCATTACAAATCCCAGGGTGTTTCTCGAAAAGAGTAGGGGTGTAACCCCGGTGTCCTGGCCAAATTTCCCATTGGCCCTTACCAATCATGGCCTCCTAATAACCCCCCTCTATGAATTGGCTTCATTACTCTCTGCTCTCCTCCCCACTAATAGTTGATGTGTGGTGAGCGTTCTGGCGCACTATGGCTGCTGTCGCATCATCCAGGTGGATGTTGCACATTGGTGGTGGTGGAGGGGAGACCCCATTACCTGTAAAGCGCTTTGAGTGGAGTGTCCAGAAAAGCGCTATATAAGTGTAAGCAATTATTATTATTATTATTATTATTATTATTATTATAGGCGTGAAATTTAATTCCAGGTCCAGTCTTCACAAAACATGATGTCGAATTTTTTCTAATTGATCAATTTGTCACAGATTTTTATCCAAGGTAGTAGTCATCTAGAACAAGGTTTTCAAATCATTCCCAGGCCTTTGACATGCATATAGTTGAAAAATCTGACCTCTGAAGACCAAAAAAACATTTTCGCCTGCTTTATTGGGTTTTTTTTCATATGTTTGTCTGCTGAGTAGACACATTAAGAAATATAAGACATTTGACTGTTCAAGGGGGTTAGTTTCAATTTAAGACCTGAATCAGGCTCCTGCTATGTTCTGCTGCAGAGATATAACAAATTGTTTAAGGGGAGGAAATTCCAGGCGGACATTGGCTAAATGTGTCACTGGGACTAAGAGGTTTTAAGACATCTAACTGAGAAGATATCCTGGATGTTTGGTAGCTCACAGCCAGTAGTGAGCTGCACTGACTTCACCACCCTCTGCAGTACTTTGCACTCCAGGACAGAGCAGCTCCCATACCAGGCAGTGATGCAGCCAGTCAGGATACTCTCAACAGTGCACCTGTAGAAGTTAGCCAGGATATACAGTATGACGGCATGCCGAACTTCTTTAGCCTACAGAGAAAGAATAGGCGCTGCTGTGCTGTTTTAACAATGTTTGTGTGGCGAGACCAAGCTAAGTCCACTGTGATGTTAACTCACAAAAACTTAAAACTGCTGACCCTCTCCACTGCAGTCCCGTTGATGTAAATAAGTGTGTGGTCTCCTCCCTGTTGTTTCCTATAATCCACAATCATCTCCTTAATCTTATTGATGTTCAGAGAGAGGTTGTTCTCCTGGCACCATGCTGCCAGGGTTTCAACCTCCTCCCTGTACGCAGACTCATCACCATCTGTGATCAAGCCGATGAACGTTGTATCATCCGCAAACTTAATGATGGAGTTTGAGTTATGCCTGATGACACAATCATGGGTAAATAAGGAGTAGAGGACAGGGCTAAAGCACACAGCCCTGGGGGGCTCCAGTGTTTAGAGCCAGTTGTGTGATATACTGTAACTGGGCTGCTCTTTATAGTCTGTAATGGTGTGTATTCCACTCCACATATTCTGGGTGTTGCAACCGTGATAATACGACTCTAATTCAACTCTATAGTTGTAATTAGCTATTTTGATGGCTTTTCTGAGGTCATATCTGGATTTTTTATACCTTTCTATGTCACCAGAGTTAAAAGCAGCTGTCCTAGCTTTCAGCTTGGTGCATATTTCACCATTTACCCACGGTTTTTTATTTGGGTGCATGCAAAGAGTAATCCTGGGGACCTATTGTGGCCCGTAACATAATGTAGATGGTAACATAATCCGCATACAGATTAATATTATTATCGGCAGTTTCACAGATCTACCAGTCAGTGGTGGCAAAACAGTGACGTAATATAGAATCCGATTCGTTCAACCAACACCGAATAGTTCTTATCGCGGGCCTCTCCTGTTTAAGCTTCTGCTTGTGGGCGGGAAGTGACAGAATAGAAATGTGATCAGATTTGCCAAAAGGTCGGGGGAGGGCTTTGTAACCATCCCAGAAGGGAGTAAAAACATTACCCAGCGTGTTTGTTCTGCGTGTCGGGCAGTTTATAGCTGATGTAAATTAGGCATTGTTTTCTTCAAGTTCGCGCCATTGAAATCACCCGCTATAATAAATGCCCCCTTGAGGTGTGAGTTCTCATGTCTGTTTAGAAGTCAGTGTAATTCATCCAATGCCTTTGTGATATTTGCCTGTGGCGGAATATACATCGCTGTGAGAACTAACAATGTACAGTATACTCCCACGGTAGATAGAAATTATTGTCAGATGTCCAAGATGCGGAGAGCACGATGCTGAAATAATCTCCTCCTGGAGTTGTTTTCCATGAAGCACACCGCTCCGCCCTTGCTTTTACCCGAATCCATTGTTCTGTCCTGACTTCTGACTGTCAGAACTTCAATCTGAGCATGCATCCATTTTATGTATCCTCTTTTACATCCAAGACCTAATCTAAAAAAATATTGTTTTTCTTAGTTCAAGTAGTGAAACAATTTCTCACTAGGCAGGGGGTAGTGTGGTTGCTGGTGCAGAACAACTGCCCAGTGTCACCCAGGTGCCCACTGTCAACCGAATCAAATTACATAACTAAAGATATACTGTATATGAAAGGAATTATAATTATTACATTGTTACAAAATATAGTTGCAATGGCTTCTATCATATGCATTTTTCAAAATACACAGTTACCTACCTGCTCCTTTGTCTACTTGGGTCCTTTTTGACTCTACTCTTTCTTATCTCTCTTGCAGATTTTCAGGACCTCTCCTGAGGACAGATTTCTCCTGTATGAAACTTCTAATTCATTGATTCCAATTTCTCTAGGGCTACTCTTGTGTGTCAGGGCCACCTTGACACATAATTCTGGAGTGATAAACCTATGTGAAGAATCAAGGCATTGTGAATAAAATCAGAAGAGCCAGTCTATTCCACTTTGTTGACGCCTTTTTGCCAATTCAGTCATTCACTGACGTTTTCCACAGACCATTTGTTTTATTACAGGACTAATAATTATAGTCCATTTATTAAATGAATAGGTCTGCTTATTAAACTACTGGGCTGGCACCTTATCTAAAGCAACTTACATTTGTACAATTTTACGTCTTTTTAAGTTGTTAACTTACTCTGATCTTTCCTCAACTCCCATATCTATATTAATTAATGTTCCTAATACACTTCCAGGCACTTCCCCGATTTACTGCACGTTAAACTAAAACCTTTGTAATTTAAAAGATAAAACACATTAACTGTATATAAAAGTGATGTATACATTACCTTCCTCAAACAAATACTAATGATTCTGTTTTGTTTTTTGTGCCAGTGTAACAATTTGTTCTAATGCATTCCTCATTGTTTCTTGATGCCTGTAATGCACCTTTTTAGTATTTACTGTAATAGCATTTTACAGTAATCTGAATTACTCTAAAAATACAATTGATCCCCATTTAACTTTTAATTGATGTTAAATACTGTAAGTGATCATTATTATGGGACTGAGGTGTCACAGAAAACCAAAACAAGCCTGTGCAGTAGTCACAGAGACATTAAAAGTGGATAGTCATTTAATATGTGTCAGGTCTGATACAGAAAGAGGAAGCTTTTTCTTCTGGAAGAGCAAAATACAATTTATTTTATGCTCATGATGCCATTATTCTTAAGAAATCAATGTTCCTGTCTTCTTCCTCAAAAAAGCTATATTTAGCACACCACTGCAAAGACAGATAAGATCATCTAAAAAGAAGCTCAAAATAACCTACTTCTAGTTTGAACTCGAAAATAGCTTCCTTTCTTTATTTCTTGTAAAGCATTCATAAACAAACAGCAATCAAAAGTAACATGGGGAATTCAATCCAACACATTACTTCACATAACATTGTTATTCTCCATAATGCAATAGTATTATTATTATTATTATTATTATTTATCCTGCACAGATGCTCAAATGTGCCGAAAGCATCTTTAGTCTCAAAAGGAACCAGAAACCTAGCAAAATGAAGTCTATTTTTTCAATAGGTGAACATTTTTCATTGATACAAGTATTTTAGGATATCATAGATGATTTTGAAAAAGTAAATAGATTTAATCAAGGGAGACTTAATTTATGTCTGCCATACAAAATATGGATAACTAAAGCATTTAGGCTTGAAATGGAACAGTATAGACCATTGCACTGTTATCTACCTCTGATTTAAACCAACAAATCTGTCTTTGTAACTATTGTCTGGATGTGTAAATGGGCAAATCCCCTTTCTACTGGGAGAAAATCTGTAGAAAAGCGTCAGCCATTCTTTTGGTATTCTTCTTCAGAGGGAATCGAGCCTGTTCTCCTGTCATTCTGCTCTGCTCACAAATACCCAAGGTGCTCATTTTAATCTGTACAGAGTAACACTTATTTCCCATTATTCCTATCATTACTATCATTCCTATCCCATTATTCCTATCATAATTTATTAAAGACAGTTATTAAAAATGTATTAATCTCCTCCTCCATCTGTCAATCAGTTCTCTCATAATAATGCTATACTGCAGCTGTGAAATGTTACAGATCCTACTCTCTGGCTGCGCACACACACAGGCAGACCCATCTTCCCTATTACCTCTGCAAATGGTACATCATGTTGTAAAAGTTCAACTAACTGAGAATAGATTCTCACTTCCTCTTTACAAAACGTTAGACTTCTCCTTCAGTCCCCTGGTCATTAATTCATTTGTAGATGGAGTTATCTTGACCTACAGTATAACCATGATCTTTGGCCAACCTGCAAACTTGCTTTTTGTAGGGTTCCACTTGAGACTGAACACATCTCTACCAAGAAGAGACCAACATGGATCGAAGACCTGATTTCGGGTCCCTTGCAGGTTGGGAACCATGACTTTTGTGTCATGAGCCCCCAGTGTAAGAAGTCCAGGGGATCTATATCAGTTCAGCAAGAGATTGTTGGAATGAAGAATAGTAACACATACACAACTGTAAGATCTCTGCCCTTTCTGGCACTCCTTTCACATGCATTCAGTCAGTGTTCGCCAGACTGAAGGGAATCACAGATCCCGCTTGCTGGAACAGAAACACAAAACAGTGGACAGTGGATCAAGAGGCAATTCGTTATGCAAAGGGCTGTGGGAACATCAAACAAGCTACCCAGCCACGTTATTGAAGTCTATACCCTCGCTTCCTATAAGAAACACCTGGATGAGATCCTTGGATCAATTAACTAAATCTCCAATGGCCCGCTCTTTTTTGTAACATTTCTTATGTTCTTACATCACTGAAGAAAGGAACATAGTCAAATGCTGACACTGAACTGACATCATCATCTCAAAAGTATCAGAAATCTTGTTTGTGATTGACAGATTATATGTACTTTTGGACAGCAGGTGAGCACTAAGCTGAATTCTTTGCTTCCTTCTGACCATCAGTTCAGTGAAGGTGTTTGTGTTGCGCTGAGAAATGGTGAGTGAAAGGTCGGGCTTGCATGCAAGTCTACTAAATTCAAATTAACAAATATTAAACCCATCCATCCATTTTCTAACACTTTAACCTGTTCACTACAGGCCAAATACAGACACAGATATGCACATACTCACACAAAGGCCAGCTTTCCCCGAAGCCAATTAGCCACCCAGTATGATTTTGCACTCTGGAAGGAAACCAAAACATCCAGAGGAAACCCTTGAGAATAAAGGAGCATACAGACTCCACACAGATAGCACCCCAGGAACTGACCCAGGGACCCAGCCCTGGAAGGCAGCAATGCTGACCACTGCATTACTGTGCCACCAAATATTATACCATTAATCTGAATAACAATATTTAATTGACTCAGAGTGATGGGTAACTGGAGGAACTATGGTCAGTGGAATACACTGGGATACACTGTAAGTCACACATCCTTTTCTCCACCACAGTGGAGGTACCCTGCTGGACACAGCCTGAGGCGCCAGAACTGCTGACAAACATTCTTTTTTTTTTGCTCCGGAGCAAAATACGGACATATTATCTATGTCAGTGTGCACGGAGTCCTCTGTAAGAGAACGACCGGTGGAACAGAAGGACAGAACAGGGGTGCCCTGCTGCCCTTTTCCCCACTTTTCCAACACTGCCCCCTCCTGGCAGGCATTCTCTGAAATATTCAAAATACCGGTTATGTACTGTATGTCTATATTTCTCTGTCACATAATACATTCTTATTATCACTGATAACGTATTATTATTATCATCATCATCATCTTTTGTTTTTGTTATAAATTCAGTACCTTGTTGCCAGAATACTCAGGAATATTTCCCCTTCACACACTGAGAGTGGCTCGGAGACACTGCTGTGCTGTACATCACGCTCTCACCTGTCCACGCTGATGACGCAGAGAGTCATGATGGAAGCTGTGCAGCACATGACGTCCATGGCGATGAACACGTTGCAGAAGAAGGTTCCGAAGAGCCACTTCCCGCCCACCAGGTCTGTGATGATGACAAAGGGCATGACCGCCAGGGCAACCGACAGGTCTGCAGCGGCCAGCGACACCACCAGGTAGTTGGAGGGCTGCCGGAGCTTCTTCACGATGCAGACCGATATGATGACCAGAGAGTTTCCGCTGATGGTGGTGAGGGTGATGATGGACAACACGATCCCGATAATCACCTTCTCCACATCCCCGTACAGCAGGACGTCACCACTGAGCTCAGTGGAATTAGTCCCGTTTCCCAAGCCTGTCAGCCACTCCTGGGCAGTGGGTTTGAAGGCGACGGCGGAAGGGCCATCGGTCACGAGCGCGGTGGGCTTCAGACCCTGCCAGGGTGCCAGGTCCTGCTCTTCTCCCAGGGACAGCTGGCTGTTGAGGATAAGAGTGGGGCTGTCGTGCATCACCATCCTGCCCCGTGTGCTGGGGGCTGCGTTAGTCCAGCTGGGCAACAGTCCACATGGTCAGCGAGCACAAATCGTCAGTCTGCATGCATTCCGCAGGCCCCTGGTCATTATTAACTCCGGTGAATGATGAGAATTTAAAGAGCAGGAAGTGCGTCCATATTAAGGATAAAACATTAATTCCCATTTTCGTTGCAATACACTGGTGAGTAAGGCTCCGGGGAGTGAGCATGAGGCTCTGGGGACAATGTCTGTACCAGCATTATCCAAGTCAAAGTCCTAGAAGTGTTAGTGAGTCCATTAAATTGTTTACCTCTGGTTAAAAGTCGCAGGATCTTGCACACGTAGTTTTTTTTTCAACTTAAACAACTAATAGCTTATTCCTCTCACTTATTCGTCCACCTTGAGGGTTACAGATGTCGCCAGACCTTCCCGAAGTCGGAGCGATTGTGGTCGCGCGTTTCACAGTGCAAGTCCACCTCTCTGCCCGGACCCGCTCGCTCGCAGTTCCGCTCTCCAGTCTTAATGCACATCAGAAATATTGTTCATCAGCCGTCTAAATAAAAAAAAAATACCAAAACCTTTTACACTTTAAAATGTTTCTGAACAACAAATAAAGTATATGGTTTGTATTTCATTTTCAACTCAAGAAAATTGTCAATATTTTCATATAATTTCAATATTTTCATGCGGTTTATTATTTAAAGTCGTTTTTGAATGTATGTATACAGATTAGTAAGGCTTGAATGTACAGTACAATATTCAAACCATTTTCTGGGTTTTGTCACGTGTGTGATTGCTATGATTCATGTTAATCCCGTTACTTTCTGAGTAAACGCCTTTCGAATCGTTTAATTTGCAATTATTAACAAGCACACAAGAAAATTAACGAAAACACTCGACTCTGAGAAAAAACAGGTTCAAATAATTAAGAGCTCAAATAATCTGAGTGGTAGTAAGAGAAAAATACAACGATAATTAGCATGAAGCTTTAAGTGCGCCGTCTGTCCTCCTCGCTGTTCGCTTACTCTTAGTTTTTATCCCAACTCTCAAAACTCAAAATTTACAAGTTGTGTTGGTTCTAGCACTTACCAGGTACTGTATAAGACGACTGTAGGTAAGTTTCTGAAATCCCTGCACGTCTTCTTCATTTTACCACTTTGTCCATGAAGTTATGTACGTAGCGATGACCCCTTTGAAATACACGTGTTAATGTTGTTATCATTTTAAAATCCAATGTAGTTTTTAAGACCCAGTTCTTGCGTTGTATCCGTCGTCCTTTTGCTTACCAAGTGTGCTCAGCATTACTGAAACTGCTCTGTGCTGTCGCGTCTCGACCTCAAGCGATTCCCAGTTAGAAGCGCATGTTTACTCTTAGACGCGCACTCTGAGTCTGTTCCATTTTCCTGAGGGGTATCGCGGACAGGACAAGCGACTCTCATGCTCTGCTCCCCGTCCTCGGACTATTCATCACTTTATCATTATTTTTTTAGGTGATTATGCACGTTTTAAGATTTAACCTAAAAAAGATATTTGTTTACAAACTGAAACGATGGAATCTATATTTTCGGATCATAAAATGACCAACACAATGAGTGGTTTTCTAATGCCATGATATTTCCCGCTGGTGATTTTAAAGCACGCACACACACATTGCCCCTCTTGGAACACAAAGTGCGTGGTTTTCAACACACCCACATTTTATCGCGGTTGTTTCATTCCAGAATTCCCGTGGCTTCAGAAAGCGTCATTTTCTAGAACAATCTCGGTTTATAATCAACCGCGTCAGCCATTGCATATACTGTAGCTCGCGCAGGATTCTACTTTTGAATCCAAACCTTCATTCATCCAAACAATGTTAGTGACATTGAGCACAATGACGTTGTGTGAGATATGCAATAATTCACTCGCTTTTTCCCCTACTGGCAATAACAGAATTTAAGTGCATTGTTACCGTCAAAAAAGTATTTTATGTGCATCTCTTAATTACGTAATAATTATCACATGTTCAGAAGATAATTATCTCACATGTACATGAAAATTATATCGTAATAACGACATATTTTAAGATATACGCATATAGAGATACACATATACCGTTTTTTGTTCTCGATGGCAGCAATGCGCTTCCGTAATACACAACTACAACACGCCAATTTCAACAACTAAAATAGCAATAAACCCAATTAGTACAGTGTGACCGCATAGCAGCACACTCGGTATTTCTAAACACATAACTCCATATTCCAGCGATACTGTTTTTTCGCCTTCGTAAACGTGGAATATAGTTTATATGATAGAAAGATCAATCTAGAGACGTCCTGGTTAGTCGGAACAACAGCACTTGAAAGTGGACAACTGTGCTCAGTCATCTGCTGTCGTCGTGATGTATGTAAGAACTCTGCGTTCATTTCAGGAATGTTTCCGTTTGTTGTGATTATCAACACAAATGTGTATCTTAAAAAGTTGATATTGGGATAGTGGAATAACTTTGTTTAATCACGAATCTGTGAGATTGCGAATATAGGGTTACCATATTTTTTTTTAAAAGAGGACGGGGGGAGGGGGGGATTATCGACATTTGACACATGCCTCCAAAGTAATGAATCTTTATTACTTTTTCTAATAACAAAAATCAATTTAAACTCTTTAGTTTTTATTAAACTTCTTAGTAAACTTTTAAACAGGTGCAGGGTTGCTATTTCTCTTCTATAATGGCAAACAAGGAAAAAATAAAAATATACAGTAGCCCTATTTTAAACAACGGTTTTTTTTTCCATTTTAACACAACAAAGTCAACATCTGATGAAATATTGAAGACATAATAATTTAGGAGAAGTCCTCAGTGGTTGCAAAAATTATCAATTTAAACGAAACATTTTGAAATATAATGAAACAAGTTAAACTTTGTTATTTGTCATGGCCATAAAAACAGCCACACGCACACAAAAACCATTTTCAAGCTACGCAGCGTGTAAATTCAAAACATCTACCGATAACGCGTGGAACGAACGAAAATCCATAAGTCTATGTTTGTTTACAGTCTGAGTAACGAGCAAAACAAAATCAATTTTTGGAATTTTATAAATCCCGGTCGGACCGATATTTTAGGTCTCAAAAAGAGGACGTCCGGTCACCCTAATTTAGAATCGATTATTCTAGAACAGAAAAGATTATTCACTATTAATTGATATCCCTTAGTTTTAGAGTTACTGTACTGTATATAATTCAGGATACAATTTTTATGGATAAAGTCTGAAAAGTTACGTTTAATGAGTTATACGCTGTCACTGAAGTGTTAACTCGATGCCCCCAGCATTGTTCTCGGACGTTCGCCAGCCCTTTAAAGATCCCTGTGTCTGGAGAGCGTGCGGCAAGACTCGGGATCTGAAACTCGGTCAGGGCATGAGCAAGTGTTGCACAGACTACATCGATAAAAGGACGAAAGCAGTTAAAATGACAGCAAGAAGCGATGACATTATTAAACTATAGATATGTGGCTGATTAAATCCCCCCCCCCCCCCCCCTGTTCGCATGTCGGAACTTCCGTTAGAAGTCTTAAGCACCTTTTGCAGATTTTTGAGAACTGTCCGCGGTGCTGAATCATTTAATTCTGGGTAACTCGACTGTCAAAGCAGAAAACCACGGAGACACGAAAAGAATGACCGTCTACAACCTGGTAATAGCACCTGAGGTCCTAGGTAGCTGAACTAATTGTTTTCTTAACTATAGAACACAGAGGTGGAAACTTTACGGGATTCTATTTAAATCTGAAAACAGGAGGCACTTATTTTTCCAAAGAGTTGTGGAGGTATATGGAACACGCCAGATGAGGCCCCGTTAAAAGTTATTTTCCAGTCTTACATTTTTAATAAATTTGAACTTTCTTAGCACTGTTCTTAATTCTCCTATTTTGGAATCATATGTGAACCTGAATAGGTTGTTAACTAAAGCAAAGTCTTGATCATTAATATTACTTAGGAAGTGCAGTGGTCCTAGCACCGACCTCTGGTACTCCATTAATTAATCCATCCAATATGATTATTTACAGCTTTTCTGTACTATTTCTATTCATTAAGCATTTCCTTATCCAAAAACACACATTTTCTTGAATGCCTCCAGCCTACAACTTGAGAATTAATCTTCTATGAGGAACTTTTTCAAAAGGCTTAATAAAGTCACTTGATCAAATAATTCCAATAAATTAGATGAGAAAGAACCATTTTTTTCTAAATCCATGCTGACTATCACTATTTGTCATACTGTGTTACAACAGAGAAAATAATGATAAAGAAGCAAACCAAGTTATTTAACCCTGCAAGATAATTATTTTTTCCTCATTTTGTTGACTAGAAATATCCTACAAGATTCATATTTTAGTTATTACTAATGTTTTGTGGGAATCAGCAGTGTTATTTTCAGGAAAACCTTCTGCTTAGCTATCAACAAATCATCTAGGAGCCAAAGAAATAAAAGTATCCCCTTTAATCAGTAAAATATATTTCTTGTGAAAACCTCTGTAAATGTTTTAAAAGTGGTGTCACCCCCACAGGTTGGACCCTGAGGTGTGAAACGAGAAGAATCCAAGGTGAGGGGGTGCTCTGTGTTCACCTGCTACACTAATAGATTTGCAGTGGAGCTCAGCTGTTTCCTGTATCTCTTGTGCAGACCGAATAACTGAATGATAACAATAAATGCATTTACTGTATGTTGCACTTTAAAGAAGAAGAAAAAAAGTGAATTCCCTACATTCATATAGTGTTTGTCACCTCAAGGGGTCTTAATGTGCTTCACATACTGTATAGAAAGGTATGCATTCTTCTGCCACAGAAGCACAGCTCCCACCTGGCTGAAACACAGGAGACATTCTGCACCGGCAGCCCCACTGAGCAGCAGTGAAACTGCCATGTGTCCCAGGCTGACCATGTAGTCATGACTACAGTTTAATGTCTAAGCCACAGGATCTGCCAACACCATACTGGCTCAGTGGTCTGACAATTATGGTCCAGAAAGAAGAGTACTACCTGCTTTACCACCAGCACACTTACTTTACTTACAGCAGCCACCTGGTATGAATTCTGGAGTTGCTATTAGGGGTTTAACTGATTTGCATTTTAACTTATTTGAGAGTGATTCCTGAAAAGCAAGACCTGAACCACAGCTTCTGATTTTCAGTTTTTTTTTTTTATTTGTGCTCAAAGGTTATTAGTTTATCTAATTAAACAATCTATCAGAACCCTAACACCTTCATGACTACAGATCCGTGGGAATGGACGGCCACTGGTTTACTTCTGTCCTGAGAGAACTGCCTTTTAGTGCCCCAGCAGGACTAACTGACACTTTAAATACTTAGACATAATTTATCACGAGAACAATAAAATGCATGTGATAATGTGGCCCTCAAAGACAAGATCTGTTAATCCCTTCTATTAGATGACCGAAATAACATTTGACTGACTAAATAAATTGATTTGGAATCTCTTCATCCCAAAAGACTTAGGTTTGTACATATAAAATGATTACCTTGTGTTTAGTTTTCGACTCCTCTTTCCAAAGGGAGAAATAAACTGATTTTGTGACATAGAAATTAATATTTTAATTTAATTAATTAGCCTCTCGTGAGATTTATGGTGATACTTTTCAATTTCTTAGGGATGCTTTCACACTAAAACTGGAAACATGGTGTTTCAAAGCCTGAGAGTGGTGATTAGTTGTTAAGTGAAAACATAGAGGCTCTTGGGAATCTTGATGTAGGAGAGAGAGGAGGCAGAAAATAAGTCCGTATACATTTTTCAAATTTTAATGAATATTATTGCCAGAAATACCTATTCTATTGCATTGACTACTTAAATTAACATCAAGCAAACTAGTGGGACTCTGCCATCTAATGGAAAAATATATTCCCTGCCTCTTGCTCAGAGCTTCATTTTTATTGAATTTAAAAAAATACTGTGGGAATCAAACAATGAATATTTTATTTTATAAGACAAAATGGTTCTTTGGGAAGCTTGTTAAATTCTAAACAATCCAATCCACTTTCATTGGTAGATTCAACATCTTATATATTTGTTTCTTACAAATATCATCCACAGTTTATCTGATTCTGCTTTCCTGTGTTGATCTCCTTCCTTTCTTTCCTGCCCTTGTGCGCTGATTCAATGGAGTAGGTCAAGGAGCTCCATGTTTCACAGATTGAAATGGGATGATCAATGCAGATGCATTTCTGCTGAGATGGATGCAAGGACAAGGGCCACTCACAAAGCCAGTGCTTTAGCACTGCTACAAAAACATATTGATATTAAACAAACAGAGTGCTGAACACAAACACAAAGAGTGCGATGCAGCTAGTCAGCATACTGACCAGCTGCATCACAGTCTGGTACAGCAACTGCACCGCATCCAACCATAAGCCACTTCAGCGGGTGGTCAAAACTGCCCAACACATCATCGGCAGTGCCTTACCATCCATCCAGGAAATATACAACACCAGGAGTCTGAAAAAAGCCACCAAAATTATGTCTGACCCCACTCACCCCAGTCATAACTTGTTTGTCCCCCTACCATCTGGCAGAAGGTTCCGGTCACTCCAGTCGCACACAACTAGACTCCAAAATAGCTTCTTCCCCAGAGCTGTCAAGTTGCTGACGCCCCCATTCCCTCCCACCATATTATGATCTCTCCTAACGTCTTCCTGTACCCACAATGACTGTACTCCTACACCACTACACACACATGTAAGCTGAAATTGTACTGTCCCTTCGATAGCCCAGTAAAACTGTACCAGTCGTAATAATATTTAATATTAATTGACCATACTATTTTTGCACTGTTCCAAGAATTACCTTGCACTGTTTTTGTCCTGTTATATTTTCTCTGTTTGCGGAATTTTGCACAGTTTTGATTACTTGATTACATGTTATGTTGTTACATGTTACTGTTATTGCTATTGTGTTACTGTCTATTGTCTTATCTTCTGTCCTATTTATATACTTCACCTGAGTGACTAATGAGAAACACTTTTCTTTATACTATGCACCTGTGTAAGTTTAATGACAATAAAGTTGAATTGAATTGAAACACAATGAAGCAGCATTGGGTTGTGCTACACCAGCCCATGCAAAGTGGAAGGTAAAAAGATCTGGCCAATCGTGAGGTGCTAATTGCGGAATGCCTACTCACAGAAGTGCCTTTTTCCTAAGTAACGAAATTCTGTCAAGTCTGTAAATATATGTAAAATTAGTGGTAGTGATGAGAACACTGGACAGGTTAAGGGGCCTGTGAAAGGCATTATTCTTCTACCCCTGAGCTCCAGTACAATAACCAACATTGTAAATTGCCAAAAATATCAGACAATTTAGGCAAAAGTGTCAAACAATAATAAACAATATACTTAACTGTGTATACTGAGAACTTCAGCACCAGACATACTGTTTATAAATATCAGCCTTCTGTGTCATGAGCTGCTTGGTGCATGAAGTCCAGCCCTGTAGTAAGGGGTGTCTGTGTTTCTGTCACGGGTATTTTGTCCCAGTGCTTCCCACATTGAACTGATTGGGAACCTGGGTGCATTCCTGCTTCACAGTTCTGCCCTGTCCTGATGGCTCTGCCCCTGTCTGTATAATACTTGCC
Source organism: Lepisosteus platostomus (assembly GCF_059453375.1). Taxonomy (NCBI): domain Eukaryota; kingdom Metazoa; phylum Chordata; class Actinopteri; order Semionotiformes; family Lepisosteidae; genus Lepisosteus; species Lepisosteus platostomus. The sequence continues at coordinate 82,827,982 of NC_142611.1, read as the reverse complement.
ACTGTGCTGGGTAATATACCACCTGTCTGTCTGCGAGCTGCTGGCTCAGGCCATTTTATTCATCCCTGTATAGGATCTGCTGTTCAACAAAGAGTATAATCCATTACCAGGAGTGTGCAAAAAAGATATCAATGTCAGAGCTTATAAGCCAATAAGTACCAATAGCAATTTTAAAACACGACGTGATACTTTTTTTAAATATTAAATAACCATTCCTTGCATGTTTGCATGCTTACTGAAATTATCTAGTCACTATAAATATTGTTACAATTGGGGGTTTACAAAAATGGTGAAAATCAAGAATTGACCAAGCAGATTAGTCAATAAGTAATTAATCATAACCCCCACCTTGTAAGTAATTTCTCCAGAATATACCAGAGAGGATGGTATAATAAGAGACACAATAATTATTTCTTCTCTGGTACAACATTGGTGAAAAGAGTAATCATCCAGGCACACACAGTTAAAAAACATTTATTAACAAGGACAAATCTCAATTTTGCTACAGACTACAACATACTCTATGCTACATACTCTAACATACAACAAGTTACTCAATGTATACAGTATTTACAAAAAAGGCATTTCAGAGGCTTAACATCCTAATCACTCAGAAAACCCCCAGACTTATACTTAGTATTAAACTCTTAATAGTTCAAGTAGGTAGCTGAAAAGAGAAGAAAAGAAACACAATGTTTTGGCTGTGGAATTGCTACTGTATTTCTTTTCTTCTCTTTTCAGCATGGAATAAACCTTTACTTGTTCCTTAAACTCTTAAGGCCAAAGAAGAGATAAGCTGCCTTTCTAAGTAAATGTGATACAACCTGCAGTTAAATCTGTCTGCCACAATGCCCAGATGCCACCAAATAAAGGCTCCATATTCTAAAAATGTACCCTTAGCAGGAAAGACATCTCTAACCGAGGTATCTTTTACTCAGAAAAGCCAAGTTCCCTAAAAGTCCCCTAGCAAGGTTCAGATAACTCCAGTTAGGCTTTGTTTGGATGATCATGAAGTAGGGGCTTTTACCTGCAGTAACCTTCCAAAGTTCCAATTCCTCCTGACTCCTCTTGTCTCTCTCTCTCTTTTTCTTTTCTCCTGCTTCTCTTTTCCTCTCTGTGCTCTTAATGTGATCTCATATGGTGTGTTTGTGTACTGCTCATTGAAAATCGTTAACCCACAATAGGTATACCAAGATCAACGTTACAATTGTTTTTGAGCAGGGGACTGCACATCTCGGCACACATCCACTCTGCTTTTACGCTAGAAATGTTTATTCTGCCAGGTATAACAATCTTTATCTAAACTCTAAGAGACACTCCCTAGTCACCTAGAGCTATAACAATATGGATGTCTAATATCTGAGTAATTGGTGCAGAAACCCTAATGAAGGTGGAATTCAAACACTGAGCTTTACTGAAGAATCTCACCTGGTTGAGGAGAGGATAACCCGCCTTCTCTTAAAACCTTTTGTTTAATAAACTCCATTAAGTTAAAAAAAACATTACAACAAATATCTCTCAGCAATGTATTTTTATTAAGTAAACAATATAAAATGATAACTTTTTTCAGTGAACATTAATTTGCTGGGTTCATCCCATTTTTCTTGTGATTTTTTTCTGATTTTCTAGATTTGTGCATTGCATCTTATAAATATAGCTTATTACTGAAAAAGATTCAGACATTATGATACTGTTTTATTTTCTCTGTAAGTATAATACAATATTTATACTTTACATTCATAACAGAAAAAAGTTGCCTTAAACAATAGGACAACACAGTACACAATGTCAGCCAACACAAATGGCTGGGTGGTTTGAATTCAATACAGCTTAGCACTACAGGAGAACAAAAAAGCACAAAATATTCTCATACATTTTATCAGGACATGAGAAGCTCAGCTGAGTGTTGGGATTGTTTTAAGCATGATTAGAAAGACTTATAAACATGACACACTGGTGACCTTTAAAAAAGCATCACAACCTTTAAAAAAACATTATTTGCCTACTAAATAAAAACTCCTTACACTTATATAGCATTTTTCTTTCAGGACACTCCACTCAAAGCAGTTTACAGGTAATGGGGATCCTATCCACCACCACCAGTATGCAGCCCCACCTGGATGATGCGACAGAAGCCATAGTGCACCAGTCCACTCCCTACACACCAGCTCTCAGTGGGGAGGAGAGCAGAGTAATGAAACCAGTTCATAGACGGGGATTATTAGGAGGCCATGATTAGTAAAGGCCAATGGGAAATTTGGTCAGGATGCTGGAGTAACACCGCTACTCTTTTCGGGAAATGCCTTAGTCTTATTCTTGTTATTCGTACAGTATGAGTGACCTGAAGAAATAATAAGTGCCTGAAGAAACATACATTACATTAAACCATTTACTGTTTTTTTAAAGCAAAGTATTTGCAGTAAAAATGAATCACTCCCCCCTTCAGAAATGTTCCATATTAGGAAGGACACACTTCTGAGAACAGGAGCTACTGTAGTTTGTCTTCATGCCATCTTGTACCACTGCTGTACTGTGTACAGCATCAGTTTCTTCCTGATCCCCTAGCAGTGGTTGGAGTAAAGACTATTAGCCTTCATTAATGCAAAGAAGCAGAAACTCAGACTCAGCCAAAAATATGTCTCTCATGATATACGCTATGTACTTGATAAAAAGTGTCTGGGCTTTCTTAGGTAGCAGAGTAGACCCTCCATATACTGTAGGAACAATCCCAGCAGAAGCTCAGCCCACTACAGTCTGATGATCATCTAGTGCACCGGCAACTATATACAGTAAACAGAGCAGTGGAGAGTCAACAGAAAACAAGTGCTTTAGATATGTCCGTAGATATGTTACAAAACATTACAGGAGGCTCTTTCTGAAGGCCATGTGCTTGTAAATTAATTGTGTTTTAATGAATGCCATCCCCTCATGGACAACTGAGTGCACTTCAAAAGGAAATGTGTCTTGATTCAGTTTTAATGCTACATACAAGCCAAAAGGCAAAAGAAATGTTCAGCATCTTCTCAACACAAAAGTCCATACTATCAAATTGGAATGATACAGAATGAAACAATAAATGTGGAAAAAAAAGCTCTTGTTATAGTGCAATGAGTATCATGGAATAATGGAATGTTATCTTATAAAAATGCAATAATATTTTTTTTCTGTGGCGCTAATACACCGCAGGGAATGGTGCATGTCTTTATCCAGTACATACATGTACAATATATATATATTAGCTTTCAAATACACTAAAACCACAGGACCTGAAATATCTGACTTTAAAGTTAGGAGGAATGAGGTATAAACAATTCTTTATTCCAATAAATTGGTATTCTCCCTGTCATTTCGAATTTAAGCACTAGAGCTCCAAATAGAGAGATGGAAAAGAAAAATATTATATCAATTTATAAATTAATAAACTGCTGCTATATTTTGTATGTATCAAATTGTTATAATTTTCAGATTCATATACTTTGTGATATTCTCAGCCCAAATAAATAACAAAAGTGCCAAAAATAATTTTCATACAAATGCAGTACTTAAGAAGCACTAATACCTCAAATTGGGAAAATAAGATGTAATGAAAACTACTTTTAGGTAATCTGCCCTTTGGTTTCAGAGTTGAGTATCAGAAAACCATTTTTCTCTTCATTCTTTTACCATGTCTGAAGCCAGGCAAATAAACTATATAATGAAAAAGGAAATGTATTTTTATCTAAATTACTTTCACTTTATTTTTTTTAGTTTTCTACATACGGTAGCAAACCCAGTTTTTACATGTTCAGCATTTGCTAGCCATCCTACAAGCACATGGACTCCATCACCTGACGGTTTTCTCATTTCTCTAGTTCCTTTCACTCTTTTGATAGAGAAGCATTTTTCTCATCTTTAACAGGGCCTTTGAGCCTATATTCACGAGAATGACACCTCTGCACCAAACACTGGCTTTAACAATCCGAAGCATACTGGGATTATAGCAATAATACTAAGAACTAAGTACCAAGAAGACCCCAGCAAATCTGTTCTTTACAGAACATCAGATGGCTTACTGAAAATATCCCTCCCATGTCAAGAAAATAACTATGACTGCACTGTACAGAATTTAACTTCATACTTAATGTTTCTGTTGTAATCAATATATGTCTTCTACATTTGCTTTCCAAAAGATAGAATAGGGACACATTTCAGAAAGAGAATGAATACGGATGTTTTGCCTGAAACTGCTTATTAACACAATTAAGGATTTAAATGCTCTAATGCACTTTATCATTGATAGTGATAGTGATCACTAGTTACTTTCTGTCCGAGACATTGAAATCGATCCACGATCCAGCGCTCTCTGACTGACATGAGTGCGTTTGGAAACCATACAGCCAGCATTAAAGCAGTTACCTCCTGAATGATAAAACAATAACATTTTTATGCAATGTTTCCAGTTTTCAACTATCAAATATAACTCCAGAAGAATCTTTTGACACACAAAAAACTGTTTAAAAATTGTCCCTTAGGTCTGGAGAATTTTGGAAAACCCAGTCTAGGCAATGAATTATGAGACGGCTGGTCTGGAGAACCATGGCCTGTGTCTGGGTATGATGACAGGCCAGGAAGGAGAGACATCTCAGCAAAGACTCGGCACTGCCAGTACTATGGGGACCCATCTCTTCTTCCCACTTCTGTGGCTTTAACTGGGTCCTAATAATGTGGCCAGCCTCTGTGTATTCCCATGTAAATCACACTTTCTCACACAGCCGGATACCTGGGCACCCAGTAGGTCCCGGGATGCTTTGTAGCAACAGGTGAGAACGTAAGGAAAACGTTTCAATCTCATGTTTGCTTCCCTGCAGGCTTCAGTGTCCCAGGACTTCAGTCACACAAATAGCAAAAATATTCGATTTTTTTATTTAGAAATATAAGTTTTTGCCCTTTTGGAGTCCGAGCCATGCATTAGTCAGTTCTTTATCCTCACATGTGCTGTGCATCTATTACATCCAGGTATTTGGCTTCAATGATTTGGGGAAGCAGGTAGTTCCTGCGAAGAAGAACCGGAGAAGGAACTTAGTCAGGCTTCACTGGGACAGCTGTTTTCTAGAACATTTGTCCGTTTTCAATTACCACTTAGTTTAGTGCAGTCTAACCCTGCAGGCAATGGGTACAAGGGAGATTACGACTAAGGGCTGCCCATTAACCTACAGTATACAGCACATCTTTAGGAGAAAGCCAGTAACAATATGGAGAGAAAGTGCAAAGTCAACAGAATACCACATTATTTTAAACTATGTAGAGCCGCATATGGAGCCGTGGTAGGTCGGATGGCAAGGGTGTTTAGATCCTGACCAGAAGGCCCTGGGTTCAATCCCGGGTAGGAGCAGGTGATGTATCTTGCTCTAATTCCTTCCAGAGGGCTCCCAGGTCCATTCAACCAGCTTTCTGAATGAGTAGTGGGGGGTTAATCCTTCTGGAAGTAATAGGCCAGCTGGAGTGTGATGCTGACCTCATCACCTGCACTTCCTGTGTTGGAGGGTTGAGACAAATGGTGGCCCTACCTACAGCTGCATATAAAGAGCCTTTACATTTTTGTTAATAAGAATTAATAATAATGCCTTGCATTTATAGATCATAAAGGATCTCAAAGAATTTCACAAACAGGAGGCTTTATATCCACCACAGAAGTGCAGCCCCACTTCACAGTAGATCAGAGGGAGAAATTTAGACCCCAACAGACTTAAGGGAGAGTTTCATGGAGACCAGACTGAACAATCCCAGAGTGGAATTCAGCCAGAATACTGAAGTTAAAACCCCAACTCTTACAAGCAGCAATGGGATCTGTAATACTATGACCAAGTAGTCACTACTGCCCAGTCTACAAAGTGGTCACACTGGTGCTGTTTCAGTAACATTACAGAGTAAATGAGTAAAGCAGATCCCCAGCTGCATAGTCTTTGTACTATCTGTCTGAAAAATAGGACATTGGACAGAAGCAGAAAAGGGCAGATCATGTCAACAAATGCAGGATACACAATCAATTAATCAAATTGACATACTGTAGGCCTCTTGGGGCTCATATTAAGGTGGGCATGGTACCTGATGGGGATGAGAAGGATCATGAAGAGAGGGAAGATCATCTTCATGTAGGGCAGGGGGTACATCCCAAAGGCACACAGCACCAGCAGCTGCAGCATCTGCAGCCCCGTGAAGTAGTGGATCTTCCTCTGGGGCACCTTGCGGATATAGTGGGTGGGCGGGTAGGAGGTCTGGGGTACAGAGAGATAAACATCACATCACTCAGAAGTGAACATTTCCCACTCACAGCCACTGAGTCTTCCTGCTTTTGTGTCACGGATGATCATCGTTACCAGAATGAATCATTTTCTGATCAGCTTAACACTTGTTAAAGGCATGTGACAGTATTGACTGCAACAGATGTTTACATGACACTAGGCTGTGATCAGTGCTGATCAGCCACTAGCCCAGAGCTGCACCTCACACAGCTGTTAATCACACAGTGGTTCCTCACTGACCTGGCTGGTAGAGATCAGGTACAACTGTAAATGAGTGTAGAGTGCTACATTACTGTGGAAGACCGAGTGAAAAGGTCAAGACAGTGACTGTGCGCAGGAAAGGTTTTCTGTTTGCACCTAAGATCACTGTCTAAAGCCTGTGATTCTTCAAACTCAAATGGCATCTTCCTGTCCTGTTTGTTTGACTTCTGACACTGCCCCTTTCCCTGTATGTTCCTTTGATATGTTAGTCTTGCCTACTTTTAATGTATAAAAAGGAAAGTGTAACTTCAGTCCAGTGAGCATGTCTTACTGAGTGTTATGGGAAACCCTTTCTCTGTGATATGCTCCCCTTCAGCTGATTGAATTAAAGATCTCTGTTTGACAATCTCCCAACCTGAGTGAAGACTGAGTTTTTTCGACATTACCATTATCATTACTTTATAAACTAATGTAGATAAGGGAAGTGAACTGCATGCAGTCAGTAAAAACAAATAATAAATATAAAATAGGAAAAATGGAGCTAGAAAATGCTACTTATAAAAGTGTCTTTTTATGTTTTATGTTTTATTTACGTGGATTTTTATGTTGACACAATTATGTAAATTATGTTAGATTTTGTAGAGTTTGAATAAAGGAATGTTATAAATTTTGCTGTTAACTAGCAATGCCTTATTCTGAATATTGTGTACGATCGTGGTCACCACATTATAGAAAATTCTGCAATTTCCCTCACGGGATCAATAAAGTACCTAAAAGATTTTTCTACTCTGGAATCAGTCCAGAGAGCAGCAACCAGATTAATTCTCAGTCTTTGAATTCCAGGGCTCAAGGGAATCTCAAAGTGCCAAGTGGAAGGAGCTAAACATTTTCAAGTATTCAACCTCAAAGGCATGGGTAAAGTCTACACACTTCTCCAGAATACACAGAGAAACACGAACCAGGGGACACTAGTGGAAACTACATACTGTACGAGAACAGAAGATGCCTTTTCTCTTATCTAGAGAGTAAAGCTAAATGGGCCAAATGGCCTCCTCATTTGCAACTCAACAGTTGCCTATTACAACCAGTATCCTATCTTCTTATGTCAGTTTTGCAGTAAAAATTATGAAAGGAGTTCATACCCTGTACTATAAACTACTACACAAGTCCAAGATGCCCTCTTGCTCTGTTTTATTTTGTGTTTTATCTTCTTGTTTGAAGAGTGTTAGAGTTGAGTAAGGCCCAGGGGAAATGTTTGCATTAAGCATTCAGGAAGTTACCATATTTATAATTAATAAACGTTAATCACCTGCTCCTTGAGGAGGAGGGCCATGCGGTCACACAGCTGGTTACCATCAATGGAGGTGAGGGCAATGTACAGGAAGAGGCCATACAGGACAGGCTTGGGGATCCACTGCAGTGGGACTGGCAGCAGGAACACTGACACACCAATCAGGATGTTGGCAGCAAGAGAGGTCAGGCGAGTCTCCATCACACTGACGATCCTGAAAGGAACACACACAAGGCACTGCTTGCAAGAGTAGTAGCAGCAGAAATAATGAAAGCTGTTTATAGAAGGTGGCTCAGAACGAGTTTGGTGAACCCTGCTTCCTACTAGATGGTGCTTTCATTTGTAACATTCTCAGTGGACAGCATGTTTGATAAGGTGATGGTATGGAAAATCACAAATGTTCCCCCAGTTTTTATTTTGTAATAATTGAATTTCCTGATGCTTAACATAATTCTTTTTCTTTCCTGTTGACTCATCATGTGCTACATAACCTAGGTATTGTTCTTTCTTTCCAGACATATTTTGACATGAAAGATGTTATAAACATAAACTGACTATCCCACACTTTGCATCAGTTTTTGTCCTTTATCTTCGAATTGCTCTGACTCTATGTTAATGTGCTATCATGTCAAATGGAGGACTGTGTGACCTCGATCAGACAGACTTTATTAAACAGTGTGTCTGATAACATTTGCCAATCCTCAAATTTAACACCTGGCTACAGACAGAGCCTCTCTCAGAGCTGTTTACTGGACACTGATCCAGGCTTTAGTCAGATCAAGATTATACAGGTTAAGACCATGTTTCATTAATTAGGGTTAAAGATTTATATTCCAATTCCCCAAAAGTGGTGGTGTTTCCAGTTTGTTGTTTTTAGGTGTTCGCTTCAGAAATGCCCACTATCACTTATGTTGTTTTCTTTGTCTTTGGAACCTCCAGAGCAAACCATGAATCTATTATTTCTACCTTTACTTCTCAACATGTGTTGCTCTGTGCTACATTACTTCCTGAAACTCTGCAGTGGAGAAGGTTGGCCTGACTCTGACTGTGATGGTCAAACACCAGAGACCCTGGGGGTCTGAGATTCACTCTCTTTAAATCCCATCACAGTGAACAACTTGTTAACAGGTAGATGCTAACGTGTACAGATGGACTAATTTTCCCGATTTTCTTTAGACTTTCATTATCATAACAAAAACAAATGTGTATTCCATTTTGAATTATATTTTTCCCTCTCTTCCAGTTACACTTTGGGATAGACTGCAGATTAGAATGTCCAAATTCAAGAGAAAAGGTAAGAGAGCTTGTATTAATTCTCCACATTTCAATGTTGGAGATAGGAAGGGGACTTAGTAGTTCAGTTGGGTAGCTATGTCAGCATGTGTAGGCTGCAAAGGAACAGGCAATAGGTTTATTCCATGCTGAAAAAAAGAAGAAAGAAAACACAATGTTGTGTTTTCTTTCTTCTTTTTTTAAGCATGGAATAAACCTATTACTTGTTCCTTTGAAGGGGACTTAGCTTTGCCAAACTTAAAATTCGATTTATGTTCTTTGTGCTTTTTACTGTCATGATTTAACCCTGATATTCCTGCATCCACTTAAAGGAAGTCCAATTATTAATTTACCCATGTGGTTCACAAAAAAAAAACTAAAAATGAGGCTGTCATTATGTAGTAGGAGAAAATTTTCTAAAAACTCCTCATGTCCTTATACAGTAGATTATGAGATCTTAAGATATGGATCAAAGGTGTGGAATAAAAACACCCACAATTAAATACAAATCTTCCATTTATTCACCCTCAAAGTAATAGTGTTTCACAATTGACTTGACTGTATGTTCAAACAGCTTATTTTATATATTAGGTCTGTTGCTACAATGTATGAAGGACTTAAACAGAAGAGGCATCATGCTCTCTTTTGCGTATGGCCCAGACAGTTATGTAGCATGAGATCCATGCTTCTTCCTAGCATTAGCCCAGCCCTGCTCTAACCTCCGGATTCTCTTTGACCAGTTCAGGGACGTTTAGGCTGAAATGCATGCAGGCTCCTGGAAGTCCCACTTACGTCTCATACAGGTGGCCCCCCTCCACACGCTGCTCCACGTAGGCCAGCTGACGCACGTGCAGTGTGGAGTGGGGGAAGGCTGCGTGCATCCAGGGCAGCCCCAGCACTGACATCAGGATGTTGATGAAGCCGGACAGCATCAGGTCCCAGTGGTAGGCTGTGCCCTTTAGGAGCCTGAAGCACACAGAGCGCAGGTTCAGTCCTCCAGGTATGCTGCATTCGTACTTGTGCAAGAACTGCTGGCACATCATAGCAGACACTGCTGTCACAATTTAAACTGGGTTAAAAACTAATTGTTGATATTTGATTATATTGCTGCTTAGAATGACAGATGGGCTTCATTATTCTAGATCAGTTGCTGTAGCTTCAGTTGCTGTAGCTGATATTTCTTAACATTCAAATAGCATATTTGCCAGTAGTTTCACTCTACTCAATAATTAATCTTATTGGAAGAAGACCAGTTAGAATGAATTTAGTTCCTGCACAAACTATGACAGAGTGGTCATGCTTTATGTTGTTTTCAGACTTTGTTTAATTACTTTCTATTTTCGGTTTTTTCATGTGATGGCCCATTCTTCTGATTTGTGGTATGTTTTCTATATTTTCCTGTATCATTCTTAGAAATGAACATAACTTTTGTTAAAAAGTATCAGCTTTCACAAAATAATGATCTTCAGAGTAACAAGTAAAGGTTTATTCCAAGTTGAAAAGAAAAGAGAAACAATGTCTCAGCTGTGGAGCCTTCGTCAGGTGTGGTGAGAGAGGAAAACCAGCAGCAGAAAAAGTATGAGAGAACAGAAGCCGGGAGTGGAGAGGAGGTGGGAGCAGGAGAGAAGCAGAGTCTACACTCAGGTGGTGTGAAGTCAAGAGTGATGAGAGGTGTGAAGTTAAAACCTGCAAATGAATAGAGAGGATTTAGAAGGAAACGAGTCTGTTGAGAGAAGGGGGAAGGTGTGATCCTAGTTTCAGGATAATTTTGGTTTTGGATGTCTTTCTGTAGTAGGAGTTCTGAAACCCTTCTTTGAGAACGCAGATGAAGAGATCAGTATGATCTTGGCCGTTAGAGGAGAAATGGGAAACTATGGGCTTGGAGAGATCTTTGATCCTCAGAGCCCTGACATGTTCACTGAAACGATCTCCCAATCTCCTTCCTGTTTCCCCAGTGTAAATAGCTGGGCATTTTCTACAAGAGATGCAGTAAATAAGGTTGCTAGAGGTACAAGATGTCATCTGAGTGATCCAGAATTGTCCAGAGGGGCCTCGAATGTGCGTGGAATAAACCGCTACCTGTTCGTTCCGACACATGCTGGTGCAGCTGCCTACTTGAATATCTTCCCTGCAGATGTCAAGCACTCTGACAACAATGAAACCACACCAGGTAGATGAAAGAGATTAACAAATATTTGAGCTGTTATAACCTACAAGGACCTATTTTAAAGAGAATATGTGCAATGTGGATAAAAGTTAAAATGAGATTTTTAACTATAAAATTCAAACTGTTTTATGTCTGCAGTAGACTATTCTTACAGCAGGGAAAACTAATAATGATGAGATACTGTAAACAGACTAACAACAATTATACACCTTTCGCAAACCGGCATGCACAAACTTGATCTTTTAAAAAAATAGAGGTTTGTCTGAATTAGTTGACTGTGAATTGACTAATCTGTGAATAAGATCTTATCTGTTATTTTTTATTTTCAGGAATATTTTATGGGAAGACCATTATTGTTTAGAAAAGTGATAACGTTTTATAAATGTTGCCTGTGCAAGGTGACAAGGTGAAGACAGGAGAAGAAGGGTCTGCAGCAGCTCCGAGCGGGTACCTGTTCTCGGGGGCATTGGTGAGCGACACCACAATGTTCTGGTCAATGAAGATGAGCAGCGCCAGGAGAAAGCCCAGCCCCATGGCACTTAGCACAGACATGGGAGAGAGGAGGCTGAAAGGAGCCACGTTGAATAGGTTCCCCTCATGGAAATTAAAGACTGGAACTGTAAGACACAAGAAAGGAGTGAGGCCTTTTTACAGCCTGTACTGTATGTTTTGGTGTAGTAGATTTATCTGATTCACACACAACAGGAGAAATATACTGTACAGTACTCTTTATAAAATTATTTGGGCATAAATACGTTGGTACAGTGGTTAACATTGCTGCCTCACAGTGCTTCGGTTTCCTCCCACAGTCCAAATACTAGAAGGTTAATTAGCTACTGGGAACATTAGCCGTGGTGTATAAACAAACATTTACCACTGCTGCACACCCCTTTTATACCCAATCAAAACTTAATTGCACTCTTATACAAATTAACCAGTTCTAATATGATCCCGATCTGGCTACCAGCAGTTAAGAAGATGTGACGTGACCTCTAGTGGCAGATCTGTGCAACTACAGCCCTTTCTACAGATGGCCTGCCACATGTACTGCAATAAAATGATATTGGCCCAATTAAGCAATATAGGGCTCAGAAAGAAGGAGTGTGGAAATACTGACGGTCAATATCGATGAACAGATATGAACCCACGAAGGAGAAGATGAGCACAGAGATGGGCAGAGCACAGTCCGACAGCACCTCTCTCACTTTGGCATGCAGGAAGGGGCTACAAAACCAGAAAAACACACTGAGTGTCAGGCATTGGGAGGGACACATCTCCTCACATTATAATCTGAAATAAACAGGTCATTAATTTAATTGAAATAGATAAGCTTTATAATACTATGAAGTAGTTCAGGTGGGTAGCTCTGTCCACATGTGTAGGCGGCAAAGGAACAAGTAATAGGTTTATTCCAGCTGAAATTAGGACCTTTCAATTGCACTGCCTCACCTCCTCTTGAACTGGTACAGGGTGTAGCCGAGCCACAGGGTCCCCAGCATGAGCAGCAGGCACAGCACTGGCCTCTCGCGGGAGCACAGGATAACGAGGTCCTCCAGTGCCACGCTCTCACTCTGGTTCCAGGGTGACAGTCCAGGCACCCTCACAGTGCTCCCATTCAGCAGCAGCCAGGGGGCATGGTAATACTTGTGGAAGACTAACAGAGGGGGGCAGACATTGCAGAGCATGAAGCTTGGAGAAGACATACTGGGTCATCATTTCAGCAGCACTTAACAGCAAAGGCAACAGCACTTCAGCTAAGCAAACCATTGTTCCTTTAGCTCACAGACTATAAGAAAATAACCTGATGTGTACCTGATGAGAAATTAGACCAACATTTGAGCAATGACTAACATTAAAGTGAAACTATTGCTAGCTGAAGGAAAAATTGGACCTTGCTTTGTGTTGCCACATATAGGCATTCTGGTAAAAAAAAAGTCAAATGTACGATTCAATATAAAACTATAGAATGTACTTCTCTGACCCGCTCAGCATAAGCCGGTGTCCAGGACAGCCTGGTGTCTCCTGAGTGTCTGTCCACCTGAGCTGTCAGTTACATAGTGGGTCAAATTATTTGTTTAGCTACATAAGTGCAATATTTCTAATCTGGCTCTGATGTTTTTCTAGATATGAAAATTTAATGAAGTGAATGTTTTTAATAACTAAATGTAAAAAAACCTTAAGAAAGTCTTGCATACATTGTGTCATAAAAAATATAGAAATAGCGGTAGGTTAATCATTTAATTCACTACTCACATTGGAACAAAAAAAAAGAAGACATGAGGAGAGCCAGGAATTGAACTGAGTTTGAGACCCCTGGCATATAACACCATGTGTGCAAAACAATCTAAAGCTCATGAGCAATGCACAGAATAGTTTCACGAGGAATAACAACACCGAATCAGATCATATGTCATCTTTATTGAAAAGTTAAGAACAGGCAGCTATGGCATAACTCGCTAGACATAGGAGAAGGGAGTCAGTTAACCAAGGGGTCACTCAGAGAGGGAGAGGGGCTGGAGGTGCAAAAGGAAAATGAAAGTCAGGAAGAGAGAGGGTTTTCCTGTGGTTTCCTGACAGCATTTCAGGAAGTGACTTCATGGAGGATGTACTAACTACAGCATCAGTGTTGAAGGAGGACTGTGTTACTGCCATTTCTCCCAAACCTTAATTAAAAGTTCCATTTACAAATTGTGAACAGTTTGCTGCAATTCTACAATTGCCACAGAAGAATGATCAAGTGATATATTGTGATATATTGTATTGAATTTTATATTTGTATATTATTTTTGTACTCAAATAAGTGCCAATAACACTTGTACTGTACCTGAGTCAATCAGTGCCAGAGTCAATCATTACATGAGTAAATCATGCAAATGTTTTTTTAACCTAATGTAAATATGGATATTTCTGAACCTCTCTGATTTCAAAATCTCCAGAAAATGTTATAAAGCAGGATTAATCCCCATTCAGATCCATTAAGACTGCCCCTCTGTTAAAGGAATGTCACAGCCCCTCTCCCCTCTTCTCTTTATCTGAAACATTAAGCATTCGTGTTCCTTTCTACTCATTTTCTTCTGTGATGTCTATTTTGTGCTTGGTCTTGTAGAAGACTTGACAAAAGAGTAGTATGTTAAAAAGACAGATGTGTTCTGAAGTGTTCTTACTTTTGAAGGTGCCTTTCACAGCATCCCCCAAAAAGGCAACAGAAATGAAAAGTGCTATGACCTCTTCTGTGGATCTGAAAGACAAAATAATCCTCAGAAAAATAAATAAGTAATCACTGACATACATTATTCTGGATTTTCATCAGTAGCATGGAACTGAATAACATAACAATAGTTAGTCATCACCTTGAAGTTTCTTAATCTCCTTCTATCTGATGAAAAGCCCCAGACAAAGCTATAATTTAGTCAAGCCAAAGCAAACCCCAGAGGCAATCTGGTGCTCTGCACAGCTCTGTACAGTACATGTAAAACAAGGCTTAAGCTCAGCATTAACATCAGTGATTTGTTCTATACATGTCAATTTGAATTGAAAATTTTTGGATGGTATATAAATATTGTAAAAACTTGTTTTTGTAAGAATAATTAATCTGAAAATCTAAAAACATTTGGGCTCTAGTGCTTTCTTGCTACTCAGGCTCTACTACTAATCATGAAAAAATAAAAGCATATTGGTTTCTTTGTTTACTTTCACAAAGTACTTTCAGATTATGTTGAGTTTGACTTTTTCAAACCTGGTGCTTGTGTTTTGGTTACTAATATACCATGTTAAGTTACACATAATTTAATTGAGGAGACACTTCCTATCTTTATAATTTATTGCATTTTTGCATTGCACTTTGTTGCCATCCTACACTTTAAAAAGCAGTTCTTTTAGGAAACTGAACATCACAGGAACAACTACAGACTCTGAGATCAAGTTATTTTGGATTTCCACTGCTAATGACTGGAACAAGGAGGAGGAACAGGGAGCTGAAACTGTCCACCTGCATATCCGAGAAAGTTTTCAGTTGTGGTGATAAAACATTTCTTCCTGACCTTCATGCTTATTAGCACAGCCCTGTTCTGCTCATGTCTGTTAATATTGTTTTCATTTTTGTTTTCTTTCTCTCACTGCTTCTCTCCTCTGCTACAGTGGTATGAAGCCTCAGGGCCAGGTCATCATTGTACAGAAAAATCTGTTCTCAACTTAATTATCTAGTTAAATAAATGATTATTACAACATGGGAGGATCAGCTGTATTGTCTTATATAGCTGTTAAAGGTATCTAAATGCATCACTTCCCAAAAACACACATACAGTAGTATAAGCATTCTCAGCAAGCCACCCATACATTTCCAAAGCTACAAACTGAACTCCAGAATACAGTACAAGACCTTCAGAACAAAATAGAAACATACAGTGTCGGGGCAGTGTGAGTTAATTGACTGAGATATACAAAGTCACTGACAGGGCCTTGGAGGCTAACAGACTGACTAAAACCAACTGAGAGGCTGATTGATGGAGAGGCTGGACGGACTGACCGTTTGAAGAGTTTCATCAGCAGGCTGGCATTGAAGATGCCTCCCAGAATGAGGAAGAAGCTGTTCCACAGGCCAATGCAGGCGTAGAAGGCAGAGAAGTTCAAGTTATACTCATCACAGATCTCCCTGATAACTGCAAGACAACTGTGAGTGAGCATTGCCCCCTGTTAACACAAGAACAGACAGCACTGCCAATCTGCTTACTGTCAGCACTGCCCTTTCCTGACATGTCCTGGGCAGGCTAGTTCTGAGAACAGGAGGCAGCTCTTTACAAAAAAGGTTTTGGGAATTTAACTCAACCCCCTAACTCTATCAATGTACTGCGTGCAGTCAGGTTCAAATCAATCAGTACAAGTGGAGTTCTCCTGCCCAGACCATTACCCTTGGACTTCCCCATTGGTTGGTCTGTAATGCAACAGATAGGGGAGAATTCTACATGTCTGCGCAACACGCTCACTCGTGTCCATCAGAGTGGTCAGCACAAGCCCTTGATTCACTGATCACAGAGGACTCGGCTCCACTGCTGCAGAGTCCCCCTGAGGTGTTATTCTAACATACCCATTGCAGGAAGGCAAAGGAAAGTTGAAGCATATGGGTTCCTTTCTGTGTCTTTCATAATTTTCACTAGTCTGGATATTCAGCAGGTTGAATCACCTTATCATCTATGCCAAATCAGCTCACTAATAAGATAATATTTATAAGCTTTTCTTTTCTAAAAACACATACTGTACATAGATTGATGCATTTGTTTTGATGCTTAATATGTTTATGTACTGCATAGTATATGTTTGGGTGCACTCTTCAGTGCTTCTTATACCGAGCCATGTTTTAATCATTAATCATTGCTTAATCAAGGCTGGTTTTTCTATGGAAGATATAAAATCACAGATCCTGGCATTGGAAGGGACCTGTCTGCTTATCCTTGATGAAGGAATAAAATGCAAAACTCCAATTACTAGGCAGAGAAACAGGGAGATGGACTCCAGTTTCTGCGGTGTCATCACTGACCAGCTATCTTCCATTCATTCGCAGCTCACACAGGCAGAGAGCAGAGCAAAACATTACCGCTGATGAAGATGGCGAGGGGGGCTGTGGTCAGCGGGATGACCAGTGGGGACCCAGCAAACAGAGAATAGATGATGCCTCCAATGCTTTGTCCGATAATGGTCTTCCATACGTCTGTGAAGAGGGAAAACAGGGCTGAGAAACACTGACAGGTACAATGACCACTTCCACATCACCTGGTGACCTCTTCCCTAAGCACTGAGCCATACAACAGCTTCTCTTTATTTGCACATTTAAATGATCATGCTTAAATAATTGCTCTATATAGACTAATGTTCATATAACATTTTCTAAAAATTCTAATTAAGAGCTACCCAATTTCTGTATCCTAGTTAGGTCTTATACCTTATTTATGAAATTTGGATAGATCCTACATTTATTTTCTGATGGCTTACCAGAATAAAAATTGAATTTACATTTCAGATAATTATTTAAATTATTTTTTCAATGGCAACGTTTACAATTTCAGTCACATTCCTCATTCTGACAAATGCTACGTACCTTTTTTGTTAAAGTTTGCGCCTTCTAAACTAAAGCTGCCTGACACACTGTGTCAACTCATTCAAGCAAAATCTTTGTCTATAAACTAAATAACCTCCAGCTCCTCTCATGCCTCTGCAGCCTCTTTCACCGACTCAGCGCTTCCTGTTCCTCTTGTCTGACTTCACCCCTGAGATTCTGACCTTTGGCATTTAAACCTCTCTAGTTACACCAGAGCCTAAAACCTAATCTGGTTTTGGATAATTTCTGGCCAATATTGAATTTGCCTTTTCTGTGCTGCAGCAACGCAACTAAATAAAGTTTAGAAAGACCGTTTGTCTTGGTTCACAACATCATTGTGAGGGTTTGCATTTTCTGACAACAGCAACTGCAAAACTAATAGTGTGCCAAATGTTCTATGAATGTGTCGCAAGTGAATGCCATTGTAATAAAGAAATTATATTGAAATGAATATCACATTTTATTACTTCACAAGCAGCAGGTTTTAGCTTAGCTGTTTCAACTTAGAAATTACTTATGTATTGTTATGACTGTCAAATGCCAGACACTGGCACCTAGATCCAAAGGGGAGTCACTCACCAATCTCCCCCCGTGTGCTCTCATCATTCAGAGACCCGAAGGCGATGGCTGGGAGCAGGATGGCGATATACAGAAAGATGGCAGTGGTGGTATATTTCAGAAGTGTCTTGTTGTTCCCAACAACTCCTGGAGAAAAGAGCAAAAGTGAGGTCTTCTTAAGGGGTTGATTCAGAACTGCAAGAGGAGTAGGCACACCTTCAGCCAGGATAAGAGGCCCCACAGACACAAGTAAGTGAATTTAGTGCAGGTGTGTTTAGGTTTGAAAGTACAGTAGGTAACATGTTTTTGCAGTCATAGAAGATGTGGTGTCTGGAACAAGATGTAGGCAAAATTCAGTCTTTGCTGTCCATAAAAAAGGACTGCAGAAGATTCAGGGATCACTGAGCTAATGAGCTAATAGCATTAAATGGCTCAATGGTATTAAGCCAGATATCTCAAATGAGAACAAACTCATATCTGCAATGAGAGAGAGAGTGGACCTATTTACATAGAGCACTTAGAGTCAAGCACCTTGCTCAAAGGGAAGACAGCATGGACTTTTTATTTGACTATCAAGAGTTTCTTCTTAAAAGTAAACTTTTAACTTTCTTTATTTTCTGTACTGAAACTGAATGAATTTATGAATTTAAATTAAATGAATTTGATCTCTTTGTAAATTTTCTTTGTGAAATATTTATAAAAAGTTGATTAAATGTAGAAAAGAGAATATGTTCATTGCAGGACGGGGTACAGTATTTGGTTTATATAACAAAAATATATTAAATCTAAAGATAATCAGGTGCATATTCATCTCGGATGAGTGACTGAAGCCATGTTCGACAACACAAGGGAGGTAAAAGCAGGACCTACAAATAAGCTATGAGATCCAGATTATGCAACTACTAACTACTTTAGTCAAAGATAAGTTAACATGGAGAGGTTCTTAGGTGTTGCTGTGAAGAGCTCTGAATCTCAATGGGCATGCTCTCAGGAGATTCCCAGATTTCACAGGGCCTCCCTGTACATATCAAGAGTGACACCGAGGGAAGGTGCTGTCCGTGGTGCTGAAGAAGCGCTGATAAAGAAGGGTCCATGCCGAGGTGCTGCCTGCAGTCTTTCCCCAGAGAACCACAGGGACTGTGCTACTCATGTCAGACACCAGCAGTGGATGTGAGACAGTAGGCAGAAAGTTTAACAAATTCCATTATCATGGGTGCACTTTCTGCTTTTCATTCTTTTTTAATTTCTCTAGGTTAGCTCAATGTTGTATAATAATCGTTATGCCATGTACAAACTGGTTCTGATCTCTCAGTTTTTAAATGTTCAAATAGAGAAGAAAGGATTATTTTCCAAATGATGTCTTTGTTTTTATGCAGCTTCTTGGCAGAAAAGCACAAATCCAAATACCGTCTGTGAAGTCAGAGGTATAAAGAGGCAGCCGTCGACAGAAGTCTTCATAAATACCCCTGCCAGCCCTCAGGAAGTCCCTGTACTAAAGAGAGAGACAGAACCTGTTCAGATCATGAATATGGGGTGTTAAATTAGCAATCACGATTTAATATGGCAACAGCAACAATAACACCATTGAATTAGTGCTATTAAATTGCCACATATCCTGAAATTATTAGTGACTTTACGGCTTTATGCAGACACAGAATTAAACTCCATTGAAGATTAGAATGGAAGCATATTTTTCCATTTTACCTTCTTTTATCAAGAGAAATGTCCTATACAGTATATTAGTATATTGTGGTATTTAAAGAATTTAAGACACTTCTACATTGACTACGTCTTGAGGGGTTGATGCGCTTTCTATAACATGCTTACTGCACAGAGCCCTGAACATATACAGTATATCTACACTCTCTATCTGGGGATCACTATGCACATTATACACTATCGTTCTCTACTGCACCTGTTACTGCTGTCCGCAGTTTACTGTGGTTTTAGGTGAGGTTGTATTTTGCATTTCATCCTTTTTTATGAAAATTGCCAGATTGTATCTAATTTAGCACATCAAGGTCTTAATTCCCTTGTACCATACGGATCATTGCAAAGACCCAATGACTCATGCCCTTTGGAAATGTACTGCCCATTAGAAACATCTCCTCTCAGAACCTGGTGAATTCTAAGGTGCAGTTGGTTAAACACTGTAAATCTCATAAAGCAGTTCAAGTCCCTTTAAACATGATCTCTGTAGCATTTTTATACCCCAGGGAAATTGGGAATTTCAGAGACCTCCATAGTTCTGGAAGCTCCCATTATACATCCAAAGAAGAGGTAGTAATTGTACATTTGTCTCTCACATACTGTTACTGCTTATCTAATTCAGGGTCACAGTGGGCCAGAGCCTATTCTGGAAAGCACTGCCACCTCACAGCGCTCAGCCCCTGAGTTCAATTCCTGAGGTGCTATATTTGCATAGAGTTTGTATGTCCCTCCTAATGCTCACATGAGTTTCCTCCAGATGCTCCACTTTTCATCCACAGTTCAAAGTCATGCTATTAGTGTAATTGATGTCTGTTAAAAAATGGCCCTCTTGTGTGTGTGTCTAAGTGGCCCTGCGATGAACTGGCATCCCGCCCAGGGTGTACCCTGCCACTCATTGCCACCAGATTAGGCTCTGGCTCCCCACAACCCTGTATTGAATAGAAAACAGGCAGATGGAAGAGCTCATGAGATTATGGTACACTTGAATAACTAATACAAATGCCCAATTCTTAATTTAAACTATATAACAAGTAATAAAGAAATCTCCTACTTGACTTTTATTGATTCAAAGATCCTTAACATCTGGAAAGTGTAATCTGCAAGCTGAACAAGGCCTAAAAGCTACTGTATACTGTAATGTGTTAGGTTTTTACAGATTTGCTTAGCTTAAACTATAAATTTAGGCTTAGCCTAAAATAAATATGCTTACTAAACTATAAGTGAATAAATCAGTAACGTGTTTTGAAAGAGCTGAATTCTTTGTTCTGCACATCACAATGAAATTGAACTGGATTGAACAGAGGAGACTACAAGGTGACCTGCTCGAAATCCTCAAAGGTCTTGACAAAGTCCACCTAGAGAATGAACACTGAAACACAAACCAAGTGTGCTGTATGTGCACTTCAGACTGAGAATCGGAGGTACTTCCTTACAGAAAGGGTTGTGGGAGCATGGAAGAAGTTACCCAACCATGTTGTCTTTCAAGACATGACTGGATGACCCTGGATCAATGAACTACTAGCTATCAGCCAGGCTTCTCATGTCCTCTCTTGGCTGTACCGTGAGGGGCTTGTGCCTGTGAGGGTCCGTCTCCTCCTGCGTGGTGGCAGGCTGATGGTTGTCGCAAGTGAGCCGGTGACGCTGCTGCACCAGGGCTTCCTTAAACTCCTCCTGCGTCTTGGTCTCCAGCAGCTTCTGCCTGAAGGAGATGTCGGAGAACATGGTGGCAAAGGTGCGCCCCAGCTCCATGGCCGTCTTGGTGCTTTTCTAGAAGGCAAAACAGAAGCAATCAATTCACAGAGGAGTGAAAATAAAAATAGTCAATGCCACCTGGATGGGCCTGAATTATATTCCAGCCTTCCTTTTCAAGTTTTCTTCCTTTGGTAGTGACACAGGAGATTTACATGCATCGCATATGTGATCAAATTCTTTCTTTACAGAGATCTGGAACTAAATGACTTTACTGGTGTTTTACTGGAATATTCCTGGAATAATCACATTTATTGTAAATAAAATGATTTTTGATATCTCCACAATATGTACTGTATTGAGCTACATTTGTATTGTATATACTGTATACACATGAAAATTCATACTTTGTGGGAGTCTGGAACAAGTTACCCAGCCATATTGTTGAAGCCGATACCCTGCTCTTTTCAAGATACAGCGGGATGAGATCCTAACACTAATTAGGGACTCAAATTTTAATAAGCTAAATGGGCCCAAAGGCTTCCTCTCATTCTTAATGTGGCTGAAACTGATGTTTCTACAGAATGTGTTTTGTACCACTGATATTTTTAATGACAGGACCCTGGAAATTTCATTGGCCAGCCAGGCTCTTTCCTTCCACAAAACAGTGGATACTAATCTATTTCAGATTCGAATGAAAATATCATAAAACTGTCAATTCATTGCATGTTGCTGTGGTGATTTGATATGTAATTCTGACTTGTTATTCTTTAAAAGCAAGCATTCAAACAACTAGAGAATAAACAATCAATAAAATCATCCAATGAAAGTGATTAGGAACTCATTAAAGCAGAGACATTCAGACACCCCTGTGATTTCTTGCATTCTCACTTATGTGTTGAGGATCAGTGTGTAGCAAACAGTTACCATTTTGTAAGGAGCCAGGATGAGAATGATATATCGGACTTCACAGCAGTTCTCTCCCCAGTTCTGAGGTCTTTCCAGTCTAGAGATGCAGACATGTCGCCTTTGAAGGCTCTTTACACTGCAGCTGCACAGAGGAAACACAACATCAGTAGTGAGTTGTCTCTGCTAGCCCATCAAGGTTGTAATTGTCCTAGATCTGTTGCCTGGGGTGCGGGCTGAATGTGTACTTTAAAATAAAATTAACATTTCGTCTGTGTTCTGTTGGCTCTGCCTTGGTGAGATGTACAGATTTACACACATGTATACTGTATATACTGTATAACAAATATCCTGCTGGCATTGTGGGCAGAATCCACTAATTCTGGAACTGCTCAGGGATACATGCAGGAGTTCCAGACCCCGGAGTTGGTGGGATATTTGCAGGTGCCAGGATTAGTTTGTGTTCTAGAGGTGTTCCAATGCTGGTTATCTTAATCTTTATAATCTGAGCTGAAATTATTTTGTTGTTTTTAGAGAAGTAAAGTTTCCTCTCATAATTAATGTCATTTCTATTTACAAGTTATTAAGAATAATACTCTTTTCAGCAGAGCATGATGTTGTTGTATTACACCAAGGAGAGCACTGTTCCAATTACTCAACAACATCCAAGCTGCAAATCTGCAAGATGATGAGTGTACAAGTGCTCTTGAATTATGGAAGCACTTCTTTATCAAAGAGTCTGAGAGCTGAATCTTGTATAAAGGTCAGGGAATTATGATGTTCATCTGAATGGAAAGAGATTACAAGAGACAGTTAACAGGGATTTAAAACAGGTAGATCTAACTTATGTTCTTTGAGCAAAGGATGAAAACATTAAATTCAAAGTACTTTATTCATCTCCAGGAGCAATTTAAGCAGCCAGTGGTAGAACACATAACACTAAAAAACAACATTGCTAAGAAAAGAAGAATATACATAAATAAAAACAGCAAATGGACCATGAGAGTGATTGAAAGTAACAGTGTGAAGTACAGTATTTAAGAAGTTATTAAAGTATTATACATGCAAATCTGTAGAGGGGGCTCTGTCCAATAGAAATCAGATTGATAAGACTTTTTTCAGTCATTGTTTGCAAGCCTAAAGGCCTTTTGGAACAAAGCTAAATTTTCTTATGCAAAGGAACAAGTAATAGGTTTATTCCATGCTGAAAAGAGAAGAGAGAAAACACAATGTTTCGGCTGTGAAGCCTTCTTCAGGTGTGAAAGAAGGTTGAATATGTCCATAGACCTGCAGACCTGCTTCTTTTTCAGAAGAAAGGGTAGAAACAATTTCAGAGACAATTATAGTTTTGTTCCTTTTCCTAATATGAAATATTTGTCAGAACTTGCTCAAGTTCTAGCAAATTCTCAATATTTATAACTGCAGGGCCTGTAAATGACAGTGCCTTCATTTATACAATTTACATTAAGAATAAATTATAATGAATTAATGAATCTGATGAATGAGTTAATGGAGCCATTCATGTTTCTCCCAGTGCTCTACTCACAGAATGCAAAGCCAGGACTGCTGGTATTGGATTCCTGTGGCTGTAGCAGTCACGCCCTGGATGGTCTCCGACAGCAGGTGGACTGTGGGGAGACAGACGGCAACAGCCCATTGTTCTCACAATGCCACACTCACCCATGAATAGGGATGATAAATCCAAACCAATGAGCTATAAGTCTTACTGCATTATTGAATTGGATATGTATCCAATTTAAAACTCCAAAAAGTTAGACTTTTATTACATGTACAGTTATTTAGCAATTAAAAGTTCTTTGAGCAAGCAACAACTCTAATGGATGCTATAATGGATGGTATTTTTAGATGGCTATGGTTAAATATACTCATGAATCTCATAACTGGTTAGACATTAAACCAAGGTCATGACTGTTTTGTCAAGAAATGTCCCATGTCTAGTTTGCAAGATGAAGGGATGAAGTCGACTTCAGGGACTTCATAAGGGACTGTAAGGGACTTACAGGGATTAAGTCATACAGCTGCTTAGGTGGTGTCACAGCAATAACCTGAACTTGAACGTAAATAAAACGAAAGAGCTAATTGTGGACTTATGGAGACACAGGCCACATACTCAAAGCCCACTCAGTATTGATGGAACAGAAGTGGAAACAGTCACCAGCTTTAGGTTTTGGGGAATTCACATTTCTAATGATCTAACCTGAACTGTGAACACTGACTCTATCTTGAAGAAGGTTCAGCAGCGCCTTTATTTCTTGAGGTGCCTCAAGTGATGGGGGATGCCAGTACCTTTGTTGGTGAACTTCTACCGCTGCACCATCGAGAGCATCCCCACCAACGGGATCACCGTGTGGTACAGCAACACCTCTTCTCGAGAAAGAAAGGCACTGCAGAGAATGGTGAATGTGGCCCAAAAGATCATCAGCTGTGGTCTCAATGAGATTAAACAGCTCTATGAGGATGACCGCTGCCGTGGTAGAATTCTGGCCATCACAGAGGACAGTCACCACCCCGGGCATGAGCTCTTCACCCCACTGCCCTCAGGCAGGAGATACAAGAGCATATGGACACTTACCACCAGATTCCTCAATAGCTTCTATCCACAAGCAGTGTGATTGGCAAACACATTTAGCCATGCCCCTCGGACCACACCTACACCATCTACCTCATCATGATTTCCTATTTATTGTACATCTCCAGTCATTGTTTATACGTCTGCATTGTTTACATTCAAACTGTTTTCTTGTTTACTTGTACATTGTCTACTGTTTGCTTGTATATTGTCTTATGCATTGTCATAACTTTGTGTTTTTACACTTCTTTTAACAATCGAGAGACTTTCTGTAAGTAAGAATTCCATTGTACCAGTACATGTACCGGTTACATATGGCAATAAAGTTCAAGTTCAAGAGTAAGAGTTTAAACCTGGAGTCCTCTGAGATTGTACAGTCTGACCTAAAGCTCCCACTTAATCCAGCAGGTGAACCAGTTCTGCACTTCCCTCTAATTGACCCACTTTGTAGGGGGGATGCTGGAGCCGAATGGCTTCTGTGGGTCACCCTATAAAGCCCTCCTATAAATAAAGGGATTTGGGATCCTTCTGGATGGAAAGCATTATACTGTATGAATGCAATTAATTACAATTGTATCACCATCATCCTACACCAAACAGTATTGCTAACCTTGCAAAACTGCAGGCCTAAAACTGCAACCTGCATGTTGTATGCTGTGCAAGTCCAAAATGCGAATAGTTGAGTTTGTATTTGTCAAGAAGCACAGCATAAATATTTTAAATGTATTTATTTCCTGTATAGAAGAATATGTCTGAGCTACTCTATTTCTGTGTCTGCAATTTTCAGATTCCTCAGTGTGTTCTGGATGATGTGTGTTGCCATGGCAGTGGTGTTTTGGAAGTGAGGGAGACTACTTTGAACTGTGATCACTTGAGCAATTTCATAATACCCAGCAGGCACACAAAATAAGAATGCTTGCTATTTTGAGTACTGTCAAACTAATAACACAGTTTGAAAACAGATGTCTCTCTGCCTAATTGGTTTATTCAATGTCAGATGGACACAGTAGACAACACGTTGCCAGGAGCACTATTACAACAATAATTGAGAGCGAAATAAAAATAGATGGTATTTGTGTATTTGTATAGAGCCCCAATAACTCAATGTATTACATGATTTGTTTTCTGAAAATGCTTGCCAGTGATCAAAATAACTTTTTGGTTTTCAGAACTGAACTAAAAAATTATCAAATTTCGCCAAAAAGTCACGCAAAAGTATAAATACAGTACATGCTGTTAAACTCTCCAGATTGCAAATAAGGCATTATAAGATAAAATGCTCACTAAAGTGGAGACAGTGCCTGTTAATCTACTGAAAACAAATAGCCAGTGCACTGTATTGTGCACTTTTATCACATCTTTCCTCAACACAAATTAATCTTACTTTGCTTAGTTTCAAAATTAGTTTGAAATTTACCTTACAAGCGAACACTAGGGGCAATTTTTACCATACATAGCATATAAAAACATGCTAAAAGCAACAATAAATATGTGAGAAGCAGGAGTATTCAGTGCACAATGAGTTGGAAAACAGGGAAAATTGTTTTGCACACAGCAAACATTCTTAAGAGTGGAATTCTGAGTTAACTGAAGAATTTGTTATAGTATGTTTGTTATATATGAAATGATCCTGATTGTAATTCAAAATGGACTGTGAATGTTTTCTCAGCAGTGCATTTTTTCTGCTGTGATAGAGGAGATCTACTGCTCATGTATACTGCAACGATATAAATATACTGTAGCACTCTTGGGTTCACTTGGGTATGCACCCTCACCGCTCCCACCTCAGGTCAGCCCCCCACTACTAAAGACTCAAACCCGGGCCTCCAGTCACTCAACAGGGACCCAGCCAGCTGAGCTAAAGGGAAATCTCCCCCAGCCCGGCTGCTGAGGTCTCTGCTATTCACAGGGAAGGGCGGTGACGTCACCACGCTGGTAAGCCGGCTCACACAACCTGTAATGTCGGCCATATGCATTACAATACACTGTATGGACCAACCCAAGGAATTCAAATACTTTTTCTCAGCACTTTACTATAATACTGTTTCTGAGCAAGAACTGTATTAGTAGCAAAGGAAACTCAAAATGATTTAGAAACCACATGAACATACTCTGAGAAGAGGAAGCACTCCCTGGTTTCTTTCAAGAAAGATCTGAATGAGATCTTTGGGTCAGTTGTCTCTAACCTTCCAAAGGGGATAGTTGCCAAATGGCCTCCTCTCTGTCACGATATTAGTTCCCCCTCCTTAAGGGTGCTCCAGCCCTATCACTCAAGACTTTATTCCATGCACCTGCGCCCTATTCCCTGCCCACCTTAAAAGCCAGGCGCTGACGCTCTTCCGGGCTCTGCTCTGATTTCCATATCGTGCGAGTCCGGGACCAGGAAGCGCCTGGTCCCGTTAAGGTTTTAACCTCGGTTCCCGTTCCTGTTCCCCGTCCGCCGGTTCCGACCCGGCCTTCGTGGTTTTTGATTCCTTCCTCTGATGGATCTCCTGGTTTTGGACTTACCCTTGCGTTTTGGATTTTCCCTAAGGATTACTCTCGGATTGTTCGCCTCGGCCACACCTCCCCCGTGCACCAGCGCACCTTGGACACGCCCCCTTGTCTTCAGCCCCGTTTTCCTGCATGACGTTTCCCTAGTGTTTCCCCACTCTGTCGGACTGTGTCATCCGCATAGGGTCCGGAAAGAACTGTTCGTTACACTCTCCTCTGTAACCTTTCTTTTCTGCCTATTTCTTGCACCGTAAATAAGCCAGAGGAAAGACACAGCCTCTTTGAATGTGCGGCCTTCGGAGTATGGGCATTCTAGAGAAGGTGCTGCACTGTCTTTTACAGAAGCAGTGATAATAATCATCTAATAAACAGTAAAAATGTTTATCACAGGAAACGTGAAGCCATTGCTGTGGGGAAACCAGCTTTTAACAGACTGATGCCACGCTCCAGAGCAATTTCACAGCAATTCAAGTGCATGTGACTATCTGCTTTGGGTCACAGACCTTGCCACTCAAGGTCGGGTGATTGAAACAGCCAAGGAGAAGGATCATCGTCTTGCAAATCAGAGCAGAGACAGATGAGGATGAGACTTATCAAGGCCTTGGCAAGGAAAGCATTTCACAACAAGAGAGAAAAAACTCTTCAGAAGTGCATATGGAACTATATCATTGTACAGGAACAAGTAATAGGTTTATTCCATGCTGAAAAAAAGAAGAAAGAGAACACAACGTTTCGGCCGTGGAGCCTTCTTCAGGTGTGAGGGTGCGAGCCTTCTTCAGGTGTGCTCACACCTGAAGAAGGCTCCACGGCCGAAACGTTGTGTTCTCTTTCTTCTTTTTTTCAGCATGGAATAAACCTATTACTTGTTCCTTTGCAGCCTACGCATGCTGACGCAGCTACCCACCTGAACTATATCATTGTACTTTTAATAAACACTTCAGTTTAGTTAATCATTTTAACAATACAGATATTCCAACATATTTTTGAATATTTTGGTCTTCTTAGGGGTCGCACACTGGCATGTGGAAAAATGAGCCCTGGTGTGAGTGAGTGTGTCTCCGTGTCTGCCCTGCAGTAGACTGCAATGGTCCCGTCCAGGGTGTATCTTGCCTAATTCCCAATGATTGCCAAGATAAGCTCTGGAATTGGGTGGATCCTATCTCAGCAAAGCTGAATTGCATAAAGTGGTTAAAAAATTGACAGAGGAACAAATCTTCATTTTAGACCTAATACAGTAATGAATGAATTAATCCATTATTGACTAGATTAATAATGCAAAATAACTCAATTGTTAATTGGTGTTTGATTTTGAGTCACTTTGTCAGTGAACAGTGCTAGAATTACAATGATTCTGGAAATCACAAATGAATTGAGACCTGCTCACCAGGTTTTCTGATCAACATGTATATATTTGTGCTGCAGCATGCACTCACACTATCTACAGTTGGATGCAAAAGTTTGGGCACCCCTGCCCAAATTACATGTTCTGTTGAGTTTCTAAGTGAAAAGAAGTTAACACAACCTCTGCAGCGAACAAACTTAAACTTGACATATTTCTGCAAATTTTACATCACAGTTACTATTTATTTGCTGAATTTAACAGATTGAAAAAAATGACTCTTCCGTGCAGATCATGTTTGTGCAAACAACGCTGTACAGTGGACTGGTGCACCACTACTCCTGTGCCAGTTAAACCTTCTTATACAGTAGGTCCTTTGCAGTGATATGGGGATTTTGCTTTGCATTATTGACCAGTTTACAAGCAGTTCTATCAGATATTTTTCTTGGTTTTCCAGATCTTGTCTTGACTTGACAGTTCCCCTTAACCCCCATTTATTAATGACATTTCTGACAGTGGAAATTGCAAGCAGAAAGCATTTCAATAGCTTTTTATAGCCTTCCCCTACTTTGTAAGAGTCAATTATCTTTGTTTTCTGATCCTCAGTCAGCGGTTTAAAGGAACTAATGGTTGTTGAGTGTAAGCACAACACCCAGAGAGGTTCTGGAATTGTCATCACCTGACTTAGATTAAGGCCTAACGAGTCAATTAAATTCTGAGACCAAACAATAACACAAGTGGATCAACTGGAATGGTGCCAAGACAAGATCTGGAAAGATCAGAAGGAAACCTTACCTGCAATCTTATCACAAAAGTCAAAATCTTAAGTATGCAACACAAAACTTAGATAAGCCAGAGGCTTTTTGGAATGAAGTGCTGTGGTCTGATGAAATAAAAATTGAACTATTTGGCTACAATCACCAAATGTAAGTTTGGAGAAAAAAAGGAGAAGCATTTGAAGAAAAGAACATCTTGCCAACTTTTACGCATAGAGGCGGATCTATTATGCTTTGGGGTTGATGGCAGCCAGTGGCACAGGAGATATTGTGCGGGTAGAGGGAAGAATGGATTCTACTAATTATCATAATTCCTGGAAGCTAATGTCCCACAGTCAGTGAAGAAACTGAAGCTGAAAAGAGGTTAGATATTACAACAAAACAATGATGTAAAACATGTCTCAAAATCAACCATGAACTACTTCAAGAAACAAAAAATTAAGGTTTTGGAATGGCTTTCACAGTCCCGTCTTGAATGTTATTGAAAATAATGTGGGTAGAACTCAAACATTCAGTGCATGCAAGATGACCTAAGAATATTTCTGAAGAGAAGCGTTCTGCAAGGAAGAGTGGAAACAAATTCCTAAAGCAAGAATAGAAAGAGTGTTAGCTGGCTTCAACAAACGTTTGGAGGCTGTGATTTCTGCCAAAGGGGGTGTTACTAAGTACTGACTGATAGGGTGCCCAAATGTTTGCACATGCCACATTTACTATTTTATTTTTTTCAATCTTTTAAATTCAGCAAATAAATAGTAACTGCATTAAAATTTGCAGAAATATGTCAAGTTTAAGTTTGTGTTAACTTATTTTTACTTAGAAAATCAACAAAACATGTAATTTGGCCAGGGGTGCCCAAATCTTTCCATAAAACTGTACAAACACAACCAATCCAAATTTAGCAAAAAAAAATTAACGTTAAAACAATTCACTTACTTTTTTTTCTGTTTTCAACATTGTTTCCCCTGAAATGTGAGGTCATGAGGCACATTTTAACATAATTTGAAACAAGATAGCCAGTCACATTGTCAAGAGATTTCTGGATAGGTCCTTCAGATCAAATAGCTATTAGCAGCCAAACAAGCTGGAAGGGCCAAATGACCTTCTCACATTTCTAACCTTTTATACCTTTTATGAACAGTAAGTTTTTACTTTGTTCTGAAGCAAAGAGCTCTGAAACTCCCCCTGTGAGTGTTTCTAGGTATGGGTTAGGAGTCAGAAAGTGGGACACACCAGCTGTGTGAGAGCAGTAGGTTCGGAGAAGAAAAAAAATCTTGTCAGAGCTACATTCTCCAGGAGGCAATAAGAAATGACCTGCCATCCTTAGTCAACTGATTGGTTGGCATAAGACAACAGGTCAGGCAACCAATTAAAAAACAGGAAGCTGAGGCTCTTGGGGTTAGACTTTGTCTCCTGTCAGGAAATGGGGGCAGATCCTCTGTTACCCAAAGAGCACCAAAGGGGGAAAGTGACTTACTGTACTTTGTGTTGCAAAGAAAGAGACTGTTTTGGAGCCTGTAAATATCTTTGCTGCTTGGGTACTAAAAGACACCAATGAAGCATACAGCAGCTAGAAGTTAAAAGAGGAGCTTAGGATTTTATTTCAGTCTGGTTTTAAGTTTTTCCTCTTACTTTCTTTAAAAGAGCACTTTTGTCTTCACCTTACTTTTTTGTGCATCTGTTTAACCCTGACCAGCCTATCAATGCTCTTGATTACCACAGACAGCCCAGGGAGTGACACAACAGTTCACACAACAGTCCTCACCATTGACCTCCTGGGCGCCGGCGTCCGTAAACAGATGGCTCATAACTTCCTCAAAATTGCACCCAGGCTCAGAGGTGTGGCTCTCCTGACCCACGTAATGAAGCATCTTCTTCAGCACATCATCCAGCGAGGCAGCAGTCTCATCCAGCAGGATACTGGCACGAGCCAAGAACCCATCCAGGTCACGATGAGCCCGGATCTCCTCCTCGAAATTCATGAGCTTCACGTACTGTAGAAGGAACAGAGTGGTGCTTGGCACAGACAGACAGGACCTCTACACAACACACACACACACACACACACACACACACACACACACACACACACACCAATGGAGGCGACTAGGGAAAAAAGCATTTTAAAAAACACAGGCATTGTAATACAGAAGCACAGAGTAATAATAAAGCCAATGTAAACGTACTGTTTTACTCTTAAAAGGACGTTTTGTGAACGTGGTCTTGAGAAGGAGAAAAAGTTTCCACAAGGAGAAGCACAGGATAAGGCACACAGCCATAAGTGCAGACAGAATCACCTGGACAGCTTCAGGGAGACGCATGTTGTTTTTTGGCCAATTTCAACGCATATTATGGAAAGTTTGAATCACCAAATGAATTTTGTCTTACCTTCCTAATTTGCTCTAGTCATGTGTGTATTTTAACGTCTCAGCTGGAAACTGAGCCTTCCATCTTAAAAAGCCTATACAGCCCACTATCAGAGGATCAGTGCAGACCAGAGAAGAGGTGTGACCCTCACCCACAGCCCCGCCAGCCTACATGCACATGGCAGGTCACAGGGGCCGCTGTGTAGCTGAGAGCCAAGAGAGCCATCTCATCCCATCCCACCCAGCAGTGCTCAGTTAATTGTCCGCCACCAATGGGGGAATCCAAGTGACAGCAATCTAGTGACCTCAGCCTCATAAACCTGTATTCATACAAGAACCTTTACCAGTTGAGGCTGTTGGTTATTGCAGTTAAGCCAACTGAGAAGCTGCCCTGCACTGACTTACTAAGCCATATAACTCCTCTCTGGTAAGAATATCTTCACAGGTCTGAAGCAAGATAAAAAACATACCTTTCTTGATGTGTTCAGCAGTACACATCCCGAAACATCTGGATCTGCCAAAAGGAATAAAATATAAACAAGCGGGTGTTTATCCTTGGTGCAGCTAAACAGGCAGGAGCAGTGGAGCTGCACACAGAGGAGGTCATCAAAATGTCACACGTGAGGTCAAAGAGTGAGGAGCAAGAACAAAACACAAGCATTAAAGATCTTATAGTAACTGCTAATGATACACAGTAAATATCAACAATAACGCTTATTTTAATCTTGTGACACTGATTTATCATGTTCCTGATTATACACCTCCACACATTATACACCTCCCTCAGAAGATGGGCAGTATAATCCTCCTCAGTGCAGCAAGTCTCTGCTAACACACAGACTGAGGGTAGATTGTAAGAATTTGAGGTCTCCCCGGATCACACAGCATGTTCATCACACAAGAAACAAACCCTGACGTTGTCCTCAATATCTTTAAATGGAGAGTGTGGTTGAAGTCCTAAGAAAGAAACAATGGCATTTCAAATTTATATCTAATGATTTGTGGGGCAAACAATGCTAGTTTCCATGCAAATTTAAGATTCAATTAATTAACAGCCCAATTGGGAATTCATTCTTCATTTCAGTAATTTACGAGGAGGACAAAGTCTTTGCCTTCTGACAGAAGAGTGGAACAATACAGAGTACTGGCATGAACATGTGTTTATTGCATGTCCTTCAGTATTAAATATAGCATGTCCTACTGCATGTTTGATAACTGGAAGGACAAATGTTTTTTTTCTCAAGAGAGTAATGATTTAGTTCATGCTTGTGACACTATAGCCAAAATCCAGGTCAGTTCTATAGCCCACAGCAGTGCAAAACTGGGTTAGCAGTCCTTCAATCAGATACATGAGGTGGGATTTAAACAGGGAAACAATTACAATTGTTCTTGTAAGAAAGTTGGCAAAAATATCTAGTACGCTGGCTGTAGAGGCCAGTTTCTAATTAAAACTCAGGAGCTCAGCCTTAAAGCCAGGGGGAATGGGATGTTTGTTCATTTAACAAGATTCTTAGAATACAGCAAACAATGCAATCAGCCATAACCACGGGAAATCCCTCTCCAGGGTAACAGAGGACCTCCCGCTCAGTACCTCACTGGGCCACAGCCAGCACAATCTGCTGTATGTCATGCTGCAGGACTGCAGTGATCAGCACAGTATCAGCACATACCAATGAAAATGTTGGTTTTACTGTGCATAGAACGTGCTCAGTCAGTGGGATCTGATCTTTGTTCCAGCCCAGGGGAATGTACTGTATGAGACCATCTCATTTAGACAGCCTCATGCAAAAGTGAAGAAACAGGGAGAAAAAAGTCTCATGACTTCATCTTGCTACATTGCCAAAATACTATCAAGCCTGAAAGCCACTATATCAATTCGTCAAGAGTTCATGAAAACACTATCCTAAATCATAGACCAATTATACTGTCAGTATAACTACTGTTAGAAAATGTTCTAACCTTATTCAGTTCTGACTCAAGAACTCAAAGACTCATGAATGAAGTTAAAGATCAGTTTTGCAATATGAAGAGTTATATTCTTGGTTAAAAGACAATGCTAGAGATGAGGACTGCAGTTGTGGGCAGTTAGGAACTGGAGTTTGTGCTTCATTGCTACAAGTACTACCAGATGATGTTCTGTTGTTTAACTTCATCTTAACTCATTTGGAATTTCTAAATTATATTCTTACTTTTCTAGTGTATTACTTTGATTTTTCATCTGCATGCGTGTGTGTCTTTTGTTCTGTGGGTACTATGACTGTTGCCTTCCTCAATCATCTGTAAAAAAAAAACACCTTCCTTGTCTCACCACAGATGGAGTCATTGATCTAAATGCAAAAGTGCAGCCCTGATTTCCAGCACTGCTCCTTGCGATACTCCAAACATGTGCCTCAGACAATTTTGACCTGATTTCTTCTGCTGCATGTTTGCTCCTCTGCATTTCAATAACCTTTCATTCAATTGTGTCATTTTATCCATTTGTTTATATTCCATTTGTTTTTTATGTTTTGTATTTATAATGTTGACAATGTCTTCTGAGAAATAGACCGCAAAAATTATTTTGCACTCACGATAAACTGGAAAGAACTGTGAAAATGCATGGAATTAAGATATTTTAAAAGTCAGTTTGCTCCTAAATGACATCAGGAATGGGGATATTTCTCTTTTCTCCTTTTAAAAGTCAATTAACTTAATTGGTTAATAATTAAACCTAATTAACAATGGAAGTGCGGCTGTGGGAAGCCAGGTTTGGAACAAGGAATCTGAATTGCATAACGGCAGGGATGGATGTGTCACTGGTGGAAATGTAATTAAAAAAATTAATTCAACATGCCAAGAAGCATGCCAGATGTTACTAATTCACTGCCTATTAGTAAGGTACTGTACATTGGATAGGCTCTAAGCTCCTGATTACAATAACAGTAGCCTGCTGAGAGTGGATGATGAAGGTACAGTATATTACTACATGAATACAGTATGTTTTAAATAAAACTGTGCCCATATTTCTATTAAACTGTGAAACAATAATCATCACCATCATTGTCATTAGCATTTATTTATTTTCTTCCCAAACAATCCCAAAGCACTTCACATGCATTAGGAGATACAATTCATCCCCCATTGAAATGCATGGAATGATGTGGAAGAGCCATACTGCACCAGCAGCCCCACAGCACAGCAGATCAGGCAGAAAGTGAGAAACTTTAATTCTCTTTTCAGCAAGGAATAAACCTTTACTTGTTCCTTACTGATGCATCGCTGTCGAGAGTAAAGTGGAGGCATTTCTGCTGCACCAGTGTCACTGTGCCCATCCAGAGTTCCCTGCCTCTTAGCAGGACACTGCAGGCTAGAGCCCAAGTCGTGTGAAATGTTCTGCTGGAATCGCTGAACAATGATGTGCTTGAGTGCAGCGCTTCAGAACGACTGATTTTCATAATTTTAATACCCCAAATAGCCATGTGGTGTCTCCTAGTGTCCCCAATTCTCCAGGAGGTTGTCAACTGGCAGGTGCATCAGAAGGGGACCGTAATCCCCATGGCTGGTCTCAGTGCAGTTGCTGAGCTCTGCATTGCTCTTCTAAGCCTTTTTAAGCTTTGGCAGCATTTATAGTGCGGAAGGTGGTGGGTGTCTCTGATGAAAATATGCATGAACTTCATTCCCATCTTCTGGTGTGTGGACTACAGTAGTAAAGCCACTAAAATGCAATTGACAATTGATAATGAACTGCAATTTTAAATCCAAACTCCAAGGATATAAAATAAAAAAATACAGTCACATTTACCAAAAAAATGGTCACTCTTAATTTTGCAAAATGTAAAACATGACACAAAATATAAATCTACATGATAAAACTGGCATAATGTATAAGCTTCAGAATTTTAAATGAAGCTCATTCGGAAGGGTATCCCACAACTGATTTTTCCAAAAAAAAGAGCATCACCAGTGTGACTTTTGTTTTAATGGTGGAGAAGCAGACTACAGTTCTTGCTTAATCGCTCCTCCTGTGAGGGTGAGAGAAAAGTCTTCAACACACAGTGGAATACGGATGGCTTCTGTCTCTCATCTCCAGATAAACAGAAGAAACACCATAGACTGTCACTGTGTGTGTTTGGAAGGGCATGGCAGTATCCTGGATCTCTCTGCATTTCCTTTCACATCAATGTGACAGGGTTCTACTATTATTCACTTCTCAGCCACATTTCAGTTTTTATAAAGGCAAAGACTGTGAATATAAACTGTTACCTAGGGCTTATAAAGTGTTTTAGGAGCAAACTGGTCAGTCTTATACATTCGAGATTCACAGGCACATTTTGTTGACTTTTCATTGGCTTTGTTTGTTGTCTCATATCAATGTAAAGTGAATGTTATTTCTGAACTAGATGTTATTTGTAAGTGTAAGTTGGGCATACTGAGCTGGCTAAGATATCTGCACTGGGGCTGTGGTTCAGCTGAAACCACTGAAAATCAAAGAACAATGGCAGGAATGCATGACTCTTATTGTATACTGTATTTACCATGATATACTGCAGTAATGGCTGTAGCAAAGAATGATTAACAGGGATTTTTTCTTTGTGCTTTTCTAGTAACTCAAATTCAAGCAGCTGTCTTGAGTTAAAATGACAAATGAAAGCTCTGGAGAGTAGATGCCATTAATTCTTGGGACTTTCATCTCATCTGCACAGCAAATTGTTGTTTGTAAATAAAAACTATATATATATATTAAAAAGCTTCATTAAAAGACCACGTTACAACAGATGATTGTTAATCAACCAGAAAACTGGTGAAATTTAACACTGAATACCTCTCTTCTTGCTGTGAAGTAGATGTTAGCTGAAGAAAACATGAACACTTTTATAGCATCCAATGAGAACAGATCATTGAGAACAGATGCCACTCCAGCCCAGCCAGTTCCTGCCTAACATACTGCTGCCAATAGGGGCCACAGACTCCTGGCTGAGTTGTTGGTCCATGAACCACAATTAAACCCAGTGCTGTTAAGTATACATGTACAGCTAAATTTATGGAGAAGAGACCTTAAAACACTTAAGGATCATCACCTTAAGGACCACACTTAAGGATTACACCTGCACAGGTGCTGACAATGACCACATGAGCCCAGCTGAGAACTAACACCCGGTACTCCCACCCTCAGTGTGAGAGTTGCACAGCCTGGATTCCAAAATGCAGTGCTTATCTGTCACTACGATGAGGGAATTCTAATACAGACAGTAAAGTACCTAAATTTCCTTTTTTAGTAGCTTTGCCTTTATTTGTTCTATTGAAACAATTAAAAAAAAATGAATCAAACTTTTAAGATGCAGTGCGATATACAGCTAGAATCAGGGCCTTCTGGTGCTCTACCTCACACATACACTCACAAACTGCTGGAGACATGATCACACTCCCACTCAACACAGCCCACAACACAGCCCTCAGCGGTAGAAACTCACCAGCGCCCCCTGGCTGCACTTGGGTGTTGGCATAGAGGTGGATGTTGTCCTCACAGGCAATGGGTGAGTCCTGTCCCTCTTCTCTGCCCTCACAGCTGTCCTCAGGAGTGCTCTTTTGCAGCTCTGCGAGAAATAACACAGCCAGGATCACATTCCAACCCTAGCACCGCACACTGATCTGGCACAACTGCAAACACAGCTCACTGCCCTGTTAGTGAAATTAGTGAGACCTAATTCACTGGTCACATCTGATCTCTAAGTCTTCTACTTTTTCAAAAGCTGGTGGCAACGGCTACTGGAGAAAGAGACAAAATGGACATGAGAAATGGAATTTGGATGAAACAGTCTCTGAAAATTATGTCAGTAATTATGTTGATATGTTGAGGTCTATTTAGTAAAAGCAGTAAGATGGTACCAGTGATTATCTCAGATACCTTCTTTCTCCTCTTTGCATTGATAAAAGTCAGACAATATGAGGCTGGGTTTGAAGAAGTAAAAATTATGCAAATATTTGCTCTTAATGAGCCATGCAGAGCTCAGCTGGAATGGAAACTGAAGCCCTGCAGCTCCCTGGTCTCTCAGTGGCAGACCTGTCAAAACTACAGACCCCTGAGCTGGACACCCCGAGTTACTGCTTGTCATTTCCTGTAAAGCACTGATGGAAATTAGCTCATTCATTTGGGTTTCGATGGTTAATGGTAGAACAAAAGCAAAAAATGTTAAAGAATTAAGAAGAGATTCAACATTCAGTGTAAGAAATTGTCTCCTAATTGTTGTTTTACAAGTAACAGTCAGATCTAACAGCATCTTTACTTTGCATTTCACTTAGCAGAAGGTTTTTATTTCTTAAATGGAAAATAGAGCATTTTGTGAACAAGAAGAAAAAAGATGATCAATAACCATCTAAGGGAGATGGTAATAACAGGAGATGCCAGGACAAACAGCTGACTTCCTGTTAGCTGGTTTTCTCTTAACCTACAGTATCTACCTATTCCGCTTCAAAATAACAAACCTGTTTCGGCTGTCAGTGTAGATTAACTACCAAGTATTCAACTTCTTGATCCACTAATTCAAGTGTTCAAAATTCTGCAAGGCATCAACTGTGAAACACGAACTAGAGGACACAAGTAGAACCTTCTACGAACTGGAGCTACAGTATATTTAAAACACAGAACAGAATGCAGTTCATACCTAAAGGGTTGTGGGAGCCTGTCATTACCTTAATAGCCATGGCTTGTGTCAAGAGATTCTCAGATCAGTTAACTACTTGATACCAAATGGCCTACAGTGATGGGTCTAATGGCATCTCATTTATAACTTGCTTTATGTTCTTACTATAGCACCCTGGCACAACACTGCTCTCTCTTCCTTCAAGTTGTGGACTATTAAAGCTCCTGCTGGAAATCAAAGGTTTAAATCATAGTCTTTAACTATTTTAGATACTCCTGCAATTCAGCTTCTATCAGCCATGAGCTGAAGGAATGTTAATCTTGTCTTACAGTCATAATTGCAATGCTGTCTTCTTTTTACATCAAATCCAAAGTCAAGCTAATGCATCGACAGTAAAACAGATGACAGGGAATGCAGGGAAACCTTCAAACTAAACTAATGATCCATTAGCTGGGTAAACTTTATCTCCTATGATTATTTCTTTAAAAACTCATGATAGCTTTTAGAAAACTATATTTATTTTAAACTGGGGCAGTCTGTAGCAATGAACATATGCCAAATAAAACCAGACCTCTTCTTTGCTCGGATAAGTTCTGACCATAAGTTAAAAATCCTTTTCCCAGTCATTACAATTCTGTGTGAGGGAAATCTAAATGGAAAGAAGCATGGTAAAAATATTATAAAGAAATGTCAGTCAACATAAAAATGCAGCTGTTATGTATGGCAGGTGCCACAGACCCAATACCCAGCTACTGCACATGTTGAAACACTGCAGGCAGACTCACCCACCTTGCATCACAAATACTTTCATTTTCCACACTTGATTGATCCTACTGAGTTTGCGTATTAGTCTTCCATTGCATGTGCTTGT
This sequence comes from Lepisosteus platostomus, assembly GCF_059453375.1. Classification (NCBI taxonomy): domain Eukaryota; kingdom Metazoa; phylum Chordata; class Actinopteri; order Semionotiformes; family Lepisosteidae; genus Lepisosteus; species Lepisosteus platostomus. The sequence continues at coordinate 82,788,764 of NC_142611.1, read as the reverse complement.
TCACACCCATCTCAAAATAAAACTAGCATCAAAAAGAGCTGACGACATGTTTCAAAGCTCACTGAATTCTCAATGTGCAGATCTGTCCTGACTCAGGAGTATAAGACATATTAAAAGGAGGGTCAGCAACTTGGCCTCACTCACCCATCTCCTGGAAGAAGTATCCATTTGTGGACATTCCGGCAGGTGGAGCCTCTGTGCAGAGAGAGTGGAAAGGTCAGGTAAGGAAGGAGGAAAGGGTGAGAAGAGCTCTGCTCCTCTGCATGCACCCGCAGGATCTGAGTGGCTCTGTGAGAATGGGGACATTCTTATTCAGCTGTAGAACAATGGAGAGACAGAACCGAACAATTGCCGGCACAGACAGACAAAAGATGTTTACTGAGAGGTTTCACTTATAAATCCCACCCTGTCACTCTTACTCACACCTTTCCTGTCATAACAAAATAAAGTCTCATGTTCAGTGCTTTAGACATCATTGTTTTGATTCTATTTAGTGAGCTCTGTTTTTAGCTTTGCTCAGGAGACAGTATACTGTAATAAGACTGCCCTCCAAACGCCTCATTTCATGACAATCCAAATGTCAAAACTCACTTTTCTAAGCCAGCGTCTGTAAACTTTAATATATTGTTACCTACGTATATTGTCATGAAAGGCGGTGTATAAACTTAATATATTATTATATTAACAGTACTAAATCAATTAATCAATTGTATTTCCCACCAGCACTGTAAAGAGCTTTCAATTGTCAAACATCTGCACAAACTCTATTGTTTAAAAAGTTTCTATTTACACTAGATCTACAAAGAGGTAAAGGTAAGACATTATATTGGGCTGAATTGGAAAGCAAATCCTTTTACAGAATCAGGAGAAGCTGATCAGTATAAAGCAAACAGACAGATAAGAAGTTCTATGAATAAAGATTCGTAGTAACATGTCTTCAAGATGAAAGACATGCTGATGTGCACAGTTCTGAATGCCAGTGGACTGCTGTCCTGGACGTGTACTTAAAGCCATGGATATGCCATCACATTCATTTTTCTGAACCTGTAAAAATCCAGGCATCCTAAGCAATCAACATGCATTGCAACACAGACCTATAATTAAACTAATTAACTTGATAGCATCGTCAACATAATTACTAAGGCACCCGAGAAGAACTTAGACCTAGCATTCGTAAAACCAAATTCCTCCATCAGAAGGCTCCAAATGCAAACATCCCAGCACCAACAATCCGGATTCACAATCAGTGTGTGAACAACTAAAGCACTTCCAACACCTTAGGAGTTATCTTTCACAACAAAGAACTCCCGCATCTTCCAGCTGTAAGGCAGGCAAGCGTGTGATGACCATGTCTGAGTCAGAAAGGCTCCAATTGCCCTGTACTGACGCCCAGGACTTCTACAGCACAGTAAGCTGTGCTGTTGGTACTCAACTCCTGGAGCCCACATTGCTGTTTCCATTATCTCTCTTCTGTTTGTCCTGTTGGACATCCTGTGAGCTGCCTAGCTGACTTCCTCTTGCTGACTCGGCATTGCCTTCCAATTGTCCACTGCTGACAGCGTTATAGTTGCACTACAGCCCTGGCCCTTCTCCGGAACCTTTTCAAGCCACACAAGAGCCAGGATCCCTCTCAGGGCAGCCCCTACCTCCTGTCCTTCCCTCCAACTCCCCCTCACCCTCTGTGCAACCTGGATGTCCTAAAGATACAAATTCCAGTATAGTATGGAATTCTTCAGTGTTCTGATTCTGCAAGAACATTGCTCTGATTACCAGCTGTGAAAAAAAGAACTGATTAAACATGGGAACTGTTAGCATGTGACACAAAGTGTAAAGTTTATAACTATAGAATTTTATGAGTTTTGCTATTGCATTTTACCTCCTTGCGTTTTACCCCAGTGAGATATACTGTATGCTGAAGGACAGGAAAGCTACAGATTGTGGGAACATACCCAGTAATATATTTTAAAAATTAACAGAGCACATTCCCATTACAATAATGACAAGATATTGCCCAAGCCGAACAGGCTGCTAGAAACACAGTGCAGAGTTCCAGGGTAGTTAGTGAGTTAGAGATATATTGTACTTGGTAGCTCAGAATTAAATATTTCCTTATCTAATTAAAAAGACTTGAAGGTCTTTGTTAGAAGTTGTTCAATATGCACTTATTAGCTTCATTTTCCATCCTTGTCAGAATCAATATAAGTTACATTCCTTATTTAAGCAAGATTTTGCAAACCTCTATTTGTGTATTTAAATTAGAATATTCTTCGAGAACCTGACAGTCACTCATGTTGTCCTTTTAGAGTGAGGAATGATTGATTCTTCTAATGGGGCGGATCCCACTGTACTCTGAAAAGGTTAGAATACATTTCCTTGGTTTAAAATCAGCCAAAACGTCTTACCATCAGGTTTCAGAGTCAAACAGAGCCTCAAGGGGGCAGGACTGAGCACAGTCATGGCCATTCCCTTAGTGTCTAGGAACAGCAGCTGCTGATGTACAGTAGTATGTAGAGATCCATTAACACCTCTTATTATCTGTAATTACTGAGCAATAATGTGCTACAAACAAGCATTATGAGTCATTGGATACCACACAGTAATTGACATGCTGAAAGTATTCATATTAAAAACCACCTGCAAAAAAGCAATCATAACTTAATTTTTATAGAAACCTTTAGGTCCTCTATAAGACCTGCAGTCCTGTATAGCTCCTAGTATATTTTCATACAGTTGTACTGACTGCTTAATTTTGAATATCATTTTTGAAATTCCCTCACATTTCTCAATATGGTGTCTGTGGTGAGAATTTGACCTCAGTACTGATTCAGCTACCCCACCCCCCAACAGAGCAGTTGGGCTCCTGCCTGACTGGTGTGCTTCTGGTCCAAACAACATCTGTTGTGTCTCTGATCATCCTTGACACCTCCACGGCACTCCTCACAGACTGCAACAGCTTGTTGTGATTCTTCAATTTCAGGGAAGGAAAAGATAAGCCCATGTATTTGTGTTCACTCTGCCTGTTTTTCACCGCTTCTTTGCACATCTCTTTCAGGACACACAAGTAACCACCTTTGTGGTGATGGATGTATTACTGTTAGCAACAGAATTTGAAGGGGGCAAACATGAACCAATCATACAGTTCAGGAAGATAATTTTCCTGCATCGATTTCATGACTTTTTCATTATGTAACAATTCAGATAACTGTTTAATGTACTACCCAATTAAAATGAAAATTGTTGATTCTTTTTTTTGTTTCATTGGATCATTGTGCTTTGTTTGTAATCAATAATCAATATAATGGGTTTTAGTCTCTTAAAACAGGAATTTCCTGACCTACAGAGATATATTGTTCACTACACAATCAGCTCCCTATTTAATTTTCTGTTTCTTCATAAACTGAATAATAAAAATCACATTTAAGAGCCATTTCTGTTCTTCATTTTTACAGTAAGAAAGCTCACGTCATTTATTAGCTTCATAACCATCCAGGCACCAGGTCACTCATGTCAAAGTGCCGCCCGCAGATGTGAATACAGCTGTGAATACAGTCAAACCAGCTGGACAAGATGAGTCTATTATAATACCCAGCCCTGTGATTACACCCACCCACTATATCATTAATGACACATACAGCACACAAATCTGCATCTCTGTCATTATTACTGTTGTAAAAGACTTACCTCTACCTCCAAAATAGTTATCACAGCTATGGAATCAAAGTGTCCTTTCTATTGCAACACAAGTAACTTTAGTTAATAAAGTCTAATACAGTAAAGTAATGTCACAGACATAATTATTTGTCTCCACAGAGATATCTGTGCATGGCGGTACTCACCCAGACGAAGATGACAGTGAGAAGATTATTGGGAGGGTGTAACACCCCTCAGAAGCTGTGACCTCACAGTACACAAAGCTACAGGTACCTTGTTGCTTATTGAACTCGGGTCATAACAAGGAAGAAAACGCACACACATTTTCATCCTGACTATAATGACTAGAATCAAGCGGGCATATTTGCTTAAGTAATTTCAAAATCACTAAGCAGGGACAAGATGTTCCAGGTATTTTAATTTATTGTTGTCTTTTTCCTACCCAATTTCTTTAATGGCTAATTCATAACTTGATTTGTGTTGGCTCTGGTTTCTTGCAGCATCAGATTTCAAATCAAGAAGGTGAGGGAGGAGAGAGAAGGCTGTTGAAAAGTGCAGTACTCCCAAGTAAAACTAAAACTTTACTTTTTAATATTTTCTTTTTCAGTCAGCTTTAAAAAAGGTGAGTAAAGCATATCTTATTCATTTACATTAGGGCTGTTGTACAGGCACAGAATTGACTCTTTCCTATATAAGAAATTATTTTTATTTTCTTCTTGAGACATGTATTCCCAGCATTGCCATGAATCCCTTTTTGCACTTGTACTAGTTCTCTTTAGGCCTCTTTTCTAAACTACAGAAATAAAGAAGAAACCATCCCTCATGTGGACTGGTGTTCAGAAGGGCTCTGACTGGACTGGACCCTCCTGTGGTGTTGATCTGAGACTTTATGAAAAGAACCATGAGTTCTTTTCAGAAACAGAAATGTTTCTTCTTTGAAACACACACTCTTAAAGGCTGCAAAAGACACAGTTGGTTTCTACTCCTCCAGGGGTCAAACACCTATTTAGCTGAAAATTGAAGAGGGGGATTTTCAAAGGACCCCAGTGCGCAACCTACCCTTTTGGAAGTAATTGTAAACGGCGAAGGCATCCAATGAAACATGGGGTATGGAAAACAGAAATTAAGTAACAGATATGATTACCCATTATTGTAAGAAAAAAATTGAAGGACATCCTCTGATCTGTCATTTGTAAGAGGTTCCAAAGCTGTTAAAACAGCAGAAATTCTTTAATACATCTGGCTTTGAGAGCCAGGCAGACACTTAGGCCCTAAAGACCTGCAATCAAATTTCAGTGATAGGTCTACATAGCCTCTGAACTCTGGGTTCAGGTGGGTTTCCCTGTTTCAGCTGAAGCCAGATTACTTGTGTGTATTTTACTGCAGGCAACCTGCCTCTCCCTTCATGGCTCAGCAGCTATTGTGCTCTGCAAGCTGAGAACACTACCTCTTTTAGGAACATGTCCACAATGATGTTATCTTTAATTTTCATGTACTGTAAGATCTTCAAATTGTTATCTTTGTGTGATGTGCTACTGTATAAGAGCAGCAAGATTAGGAATTTCATTTGGGAAGAAGCAGAAGCAGAAGTTAATAAACTGTATACATAATGATAATTGATTTTTGCAATTGTTAATGCCAATACAAGACAAGCCACAGGCAATTAAAGCAATTCTTTATATAACCAATGCAGCGATGGCACGCTGCTGAATATCACACTCTCTTGACTACAATGAACTATTTTTAAAAGCAGTGCAGAGTTGTCAAACCAGTCTTAAACAGGATTCAAACAGGAAGCAAAAAACAACATGCAATTTTTTTAAAGCCATTAATTAAACCCTATAAAAGTATAAAACATAACTGCCACCGAATGGAAATCCTCAGGTAGGTTTTAAGCGAAAGACTTTATATTGTCTAATACTGTATGTAAAAAGTTGCAGGGGTTGGCACGACAGCAATCTTGAGACAGGACAAAGGCTGTGTCATCACTGCTCGCACTCTTGCAACTTAACCACAAGCTGATCTGACAGGAAACTCGAAGGGACCAAAACAAGATTTGCAGACAAACCCCGTTGAGATGCAGTATCAGACAAGATTCTGCATGTGCGTTTACAAAACAGGGACAGTGAAAACATGTTTCCTCTTTAAAAAGCACATTTTTTTCTAACCTATGCATTGGTATGATCTCTGTGAGCAGCAGTCATATTATCAGCAAAATGTCAGGTTTCTTTCGCCATGGAAAACAATCTGGTTTTGTTTGCAAATGCACAAGAGTGGGAAATGGTACTTAGCTATTTAATCTTATGGGACAGAGATGATCTTTTATTTATAATGGATTTTTGGTTCCACAATTCTACAGTATAATGGTTCACTTCTATTTGACTTTATGTTAATACAGTAATTGCATATACAGTACCTCAATGCCAGAAGTATACATAAATAAATTGCAGAAAATTGAGTCTACTACATTGTCAAGCAACTATGACATTACAGTAAGGTGTGGAACATAGTTGGGGGGATGAATAACAGGGATATGTATAAAATTGTTGGGTCATTTTTTTTTTCAGAAACAAAGGCAGGGCAGAAGAGTTGGTGGGATGGAACTATATATACAATACAACCTGCAAGACAGATACCTGAAACAAGGTGATGATAACAGTTTACAATCTGTATTTATTAAACTTGAAAAGATAAATTCTTATGACTTAAAAACAGGTGTAGCTATAGACCAAATTATGCACACATGGATGCTTTTAGTAGTTTGATAAGTTAAAAACTGGTTAATAAGAGATTTTCAAAAAAACTTAGATAAAAATTATGGAGAAAATCTGATAAGTGAAAAGTGATCTATACTGGTAGTAGAAACAAAAACACACGTGTCATGGGTGATTCCGTGCTGCAGAAAGTTACACACAAAAAGGATTTTGGTGTTTATACAGTCTATTCTATGTTCTCGTTTAGATAACATGGGGAAGCAAAAAAGCAAAACAGAATGCTGAGGTATAAAGAAAAAAGTGTAAAATTTTAATCAAGGGAAGTTATGCTCAAGCTCAGAATAATGTGTTTAGGTTTTGTTATCATAGAACAAAAAGCACAGCATAATCTTGCAAAAAGAGCAGCAACAAGAAGGATTCCTAGTTTCACAATCCGAAAGGGTTAAGGAGGCTAAATCTCTTCAATTCAGAACAAACCAGATCTAAATTCAGAACACAGTTGAAATCTAAAAGGGAATTCATTTAGAATACGGGAAATGTTTCTTTGCACAGTGAGTTGTGGGTGTATGGACCAGGCTCTCTAGCTTTTCTCCTCTAATTTGCAGCCTTTCTTGACTGTGCAATCAAACAGAAATGAAAAGAGAAACAGATTCAAGGAAGTCATAAACACCCCTTTTTGCATCTCTCTGAAGAGATCTAGAGGTTTTGTGCTGGTTACCACCCCCTTCCTTCCTGTTTTCCTGTGCTATAGCGCTTGAAACATGAGTGTAACAATGTGAAATCAGGACCTGCTGATCACTTGCACTAATTCACATTAGCATCCAAAGGCTGCACCCTTAGACACAAGATGAAACATGTTTTGTTTAGTTAAAGGAAACTGCACATTGTTTCATTTCTCCATTTTTTAACAGCTCTTCCCTTTTAGATAGCATGAGAAGAGAAAAGAAGGTATTGAAGTTTTTTATGTTGTTATGATGTCTGTAATTTCCTGATGAGGTCTGAAAATGAACTCTGTCAATCATACCCACAGAGATGACAACAGATGTTTAAATCTGTACAGCCAATGATTTACACATACATAAAATCTCTTTTTGCTTTTATCAGAAACATACAATAAAACTAGTATAGAATAATGAGGATTACACAGCAGATTCTGCCATTAAGTAAATATCTGTATGACACTGATAAAAATGTGGTTGTTTTCCTATACTAAGCACTAAGTGGTATATACTATATAATGTAAAATCCACCTGGAAATTTCACATACATACAGTATGAACAAGAACATAATAAAAATGCCTGAGTAAATTCCAGGGAATTTGTTATAAAAGTGAGGCTGAGAATTCACAGGGGCATGGCTGACGTATGGAACAGATTAAAGTTCTCACCGGCCTGTTTAATGCATCTGAAACTTGAGTAATGATGAACGAGGAATATTTACTTTACTAATTGTGACTCCGGGCCATTCACGTTTGGCAGGTTTCCCTTGGCAAAGAAAACCTCGGAATTACCTGATCAATGCAAATATTGGAAAGTGGGTGTGTCCCCAACTTGAGAGTCAACAGGTAAACACTGTGCTCAAAACCCCAATCCAGCCTCAACCCAGTCAGCTCTGTAAAGAAAGTTTTTTGATTCTCAAATTGTTCTTGCAGGAATCCAATGTCTTCTCTAGCATGTGCAGAAGAACAGGAGACAGGAGATTGGCTACAGCTCTCTTTGAGAGCCTGGCAGTGAAATCAACACTTTAATGTTGAGACCTAAGAACATTAAATCATATTGTTGGAAGAGTTGGTTTTGGGTCGTATTTGCCACACATCTCTTGTCCCGCCAACAGTCAATACTAAAGAGAGGTTTTGTTCTATTAGAACAAGATACAGTATTTCAGTTCTTAAGCTTTATTACAGTAAATCTACCAATTAATGTTTTTTTTTACATTTGAAATAGCAGAAAACAATGAGTAAACTTACACTCCTTACGTCCTCTAGACGATCTTATACTGTATGAAAATCCCCACTCACTCACATTTCGCAAGTGTTTTATGAATACAGTCTGAAGTGCAGCGATGCCCAAAGGTGGGGGAATTAAGAACTAAAAACTATTTCAGAAAACTGCCAGTCAGTACAAGAATCGTTAAATAACCAAAATAAGGAGACAGATGTCCTGCTGGAAGAGATGAGAAGCGATGAAGTGAGGCCAAGAGGGTTGGTGTGCTACAGTGCCTTGCACATTTCAAATGGGGACATTAGATTTTGGGTGTCCATTTGTGGTGTCAGTAAGAATCCTTTCCTAGACAGCGGTATGTGGAAAACTTCCAAGATATTTTACCATGTTCCCTGAGAAAGCAGTCTGGTCAAATGAGACGTAATGACACACCAGAGGGTTAGGGCTAGGGTTAGTAGTGATTAGTATAGTGATTAGAACAGCATATACAGTACTTAGATCTGTCCCCTGTACTTCAATCAGTGGCACTGTCCCCTATACCTCAATTAAAGATGCCCATGGTACAATACTACTGCTGCCGTGGTCTTGCGTTCACGTTTCCTCAGCCTTCCACTCAGACTCCAACATGCTGAGGCTCAGAAATCACTGTGGAAAGTTCCACAAGTAACAGTCAATATATCAGAAAAAAATCTTTGTCCCACAGAGGACAACAGACATTTGGGAATAGAGAGAACCTACTCAGTCTGATGGCTTTTGTGCTAAACTCTGTCTTTCTTTTTCTGCTACTTTCTCTGCAGGATTGAGCCCAGTGTTTTTAAATCACTTCACCTACAAGGAATCATTCTCCCTGGGGCTGCCCCAGAGTTTGTGCATATTCTCCTAGCTCTGTGGCTATTACTCCTCCTCACGCTGCTTCTGAGGGAATCCTGCTAATTGTTTGCATGTTCCCTTTCTCCTCTTGGCTCCATTCAGCCAGGTCGCGTTGCCCTTTGTACAGTAGCTCTAAGGATTCCAACTGTGAAGATGTTAATCAAGTTTAAATAACTTGCTTAATAGCAAAACACTTAAACTATGTAAACTTTCAGAGATTCTGAGGTGTTTTTTTTCCTTTTTTGATATGTACTGTAGGAAATAGAAAACACTTCCATGACTTACTGAGGCTGTCTGCTGTAAGACTCGTTTTTTCCTGCTCTTTATCGGCTGTCAGAGCACAGGGTCCATTGACACAGCAACAGATTTTGAGATTCTCCGGACTCAGATCCACTTCTCTTTTTCTATACAGCCCTTGAATACACATGCGTACCAAAGCAGTCCTGGATCGAAGCTTGGAATTCATCGGCTAATGCCGATGTCCTTGAACATCTTGAAACAATCTGACCCTCGTGGGGGCCCTGACAAAGTATCTGAAAAACCCAGAAAGCATTACACAACTTTTTTTTACTCTTCATCAGGGGAGGAGAGAGACATGCACATTCCTGATTCATAGATTGATTGCAGAGTTCATTGTGGGGCTCCTTCTATACATCTACTCGCTATCCCTGATATACTTGTACCCTTCATCTCCAACAAAATACATTTGAAGAGTAGCAGCTATTGAACTACACTTACAGTATTTGACAATGATAATACTGTAGTTCTCCTAATGTTACTGCTTCTTTATATACCTGATGCCTATCACGCCAACACAAAACCACAATCAACTCATTTTCCAAGTTTATGAAAAGTATAATTCCATTTTTCTAGCAGAATTATATCTTAGCAGTTGCAAAAGGATAAAAACTGCTCTTCGTTTTTAGCACTTCAATTAATCTCACAATTATAAATGTCACAAACAGAATGAAAAAAGTCTTAAGGCTCTTCACCTCAGAAACGTCAATCAATGATTGACTGTAAATTTGAAACTAATAAAGAAACAAAACTACGAAAAACCCATGAGAAAGAAATGCTCCAGCACCAATATTGTACAGTGTGATGGTGAATATAGAAGTCATGAAACCATGATTGGATGTTTCAAGTTGTGGAAATAATTAAAACATCAAGTTAGAAATGGGTCAGATACCCTAAGGCATAGAGATGCCAAGATAAGGAAGCCAGACAGAGGGGAGGGTTCAGGGTTTAATTCTGCTCCACTGTACAGGAGCTGGTGGGGAATCTTGTTGAATAAGAAAAAAAAAGTCTGAGTGAAGGTGAGAGCACTGACACCTGCGCAATATTTTGAATTGCTCTCCAGCCCAGATCAGCACACTCCACACAGGCTGTGCCACACCAGGAAGCCCACATCTTCCCAGGCATCTGTGACATTCTGCTCATCCGATCCCCAGGAGGATTCCGCAATCCATTCTGTTCTGTTTTTCATTAGCATTTGTCTGCATGAGAATTGCATTAACTAAATTGCTATTTGTTGTTTGGGAGGAAAGAATACTGTGCCAACTTGCATTGTAGCACTGTGAAACCTTCACAGATATTAGTTCACACAGATGAGTCTCCAATGTTAAGTCCTCTCTTAGAAGATCTGGCATCAAAGCTGGGAGGATAGCCACGATGTTTCAAGAAACCACATGTCGATACATACTATATCAGTACAGTACGTCTTGCATCCAAAAGTGCAGGATCTCTGCACTACAACCTGAAAACACTCGCTGTCCTTCTGCATTTGTCTTATCCATTATTCCACAGGACATTCCTAGTTACAGGATATGGATATAAGGCTGGAAATTCACCAGATCTAAATTAATTGGAGTGTATTTGGAGCTTAATACTGTTATGGTTATTGGAAGTGACTATTCAAGTCTCATAGACATCTAGAGACAATAAGTCAATTATTAAGACCCCGCTGATGTTAACATTTAGGGTTCTCAGCAGTCCAGGAGCACAGCATAAAAAGGCACGTAGACAGAGAGAGGGGAGAAGAAAAAGAAAAGACTGAAGGCAAGGGGCAAGAGAAGACCAGAGTGGAGATCAGTATTTGAATCTTGTTAAGTGACCTGGCCATTTCTGTTGTTTTTAGGAAACTCCAATTACCTGTGCAGAGAATACCTAGATTAAAAATTGACTCATCTGGTTAGTGGATGCATTTTGTAGAATAGGGAGATACAGTAGGTTTCCATTCACTTTGTAGCAACCCGACTTTAGATAGGGGTGTAACTATGGGTCATATTCTGTTTAGTTTAGGAGACAGCTTTATCTCCTCACTTGGCCTATGTAGGTGTTATACAGGATTGGAATACTTGGTAGCATTCTGGGATTTTCAGGTTGGTCAGGACATAGGCTTTGTTTGTAAATTTGTAAATCATGTAACTTGTATGTTGTACGGTTATGTTGTGTGTTGTTTATTGCGTAAATTGTGTCATTATTAATAAATAATTGTTTAATCCATTGTGCCTGACTTTTTACTTTTTTCATCAGATCTGTGCCAGAGAACAAAAAACCCAAGTGCCTTTTATTACACCAACCACTGGGGTTCTTGGCAATATCCTTACAATTTAGGGTTTGCAATTATTTATAATAATAATTTTATATAGTGCCTTTAAAAGTGGCTTCACTAAGCACTTTACAGAAAAAAAGAAAAATTACAATGAGAGCAGAATTAAAATTAGGGTTTTAAATACAGTAGGAAAGCAAAGAGGCAGACACAGAAGCACTTAAAAGCTTTTATAAAGTATTTAAGTCTAGATTTGAAAGAGCTCAGAAAAGGTGACTCTGATATGTTGAGGGATAGAATTCCAGAGCTTTAGGGTGCAGCACCCAAGTGCTCTGTCATCCATAGGATATCAAGGGAGACAAGCAAGAGACCTGAGTCAGATGAATGATGGTTGCAAGGTGGGGAGTAGGATGATAGTGGATCAGACAGGTACTGAGGTGCCAAACCATGCAGAGCCTTATAGTTGAGCATGAGGATTTTGAAGTTGACACGAAACCTGATAGGAAGCCAGTGCAAGGATTCCAGGATAGGAGTAATTGCACTAGATATAGTCAAGATTCTGGCTGATGAATTCTGGACATATTGTAGCTGATTCAATGTGGATTTAGATATCACAGCAAGTAGGGCACTAAAGTAATGAATTTGAAAGAAAACAAAAGTGTTGTCCAGCTTTTCAGCAACATAGGACAACATCTGGAGATATTTCTGAGGTGGAAGAATGATGTTTTTATAATATGTTGCACATTTGGGTGAAATGTAAAACCTGGATCAAATATTGCCCCCCAAGTTCTTCAATTTAGTTTGAAATGGAAGATCAGTACCATCCACAAATAGGGTTATTGTATTGGCTTTACGTAGTTGACAGGGCATGCCAAAAAGCATGTCTTTTAAATTAAGGTAAATTTCAGTCTTCCATGTTATTTATGTCAGAGATGCAATTAAAGAGTGCAGAGACAACCACTTCAGTTTCAGGATTAGTGTGGATGTAAATTGGAGAATCATTACCACAGAAATTATAATTCAGGCCATGTGATCTTAATAGCTGAACAGTACGAAGCTCAGTATCGAGCCCTGAGGAACACTAGACTTAACAAGTCCAATATCTGAATTGAAACAGTCGAGAGACAAAGTAATGGCAATCGGTAAGGTAAGACTTGAGCCACTTAAAAGTGTTGTCAGATACTCCAAACACTGTCTTAAGATGTGAAAGTAAGATATAATTATAAGGAAGTATGATATTTATTTTCACGTAACCAACAGGAGGCAATTCTTTACACTGAGCGGACTGTGGTAGTGTGGAACCTACTCCCATATCACATGGTTGAAGCTCACTGAATGGAAGCCTATGAGAAAGGGTCTAGTAAAATCCTTAGAACACTCAGCTACTGCCAACCAGACAGTAACAATGGACAATTTAGTGGAGAATGTTCTTATGGCTCAAGTGCAGAATTTGCAGGGAGAAATCGAAAGGAGAACTCAATATGCTCTTCCAATCAGGACATTGATCAATCAAAATATTTTCTGTTTGTTAGAAAACAGAAACCGATGGGACAATATTCGAGTTAAAAAAGCATATTGTGTACAAAAGAATATCTTGATAGGTAATCATCATATCTAATGCCTGAGCAAGATTAGTCAAAGCAAATTCACTGATAAAAGGCCTGATAGCTGTAATACACAAGTGTCAATAATCTTGGAAAAAAAACTTGTTCATTAGTGTAAAAAGTTTTAGGCTTTGGTCACACAAACAGTCCACTCAGACCAATGAGAGACAATATCTCAACTCACTGACTAAGGTGATAATTTTGTGACCAACCACAGATAAGCTAAACAGCACAGGGAGGAAGAATTCCCCTTGGGAACATTTGACTTGGGTGGCACGGTGGCGCAGTGGTGAGCATTGCTGCATTGCAGAAACTTTGTACAGTATGTTCCCACATGTTCAAGTATGTTTTCACGGGGTGCTCCCACAGTCAGAAGACATACTGGAAGGTTAATTGGCTTTTGGAAAAATTGGGACCAGTGTGAGCGTGTGCAAGTCTGTGTGTGCCCTACGATGGTCTGGCATCCCATCCAGGGTGCATCCTGTCTTGTGCCCATAGCTTGCCAGGCTAGGCCCCAGCTGCCCCATGACTCTGTGTTAGATAAAGCGGTTGGAAAAAGGAAGAAAGGAAATTTGACATCGAAAAGGTTTCCAAAGTACAGTATTCTTATTCAAGAAAACATTCACCTCTCCCAAGTCCTTGATGAGCTGAATCACATTGCAGTTCCCCTGTGTTAACAGTTCAATGCAAGGGAAAGAAGTTTTAGATCAGTCACGACTTGACCATAATTCAAAACATTAGTAAATAAAATTATATACAAACACAGTTGCACACATCAGCAGGGTTATATTTATTTTTGCCTGCTGAGGCTTTTTTCTGCTACTAGTGAATGCCTGTTTCTCACCTTTGATAAACATAGTCCTTTTAAATAACTACAGGGTAAAAAACGTGTCCTTTGGCCCCAAGAAGGAAGTAGTACAATCACATGATGTACACAGATCCTCTCTCTGCCACTGTTTGGTAAGGGTGAACTCCTGCTTTTACAAAGCAAAAAAAAACTTAATCTAATTTCCTATTTCAAAGCCAGTTCTACAGACATACTGCAAGAGAGGAAGAGGGAGAACAGTGCCATGAACAGACAGGAAGGAGAGATGTCTCAAAGTCCAGAAGACAAAAGAGAAGCTGTAGGATCATGTTCTGGGTCCAGAAACGATTACTCTGCATTACTGTGGAACTGACCGCGAGCAAGTGATATGCACAATCACCTACTTGAGGGTCTCACATTTCTGTAGATAAATTACACTTAAAGAAAGGCTTGGAACATGTGCTGTAAATCAAAACATGCTGCTTTCATCATGACATTAAAGTAAATTGCTAGGCATTGAAATTGTTGATGTTGAAAGAAAATATTTCTGCAGCTGGATACAACTACTTCCAAGGATATATCTGACAGTAGAGTGATACAGTACTAGTGAATCATTTAGAAATGTTCACAAGTAATGACAACTTCAGTAACTTGGTAAGATAGTAAAGCAAAGATTCACTAACATTTTATCAGCACAAATTCTTCAGAATTCATGTTAAACTGTTTTCAAATAGAAACTAAAACCTGTAGCCTGCTCTAGGGCAGAATGTGTGCCTTTTTGTGAGGAAGTGAGAAGAATGTAGCATTACCCCTTCAATTAATCAATGAATCAATCAAATATTAAATCTAAAGTGCCATTTCACTCTTTGCACCAAGGCACTGTACAATAATACATAAAATAATCAAATAAATCAACACGTTAAAAGGTTTAATAAGAAAAGACAAATTGGTTAAAAGATTGTACGGTACATAAACTAGAAACCTGAAGGACAGTTTTTACTCGCAAAATCCAAAAATATCCACTTGTGCAGCTGGGTCCTATGCATGTCCTTCTAACTGTATCACACATAAATCCATAATGTAAACATTCAACAAGGCTGTACTGTCAAACTCAGCACGTTACAGAACAGCGTACACCAGCACATGGACTAAAGGCTCCAGCAGGCATGCTCCTCACTAAAAGAACGTGCTTTTCTGGTTCAGCCAGCTAAAGAACATTTCTCTGCAGAGTTAAAGCCAGCAACCAAAACTGAACCTTGTTTACTCAGAAAAACAGTACATCTGTTCCATTTCCTCCCTTTCTGCTCAGAAGACTTAAGTCAGAGCTTGCACATTTCACACAGGGTATCTCAGGTTTCAAAAGGAGGAAACATAGTATCTCTCGCTCTGTAACTCCAGTGTCTACAATAGACTTACCAGGAGGCACAAAATGAAGAGCTTTCTTGGATTCCATGGTTCAGGTGTTTGAGATTCCCAGTCACCCCATCATCATCTTCTTACTCTGCTAAGGACACCACTACTTCTTCATTCGGTCTCTCTGTACCACTAACTGAGCCACTTTGCAATGAGTCAGCCTATGAAGATGTGAGGAGGGCAGCATGTGTCTGGGTCCTAGTGCCTGTTCTACTGCACCCAAGGTCTATATTGGCAAGCTAGGCGTATCCCTGCAGGCTTATGGCTGTGGTTTGTCACATTTTTAAAGTAACGATTATTTGGTTATTGCTGGGACTCATCATACTTCTCTATTTTAACTCTTAAGGGATTTTCCTTGCTCTTACTGGTCATCCCTGCTCTCGTTCTTTCAATACTCATATTTCTTTAAAATCTTTTCAGTTGCGTTTGTCTAATAAAATAAGTCAGTTAATTTTATAAATTCAGGGGATCGTTACATTGTTAAATGAGTTATAGACTCCGCACCAAGTTCAATTTTCATAAAAAGTAATCAAATTAATTTCAAAAAGAAAAAGAAGAAACATTCACAAATCCCTGTGGAAAAATGCATAAGTATTTGAGAGGAATTGAGATGAATGGCTTTATGAGTATACAGAAAAGAGTCACTGGAACTTTGCATGCTGGCACTTTAATGCAAGTTTATTTGCCAGGCACAGTTTGGCTAAAATGACAGAGTTTGTCATTTAGCTGAAGAATTTAAGAAGGGTCACAGATGCCAGTCAGACCATCCTTAGTTTGGGTCTCAAGCACATTTTGCAAAGTGTTTCTCAGTCTGAAATGAATTCCAATTGTATCCCCAGTCTTTGTTTCACCTTTGATTGTGAATCAGTCTCCTGGGTTTCAATCCCACGGCTATTAGCCTGCTCAGTTTGGACAAGTACCTATAGTTCTACATGTTATTTTCATCAGGTATCGTACTGTATGCATTTATTTCACTCACTGACAACCAAACTACTTCTTCGCATGTATGTTTTTTATTTTTGTTAATGGATTTGTGTGTTAAATGTATTATGTATGGTGTAGTCTTTTACCTGTCTGCAAAGCAGATTTTCCATCTGGGACAGCAAAGGAAGTAAAGTAAACTAAGGTCTTGACAGTAAGCTGTCAGTAAATCTAGACAAACTAAGAAAAGACTTGCAATCACAAATTACCCTTGTTGCTCTTCTTTAAACTCTTTCTTAGCCTATACCATCTTTTATTGTCCTTTGATGACCAAATCTGAACACACTATTCTACATGAGATTTGAATAGTGCATTATACAGCTTATGCACAATTTCCCTGTATTTACGTTCCACACTTTTTACTCTACACCAAAGCATTGTTTTTCTATTGCTTCCCCAGTCTTGATGAGAACATACGTAGGAGAATCTTCATGAACAGCCAGATCTCTGTCCTGTGTACCGTCCTGCAGCTCTGAATCTTCCATGTGATGTGTACGGTGATGTCCCTTCTACCAATGTGGAGCACTTTGCACTTAACGTTAAAAATTGATTATCATGTTTGTACTTACTCCACATTTCCATTGCCTCTGTTTGTCTGATCAGAATTAAAATAATCGATATAGAACAGGAAGAGCAACAAGTCCCTACTTTACACCACTGCATAGTTATATGTTGTGTCCCTTAAGATCATGCCCTGTTTTCTCTGTGTTTACCAGTTCTCAGTCCATGTACTACTGTACATTCACTCGGATTCCTATAGCTTTTAATTTTGAGAATCAACTTTATCTGAAGGATGTTATCAAGAGATGTCTGGAAACCTATAAATATGTCTTTAGATTCCTAACTTGACAAAGAAAATAAAAGGATCTTTTGTTTTAAATGGGCTGGTGACTGTGCTCTAATTAAGCACTCCTCGGGGGTAGAACACAACTGTGCCATGACGAAGACTGGGGGACAGTCGTGGAGCCGTGCTGCAGTTCCGAAGGGCTGTGGCAGGAATGATGGGGACTGAAATAAAGACTTATGACATATCAAGCAGTAAAGGTGCTGGAGGGTTAATCAGAATCCATCAGGAACTTTAGAAAAGCCCAGGACTTGCTCAGCTCCTCACAGAAGATTTTATGGTAATAATTGGTAACGCTATGGCTTCCAGGCCACAACGCATCTTTTCCAACACACTTGGACCATCCAGGTTTTGAGGGAGTGCTGGTTTCCTGCTCTGTGCTCCCTAAGGAATGTCCAGCCCCTGCGCCAACTGTACAGAGCACACATCGGAGGGGCTCAACAGCCCTGTGGCCCAAAGCAGCCCTCTGTCCAGGTAGTGCAGCTCCATAGAACTTTGATTTAAACTATCATTATGGATACAAAGCAAGTATTTTTCATAGCCTTGACAGTGGAAGAAAGTGCTTAATGTGACTGAATGTAAGATGCCAAAGTGATGGCTTAACATAAGTGTTGTTGGTGTATCCCTATACAGTACGTAGGGAACACTGCATACGTTATTTTCACACTATGTGATTAATATAATGCAAGCTGATTAACTATGGAATGAGCATAAAACATTTCAGGGAAGATGCATTATCAGCTAAACAAGACCCCCAAACAAAAGCCCAAACAGTATGATTCTCTCTTTGCTTCGTCACTTGGTCTGCACAGCAGGACAGAGTGTGTGCAAACGAGGAATACAGGGAGAAGATTGCAGGAAACATGCCACCCAGATGCTTGGGTTGTGCTTACGGCCCCACTATCTTGCTGATCCGTACAGGACGTTCTCTCCCTCCACCACAGCCTTGAGCAACTGGACAAAATAAAGAAATGAGAAAAGCACTATAACTACTACTGTTGGTACTAATACCATTGCTATCGCTATATATACTGTATATATATATATTACTACGGTAATACAACTGCCCCTACTGCACATACACAACATGCAGTAGCTCTTTCTCAGTAAGGATTAGAAAGAACCGTAAAACACAAGTGCATTTAAAATTGAGAACAGGAGGCACTCCTTTACCCAAAGAGTTGTGGGAGTGTGGAACTAGTTACCAAGCCATGTTGTTGAAACCAATACCCAGGTTTATTAAAAAAAATGCCTGAATGAGATCCTGGGATCAATTATGCACAAATTAAATGGGTCAGATGTCCTTCGCTCATTGATAACTTTTTCTACTTTCTTATGTTCTTTACAATTTACCCAGGAACATCGCTGAAAGTAAACAATTTTTTTCCCACTGGTAAAATGTATTGTCTCTGTCAGGTCTACCAGGTGTGGTGATCATCCTCAGCACATCGTGCGCTTCTCCTGCAGAATGAACTGTCCAGTCGAAACTCTGCAGTACAGAGAGTGTGTTTTTACTTCAAAGACAACAGATGTGCTGTGAGAAGTAGAAGATATATAAGATTCAGGATTTCTTTATTTGCCATATACAACAAGTGTATTGGAATGCTTACACATTCAGCTTTACCCAGTAACATTAAAGAAAAACAAATAGGCAAGAAAAGACAAACAGACATGGACAATAGATAATAGACGTTAAAATACAGCCAACAGGACGTGTGCAAACAGTGCAATACCTTAAAGTGCAGGTGCCAACATGTGCAGGTGCTAATTTGAGCTTTTTATGATGCGGACTGAGTGGGGGAAGAAACTGTTTTTGAATCTATCGGTCAGTGTTTCGATATCGCGATACCTCCTGCCAGAACCCAGGGGTGAAAACAGATTGTGGCCAGAGTGAATTGGGTCCTGAAGTATAGCTCGAGGCTGGTTGTGGCAGCGGTTGAGATATATCCGGTCGATGGAGGGTAGCTTGGTCCTAGTGATGTTCTGCGCAGACCTCACAACCCTGGCTTTTCTGTCTTCACTCTCAGTGGTATTACGGTAAAAATTGGTGAGTGTTGTCTTGCTCATCCCCCACTTACTTAACTGTCACAGGAAGTGAAGGCCCTGGTGGGCTTTAGCGAGGATGGCAGCAGTGGTCTCTGACCAGCTCAACCTCTCAGATCTGGAGGCAGAGGAACCTAAGGTGCTGACTGGAGCCCCGTGAATGATGGGTTTGATGTCCTCTGTGCCTCCTCAAGTCCACTATAATCTCTTTTGTTTTGCTGATGTTAAGTGTGAGGTTGTTGTTGTGGCACCACTCCACCAGCTCTGCTACCTCGCTCCTGTAGGTGGTTTAATCATTGTTGCTCCTGGAAGAGGAGGTGTTAGTGGGGCCATTAGGGGGAACTCACCCTACGGTCCATGTGGGTTCCAATACCCCAGTAGAGTGACGGGGACACTAGACTGTTAAAAAGGTGCCCTCCTTTTAATGAGACGTAAAACCAAAGTTCTGACTCTCTGTGGTCATTATTGGTGGTGGTGGAGGGGAGTCCCCATTACCTGTAAAGTGCTGGAGTGTCCAGAAAAGCACTATACAAGTGCATATTATATAATATAATAATACAATTACAATAATAATTACATACCATAGAGCACCTTCTCTGGGGGTCCAACATAGGTTTGGTGGTACTAATGCTTTGATTGTCTGAATTATTTAAAACAGAAAATAAACATGTGAATAAACAGAATACAGATCTTGAGAAAATGCAGTTCTTAAATGCTGTCAACATAAACAGTTCCTGAATGCTCAAGAGGCTGCCATCTGGCCTGGCCCCTTGGCTAATTAAAACAGAAAGGCTGCTCCTCTGTAAATAGGAACAGACTTACAAAAACACAAGCAGTGAGGATACCAACTTGTTCTCTAGGGCGTCTCCCTGCATGGCACACAGGTGTTCTGCAGAAACATGGTGAAAAGAGCTTGCTTTGGCTTTAACTCACAGACTAGTTTTTCCCTTGTTTCCCAATTTCCTTTTTTAGCAATGAGATAAACAAAGCCCAAATGTTGTTTACTTGTGTACTTTATAATGCTAATTTTCATCAAATTAAAACATCAGTCCCTTGCGGGATAGAGGATGTTGTGATACTGCAGTTTGAGTAATAATCCCATTGCCAACCATGGACACATCGAGAGAAAAATATTTCTGCTGAGATTCAAATCCTGACCTCCCTCAGGTGTATTTCCTCTTCATGTGGTATTGCTACAGCCAGTCAGACTTCCTTTATTCCTCCTGTCAGTCAGAATAAAGCATTATTCCAAAGAAAAATAAACCCATTATTTCAAATACAAACAAACCAGGATTTTAAAGCATGAAATGCAACGTGACTAAATGAACCAAACATTTTAACATCTGTTTTCAATACAGGGCTTGACATAATCTCAGTAAAGTTAGGCTGATATAACAGACGATTTGTTTAAAATTTGATTATATTTGTATTTTACAAGTTGCTGCCTGATAAGGGAAGATTAGTGTAACCATAGGAATAATCATCTGTTTCTTCAAAGTAATCCAACTTCCTTGTGTGAATTAGTTTTTAGTAGTTCTGTATTTTTAAATACAGAACAAAATAAGAACAAAACATCATCCCCACCCCCTTCACATTTCCACCCAAAAGAACACCTAATCAAGAGTGAGACAGCACTAAAAGAGGCTCAGTACAATCAGAATCACTCAACAACATGCCTCAGTTCCTTGATCTACACTCCTACCACTCTATGCCCTGAGCAATAAGGGTCCAACTCCCAGACTCCACTTCCACCTCCCTCCTGGCGCACTGGACCCCAGTGACAGAGATCCAGAGATTGTCAAGACAGGACAGAGCCCAGGAAGGCCCGGGGAGGGAGTGTCAACACAGCACCTTTTTAGATGCCTTTTAACATCTTTTCTGATGCCACACGAGTCCACAATCAGAGTTCGCATTTAGAAAGAGTATGTACAGTACAGTAGGGGATGCAATAAGTCACAGAGCAGTTCTGAAGGTTAATTTCACAAAGTCCCTCAGAGAATAAGAAAGAAATACCAGCATAGCTTCTCCTGCTCTTAGACACAAGCACGTCTTAGAGTAGTTTATACAGTAGATGTGGTTACATTCTGTCACCTAGCTGTGTAAAAATGTCACACACACTTTTAATCAGTAAATAAGGGTCCAACAAGACAGGTGGTCTGTCCTCTTTCTATAACTTGAAGAAAGCTAGGTTTAGACCAAACTCTATGTTGGAAATTTTACGAGTTAGGGAACATCAAGTAAATATCCTTGTTTAGAAAGGTAGATACGGTTTCCAAAATGTGTGAACAGGTGCCCACAATGCCCCTTGGACAGCACAAACAAGGGACTAGAATCTAGCTTCATACAAAATCAAAGGCAAAGTCAATCAAGCATGCTCTGCAATGAAATTTAAATGAATCACTCCATGATTTTGGAATCCATGATTTTGGATTTTGGAATCTGCATAAACATTCTTTCAAATGTTAATTGCTTACACTTATTACAATTGCTTACACTTATATAGATATTGCTTTTCTGGACACTAAACTCAAAGCGCTTTACATGGGGACACCCCTCCACCACCACCAGTGTGCAGCCCCACCTGGATGATGTGATGGCAGCCATAGTGCGCCAGAACGCTCACCACACATCAGCTATCAGTGGGGAGGAGAGTAATGAAGCCAATTCATAGACAGGGATTATTAGGAGGCCATGATTGGTAAGGGCCAATGGGAAATTTAGCCAGGACACCCTGGGATTTTTAATGACCACAGAGAGACAGGACCTCAGTTTTACGTCTCATCCAAATGATGGCACTTTTGACAGTATAGTGTCCCTGTCAATATACTGGGGCATGGACCCACATAGACCACAGGGTGAACACCTCCTGCTGGCCCCACTAACACCTCTTCCAGCAGCAACCTTAGCTTCCCAGGAGGTCTCCCACCCAGATACTGGTCAGACTCACACCTGCTGGACTTCAGTGGGCTGCCAGCTGTGAGTCGCAGAGTGATATCTCTGCTGGTGTCAAAGGCACCAAATGTTGTCAAGGGAAATCTGTTCATTCAAAATATAAGTACATACAGTATAAGAATGTAATATAAAAAGAAGAACAAATATAATAAGAATTACAATGTACATATGGCAATAAATTCCTCTGCTCTACTCATACTGAACTTCTCGAACCAAATTTTAACTGCTGCTCAGGGTTTGAATGAAGACGGAAAGAAACAAGCGTGGATGGGCCATAGAATGAGAGAAGCTCATCATCATTACAAAAACATGCTGGACTGTGAATTCTTTATCAAGCCAAAGTGAAGCAGGGAAAAGGAAATTACTTGCAAATGGTTTATGACTGTGGAAAACTAGAGAGTGAGAAGGCCATGTTCTCAAGGACTGTGTGAGTCTTTCCACCTCAAGTTGTACTTAATTGTGTTATTATGGTGCCAAAACACAATCTGCAAGGAGAACGTTAAAATACATTAGATTGTGTCAGCAGACGTCTTTTTGAGCAGACAGCGAGATACAGGAAAAAACAAGTAGTGACTTCAAAACAAAGGTGTCAAAACAAGGAGGCAAGGCAGATCTTTCACTCTGCAAAAAAGGAGAACCTTATATAAATATGGTTCCTTTTCATGAATTTAGCAATATTGTCTGCCGAAATAATTCAAGTAGGGGTGCTAAATTTAGGTGCTGGGAGAAAATGCTTTTCAGTGGTATTATAGTACACTCTAAATTATCTGTACAGATACCGCATCGATCACTGTAACCAATAACTTTCTGACTCCCAAATTGTGATTTTTTTAAAAAAAGTAATGTTTTCCTCCAGTAACCTGTAACAGATAATGTGTGCCTAATGAATGTGCTCCATGATTTCTATATAGAGCTCCAGCAACAATGTAGCAGATTACCAGGTCATAACAGGGCTGTGACAAAGGCTGCAATATTCAAACTGCTTCTGTTGTCTATAACACTGGATTATGGCCACTGGTTAATGGATAGATACTCCTACAGTTGGGCCTTACAGACAAAAGTCTCACAACAATGTTGGAGGAAGCCTATAGCATTAATACATCCCAGTTTACCTTGTTTTTTCAGGACACATTCGATGTTGGTTGCAGTGAGCTTTAGGACAGAAGATCCCTGCCATGGACTTGCACTCCAAAATGTACCAGATTATATTATCATCTCAGAAATGTGTTTTGAAAATTTGAGATACAAAGCATTTAAGGTCTAAAGGAAAATCCACAGGCCTGTAAACTGCTGTTTCCTTGTTCTTCATCATGGTGTTTAGATAAATCCACCAAAACTCTCAGCTGTTGGCATCTCACCATTCCAAATTTTTTCACATACATTAGCAAATTACATGTCTTTCTTCATTTGCTTTAGACCACCGTATCATACTGTATGCACATACTGGACTAGAGACTCTCTTATCATTCAACTCATTTGACAAAGCTTAATTATAAAGGCAATTATTTCAAATCATAGACAGCCATCACTCCTGTCTTTATTTGCCAAGCACTGTCTGTACTGTCTCCACTTTGCCACAGGAGCTGATACAGTACCTCTGCACACACACAAGTGAAACAGCTGAAATGTGGTTGAGGCTGCACTGCTCTGAGGAGTCCTTGGGGAAGTCACAAAGAAGCTGCAATAGTCTGTCCAACAATTTGGCATGGTAGTTTGGCAAATTATAATTTATTTTGTGTTAAAGCAGCCATTTTAAAGTTCAGAGAAGCCTGCAAACAATGCAAGATGCATAAGGAAAGGGATTAATATTAAGGAACCTGGAGAAAAGAGCAACATCTTAAGACTGACCAACTGCAGTGCTGTGTTTGAAGCTCTGTAAGTGATTTTGTTCCTAAAGTCTATATACAGTTGTATGCAAAGGTTTGGGCACCCCTGGTCAAACTGCATGTTTCACTGAATTTCTGAAGTGAAAAAATAACAACAACCTCTGCAGGGTATAAAGTTAAACATGATATTTCTGTACAGTTGAATTCACAATTACTCTATGTTGGTTGAATTTAACAGATTAAAAAACATAAAACAGTGAAACTGTAAGAACCTGTAGTTATATGATGACAGAATGATATAGATGGTTTGAATTTACAACAACACTAAGAACATGGAATCAACTGGACAAAATATACAGCAATATACTGTATGCACATGGAATAAAAGTATACAATATTGTTACGAATGGGGGTTATGAAAAGGCAAAATCTTTTTCTGCTGGAAGAATTTGTACTGTCAGCATCAGGAAAGAAGGGAGATTTTTACTCTACCATCTTTCTTGACTTTATAACAATTTGTGCAAAACGTCTGACTCATCCAGGCTGAAAAAAGTGGCGTGAAAAGTCCAAAAGAATTCATTTTGTTGATCAGGCAAAATTACAATTAAAAGATTTATCTTGTTGCAGAACAAGTCTTGGGACAGAATTGTTTATGTACAGTCTGACAATCAGAAGATGTCTTGATCTAAGCTACAGTAGGCTGTGCCAGAGTAATTGGCCATTCAAGACAACAGAAAGATTTTTGTAAGTCTTTTTAAAGACTTTTTTCAATAATAATTCTCAACACTAGTAGGGAGGAGAGCAGAGTAATGAAGCCAATTCATAGATAGGGATTATTAGGAGGCCATGATTGGTAATGGCCAATGGGAAATTGGCTACTGGGAATGGGAACTGGGGCTACTTTCTTTCAAGAAACACCATGGGATTTTTAATGACCACCGAGAGTCAGGACCTCTGTTTTACGTCTCATCCAAAGGACGGCACCTGTTTACAGTATAGTGTCCCCATCACTATACTGGGGCATTAGGACCCAGATAGACTGCAGAGCGAGCACCCCCTGCTGGGTGATATGGCTGCTGGCTGATTACCATCTTTATTTCTACTCACATGGGAGTCTCTTACATTAGAGCTCAAACATAGATTAAATTGAGATTATTTAATCCTAGAATTGTTCAATGATAAAGATGACATTATGTTGAGCAGAAAATATTTTTTGCTAATATTTGTGCAACATATGGTTCAGATTTCTAACATTTTAAAAAAGTGTATGGTCTTCTAATGTGAGTTGACAGTAAAATATATTTAAGGCTTTCATTATTACTAAGGATTACATTCATTGTTATCTCCTTGAGGATACAGAAACATATTTACAGGGTATACAATTATATAAAGAAATATTTTAAGGACAATTCAAACACAACTGTTAAAATACATTCACAGAAAAACTTCATAGATACTGCAGTTGAATAATTGCTGGAGTGGATCAAGCCTTTTCTTTTTGTAAAATGTTCTTGTAGAATTTATTAGCTATTTATACGAAACTGTACAATCATTTCATTTCAAGTACTTTATTACTTTTGAGTCTCTCTAAAAGGACCTCGGTGCCACATCACAACTCACAGCTGTGGCTCTGTGACTAAGGATCTGCGCCTGTGACTGGAAGGTTGCCAGTTCAAATACTGCGGCCGTTGGGCCCCTGAGCAAGGCCCTTAACCCCAGCTGCTCCAGGGGCGCCATATAAATGGCCCTGACCCTGCGCTCTGACACCAAGCTTCACTACCTGTCTGTGTGTCTCATGGAGAGCAAGCTGGGGTATGCAAAAAGACTAATTTGTAATACAAGAAAACTACTGAGAAAACAGATAATATATTTATAGCAAACTTAATCTGTCATTTAAGCTAAACAGAAGGCAGCCTTTACGGTGGAATACACTAGATCTGTTTTACCAAATGGAAAAATTAATACTAATTCCAATTAACTGAAGTCAAAAGATAAGAGAGTTCTCCTCAGGCTAAACAAAGAATGATTCTGCCACCCTCCGCTTCACAATTCAGAATTCACCATGAGTACAGCGCCAGGCATCCAACTTTACTGGCATTTTCAACATTAAATACAGCCATAAGAGGCACTTAACCCTCAAAGCAGGGGTGAATATCTCTGCACAATGATTCCCAGAAAGGGTGCCCAAGGCTTGTTGATAACAGCTCTCAAATAGTTTTGGTTCTTGGTAACTAATGTTTTTTATGGGCAGCACTCAGAACATAGGCTCACCCTGCTTTCACCAACCTTGCAAAATCCTGCTCAAACACAAGCTTCTCTTTTGTCTAGTGCAGGTAAGGAGAAATTATTTATTATTAACTGCAAATAACTCTGTCTTTTTCTTTTGCTAATCATCTCTTCCAGATCATAAACCTTTTACCACAGAGAACGTATGCCTGTCAGCCAACGTTAAAGCACAGTCTCAGCCTTACATAAGTTCCCCCTTTTCATTGACTCAAACATCACCTTTGAATGAAACCCAGATCAAACTTGGACTAGTACAGGACTGACAGATCACAAGGGTCCACACAGCCCAGTCTCACAGCAAATGTAGCGATGACAGACGTGGTGGTACAGGCCTGTAATACAAGCTCTTGGGGAGACCTCAAAGGGAACCCCACCAGCAGGGTCCACAAGACACAATAACGAGTCATTCTAACACACAAGTTTAAGCTGACATGCTGACTATGAGCTGTGTTCCGACATTTGAGCATCACCACATTTGGAATCTCCCTACCACTGAATGCCACATTTTATTATCCATCTTCCACAATTTCATATTTTGCTTTTCCATTTTTTATTTTAATACTTTAAATCCACAAAATTTGCACAGTATTACCAGAGATGAGTTTGTAATGTGTTCACAACACATAAATATATACCATTGAAGAGGGACCAACAGTTATCCTTCACCATGCACTGCAGAGGTTCTGGAAAGTCTGCTGGGGGTAGATTTTCCTGCACCTCTCCAAACTGTATTTATAAAACATGCAGTGATTCTTTAAGCATCAGGAAACACTGATTGCTCTATCAATCAGTGCAACTCCTGAGAAGTAAATTCTACTTTTCAACTGGCAATGTTGTCACCTAATCGGTACAGTTTTCAATATGTAATTTCAAATTTTAATTGTGTATGAGCTGAGAGATTACAATTAAAATGCAGATCCACCAATATTTAATGAATGAGGCCCTCTCTACTCAGTATAAATTATCAAAAATAACAAAAACAAAACATTATTAATGCAAAGAGAAGTATAACAACAAAACTATGGCCCTCTATGAATTGGCTACATTACTCTGCTCTCCTCCCCACTGATAGCTGATGTGTGGTGAGCGTTCTGGCGCACTATGGCTGCCGTCGCATCATCCAGGTGGATGCTGCACATTGGTGGTGGTGGTGGTGGAGGGGAGTCCCCATTACCTGTAAAGCGCTTTGAGTGGAGTCTCCAGAAAAGCGCTATATAAGTGTAAGCAATTATTATTATTATTATTATTATTATTATTAATTAAAACATTAAAACAAACCTTCATTTTTCTTAATTTTTCATATGTAACAATTCCATAACAATTCAGAAAATAATTTACATTTTACAATTCGTTATCCATAACCAGCTATTCTGAAAAAACTCCCCTGGCTCTCGAATTAAATAAAAGTAATACCAGAATTGCCATGAAAGGTCTCTTTCAGAATAATTCTGACATCGTAATCAGGATTTATCATACATTAAGAACAGAAGACAATACAATAGCAGTAACTTGCTGTAGGGCTCCAGGTGTAAGGACTCGACCAAGGCACACTACTGTGTTTAGGATTCATCTCTGCACTACAACAAACTGTAGCAGCAAGACAGAATCTTTACGCTGCAAAATGAAGAAATGCCATTGATATCTGTACAACAAGAGTAGTTTTTCCAGTTCTAATGCACTTACTGAAGTACTGTCCAAAGAAAAAGTGAACATCACTGATCTGCCTGCTTAATATGCCATTTGAAACCAAAGACAGTCAGACCGAGTCCATCTTGTTTCCTATAGGTTGTATGAAAGCATAGCTGCTCACAGAGGGTGTATAACATTGGTCTAAAACTGGCACAAGTCAGCAGCCACTGACACGTCATGGGAGAATCATACAAGAGCAGGATCACATGGAACTAGTGCACAGGAAACATGGAAACAATTTCTCAATGGCATTATCCATGAAATTAAATTATAAAAATGCACTAACATGGTCTTAATCAAAGGCCTGTGGCCAAGGTTTGACAGAGCTATAAGCAATCTTTTAATTGCTGTACATTGTCACTGATCACAAGGGTCTTGTTTGTGAAAAATAAGATGACTAACACTTCACTCACATGGAGAACATACCACTGGATCAAATGGCTTAGGACAGGTTTCAGAGAAGAGTTAAATAAAAAAGCCACAAAGATGTTGTTTAACAACAGGCCTTATAAATTATAAATGTATGGTCAATTGCACATACATTGTTTCTTTACACAGAAGGCTCCACTGCCAAAAGTTGTGTTTTCTTTCTTCTTTTTTTCAGCATGGACTAAACCTATTACTTGTTCCTTTGCAGCCTACACATGTCGACGCAGCTACCCACCTGAACTACTAGTGTTTCTTTACTTCTCTTTTAGCAAGAAGTAAACCTTTACTTGTTCCTTTGCAGACTGTATAGTTACTTAAGTTAAACCAAGCAACGCTATGCTAAAACTGTTCAATACATAAGTAAGTCTTTATTTAGAATACTTTGCACAATTTTCATCTCCACAAAAAAAGATTCTAGAGCATCAATATAAGACCACAAGCTTTCCTGGGCTTCCATGAAATTCCTACAGTACATCCTACACTGAGGCGCTAAAGGAACTGAACCTTTTTAGTCATTAACAGGGAAAATTACAATGGAGAATGAGAAGCACCTCTTTATTCAAAGGGCTGTGGGACTGTGGAACATCAACCTGGATGTACTAGATCTACTAATGACCTGACAGGCTAGTTTGGCTGAGTGGTCTCCTCTCATTGGTAACATTTCTTATTATCTTTTGGTATTATTTACCCTCCAATGATGGTTAAGGATTTTTCTCACAGAATGTCTTCTATACTTTAGCATAGTGCTTGGAGATGATGTGCTGTGAAAGCTACAGGTAAAGACATAAAGACTACCTGTATGTTGATTCATTAGGATTAGGTGTTTGGTGCTCTAATGATAGCTGATCACATGAATGAATGTGACATTAGAATTAAGACATCAGCATGCCTTAGCATTGTGTTTGTGCAGATTCTTTCAGCTTTGGGCTTCACTTGTATTGTGCATTATTTCAATTCCTCTATAATAAAGTCCACACCACCCACAGTTTCTTTTTTCAGTTCTGAAACATTTCACCATTTATCTGTAAAATGGTGCCAAACTAAATGCCCCCCAAATATCCAGACAGCTGTGAAAGTGAAACAAGATGTTATCTAAGCAGTACATGCAGAACAAAGCTGTCATCAGTGAAACAAACATGCACATGAATGGTCTTTTATTGCAGGAGCACTGCACTCGATCTGATCGATCTGCTGCTGATCCTGTGAGTGCCAAGAGGAGTACATTCGTCCATACCAGGCATTGCAGAGCCTGGGGCCAGCTGAGCTCTAGCCAAGGCTGAAGAGGAAGGAGGAGAGGGGTGAGGGTCTCCTCCACAGCCCTGCTTTTCTTGTAGGGATAAGTACTACTCTTAATTAACAACACCTTGAGTGCACACATACACCACCGAGGGAAGTGAGACAGCAGCCAAACCAGCCATGTTAATCAAAGATGTGTGCCCGGGTCTTGAACAAGCGCAGGACCCCCAGGGGCTGCTCTCTGTGGCTGTTCAGAACTCCTTCCACCACAGAGCAGGAACACCAGGCAACATTTTTTTAACCGCAGTTTTACTTTATTTTTATCATAAAATTTTCAGAAAGGGAGTAGCAAATTACTGGCAACAGCTCCAAACAGTACATTAGTAGATTTAAAAAAATGTGCCCTAGTGTGCAGAACTCAGTCAGAAACAAGCAAGAAGAGAAATCCCAGTCATAATAAAACTAAGACTGAGTTTCTGCAGCTGCTGTGGTATTTGCATTACAAATACAGAGAACAGTGAAATTCCAGGACATTCACAACACAGCATTCAAAACAAACAAACTATAATGTCTGTCTAGTCTGTGATTGAGAAATGAAACAGGGCACCAAATGGACTTTCAATTCACCTTAAAGTCCTCTATTTAAAAAAAAAATCTAAAATTAGACAGTTTGCTCCAGTTATCCTATTTTTCACAGTATAGCATAAATTCATACATTTGAAGAAGGCTCAACTGCTGTAAGATTGTTCCTTATTTCTATTTCTCAGCCTGGAATTAACCTTTATTTGTTCCTCAAATTTCACCTCCTTTCAGTTCCTGGATAAAATCTATAGACTGGCAGTGACAGTGAAAAACTATCCATCTATCAATGTTATTCCAAGGCATTGGGGGAGATAGCTCCTACCCTAACAAGTAACAGGCGCAAAGCAGGGTACACTCTGGGCAAGACGCCAGTCCATAACAGGGCAGACAGACACAAACACAGACATACTGTATACAGCACATGCTCACTCATACTTGGGCCCGTCTATGGGAGGAAACCAGAGCACACAGAGGAAACGAATGCAGGGAGAACATACAAACTCCATGCAGATAGTCTGGAATTCAAACCAGGCCCTGGCGCTGCTAGGCAGCAATGCAAACCACTGTAGCAACATGCTATCCTATAATTATACAGTATATTGCCTTTGTCATTAAAAGATACATACTGCTGAAGGCTTCATTAAAAAAGCAATACTGTAAGAGTCAAGAATAACGCCAACAAGGAGACCTGTGTTAATTACACTATTTACAACTTCAGTATATAGCCTTCTCAAGTAAAACAAAAATGTTTATTTAACATGTAGGGTTTGAATCAGGATGTGAATTAAGATTTGTTCCTAGGCAAGAAAACTTCTATTAAAAGTGATCATTGGACTGAGGAGATAAGGAGACAGTCCTCCAGTCCCTGTCTCTCAGGGTTATAAAGGGTTTGTGTGTGAGAGGATTAAGGTAAAGCACATCCCCTCCTATACGTGAAGTGCTCTGGGATTCTTCAAGATGAAATGCAGAATTAAAAACACAGACAACAGGGGATTATTAGTCTAGCTTTGAAGGAAGGACTAGGGGATCTGGTAGCAGAGAATGAGGGAATACTTAACAGGAGGTTCCTGGTTCAAATTCCAGCTCTGCCATCATCTCACCACATATTTCATCCTTCAGAATTTCAGCAAATGCAGTGAGTGACTCTGACGCAAAAATCTGGCCACTGGACTCTGAAAACTGCTTTCAGTTAAGACATCAGCTAAATTGTTAAAGACAGCTCCCACCCTGGTCTGATCCCAAGGGGAAAGCAAGGCTAGGCCTGGGCAGTACTGGGATGGGAAACCTCCAAGGAAAACCACAATGCTTCTGTTGGTGGACCAGTAGGTGGCGCTTCTGTTTAGACCAGAATTTCCAAACCTGTATCCCAATATGGGTCTGGATGTGCTATCTTTAGGATGAGAAAATAATTTGGTGATTTCTAAAAATGTGTTGCTACTTTGTTGCTTTCCTGATTTCTGTGGACAAAAATGGCATTTCCTCAAGAAATCTTCAATGAAAATCTGCTAAATTGCCTATTTTGATTTTATATTGCAGAGAGGGCTTAATTTAATTATTTATTATAAAGATCACCCATTTATCATTGTTAAATATCCAGACATTTTGTAAGCAATCCCTACATGCTAACAGTACCAGCACCAATTTATCCCCATATTAATTTTTCCCACATGAATCTTGGGAGTTTTAGTAGAGCATGAGCCGACGTGTGCCTTCTTTAATTCATTGTGGGCTCTGGCAGGGAGCTGCAGTGAAGGGGTTAACACAGGGAGGATGCAGGAGGAAACGGTGCCGGGACGGACAATGCATTGTCAGGGTCTTATTGTTTACTGCGAGGGAGTGAGGCGTGACCCTTGACCTCCCATTGTCCGGCAGAGGTAACCTTGTCCCTGCACGGGCACCAGAAGGGTCTGCCTCCACCCACCCTGCCGAGAACGCAGGAGTGTCATACGAGAGAAAAAAACATCCCAAATTCCAGCCCTTTCAGCACATCTCGGATAAATATTTGGATGTAGAGGAGACAGTGTGCTCTAAATAAGCCTTGACATCAGGGCCGATTTGAAAACAACCAGCAAGGGAAGGGAGCCGTGTTCCACTTGCCACTACCTTATGGAGCAAATTCTATGCTGCCATTACAATGCACCTCACGTTTCCAATAACTCACTCAATCTGCCCAATTTGCTCAAACACCGTTAACCTGTTGTTACATTTGTAATCTGTGTAGCGTCTCCTCACCTGAGAGACTCGTCTGTCTAGCCTGTACCCAAGTGTGCCCTCGGCCCTGAGACTGCAGGACAGCTTTCCTTCTGCTCCTGTTCACCAAAGCAGTGGAGCGATGGAGAGATTGTCACCAGGCTTGATGTCCACACTGTCTCTTCACTATTCTGTATTGTTTTATATTGGTGCTTGTTTTATTCTTCCAGCTTGTAACGATCTTATTGGTTATTGCCAGTATGAATTTAAGTGTGAGTATTGTAAGTAAACCTGGATAAGATTCTACATTTAAAAAACAGTTGAGCATTAGGGTTTACAATTTTAGAAAAAACAGGCCATGGAAGTATGAGGTGGAATTTGAGTTGTAAACTGGCAACAGATGGATAGAGTCAAAAGGAGAAGAATGGTTATACTTCAAAATCAATGTTAAAGCCTCAAAATGAATTAATTCCTGAAACAGCGAAGTCTTATGTCCAGGAGCACCCAGGCTTAAGTGTTTAATGTAAAGTCATAAGAAAAATTAGAAGGAATAGAGCACAGAAAGGATATTCCAACCTTAGAAAGATTTGAAAGAAGAACAAGAATGGTTCCTGGTCCCAAGGGACTCTCATAAACAGTAGTATAAGGAGGATAGGGGGTCACAATTGGTAACTGAAGGGGCATTCATGTAGGACAGAGAACAGTTCTTTACTCAAAGAGTCACAGCTGTCTGGAACAGGCTTCCCAGATGGTTCTGGAAACTTTAAGAAATGGCTAGACGATAATTTGGATACACTCAGCTACTAAACCTTCTCTTGTTCGTGCCCTTGCGTTTCTTGTGTTCTGATGTTCTAGTAGATGTCGATGAGAGCTTCTTGCACAGTGTTCTCAATGTCACATGCGACTGTTCGGACATTTTAAATCTTACACAAGGGTGATAAGGCAGATAAAGTGTGGTGCAACAGAAGCATCTAGAAAAAATAAAAAGACTATTTCATTTAGGACATTTAAGATCTCTTTATTGGCCATATACAATTTCTTGTATTAGGAATTTGCCTTTGTGCATACCCCAGCTTGCTGTCCATGAGACAAACAGACAGGGAGAGAAGCTTGGGGTCAGAGCACAGGGTCAGCTATTTATACAGTGCCCCTGGAGCACTTGGGGTGAAGGGCCTTGCTCAGGGGTCCAACAGAGTAGGATTCCTCTGCCAGCTGCAGGATACAAACTGGCAACCTTCCAGCCACAGGCATAGATCCTTAGCCATCTCTCCACCACCCCACCCCGAAATGTTTCATTTCGCCTGGTACCTTTTACATACTGCATATGAAAGAATGCAGTAATGCAGCTGTGATTGAAAGTGTATTTGGATTTCCTAACTCATGCTACGCTGATGGCACGGTAGCAGGGGAATGTTTTTATAATAAAGAAGATGGAATACTGAAGCAATTTTTATTACAAGAGTGTTTGTGGGTACTGAATGTACTTCTAGTTCAAAATTATAGAGTTATCACAGAGGAGCATTAGGAAGCAGTCACACCCTTTCTGGTGCTTGACTATCCACTGCACTCCTGTCATTACTCCAGGGAAATACCTATTAATAAAGTATTATCTATCTATACACAAAGGCAGAAGAAAGACTATAAGCACTTTAAAATAGCAGATTCTAAGCAATTAGACTGTTTTTTGGTAATTTCATATCAATCTTTGGTTGTCTTTTGTATTGTTTTGTGAATCAACACTGCTGTGTTTTTTCTTTTCTTTTTTTCACATCAGGAGAGGCAAGCATGAGTATGGAAAAGTGAATAAAAGAGGATAAAATGTTTTTTTCTCTTTAATGCAGTTTGGAATTTCAAGGTGGGCTGTGATGGTAGATGGAAAAGGTGTGAATTGTACACAAGATCCAAAATGAGTTAAAAATCTGCTTGAGTTGGACTTGAAGAGAACAAGGCTTCAGAGGACGGGGAAGAGCTCAGCTCAGTCTCCCACGTGGGCAGAACAGAGCGCTGCACTGGGATTTATCTCCAGGGTGTATCTGGCTGGGACATAGTCCCTCCGGCACGTCGCTGCTCTTTCACCAGCACACTCGTGGACAGAAAAACAAGATCACAAGGAAGCCACTGGTTTCAAGTAGAGTTAATGGCGATACCACTATGGGACACAGCCTCAGCAATCATGCACAGCGCTGGGCCTGAAGACCAAAGGCCAATGGCATTATAGGTCTTTAATAAAATACACACAGCTAACCATTCTGAACAAAATTTAAACTGGCCCAATTAAGATGATACTTAGGTTAATCAGGAAAATCATAATGAGCAGCTTAAAAATCTATGATACCCTGGAGGACTGGAGCTGTGCATCCCTAAACTGGTCAATTTCACATGCTCAGTCAATAACAGTGTTTCAGGTGCTAAAGTCAGACACTACAGATAAAATGTACTTGTGTGTAAAATCAGTGCTACAAGCTACAGGGGAGTCAAGGAGTACAAGACCTAAGTACAACCTACAGTGCCAGCAAACATCTCCAGCTGCAAATGGGCAAACCACACACAGCAGAGAGGATCATTTTAAACCTCATCTTTCTTCTTCTCCCGACAGCCCTCATCACTTCAGCAGACACCTGTTTTCTCCACACTTCCCTCAGGGAGAACTTTACTCAGATCACAACTGTCTAAACTCTCTCTAGGGCTCAAAGCATTTAACAAACAATCACCATCATTCACAGTCTCAGAGATAAAGGGACTACTTGCCATTATCCATTGATTTACAAGAAACATGAAAATGAATAAATGTGATCGGGCCTTTTTCACTACAGTACCTAGGCAGAGCAACACAAAAAAATCAAACAGCCAGTCTGTTGTGTAAGGTGTAGATATTCCTGCTGCCTCTACATCTTGTGCAGATTGAGAGAATGATTAAATTAATTTTAGTTTATTGTATCTTTGAATCAACATGCTATCTGAAAAACTGTTCTTTAGTCTGAAAACTAAACATTTTGACTATGCAAATGTTTAGTTTCTCATCTAACTGTACATACAGTATATTCTTCAGTGTTACCCTGAACAAACAGCAACACCCATGTTATTTAACAGTCAAGTTGGAGTGGCAACACTGGCCTCTAGTGCTGAACTTCAGCATTTCGGATCCTTGAAGGCTAGTTAACCTTGTTCCTGTACCTCCAGGTGCCTACTGGTTTATTCTGGGGCTAAGTTCTCAATTAATAAAACTGTCAACTTAATCAAATGTGTTATTTTATGCTAAAATGTGTAGATCTGAGTTAAGTTTGGGTTTAACAGTAAACATGAAATCCCCATGATTCATATCTAAATATGATTGAATAGTTAAAATGACTGTAAACCAGTTTACTTAGGAATTGAGTGAAGCCATTGAAAGATCAGTCAAAATCACCATGGGAACAGCTGGACTGAACAGCATGGAATCACAGGTGACCTCAAAGCTGTGCTTCTGTCCTGCATCACGAGACCACCAGGTGAGGTTCGAGCTCAGAGTCCAAAGACATTCTGTCCAGGTTGATTGGCATCTAAGTGTCCTCCCACATGTGTACAACTTCTGAAATCAGAATTACTAGAAGGAAATTGTTAAATTTTCTGAAGACCTAAGTTCCATGTTTTTATTATACTTTGAAAGGCATGATTTGTCATTGTTTGTTTAATGCATTTTATCTAGTTGCTGTTTGCACTTGTTTTATGTTAACCTCTGTGACCACATGAGCTGCACTATTTGAATAAGTCAACAGCCCTACTCATATGAACACTGCCAGGGTATCTTTAACGATCATGTAATCAAGACATTGGTATAGCAGCTCATCCAATGAACAGTACAACCTACAGCATAGTGTCTCCACGCATCATATTGACACATTGGTCTGGACATTCTGCTCCAGTGGGAAGAGAGCCAATTACAGCACCACCCTGGATTTCTCTAGATGTCTGCCATCCCAGTACTGACCAGCTCCAGACTGGCGTAGCATCTGATTTCCAAAAAGATCAGGCTTCAAAGAGATGGCTCTTGAGTTTCAGGTCCATCCCTCTCTCCTTTATAGAGAATTTTACCATTTTTAAAGACAGGGGTGTGGTTGGGTCATGTCAAGATTACAATTGTTATCTCTTCCTAAAGTATTATCTTAGACGTGATATGAAAGATATTTAAGACTTTTCAAATTAAGTAACTCTTTTGCCTAATTAAGCTGAAAAGGCACACAAAGAAAATTTAAAATGTAAAAGTGGGGAGAACATGCAAGCACCACAGAGACAGAGCAAATTTTACACCCAAAAACGTCTGTAGTAAGTGAAATATGGGGCATACCTTCTCTGAAGAGCAGCCAGTGCCATCTCGCTGTGCAAACTGTTCAGGAAAGATGTTCATGAATTGTTCAGGATAAGAAGTCTTTAATAACAACAACAACTTACACTTATATAGCGCTTTTCTGGACACTCCACTCAAAGCGCTTTACAGGTAAAGGGGATTCCCCTCCACCACCACCAATGTGCAGCATCCACCTGGATGATGTGACGGCAGCCATAGTGCGCCAGAACGCTCACCACACATCAGCTATCAGTGGGGAGGAGAGCAGTGTAATGAAGCCAATTCATAGATGGGGATTATTAGGAGGCCATGATTGGTAGGAACCAATGGGAAATTTGGCCAGGACACCTGGGTTACACCCCTACTCTTTTCAAGAAATGCCCTGGGATTTTTTAATGACCACAGAGAGTCAGGACCTCGGTTTTGCGTCTCATCTGAAGGACAGCGCCTGTTTAAAGACTATAGTCATTCAATTACAGGATAGAAACTCCCTTACAGTATATTCAATATGGTTACAGTGGGACCAAGAGCTATACTAATTAGGCTTTTTTTAATGAAGCCAACTACATGGCTGAGTAATTTGTTTCATACTCCCATAACCCTTTGTGAGAAATAGGACCTCATGTTCTCAGTTTTAATTGCACATGCAAATAGGTTTCACTTGTGTTCTCTCGTTAAGGACCCTTAAACAGACACTATAAAGTTCCTCATGCAGTGACTCTGTGGAATCCTCAAGAAAAGCATCGAGACGCCACAGCAAGCACACAAACAATTGTCACCTTGAAATAAGATCAGATCACTTTATTAGCCATATACTGTACAATTTCTTGCATTAGGAATGTGTATTTTCACATACCCCAGCTTGCCCTTCATGGGACACACAGACAGGGAGAGAAGCTTGGGGTCAGAGCACAGGGCTAGCCATTATACAGCACCCCTGGAGCAACTGGGGTTAAGGTCCTTGCTCAGGGGCCCAACGGAGTAGGATTCCTCTGCCACCTTCAGGATTGGAACCAACAACCTTCCCCCACAGGCGCAGATCCTCAGCCACAGAGCCACCTCTCCACCAAATCTCTTATATTCTTCCACAGCAACAAGGTCACACATGAGCAGATGTTTTTAACCTGGGCTACAGTCTATCATTAAAATAAAATAGAACAATTTGTGCATACTGTATATATTTCTCTTATACATACTGTGGCCTATTAGGTAACAAAATAATAAACTGCAACCACTGTGAGTGGTTTTATGCCCACCAGGGTTGGAAAACCCACAGTCTCGGCTGATATTACAAATTAAATAAAGTCAAAAAACATACTGGTTTAAGATCCTGACTGTACTTACTTTAGATGCAGTTTATTTCTGCAGCAGAGTTCTTAGTTACAGTATTAGTATTGGAATCACAGGTTATTTACAGTGCTGCATCTTTAGAAGAAAAAGATAAATTCAGGTTACAGCAGTGAGATTACTGGTTTTGTTTCTCATGTATTGAAGAATACTGATGGCATAACCCATCCTACTGTTACCAGGATACAACAGCATTTGCAGCCTTGAATTTTTATTACAGGATATGACAACGCAGCTCCACATTCAAGATGGCTTCTTCTGTTTATTTAGCTTTACTGTTTAATACTGTAAGCGTACAACAAAATCATAGGTACAGTACATTAGGAATGTAGAACTTTATTGGATTTGTGGACTTTAAAGTTATTTTTATTCTAACTGATGGAAAAACCTCAAACTGGTAGAACATGAATTTCATCCTTCACAAAGTAATTTTCATTTCATTTAATTGTTCTAAAAACACAGTCCCATCACTGACAAAATCTGCATGCTTTAGTGTCTCATCATGGCAAATCAAACTATAACATGGACAAAAAGTTTATTTTTCTTAATATCCACACCTACAGTACTTCACTCTCAGTTGAGAAATCACAGCAACAGCAGACCCTGCTCAACATTTCTGGACACACCAGGTGGACTTTTACTGCCTGTTTATTTTAAGATATTGGCATTTGTACACACCAGGCACTGGGATAACCCTGCATAAGCAATTCAAATGCAGTTTGCATTTCACACAGATGGGTTGAAGAAATATTTAGACTTCTAAATAATTGAACCTGGTTTCTCCATAATGAAACCAAAGAAATGTGTACCATACCAGTGTGAACATATTAGCTTTTCCTCCCTTGCTGTAGAGGGTGAGCTGCCAAGGAGGTATAAACAGAAAATAACATGTATAACCTGCAAAAGCCAAGACATGTACCCTTATGAGGAAAGTAAACATCACTCTAAACAGATAAGAACATAAGAAAGGAACAGGACTTTAGCATATGGAACAGGAGGGCATCTAGCCCATCTAATTTGCCTGGTAGCTAGTAGTTAACTATTTCAAGGATCTCCTCCAGTCATCTATAACAGGAAACCAGGGTATCTAATTCAACAACATGACTGGGCAGCTTGTTCTGTGCTTCCACAACCCACATGACATACCTTCTGTTCTAAGATTTAAGTGCAGTTGAACACAGTTTCCACTTACTGTAGGTCTTCTGCTTTGTGTTTCTCCGTTTATATACTGCTCATTCTGAAAAAATATACCGATTTATTTTGTCAGTGCCTTTGAAGCTTATGAATACTTGTATCAGGCCGCCAGATTTTTTATGATGTTGTCTTTGATGTGTTAAGTGGTCAAATCACACAGGGCTGCCCTGCTCAAGAAGCTTTAAAAGAACAAAATACTGAGCAAATCTTTTCAGAGATGAAAAAGCACAGACTATAAGCGTTCATATGGTGGACAAGAACATGTGTTTCCAGCTGATTTCTATCTGTTCTTTTGCCCACTGTAGTCAGAAGTACTGTAAATGGGCCGACAGGACCTTCTTTAACTAGCCCTGGGGTCAGAGGTTAATTGGAAAGCTGACTCATTGCTCAGTGACTGTAGACTCAATAGTTCACACCTGTGCTGACTTTTCACTGAAAACAATCATATAGGATTATTACTTTCCATCAAGGTATACTATAAATTACTTTAAAATAAAAGTTGTCAGACTAAACGTATAGTAAATGAGATTCATCGGTTATAAGTAGTTCACATCAACATTTACATGTCCAAGCTCTATCGTGACCACATGAAAATGCTGGATGACTGAGAAATGCCATCACTAATTTATATAATTAAAAATTTAAATTTATAATTTAATTTACATTTATTATCAAGGAGAATCTCTCTACACCATCATTCCCCACAATGATGGCCTTACAGCCCTCAAACACATGCTGGACAAATGCGCTGTGCTTGATCCACCTACCCACACCTTGGTACGCCTTGCAGATTTGGTACTCACACTTAATGCATTCTCTTTTAATAACCTTTTTTACCAGAACGTTAGTGGGGTCGCCATGGGCACTAAAATGGGACCCAGCTACAGCAATATTTTTGTTGGCTGGGTAGAAGAACGCTTCTTCGCTTCTTACACTGGCTTTGCCCCAGACCTCCACAAGGGATACATCGATGACTGTCGGTGCTGCCACATGCTCTAATGACCAGCTAAAGCACTTTCTGCATCACTTCACCAACTTCCACCCATCCCTCAAATAAACAGTTAACATGTCTTCCACCACTCTTATGTTTCTAGACATAAACCTATTCATGAACCATCCCCAACTCTCTACTTCGGTCTATTACAAACCCTCATATTCACACAGCTATCTTCTGTACAGCTCATTTCACCCCAAATACACTAAACTCTCTCCACAGTTCCTTTGGCTACGACAACTGTAGTGATGACATCAATATCCAGAACCAAGTACTCAAAATGCACTTTTTTTCCCGCATCAACAGAGGATACCCCACCTGTGTTATTGACAGGGCCCTCACCTGAGCCAAAAACAGCCCCCGGACTATCAACTCGATCAGGAAATCCTGGCCTAACAACCACTTTCATTTGGTGCTTCCCTACCACCCTAACACACTATCCCCAGGACTGTTAACGACAACTTTCCTATCCTACAGGATGATCCCTCCATTGGGGCCCTCTTTCCTGACCACCTCATCACTTCATATATTATATCATATCGCCGACCACCTAATCGGCGTAACCATCTTGTTCACAGCTCCCTTGACCACCCTCAGCAACCATCCACACCAGGCACTTTCCCCTGCAACAGAACTCGCTGCATCACCTGCAAGTACATATGTAACACCACATGCATTCAAGGCCCCTCGTGACAATTCTGGATCACTCAGATGACATCTTGTACCTCCAGCAACCTTATTTACTGTATCTCTTGCAGTAAATGCCCAGCCATCTATATTGGGAAAACAGGAAGGAGACTTCAAAGAACATGTTAGAGCAGTGGAGATGAAAGATTTCTCCAAGCCCATACAGTAGTTTCTTATTTCACCTCTAACGGTGAAGATCATACTGATCTCTCCATCTGCGTTCTCAAAGTAGGGTTTCTTAACTTCTATAGCAGAAAGACATCAGAAACTAAAATTATCCTGAAACTTGGTTCACACCTTCCTCCTTCTCTCAATGACAGACTTGTTTTCTTCTAATTCTCTCTATCCATTTGTAGGCTTCATTTCACACCTCTCCTCAACTCTCTCGACCTCGCACCACTTGATTGGCCACTCTGCCTCTCCCCTGCTCCCGCCTCCTCCTTTCTCCTGGCTGTTGTTTTCCCAGGCTATATTATCTTTGCTGACTGCCCTATCTTTCTTACACCCAAAGAAGTGTAAGAACAGCCAAAATGTTGGGTTTTCCTTCTTCTCTTTTCAGCATTGAATAAACCTATTACTTGTTCCTAATTAATATATAGTGTATATATTCAAACAAAACACCCAAATCATCACATAATGAGATTCCAGTTGTGATTACTGCAGAATGCCAAGGCAACATTAACAAGCCAGCAGAAACAGGTGCTTTGTGGTGTACTATATGTTTTGCATTAAAGATACTAGCAAAATTATGCATTTCCATAAACAATTTCTACAGTAGTCAATTTTTTAGAGTAGTCTAGCGAAAATACTGTTCTCTTCATGGCAGTGCTCTGAAAGAGCTCAAAACTGGGACATCAGCAGAGAACGAAGCTCCAGGTATAATGACAGTTTATATATCTCACAAATGGAGTCACACTTTGGTTCCTACTGTGCTTTATTAGTGATGGATAATCTGAGTAGTGAATTTTTATTGTTGAATTAATAAATATTGACAAGGCCATTTTATACTCTGCAAACATGAGTCACAGGCAACTGGCTAATTATCATTGAATATCAAAGCAGTTTATGTCTGTAAGGTACATCTACACTTCATTTGAATAAAATCTGTTTAAATAAAACCAGTTTAGAAGTCTGCCTTCAGCAATACCATTAGAAATGTTAAGTCACTACTGTCCTGAAAACAGCTTCACAAAATGTAAGTGATGACAATGTTCAACAAAAAGCACTATACAATGATTTGTTAACTGTGGTTCACATTTTAAAACTCCATTTGGCTACAGATAGCCTCTAAACTCATTATTGATAATGGTCAAGCATATTCAAAATCTCAGTATCCACTTAAGATTTACAGAGATTAAAAACTCGATTAATTCATAAAGCAATGCTGGATCGCTGGATCCCAGACTAAAAAAAGCTCTCTATTTCTCCTGTACACAATGTCCACAAAAAAAAAAACACAGAATATAAATAAACCCATCTCAAAAGACTCCCAAAATGAGAAAATCTTAAAAAAACATTTAGTTTCATGATCTAGTTTCTACAAGGTAACCTGGGTCAGAACCCATTCCTTTAGATTGTTATTGTTTCTCTATCAGAACAGGTTTACAAACACAACAAAACAATGAAGGTGGAGATTTCCTATTGTCTTATGATTTTTACCACATACCTGAGAAAGGATTTATTTTCCTTAGAATGAGGTTTAAATATCAGAAATGGGACCATGAGGCCACAACTCACCAAAGAAATGAGCCCACCTGTGGCAGCTGTTCATCTCGACAGCAAAGCAGTGAGACAGAGCAGGAGGCTGATAAAAGCACACGCAGGAGCAGGAGAGACCCGGCCAATCAGAGCTCCGCAAGCAACAGCCCAGGGAGAAGGAGCGCAAGTTGGACACAAAGGCTATTCTGAACAGACTGGAGACAAGGACTAGCAAGAAGGTTGTGAAGGACTTCTGGTACAGACCACTGAAGAGTCCAACAACTGGGGACAGGCACCACACTCTGGGGGCACAGCTTCCAAAGAAGCAGCATAAATAACCACAGCCATGAGATAAAGATGGATCAACAAATTTCCGGAGCAATATTTTTCAAAGAATCAGACTAAAAGAACTTAAAAAATGAGCTTTTCTGAAGTTCTTATTTTACAGAAAATTAACTGTGATGTCTGAGTAGAACAAGTACCTGTGGGTACAATAGTAATGATGAATTTGCATGATAACAATACCAATTGATTTTATTTTTGGA
This sequence comes from Lepisosteus platostomus, assembly GCF_059453375.1. Lineage (NCBI taxonomy): Eukaryota > Metazoa > Chordata > Actinopteri > Semionotiformes > Lepisosteidae > Lepisosteus > Lepisosteus platostomus. The sequence continues at coordinate 82,745,368 of NC_142611.1, read as the reverse complement.
AAGGGGTTTGTTTTCTTCTCTTTTTCAGTTTAGATCCCAAAAAGACTCATGAACAGCCATTAGCCTGTAGCGCTGGAGAGCTCCTGCGGGTCATTTCTCTCTCCAGCTTCAAGTGTCACTGCAGAAGCTCAAGCTTCTACAGGGACTGAATCAATAGCACTAAATGATCCGTAGGAAGTTTAAACTTCTCCTTGAGAGTGCCTGCACCAAAACCCTACTGTACATATTTATTTGCTCCGCAGGTGCAGCAACCAGCACCGCAGAAGGGAGTCTGGACAGTGCAGTGGGTGCCAAGAGCCCGTAAATAAAGCCTGGACAGTGAGAGATCACTCAGTTGTTAGTTTATGTGCTCTTGGTCAAGTTGCTCATTTCCTTTAGCTACTTTTCATTTTGTCTTTTGAGTGTTCGTACAGAGGAGCTCACACCAGGACAATCCTATGTTATAGGCTGTATATTGTAACAGCAATTCATTCATAAAGGGCTATCTATGCTCACAAAGCATCTTGCAGCAGAAAGGCAAGTTTATACATAAAGAACAACTTCCCTCTCAGAAGACCTGCCCAAACCATGGATTGTTCCCAAGAATAATCCACACTAACTAGTACTGTTACAATAATCCTTTGCCTTTGAGATTTGTCCATGCAGTTTACTTTGCCAAAGTGAATTTTCACAAGGAAAGGATCATAATTAATAAGAATGTGTAACTAAAGCCATGGCCAGCTATGAATGGTTGCCCTGTGGCCACCCCTTATTACTTATAAAAAGGTAAGTTACAAGCTACTCCAGTCCTGTCTGTCTCAGTGCTAGAACTGCTATCAAGTGTTTGCACTATCACTTTGGAATCACTCTCCAGACAATATACTGAGGGGAAGACTGCATCAAAGAGGTTTTTCCAGCTTTGCATGTATGTCTTTGTACTTGGTCTCCATAGCAAAACCCTTTTCTGTCTTTATCAGGATACATCTGACAGTCCCCTTTTACAATGAAACACTCCGTTCAAAAGCGTGACTTGGTGAGACTGGACCACAAGTCTGAACCATGATTTTGCATGAAAGAGTTTCTCTTGCTTATAAAGAGAAGCTGAAACAGGGAGACTGCCCTTTATGCTATCAAATACTCCATCTACCCCTTCACGTATTTGTGCATTGTGAAAGAGGACCATGGAGGATACTGCTCAGGGAGAGAGAGGAGGCAGTGAGTTCACACAGCTCGAGCTTCTGTGCTTTGGATCTCACACCCAGACTTCTTGTCACGCCCCACGCTCTCCCTCGCAAACGCCGTTACATTGCCAAACCCACTGTTTCACGATCTCATTCCTAATTGAACCCATCACATTCCCACATGCACCAATTCCACAAATTCTCACTCCCGGGCCAATTATCCAACCACGTCCCTTTCCCTTCAGTATTTAAAGTTCCCTCACGCACCAACCCATGCTCACTATTGAGAAGCCTCCTGTAGTATTCTCTTGTGTATGTTTCAACCTTTATTGACTGATCTCCTGGTTCCTTATCTTTGCTCCTGCCTTTTTTATTTCATTTTTCAGATTGTCTTAGTACCACTTGGCTCTCTCAGCCCAGGTTGAAAATATTCGACTGTCCCTGAAGCCTCTTGAGGAATCCCATGATTAAAGCACAACTGAATCATTGGAAAGAATGGGGATGCATGGAACAAACTGAGCAAAACCTTGGCAAAGTGCAATCAAAATACAGGAAAGCCAGTGGTAATACCAGGAAACCCAAAAGTCAGAAAAATAATGTAAAACTATCACAATTTGTTGATATCAGCTTGTGTGGCATCTGTTCATGAAACAAGTAAAGGTTAATTCCACAACAAAAAGTAGAAAGAAGAAACAAGTTTAATTTCCTTGAGACTTGAAGTCTCAATAGCCTAAACTTTGCATTTTTTCTTTAGAGTTGGGGTTTGCATGGAGCTGAAGTTAAAGTTCTAGGCCTTTTCAAAGTACAGAGGAAAAAGGGTGGCAATTGTAATGTTGTAGTGTAAGCGTTACAGTACATTAAGAATATCTTCTGACAGTAGTCAGATTTTACACACATGCTGCATGTCTGCTAACCATGCTTGTATGCTTTAGTCTCACTGTACTTCAACACGAGATACAGCAGCAGCTTTCATCTGGAGAGTGGGGTCCACCGCGCGGCAGCCGTGGGTTTTACCGCGCGCGCAGACCGAAGCGCGCGGCTGGGTCGTGGGGTGGAGGGGTCGCGGCTAGAAGAGTGAAATTATGACGCCAATTGAGATTAGAAATAGAAAACAATAACACAGGACGTTTAGTACAGCACATCATTTGCTTTGTGCAACAAACAAAACCCTTCGCAGTTTCTTTGGGAGCAGTTTTGGAGAAATGGCTGTACAAAAACGTACAGGTACATTGTAAGTATCAGCAGCCTTAAGCTTGTTTCACATTTTAGGAAAAATTAAGTTACAGAAAATACTAAATGTTAATAGAAGGACGTCTACTTAATACAGTGAATATGGTACAGCAATATTACCCAACGATCTGTAAAAAAAGCTTTTTGTCTAAGAATTTACTTTTTTTTATATTTACCTCCTGAAAAAAATATTTTTACATTGCTAAACTACTTACAAGCTAGTATTTGTCGCCGGAATAGTTTCAAATAGGAATGTGCCACTAAAGGTAGATTTTAGTCTTAAAAATCTGCCTAAAAGCCATTAAAATGTTTTGAGGAGATTATTTTGTGAAGCTACAGTACCTTCTGCAAAGCAGTTCACTGTCACCCCGGTCATGTCACCGGCCTCCTTTTCCGTCTTCATGTCGGATGTCAGAAGTGGACCTTCTGCGGTGAAGTGCAGGTGGTGGGAACCTGGTTCGCAGCTCCAGACACAGCTGAACAGAGCAAGTCCCACAGGTGCCGCTGACAGCGAAGGCGGCCACCTGGTACCTTTTGAGACAACGGCACCTTCCCCCCGGCCAATCACAGCGGGGCCTGGCCCCTTCCCACCGGTTCCGAATGAGCGAAACCCGGACTGGACCCGCCTGGCCGGCAACACACGTGCGCTGTGGGACCTGAACGAGCCTTATATGCGTTACAAGAGATGGAGCTAAGTGAATGCGACAAATACGACCAGAAACAAGTATGAGGACAAATTAAAACAATTTGCCTGGAATTGCAATTTGACCATTATCAACAGAAGAAAAAGTTCCAATGGCGTTTTATGTAAATGGTTATTGCCTGTTAGGCATCCTGTTGCACATTGTTCACCTATGTTATTTGGTGAAATTCTGAAGGGTATGCTTTAAACCACAGTCTCCCAACTAAAAGAAGAAAACAATTAAAAAAGAGAGGAGGTAGGTACTGAAAATTCCAAGAGAACTGAATCTTTTTAGTCTCGAACAGAGAATATTTCATGGGTACCTTATACAAATATCCAAAATCCTTAAGGGCCCTGACAAAGATAAAATCACATGGAAGTGGACTTTTTCAGAGAAATTAACAGTGAGATACAAACCAGAGAACAAGCAGAAACAATGAGGAAGTATATTTATAACAGAGAATCTGAGGTACTTATTTACACAAAGGATTGTGGGAGTGTGGAACAAGTGACTCAGCCATGTTTTTGAAGACTTTATTGTGGTTTCCTTCTAGAAATGACCAACATTGCTATAAATCTTACAGATATGCCCCTTAAAGGTGAGGAGAGTGCATTTTCCAGAGCTCAGAACCCTAAGCTTGAGAATGACTGTGGCAACCATGGGCTTTTCCACAGTGCAATGTTACAGCACTCCTGTGGCCTGCATGTTCTGTGCAGAGGGGTTGGGATTAGCGCCTCGGAGGACAGGGCTCCATGGTTTAGTTCAAGCGAGGCAGAGACAGCCAAGGCCCTGAGTAAGTGCAGGATGGGGCCTCAACTGTTGTCAGACTTCCAGCATCCATTATAGCTGAGCAGGCTAACCCCCAGCTGGCAGCAGGGCAGCCTCAGCTCCCATTCCTGGCACAGAGCAGGGGGAGAAGCCTGCTGGACAAAGACAGCAGCTGACCTTCCTGCTTCGGGCAGAGACGGCTCTCCTGCTAGGTCAGGTGTCACAGCCTCAGGACAGCTTTAATTGTTTCAGTTACAGTTTTCAAATGCCAAGGGTTTTTGCTGCAAATCAGGACAAGCAATCTTTGGCAAGATGTTACACAGTTATTGCCACAGTATTTGTGAAAAATAGAGCTATAAATCAGAATAATAATAATAATAATAATAATAATAATAATAATTGCTTACACTTATATTGCGCTTTTCTGGACGCTCCACTCAAAGCGCTTTACAGGTAATGGGGACTCCCCTCCACCACCACCAATGTGCAGCATCCAGCTGGATGCTGAATATTAGCAGAATATTAGCAGTGGGAATAATATGCTGCGGTACAATATTAATACCGCACAACACACCACAGAGCAATACAGTGGAATTACAGCACAACATTTCCTTGTGGAAATAAAGTGTCCATCCCGCTTGATTAGAACTGGTGTTTGGTGTCATCCACCCTCTTCTTTTACTTGAACAGGGTGTAATCCTGGCTGTCCAGAACATGTCTGCTGCTGTCCTTCAAGCTGTGAGTCTGGTTGTCTAAATGTGTGTCCACCTGCTGTCCTTCAGGCTGTGAGTCTGACTGTCCAGAGTGTGTCCACCTGCTGTCCTTCACGCTGTGAGTCTGGTTGTCTAGCGTGTCAGGTTTATTAGGTCCATGTGGTCTTAGAGTGCACGACACTTGTTGATGGTGTATTCTTTAAATTTATTAAACAATCTTTTAGAATGGAGGTCTCTCAATTGTAAGAATCCAAAATTGCAGAGTACTTTGCAATCTGTGTAACATTAACACTACTGAAATCCATGTTATTTTGCACCTTAGTGTAATCAAGTCAAAGATTAAAACAGTTAGGGCCAAGCAACAGTTATTACAAGCAGAGATTATTAGAAATTATGTTTCCAATTATTTTTTTAAAGTTTTCTTTGGCTTGAGGGCTGATTCATTAGGTAAGTAGGGTGAGCAAGATTCCTAGAAGTGTGAGAAACGATGACATTTCCTACCAGTCTCACTTTAACCTACCTCAGACCATGTTTCCATAATTCCTTTAAAAGCCTTGAATTCTCCTCCTTGTTCCACACAAGTACCCAGCATGCCCCAGGTCTGCAACACTGATTGAAAGACAAACAACACCACCTCACACACATTCTGCAGGTTCACTCAGACCACCTGCAACACATACCAGTTACAAAAATCAATTCCAGAGACCATTAGGACTAGTACCCACTCCTTCAGCGTGGCTTGCCTCCAATTAGGTAAGAAAGCCACTGGAGTTTATATTTCAATCACGGCTCGCACATCTGTGGGCACACACAGCAAAAGAAAATGGAGCAGGTGGAAACCCCTGTATCTGGCAGTACAGCCTCCTGCAGACTCATGCACAAGGACTATACTCGCACCACAGTTGGGGCCTGTTGTGAGAACATTAGGGCTTCCACTATACTCTCTTTAATACAGTGGACTCTCCACTTCATTGTGGAGGCCTTATATCCATCTTGTTGGTGAGCTCAGGGGTCATGCTTGATGGGAGGCCTTTCGGGAGAATTCAGCTGGGACTGTCAGCTGCTTGTCATTATTCGTTTAGCGCCCTTTGAGATTTGTTTGCAGTGTGGCAAATGTAGTCAGCTTTTGAGCACATAATAGATAAATCAACCAGAATTAATTCTGATGTGTCCGTATTCCTGTATGAAAACATCATCGCATCACAGGAATATTCCAAAATCACCAGGAATACAAGACACGCTGGGCTAATCCTTGCTCTTTTCTCATCTGCAGTCACACAGCGATCCAATATTAACTATCTTGGTGCAGAATGTATTCTATTGTACTGCAGTATATTATGCCCATTTCTAATTGTGGTTGAATTTTACAAGGTAATAGAAAAGAGGGGAGGAGGCTGATGACAAAAACAAGTTCAATAGGAGGACAATAAATAGCAGGGGGAAACATGAAGAAATCTCTTTCCTTGATTTGGTTTTGATAACCTTTTCCAAGAAACAGCTCCTGTTGGGCAAAGGGTTGTGCTCTCGCAGAATGGCACTGACTGATGTCAAGCCAGACACACCATCAGCCGGGAGGCAGCTGCCTGGTGCAGATGGAGCAGCAGTGACTGAGTGCTCCCCAGGGCTCAGGACTCAAGCCCGCTGCTAACTCGTCAATGAACAGTTTCAACAACAGACGGCTAAGACTTCCAAAAGAGGGCAAGTGCCAAGCGATATGTGTTGTTGATCTGAAGTTGCAGCAGCACTCGAAGAACAGCCTCATGAACAGTGCTTGATGAAACGCCTCAGTGTATGAAGGACTGTAAACGTGTTTGTACAGCTGTGCTAATTTAGTTAGGCAGCAGAAGAGCAGAAACACAGGACATATTTAGATACACAATGTAATGCCCTCCCTAGCAGCTGAATAATAACATTTCTGTCAACTGGAGGAAGGAGCTCAGGTTCTTTGCTTTGGAACATGACTATCCAGGGCAATCCCCATTGACTGCCCATACTGTTAAGAACTCAATCCTCAGCTCCTTATATGGTGAAGTTCCAAGCCACAACCTCATAAACATGCTTCCTTTCACTCTTCTTTTTGAAAACCATCCTTCAGCAGTGGCCTACAAAATATTGTCTATGACAAACTTCTTTCTTTCTACAACTTCGAAAAAGTTGCAAATTCATATTGCACTATTTTTTTTTTTCCATGAAGAATCTTGTAAAACACCTCTGTGGATTGTGTACTCTCTACACACTGAAATGTAGCAGTCACATTTCCACCTACTTTTATAAATGAGAAACAAGTACAAAGCAGTGTCAGCATGCAAAAGACACGTCTATAGAATCCTCCACAGCCAGAACATTGTGTTATTGTTCCAGTTTTTCAGCATGGAATGAACCTCTACTTGTACCATCATAAACATTTATTGTGGAAAAACAAGGTATTGTCTTAGCAGAAGTAAATCACAGTGCAAATATGGTGAGGCCTAAATCTCTGCTATACTCACTGTGTATCTCTTCTACACCCATCGAATGTGTGTCTGTGTGTAACTCTGCACACATGAGTATGGGGACAGCGTGAACCTGCAGCACCTCTGACCTGCTTACAATCTCACACCTTCTCCCCAGTGAGGCACAGTTGGCTGGGCCCTCAGCCCCCTCCTTCCCCCAGCTCAGCCATTCTCTAACTCCCTCTCCTTTCCAGAGCTTTGGAAACTTTCACCATTGGCTCTTATCAGCTGCTTTGTAGTATTTTTAGGGCTGTCATCCCATCAGTGTGAGAGCTGGGTAAACCCCAGGCTCCCAGATCAGGGTATAAAAGAGTCCCAGGGTCGAGGAGACAAACAAACTGTCGTGTTATGGAGAGTGAACGCAAGACATTGACATAGACAGACAGACTGACCTCACAGGGTAAGGACCTGTCTCTTTGTTCATTCCACATTATTTATAATCCCGCATACCAGGGTTATAAACAGTACATTCAAACAAACACATAGATTTTCTGCGTATTATAATATACATGAGCCATAATTAGTCATAATTTTGAAGAAATGCATTTTCTGTAAAGAACGGCCAGATACAACTTCGTATTCCTTATTAGTCTTATTAGTCTCATTGGTTTTGGTGCTGAAAGTGTTGCATAACCACACAGTAGAGTAAACGGTTAGAGAGATGCTGTTGCTATTCCTTGTGTTTGGAAGAGCCCATGGCAGGGTTGGCAGGTCTGAGCGTGGGGCTCTCACCCACTACGGTTTTTCCAAAGCCAACCTCAGTCAAGATGTGGCACTTGCTATCATCTGGACTCCAGCCTTGTTTACTTCCATTGGAATTTCGTGAAAATATTGCAAGATATTTATAAATTGAGATACTGTATATGTCTGTGAAAAGTTGTGTCTGCTGCAATAACAGTGATTAAATAATAAATCATAATTAAAGGTTCGTCAGAAATGAAAGGAAAAGAGAAAAATTACACTTTTAGAATACTTAAAAATGTAATTCTGCATAAATGATTTTTTCATGGGATTTCAGTATAGATATAATTAATTTTAATTCCTGTTTAATAACCAGTGGAACAAAAATCACTTCTGAAAGTTTAGGTTGAGTAAGCTAAGTGATTTAAATATTTTACATACTGTTTGCATAGTGCAATCTGAAATCAGTCAATTAGTTTCTGCATTTAAGACTCCCCAACTTCAAGTATTATTTCCAACGACTTCAACCCTTAAAGACTTCAGTCTTAAAAAAAGCAATGCTTTTTAATTAATGGGTTTGTGTAAATGCATGTTTTTGCCATCTACTGTAAAATGTATTTTATAAACAGTAGAACACTGCAGAAAGCTGATAGCATCAGAGGAAACATCGCTAACAGGGCTGGAGGGCTCTTCAGATTGACCTTTTTTTCCACTGCAAGGCATTTATAGCTTTATTCCCTTCCATTTATAGCTCCACAGAAACATTAAGAAAACTAGAGCATTTATAAGCCAGACAGCCCTACAGATCAGTTGCAAATGGTCAGATCACAATGTGAGTGTTCCTGCAATTTGCCAGCCTACTCAAGCTGTATTTCCTCTGGAAGATGTAATGTAGCATGAAACTTAACAAACTGTACATGCCTTTGTGTCAGCAAAAGATCAGATCAATTGTGTTTCAATCTGCTTTCCAAAGCAGCTTGTGCTTTGCCTCTCTTCCTCTCTCCCATAGAGAGGTGCAAGAGGGAAGTCCAGTGGGCTCTCACCCGTGTCCATTCCTCGCTTTCTCCTGCATTTCTTCCTGAATGCAGTATACTTTGGCATTCAAGGACTGTTTCTCCTGTGGTCGTCAGAGGTAAGGTACAGCCTTCAGCTGTGCCTTAGAGACAGAGAGAGCTCCTTGTTCCTCCAGAGTTCTTGTTATTTCAAATCTCAGGATGGCACCAAGAAAACCTCAAGATGGTCTCAGAGTTTTTGATATTGATTGCACTGAGATGAAGACGGCTGTGAGGGTTACTGCACTCACAGAGCCCAGGTTTACTATGTCACAGCCTTAGAGAAACATCTATAATGTCTGTGAGCAATTTAATGTGCAGCAACCTCATTCTTATTTAACCTGCTAGTGCCCTCCTGTCTGTCTAAGGCCTAGTGCAGGACAGGGCAGGACAGGGAGGGCCTTTTCTGACTTCAGTGCAATTGTGTAAGAAACAAAGGACCAAGCACCCTGCTTGATTGCTGAGACCCATTGTTTTTCATTCTTAGTGTGGGTGACTTCAGACAAAAAGCCTGTTGCTCTGAGGTGTAAGAGGTACTCAAATATGTTACCGGAGTAAAAGTATTGTTACTTCCAAAAATAAGTAATTCAGTAAAAGTTTCCATTCAAAAACATTACTCAAGGAAAAGTACAAAAGGATCATCTATTAACAATAGTCAAGTATTAGAAAGTAAAAACTAGCCATCCATTCTTCTGTTACCATGACTTAATTATTTACATACTAACGTTCACTAATTTCCAAGCCTAGTACAATTAACAATACTGATGTTTCCAAACCAACAAGTGAGCCTGGATGTTAACACTTTCAATAAATAACTTATAGAAAAGTGTTAAAATAGTTATGTCTACCTTGAAATAGCTGAGCTTCCTAAAAAGAAAGAGTCTCTGTTTGTCTTTTTTAAAAACAATCTCACAATTTGTCACATCTTATATTTGTGTCTATCAGTCCAGTCATAATTAATTGTTAACAATTTCTACAATCTGACCATTAATTGCAGTAGGTTGGAAGGATGTTACATTTTTCCTAAAATGTTCCTGTCTCTTCAAGGCACGTAACTTCAAAGAGATCTCATCACACAATTTATTCAAATCCTTTAGAATGAGCCCATGATTTTTTTCTTGGTATTGTAATAAGCTTACCTGGGCTGTGTCATCAACAAATCTATTGAGATGTCTGTGTGTTTGTTCTTACAATCATTAGTGTACAAAATGTACAGCAGGGGGACAAAACATAGTCTGTGGTGATCCAGTGGTGAAAGTGCAAGGCAGAGAAGCTGAGACCTGCATGTTAAGAAGACTAGGACCCATCCAATGAAGTTACAAGTTATAAATTGAGAGTTTCTGTGTAAATTGAGAGTTTCTGTGAGATGATCATTGTTAGCCTGGCAGGGTCTGGAATCGGAAGTTAGGTTTGGGGATGGTTTGTAAAATATGGACATCTGAAAATGCAAGTTAAAAATATCACATAACTGATCTGCACAGGATTACTGTAATTCTTCCACACTTATTGTCTGGACCTGCACTTTGCCTTACATCAATTTCCCTAAACTGTCCAAGCACCTCTGCTGTTCAGCTGACATATTTGTAGGTCTTAATTCAAAACCGGTTTAAAACACATTTAAATTAATTGCATCTATGAAATGATTTCTAAAAAGCTTAATTTAAACCAGTTGGCTAAATACAAAATTGCACATGCCATCGGGTTTCTCGTTGGCGAGTTGATGTGCAGGTGTAGTATAGTAAAATTACAAAATAATTCATACTGTACAAGTACTTTATTGTGCTTTCAGCTTCACGTGCACTACACGTACTGTACTGTATGTGATACAACGCGTTAAAATCATTGACATTTTAAGTTTAATGTTTAAATGAATGCAATGTTGCTCTTCGCTCAAAACACTCACAATTAACAATTTTTCCAATTCTGAGTGTTGCTAAAACGTTTTAAACATGGTTAAATTACATTTAAGTGCTCAGCTAAACCGGTCATTATAGGTGTTCTGTAAATACTCAAAAATGTATGCTTTTGTAAAATTGCGTTGCCATGTCCTGGTCCCGATTACTCTTGAAATACTGTGATTCTTATGGAGAAATGTGTAGCACATGAGCCTCAGAGGAAAATTATGTCCTCCCCGTCCCCATTAATCTCCATTATTTATTATGGTAAATATTTCCCCCATGGATTTTAAAACCGTGTCCACATTAAGCACACTACTCAGAATCCCAACCCATGTAAACGTCATTATCCTGGAGGGAACAACGAACGAAGATGGTTCTGGGAAATGTCAGGGAGTGGAACTGCTGTTTTTTCTAAGACAACATTCTTAAAGTCGAAGTATGCCAAAATTAAAATAAATTAATACAGATCTTGAAAAATGTTCTTAAGTTCTCTAGTGAAGTAGTTCTACTTTATTACTTTCAAAATTGCAAAACATCCTTCCAATGTTGATGTTGTGTTACAACAGAATAGACCTGCCCGATAAACAACAGCCTTATTCCCATCCGGCACATGAGCGGTGCAGTGGGCTATATGACATTGAAGACAGTGAGATTAAGCACTCAGTTTGGATTATCAATGCCAAAGTCCTTGAAGTCACCCAGTATTTTGGAATTAAAAGAAGTTAAGGTTACGGACAAAAGGAGGCCATTCAGTCTATTGAGCTCACTTGATAGTTAATTGATCCCAGGATCTCAGCTGTTTTTCAAAAGAAATCAGAGTATCGCCTTCACCAACACCTCTGTGAAGTAGTAGTATGTTCCATTATTCACCCCTAGATACCATTTTTGACCTGCGTGTGCTTTTGTCTGTTGTAAACAAAGACCAAGTGTTATGAAACTAGATTTTTCAACACTGAGACTTCTCAGCAAACACTTTAATCCTCAGGTCTTGATGCAGAGAGTCACAAGATCTTCAGAGCTACGAATCTCCAGACTCTTCTGTCTGCAGGCCATGCTGGAGTGTCTGTTGGGATTAAATGCTTTTTGCTTGGCATGTTATGGTGACTTTCAGCTGAGTCTGTGGTGACTTTCAATAAGCACGCTTTAATGAACGTCAACACTCTTTGGTCAAACAACCTTTGACTTTTAGGTAATGATAACCTAAAACAACTATAACAGTGTTCTATTCCTGTATGGGACATTCCAGCAGAGTGGACCGAGCCATCATGCCCAGACAGAACCGTCTCCAAAGAGAAGGCTTGGGAGGAATATTTTCACTATGCTTATGGTTGTACGTCATTAGTATTCTTTAAATCTTTTATTCCTTTTCACAGTACGTCTCTTAAAAGGTTTGCATGCAGACCCAGAAGCCATTTTTTATAAGAGTCCCTCCCCTTTTCCCTGAGTTATTCTAATGAAGGATTACTTTCCCATTGTGATAATTCACCATTCTTTGATATAATATATAACCATAGTATAGTATAATAAAACCAATTTGTAGCCATTTTATCTTAATACATATATTAAGCTGTTAGTTCTGGCAACAAGTCCGAGAATATGAAAATGTTTTTATGGAGAAAAAAACTATGACTATGAGACATACAAAGAATTATTAAGGAGAAGAATCTCCAGAAAGAATCTCCACTTTCCTCATCATGTGCTAAAATATGTGTAATGTGTATGAATCCATCAAAAAGGAAATGTTTCTTTGGCATCACCATACAAAACAAAACAAAAAACAACACTCAACAGATATAAAATATAAAATATATAAATTAAAACAAACAATAATTCTATACATGCAAACAATGCATATACATACTGTACATCTCACTCTGCCTACAGTATATTACACTATACACATAATCTGATTTCTTCAAACAGGAAACAGTCACTTAGCTCTGTTTAATATACAGATTGCACAGGGAACATAAGAGTCTTGTAGACATTTTTCTTGGCCACAGGCTTTCTAAACCGTCTCCCTGAAGGTGGGAATTAATGAGAGGCATTTTGCTTTTGCAAAGCTTCCAAGTAGACAGGTGGATATCCAAATAGATCAAGAGCACAGCTCAGAAAAATGGTCTCCACTATTATTTCTGAGTCCCTCTGCAAGAAAACGGTTATGTCACCTCATCATCAAGTTGGAGAACTGGAAAGTCATGTTTACTGGTTAAGGGGGCTGGTCCACCAACATTTTCCTTTCCAAGAATGTACAAATTTCCTTGGAGACGGACATGTGACAAGAACACCATAAAAAAGTTCTGGGTTATTTCTAGCAGATTATAACATTCTAGTTATTGTTAAAATGAAGTCTGGTCTCCCTGTTCACAGTGTTGCAGAGTGATTCAACAGGAAAAAATGGGCAATGGCCTACGAGTGATGGCAGAGATCCCTGATCCAAAGAGATCCCTTCCACTGAGGAGCTTCCACCATCTCAATCCACACAACAGCAACAACAACAACAATACAGAGATTACAGAGGAAGCCTACCCCAGGACTCACCAGGACAGCAAGAATCCGCAGAGCACTTCAAAGCCCGGCGACTTGAAGAAGCCTGTCAGCAGTGATGGAGCCCATGCCCTTGAGGATGCTCATATCCCATCTGGCACAGGCACCGCCAAAGAGGGCGAGACAGTCCTCCAGCAAGAATGGCAGCTCGAGGTGCTTTCAGCCGGTGAAGAGAGACGAACACCCTCCTCCACCTCCCGCAGCATCCAGTGCAGGAGGAATGTGTTTGAGAGGTGGGCAGCCCTGGGGCATGAGTCCGAAGCCAGCAGCAGTCTCGGGAGGCCCACAGCAAAGCGCCAGCTGTCTGCAGAGAGTGCACAGACCTTCAGGGTGGTGAAGAAGAGCACAGTGATGCAGGGGCCTCGAAGGGAGGTGGTCTCACCGGCCCAGGGGAGAGACAGAGCAGCACTAATCCCACGCACTGTAGCCCTGAAGAAAAAGTCAAGGAAGGAGCTATTCTCTAGTCCAGAGGTCTTCCGCAAAGTGGACGCCCATGCTTTCAGTACTGGGAAAGAGGTAGGAGAGCTGGAGCTCAGAGTGGACAAGTACGCAACAGCAGTGCAGAATCTGTCAGTTACTGTTGCATGTGTACTTCACACATTACATCTATTCCCACTGTCTCACAGACAAAATAACACTGAGCACAAAATATTTGAAAATGCCATAAAACTTCAAAGCATGAGGTACTATTCTAATGTACACTATCCATCCTTCCAATTTCTATAACTGCAGCTGGAGGCAGACACATGTCGGAAGAGTATCCTGTCCATCACAGGGTGCACAAACACATAGACACACATGGGGAATCATTTAGCAATGCCAGTTAACCTGGGCAGCATGAGGACCCACAGAAATCACAGACAGGCACAGGAGAACATACAAACTCAAAGCAGACAGATTTATAGCACAGAAGTTACTGAACTTTCATTGCTGCTTCTATTGGCTTGTATTAACCTCTGACTGCAATGACACATATCACTTTCTATAGGTTTCCTTTTCACCTCAGTAATGAAAAACAGATGTCAGCTACTATCTGTCATGTTTTGGTTGTAATAACATCTTCCTAAATTTGTATTTTTGCATTCATGAACACGTAAGATATCAATCAAGTCCTTGTTCTCATGGAAATGTGAGGATATGTAAATGTTAAATGTTAAAAATTCCTGGATTGAAGGTGAGTCAGTGGTCTCTGTAGCCTCAGGCCTATGAAATTTTCAGTACATATTGTACAGTAGTTCCTTATCAGCCAATCCAGGACCATAATCCAGATTGTTTCTGGAATGGGCCAAGATGGATAAAACGGTAAAAGTGAGTAAAAACAAGTTATTTTGTGAAGAATTCTTTATACCCAATTACCAAGCATTTTTAAAATCAATTAACAATTAGCATCAAGCTGTATTTTTATCTCAGGCTGTGTCTGTTTTCAAAGCTGCGAGCACAAGGGATTTACAGTGTGCAGAAGATCGGCCAGACAATCACACAGGGGGCAGTGAGTGACCTGGAGAGGGTGCGAGCCGTATGGACCTGGTTGTGCCATAACATAGGTCAGCCTGACCTGCTTCTAGTTTGATTGATCAGCTTAAATCCCAAACAGTGGTACAGTAGATAAACTATAATGTATTGATTTTATAGATGGAAACACTACAGTACATAATGTGCATCAGACAGTACTTCATGTACTTCAGACAGTAGTAAAAACATTTGCAGTATTAATATTTATATTTCACATTGCCCCACTACCAAGATGATTTGACCTGATTACCAGCTACCAACATTTAGGTCATTTAAAATCAAGAGCAGAAGGCACTTCTTTGCACAAAGAGTTGTGGGAGTATGGAAGCTGAAGCATGAACCATAGACTATTAATGACTTAATGGCCAGGGGGGTTGATTGACCTCCTATTATTTGTAATTGTTCTTGTGTCCATATGAGAAAATGCTGAAGCATGCCCGGTCACTCTGTGTTCAATGCTCATTCTCCCTGACCTGCAGAGTACGATGTGAGTGGGTACCTGGGCCTGTCAGAGAAGCTATGCTCGCCGGAACATGTGATCAAGGCAGGGAAGGGCGTGTGCTGTGGCTACTCCAGCATCTGTCTCCAGATGTGCAGGTACGGGCGTGCCACAGATACTGCCTGTCTGTGGCACATACGGACCCACCTCAGTGTGTGACACCTCTGCCTGAATCCTTTTTTATTTCCTAACTCTTGTATGAACAAGCCCATCCAAGAAACATGTTCTTCTCAAAACAAAAGGGATTTTGTTTTCTTTTTAATAGGCTAGAAACACTTTCCAATGATAAAACATTCTTTGTCACAAAGAATCTCTAAATGTCTTCCATGTTTGGGGAATTGTGTTTCAAAATGTGATCCTTTTTTACAGTGTAATATCATAGGATTCTTTCATGCTTGTAGTTACACTGTTTTTGTATCAGTGCCCCTCTATTTACATATACATAGAGAGCCATTCTGCATTCAGTGGCCCATGTGCTAACTAAAACTACTCTCAGTATATAACGTCCGACTTGTGTTATACTGAGAGCTTATATCTTAAGTATAGCCCAACTGTTATCCTGAGATCGGCTTATCAGACTTGAGATCTGGCTAAGCCAAATGGGTGATAGAGCCTTAGCTCTTTTAACAGCACATTTGTAAACCTTCTGCCCAAATCAATTAGGGACTCTGTGACTGTCTTCAAAACTCACTCAAAGAGCTATCATTTCACTAATGCTTTTAATGTGTAATTTAGTTTTACTAGGTCAATTGGCTCTAGTTTTCTACATTCTCTTTACTTCTGTAATATGCATTATGTGTGCAATTATACAATGCTTTGTGTTTTATGAAAAGTGCTCATAATTGCATAATTGGATTATTATATTATTATCTTCAATGGCCAAGTAGTCTGGGCCTCAGTTTAATTCCTTATTGAAAGGGCAGCACTCTTACAACACAGTGTCTTCAGTCACTATACTGGGGAATTGGTTTGGAAATGCTGGTCCAGAGAAAAAACCCCACTTACTGGTCCTCCAGAGCCACTTGCAGCAGCAGCTTCATTTTCCTTTCATCACAGTACTGACTATGTCCAGCCTGCCTGAGCTTCAGAGGTCCGTCAAGAGTGATTAATGAGATTTCAGTATCAATAATATTTATACTATCAGAAATCATACAAGTAGCAGCACAAACAGTAGTTACGGTACTAGAAATTATAGTAGCAGTTATGATAAAGATATAAAAGCACAAGCATGGTTACAAATGAGAGGTCAACCCATCCAACCCATTTGGTAGTTAGTAAGTAATTGATCCCAGGATTTCATCCAGATGTTTCTTGAAACAAATCAGTGGACTAGCCTTAACAATATGGCTGGGTAGCTTGTTCCAGACTCCAAGAGCTCACTGGGTAAAGAAGTGCTTCCTAGAAGACTCCACACTCTCTCTCACCTGGCTCAGGGACAGTAATGTAAGACGAGCAGTCCAGTGCAGTACATGATCAGAGTGCTCATGTGTTGGCAGTGAGGTGGGTATCGAGTGCCGGGAGATATCTGGTCATGGCAAAGGCATCGGTTACCGTGTGGGACAGAGCTACCAGAACACCAAGTCCAACCACATGTGGAATGCCGTGCGTCTGGGGGGCCAGTGGTTCCTGTTGGACGCCTGCTGGGGAGCGGGCACAGTAGACATCGAAAGCAAGACCTTCATGCCCAGGTGAGTGCAGGACAGTGTGCATAGGCAGCGGAGCTAAGACTAACTTTGCCAGCTACTTAATGTTTGCAAACTAGAAAGAACTGAGCTATTCCCCATCTAGCAACTCTTCATCTTTCTTTGTCTCTCGTCACAGTGGTTCACTGGAAGTGTGACAATGTTTGTGGGAGAAAACAAAACATTATCGTTTTTAGCAGTGACTTCTCATGCATCATCCATCTCCATCATGTGTGCTGCTCAGGTACGATGAATTCTACTTCCTGCCTGACCCAGAGGATTTCATTGACACACACTGCCCAGACGAGCCCCAGTGGCAGCTCCTGGACCACCCTGTCCCCCTGGAGGAGTTTGAGAGGAGGGTCTTCAAGACTTCCGAGTTCTACAGGATGGGCTTGACCGTCCTGAATCCCAAGCACTCCCACCTGCTCACAGGTACCCAGCATCAGGACCTTGTGTGCTCTCAGCAACTGCAAATGGAAAAGCATGGTCATCTGTATAATTAGATTTACTATAATTAAATTTAATGCTTCAAATCAGTTCAGAAAATTACTTCATGAATGCTAGAAAATTATCTACAGCTGAAAAGCATAGCAGGGAATGAAGTACTACAAGCAGCATTTTTCCAAAGAAGAAAACCATATTTTTAAATGCTATGGTTCAGACTGAACCAGTATTGCTTCTAAATTGATCAATTAGAGATATTAGCTTACGTTTTTAAAAGAAACACATTAAAAAAAAGGATTGGAGCTGCTTGTAAAGGCCTTTAGAAATGGATCTGTTTCTTACAGAATTAAAGACAATAGGGAGAAACCAATTTCAAACTGCGCTCTTCAGGGTGAACAGGCTGAAGACTTGGGATGAAATGGGGACTCTTAGAGTGCTGATGATGTTTCTGATCCCCAGTGAACGGAGAGGCCACAGTGTCCCTTGGCTGCCGGAGACCACTGGACTTCACCTACCAGATCTCCCAGCAGAGTGGTGTCATCACCCAGGATGTCAGCAGCTCCTTTGGACTGCTAACCATCTCCCGAATGGGTATGAAGCTGAAGCTCATCCCTCCGGTATGTGGCATCTACGACGTGAAGATATTTGCTCGTCCCGCTAACACGGCTGGGACCTTCCATTGGGTGTGCTCCTTCCAGCTGGAGTGTCCAGAGCCCCAGCCTTCTGAAGAGCTTCCAGAGAACCCCTTTCTCTCCTGGGGGCTCCAGCAAAATGCACAGGCCTTGGGCTTGAAAGAATGCTCCCATGGGGCTGAGCCTATCATGTTGGAGAACGGATCTTTTGAGTTGGTAGTCCGGACATCAAAACCCCTAATGTTGCTGTGTGAGCTCGTCCACAAAGACCTGGACACCTGCCTGGCCAAGAGGTGCCTCGCTACCCAAATTGAGCTGGACCGGCTGACCTGCCATGTCCTGTGCCCATACCGAGGATACTACCGCCTGTCTGTCTTCGTCAGGGATTTTAACAGGCGAGAGGATGCATTTCAAAATGTGGGCAACTTCCTGCTAAAGTGCACAGGGTCTGGGATCAATCTCAATGAGCTGTTTCCACCTGCCCTCAGCACATCCTGTGGCCCTGGCATTAAGACAGCACAGGCTGGCATCTCGAAGTTCAGCCACACTGGAGCCATCATCAACACCCAGCAGGGCAAGTGTAACATCACCTTCCATAACTCCAGGGACCTGGAGCTCCATGCTGTCCTGGTGAAGGAACCCCTCAAGACCTCTGGTCACCCCCTAAGCAGACATGTCCTATTCACCCAAACTGACTGCAAGGTCACTGTGAGCGTCTCTTTGCCTGAGGCTGGTATCTACAAACTGGGACTCTATGCTAAGACAGACTCCAGCCAGGACTTCAGCCACCTGTGCGATTATGTCTTGAGGTGTACCTCAGAAAATAGGTGGCCCCCGTTCCCTAGTACCTACTCAGCTTGGAGGAAAGGCTGTGTGCTGTTCGAGCCCAGGGCTGGCATGCTTGAGCCTCTGAGCCGGGTCCGGTTCCGGGTTCGATGCCCCGGGGCACATAGCATATGCGTGGTGGGCGAGTCGCAGACAGACCTCCAGCTCAATAAGAGTCGGGTGTGGGAGGGAGAGGTGTTCACAGGAAGTGCAGTTCCAGAGCTGAAACTGGCTGGCAAGTTCAAAAGCGAATCCTCAGACATGGAAGTTATCTTGTCCTTCAGCCTACTGAATAACCAGAACGAGCTGTGAACCCAGGAGCTGCTGTGAGAAATGACTTAAGTGGAAAAATTCGGAATGATGTCGTACTTTTAAAGTACAAATTTAAAACAACATTAACATTAACAAACATTAACCTTGAAGTGGTTGTTTTTTTTTTATTTTGTCCTGCTGTCATTGAACTTGAAAAAGCAAAATAAAGATGCCTATTAGTGCCATGGAGAAAAAAAGATATTTGCATTTAAACAAGATAACATTGCATTAAAAAGTGATAATTACTTCATAAACGATATTGCCTAGTGTATTAATATCTTGCAATATACTGTACATGAAGTAATACTGTCCCATGCAACATAGCACTGTTATTAACAACAGAAGAATATTGTCACACTACTCTTTGAACAAATTAATTAGTCTTAAGGAGCATGTGTTCTGTCTTTCGTTTACACAGAGTAGAACACCCTGTGATTTAGCTTTCCTGGGTTAAACATGTCTTTTTCGCCATTTCTGTGAAAAGCAGAAATCACATGGCTTTACAAATGTGTGCTGTTATTCAAGTGAAAATCAAGAAGCATGAGCTGTGCATACTGTAAATCTTTGCCTTATCTTTAAACATTGGACAGAAGACATTTACAGGACGCTGACTTGACAGTAAGTCTTATACTTACTGTTGGTTTACTCTTACAGCTAATGATTTGGTAGATCAATAAATCTTTAAGGAAAAAAAACTCAAAAGGTTTTAACCTATGCTGACATCAAATGCTGAATTTGAAATTACACAGCAAAATGCAGGAAACGTCATTTGAAGGGAGAAGAAACAGCATTGCTGTGTTGGTTTGCACAGACGTGATTATAAAGAGATAGAGGGAAGCCAAACAAAATGAAAGACAATTAAAGGTTGGCACACAAGCCGTAGCCAACAGAGTAATACATTTATGAAGAGAGCCCATTTTCTGGGGATGTGTTTGGAACACTATCTTGTTTATTGTAAGTATCTTGTTTAAACGCCAAATTATCTTGTTTAATCACATGATCTAGTTTAAATGCAAATGTATCTCTTTAAACATAAAAAAGTAGCTTATTTATATGGAATGTTATCTGGTATAAACAAAAAAAAATATTTTTGTGGTGCTCATAAGCTTCCATAGCAAAGCCTGTCGTTAAAAATGAATTTTTACTAATCCTGTGAATTCTTCTTACTTCTGGTTTTATTTAGCTGTTCACTAATCTTATTTAATAGTTTAGAGCAACTGCGAAGTCTGCCATTGTGAATCAGCAGTGTGATGATGTGTGGCCTGGAGTAAGGTGTGTCATGTTAGCCTTTAGAGAATGTTGGCATAGAACAGGTTGAGTGAAAGTTCCCTAGTGCTCAGTTTCCACATGTGTTTACTGTAAGTAAGCACACTTTCAGTGCTTTTTTTGCCATATATCTACCAAGCTGTCGCTGTGAAACTCTATTGCTTATTCACAAGAGAATCTCTGTTGTTTCACTTACCATTGCGCTGCAAGGTTGAATATTTCCATAGATGCACAAAATGCTCAAAGAGCCCGACTGCCATGACTGGGTGGTACCCAATCTTGATGTCAACAGGCACAGGAAACACTGGCATTCAGGCTGCATTGAGTGAAAGTGAATTCCGACCAGGATACGTAACCACGGTGACCCAGTCCTGGCCCAGGGACAGGGAAGAGACTCCTGCTCAAAGTGCAGAGCCATGCGGACTTTGCTGCGTTGGAAGTCATACCTCCGGGGTAATCTGAGGATTCATCCCAAACATGAAGATCCAGAAACTCAGATTGATACAATTCTTGTATCCCGAAAGAAAATGGATTTAAGTTTGAAAATTTCACAGCCTGATAAAAATATTTTCTTTTTGGACTTTAGATCCCAAATAACATAATTAAAATGACAAGCTATCTTTTGATACTTTGAAATTCAATTTTGATAACTAAGGATGCATGTGTTATTGTAGTCAGAGATCATCTTAAACGTCTGAGACTTGTGACAGAATTTGATTTGATTGAAGTTGATCAGCTTATTTGAATCTGTTTCAGCTATGAACTATTTTAAAATAATCAGGTCAGAAAAAGTATAATGGTTCACTGTATAGTATCATGCCTGAAGAAAAAGTGAAAGAGGCATATTATGCAGGAAATTAGATATTGTATGAGAGTGAAATGTGGTTTAAAATACAATTTTAAATGTATTTCATGAGAAATGTCATAATAAAGTTGAAATTTTTAGGTTTAAGCTGTTGTGAGTATTAGCATTTAATGATAATCAGACTTTGCATGGAACCAAGAAAAGGGTCCAAGAGCAGCTTACATCAGCAGGGCAGGAATAATCCATAAGAAAGGTGACAAAGGAGAGGATGCCATTGAACCCTTTGGTAGTTAGTAGTTAATTGATCCAAGGATCTCCTCCAGCTGTTTCTTAAAAGAAGCTTGGGTATCAGCTTCCTCAACTCGGGAATAATTAGAAGTATCAAGGACAACAGTGCGAGGGAGGGTCACTCTCCCCCACGGCAGTGTCTCCCAGCAGCCTGAGAGCATGTTTACAGCACACAGCGCCAGGCTTCTGTCTCGCTCTGATCAATGAGGAGACAATTCTCACTTGTCTGCTCCTTTAGGACTCATTATGTTGCACACATGCTTGATTACCGTTAACCATAATGCATTTTAAAATATCAACTATGATGTACATTGCCCTCCAGATTTATTCACATGACCAATGAAACCGAGCACTGAATGAAAATGAATGAACACTAGTCTGGTAGTGACAATTTATAATCCCTCCACTTTCTAACCACTTTATTAAACTCAGGGTCACAGGGGCACCAGAGCCTATCCTGGCAAGCAACATGTGCCGGGCAGGTACACCATAGGGCAGGACGCCAGTCCATCCCAGGGCAGACACACACTCACACACCAGGGACAGTTTTCCCAGAAGCCAATTAATTCTCCAGTTTGTTTGGGGCAGTGGGAGGAAACCTATGTGAACACAGTAAAAACATACTGTACAAACTTCTCACAGACAGCACCCCAGTAACTGGGCCCAGGACGCATTACCTTATTATTTTAACTGTATTTAACATAAATTAAATAATTCCAACACATATTTTCCTGCTACCACAGAAGTATATGTATATGAAAGTATGTGTCTCTTGGCCTGGCGCAAATGAGCTGGCAGTGTCGAGAGTCCCTGTGTTCTGGAGTGATGGGTTGGCCGACGATCTCCCCCCATGAACACAGCAATGCAGAACTGTAAACTGCAGAGCGCAGTAAGAGTACTTTTTTTAACTAAAATTAAAACAATGGAGACATAGTTACGTTGAGAGAAAAAAAACAAACAAAATGGACAATAAAACAGCCCTCACAGAACTGGATAGTGTTGAAAAGTGGATTAATTTGGTTATTTAAAGCAGTGTTATTTTAGGTATGTGTTAGTCCGTCTGGATTACTGGAATATCCAGTTGTGTTTTCATGTCTCTGCAGTTAACTGTGATTCGTACATGGGGAATGAGGACGTGTAGACCCACCTCACAGGCCCCAGGACCCGCAGCCCAGTACCGGGGGTTCGGCGGGTCCTCTCAGACAGCACCGCACCAGCAGTATCCTCGTACGGCTTTCTGCTGAGGTGCCCTGGCAGGTGAACTGCAACCTACGGTGATCGCGATCATGGCCTTGAAGCTGCACTCGGAGAAACCTGCACGGGCCGAGTTGCTACACAAACGCGTTTATCGGGTACGAGTCATAACTGATTTTTCGATTTGCCCTCATTCCTGATAAAAAGGGCAGCACTGGTTATATTTTATGCGCAGGTCAATACTCTTCATTGACCACAGAACTGTCGAAACATTGCGGTGTAAAACATTCGGGCTGAGTGTAACTGCAACCTGTTTGTGACCAAGTGCTGGATTGTCTGTTGTAGGTAAGAGATCAACAAAATTAGTAGTATTGCAAATAAAATAAGTGGTCGTAGAACATCTGTCCACTAGATAAGTGGTTAAAACGTATCCTGGACGATAAGACACGTCCCTTAACTATTCATTACGATTTATTACCGCTGATTTGCAAAGACGTGTTTTGAGTTCTTTCTTACCAGCTGGTGTTTATCTTTCGAATAGTTTTTGTAGGCAATGATGTAGAAATGTCATGATTAATTTCCTTTGCGATACCATATTTTAGCTAATAGATGTGAAAGATCTGATAACTAATGATGAAGTTTGGTATCTTATTATTTTTAAAAGGTGTATGAGGATACTGCTGGCACTTTGGTTTATGTAGATGAATGAGAAAGGTCATCAGATGTTTATGGCATAAAACGAATTCCCATATTTTTATAATAAAGATCCATCCATCCATTTTCTAACTGCTGGGTTACAGGGTTACAGGGTTGCAGGGGACTCGGAGCCTATCCTGGCACTGGGCACGGGACGGGATACAGCCTAGATGGGACAGTCCATCGCAAGGCCCACACAGACACGCATTCACACCAGGGCCAGTTTTACAGAAGCCGATTCACCCACCAGTATGTGGGAGAAAACCGGAGTACCTAGAGGTAACCCACACAAACAAGTGGAGACCATGCAAACTCCTCACAGACAGCACCCCGGTCTGGAATTGGACCCAGGGCCCCGGCACTGCAAGGCAGCAGTGCTGACCACTGCGCCATCATGCTGGATAATAAAGATCAATCCATCGAATTTGCAAATTCCATTTTGAAACTTAGCAGTTTTCATGGATTCTTAGGATCCCATTTGCTTGTAAATGTTTTCATTGGCAACTTGAATCACTGGGCCGTTAGTTCCATTAAAGGATTAATTGAGTTGCTGAAAAGTCATTCAAAATAAAAAAAAACAGAAAACACAGGAAGTCCTGGAATAGAGTAAGATACAGTTATATTGTGTGATAAGGACTGTTGGTCATTGTGGCACAATATGAGGAAGGAGCTGAAGTACCAGGAAGAGGATGTATATCAACTGCTTTTAATAGCACTTTAGAAACAGGGACCTCCAGGCAAACCCTTCAGTGTTTGTACAGTACTTTCATTTGGTGCCCAGTGTGCTTCAGGTCCAACACGCAGTGGGACCAAGGAGCACAGCACGCCAAGAGCTGAGGGATTGAATTGAAACTACAGCAATCCCAAAGGCAGACTGAACAGTTTTTTAGATCTAAGTGTTTCTTTTGACACAATTAATCATGACATCTTACTGTTCTGTCTGGCTTGGAGTTTCTGACATCACTCTTTAATGGTTCAATTCTTATCTTACTGATTACCAACACTGTCTCTCTTGGGTTTTTCAGTTCAGAAGCTGGGTTTGCTATTCAATAGCCCATACTGGGCCCGCTGCTATTCAACATTCAAGTTCCCACTTGGCCAGCTATAAACATCACATGATCGGAATGATCATTTCTATTCTGGTGATATTCAAATTCGCATCCATACTAAATCTGACACTGAAGTAGCTGTATCTGCACTCTCTAATTGTATCTCTCATATACAAAATTGGAAGACACAAACTGTCCTTCACTTCAACTGGGACATGACTCAGGTCATGCTACTCAGCATCTTCCATTCCCAACGTGAAGCCAATGCAATAGCCCTATCTGCAGATGGCACTGTACTTGAATTTTAATCAAACGAAGAATTTAAGGGTGATATTTGATTATGCAATCAAAGATATTTTTTTTACCCTAATGTGCAGAATATGGTAAAAAAAACATAATTCTCCCATCTCAGAATGATTGCTGCGCTGTGTCCTATGTATTTATTACTACAACACTCTAGACTAGGGTATCTAAATGCACATTGAACAAACTCAAATATGCTCATAATTTGGCAGCCTGAATCCTGGCCAGATCTTGCACAGTACTCCTGTTTTAGAGTCCTTGCACTGGCTTCCTATCAGGTGCTGAGTTGGGTTCAAAATCCTCTTGCTCACCTACAAGGCTCTACAAGGCTCTGCTGGGGTATGCGAAAAGACGAATTCCTAATGCAAGAAACTGTATAGGGCTAATAAAGTTATGTTATGTTTGTGTGTTACAAGGCTTGGCACCTCAGCACCTATTTGACTTCTTATCTGTCTAGCAGCCACCCCCTAGAGTATACTGTATGTCCCCCAGTCTTGTTTACATTCAATGGCTGTCAGAGCTACTCCTGCTACTCCCCAAAGCTCTGGAATTCTATGCCCTAGGATATCAGAAAGTCACCTTCCATGAGTGTATTGAAAACTAGACACAAAACCTTTCTTTTCCAAAAGGTTTTTACTTAATTAGTGTCTGTGTCAGTTCCATCTTAAAATGACCAATGAAAAAGACCAAATGATCTTGTGCTGAATACCTCTTTTCACTTGGAAAGTGCTTTAAAACACTGCTTTTAAAGGTGCTATGCAAACAAAATCTTATTATTATTAAAAATGCACTAGATAGTTTCCAATTGTGCCTTCTTGTTTCTTTTTCACTGAACCAGTTTTGGTTGGTTAAACGGTTCTCAGCTTTCAGTCCCTGATTTATTTAGGGGAGTTGTTCTGGAGCTCTGGGGCTACAGAGTGAGAATGAGCATGGGGATGTGTATTAAAGCAGAATCAGCTGAGCGAAGGTTGTGTAGAGGGGAGCTAGATACTGAGGAGCCAAGCCATGAAAATCCTGGAATAGAAGCAGAAGGACTTTAAAATCGAGTCAAAATGCAACAGGATGCCGGAGTAGGGACTCCATGAAAGCAGTAATTGCTAGTGTGTAACCTAGTCAGGATTCTAACTGTCCTGACAGCTATACAAATACATACAGTATTGAATTCAGTGCAACCTAGCAATATTTCTCATTTGGGACACAAACACTTTTTACAATATTCTGCACAAGGTCCATAATTAAGGAATCTTCTTTCTGGATCAGAACGCCAGCACAAAGCTGTAAGCTGGCAAGGATAAAGCAATGGTTTTAAAGAGCTCATGGGAGGAGCCCAGTAACAACACCTCAATCACAATTATCATAGTTAAGATGCAAAACATTGTGCGAAATCCAATTATTCTAAGGGGATAGACATACACAGACTAAGTGATATTTCAGACCCTGTAATTATAGAATTTGAACAAGAGGAAATGACTAAATATGGAATAACAAAGGGCCCATGACTGAGCCTTGAGGAACACCAGATGCAACCAGCCCCAGACAAAGAAGCAAAACAGGGTCCAACAAACAGGAAGCAATGAGCCGGAGAAAGAGAAGAAGGGCCAGTCAGGAGGACGAGGAGGCAGGGCTGCAGAGGCATGAGAGGAGCTGGAGGTTAGCAAGCTCAGTTCTAAATAGTTAAAATCAAAGCTTGTGCATAAAAGAGACAGAGCAGACAGTATCTCAGGGTGGCTAGGCTTTAGCAACAATTTAGTGGTTGAAAGCAGGTACCTAGGTACCTGTGATTGATTGTTCTCAATAGCATGAGAAAATAAGTGACTGTAGCCACATATTCCTATGTTTAACAAGTACTCCCCTCATGACTGAAGACACACACTTAAAGCAGAAACTAGCCAGTGGCACTCAAGTTTCTGAGAAACTGCATTAAAAGAGCCCCATTGGACAGTAAATAGTGGAGCCCAGAGAGTAGAGGAGACAGACTGTATTTTACCAAGGGCTGAGGTATCATGTGTTTGTATTAGGGAGCTTGTCAAGAGCTGCACCTTATCTTAGAGCATCAGAGACAGAAAAGCAAGGAGGTGAAGAAAGATGAGGTGCCATAAAGGCATTAAAATGAGAGACAGGAATCTCCAGATCAAAAATAACAGGTACATTCATAAAAGTCCAACATCAAGTTTTGTCAGACTAGAGGTAAAGGAGTTGAAAGAACTGTTAGCAATGATTAAATCTGAGATATGACCTTTGCTGTGAGTTGGATGGTGGACAAACTGCATATCAGAACGAACCAAACGAATGAGAAATTCCACTGTCATCCTGGAAGGCTGTCCAGGATTAAAATGCAGCAGAAATAAGAACTCGGCAAAATCATAAGAAAACATTATGTTCAGGAGGTAAAGGCAATATTCAAGGCAATAATAACCATAAACATGGGAGAAGGGATGTTTCATCCTCAGGTGTAGCAATGGGACTCCTATTGAAAAGGAGGCCGAACACTTCCAGTGCCAGAGGAACGCTGTCAGTGAGCTGGCACATCCTGCACATCTGCAAGCCATGTGTCCTCCCCGGACTATGGCCCGTGACCACAGGCACCGAGCCCTGCGACCCCAGCCCCGGCTCTGCTTAGCCTGGCTCCAGCACATCAGCCAACACTTTCAGACCAGGCCTCGAAACGTATTTCACAGTGAACTTCTTAGTTCTGCATTATTCGTTGCTTTACATTTCATGCATACTGTTTTATTTCCTTTGCTGAAATAAATCATATGTTTAAAGAATTTTCTCTTGGCAGGCTGTACAGATTAAATTCTGATACAGTTCACTGGATATTCTGTATACTTTTTCTTTGACCTTTCTCTGGATCAGAAATGCACTTTAATTCATCTGAATGTTTTATGCAATCAAGACAATTTAAGCTGTCTTGATTTGCACTGATTTCTTTGCTTGTCCTTCATTCTTTGCTTTCCATCTTCCTTTACAATATTCAGTTCACTTTTTATATAGCACCTTTCACAGCAAGGTTGCCCCAAGGTGCTTAACAATGCAAGTAACCACACATTTTGTGAATACAGAACAGAAGACCAGAAGACAATGGAGAGGAACCAAAAGCTCTTTAGTAAGCTCTTTGGGCATGCTAACATTATACAATTAAAAAAATAAATGAATGAGGGTATTAATCCATCCATCATGTCTTCTGTG
The DNA here is from genome assembly GCF_059453375.1 of Lepisosteus platostomus. Classification (NCBI taxonomy): domain Eukaryota; kingdom Metazoa; phylum Chordata; class Actinopteri; order Semionotiformes; family Lepisosteidae; genus Lepisosteus; species Lepisosteus platostomus. The sequence goes on along the minus strand of NC_142611.1, from coordinate 82,717,445 downwards.
TGCCAGTACTCCATGCAGTTCTCTGTAGACCATCAAATCCTCCTAAACGATAGCTGTATTCGAGGTGTTCCTCTTGGATCCATGGCCCAGCTCAGGTACCATCCGGCACTGTACTTGATCTACCTGGAAGGCCAGCACTGAGACACACAATGGCATGTACAGCAGCACCAGCAGCCATAGCTGCAATGGGCTATGATGTAAGGTGTAAGTAGGCCAGGCTGAAGTAATAGCTTTTCAGTCTGGATTTAAATCCTGAGATTGACTTGGCATCCCATGCGTAGGCTGGCAGACTATTCCATAAACTAGGGGCCCTGTAGCTAAAGGCTTTACCGCCAGCTGATTTTTTTATTAATGTGTGGAATAAGAAGACCTGCGTTCTGTCTTCATAAACTCAAGTCCTGTGCCTGACTTATGAACATAAAATGACTTTTATTTGTAAAAATGTAAAATCATCATTTCTTTCTTATTATAGCCCTAGCCAATTCAAAACTGGCAACTATTTCTTCCTATTTTGCCTCACAGCCACGATGCCCTCTACCTATCTGAAGAGAAAGAGAAAAGATCTGGACTCTTCTAACACAGGGACAGTTGCTCATCTTAAACTGCAAGCACTCTAAAGTGTGAAGAGTGCCATTTCAACAAGAGAAAAACAACCAGCGAACCCTAACACACACAGATGGGTGGCATGGGACCTGTTGTGATAAAAGTGACTTGTAACTTAGACTTCATTGCTTCTTAGGTCTTCTGTTGCTAATGAGAACAGTTGGTTTAGTATACCATCACAGAAATGTACACCAAAGCAATTTTTATCCAGTCTTTTTATTAAGCCTGAGGTTAAAAGTAGTTACCCATGTGCTTAAAGTTAATGTATGAACAATTAAACCACATCAGCAAATATCTTCAGTCTCTTTGAGCACCTCTTGTAATGCTGATAGAGCTTCACGCTTGACTGAAGTTTCAGGGTTCTTGTAGAAGCAGGACTAGCTGCACCCCCTACTCTAAGCTAAGCAGGTGTGAGCCTGGTCAGTACCTGGATGGGAGACCTCCTGGGAAAAACTAAGGTTGCTGCTGGAAGAGGTGTTAGTGGGGCCAACAGGTTTGCACTCACCCTGTGGTCCATGTGGGTCCTAATGCCCCAGTATAGTAAGGGGGACACTATACTGTGAACTGGCGCCATCCTTCGGATGAGACGTAAAACCGAGGTCCTGACTCTCTGTGGTCATTAAAAATCCCAGGGCGTCTCTCGAAAAGAGTAGGGATGTAACCCTGGCGTCCTGGCCAAATTTCCCATTGGCCCTTACCGATTATGGCCTCCTAATAATCCCTATCTATGAATTGGTTTCATTACTCTGCTCTCCTCCCCACTGATAGCTGATAGCGTTCTGGCGCACTATGGCTGCCGTCGCATCATCCAGGTGGATGCTGCACATTGGTGGTGGTGGTGGTGGAGGGGAGTCCCCATTACCTGTAAAGCGCTATATAAGTGTAAGCAATTATTATTATTATTATTATTATTATTATTATTACTCAGTCCTGGCAAAGCTTACAGCCACAGAGAAATGCAGAAAGCTGGAAATGCAGCTTCTGTCAGTTCAAACAAGTATTTTAACTACTTGTCAATGACTAGGATTTACTCTACTGCAAATGTATTTTGATTTTGCAAAGTTTAAGGCAGTATGATAACACAATTCACAATAACTGAACTATATACTATACTTGCTATGTAATGGATTTTCAGTATTGAAAATAGTTTAATGGATTACATGTTTAACACAGTTTGAGGAGCGCTGGCTCATGGACCAGCATTAGGTATCGAGGCACACAAGTTATCTCGAACATAAGCCATGGGTCTATATTTAGCAAAGGCATTACAGGATGTTGATCTGGCCAACAATGATATCTTGGATACCTTAATTAGCACCATGCCACTGTGGCCCTGTATCTAATACTGGACAATCAACTCAGGCATGTCTTATTTCCTTCTAACAATCTAGAAACCTGAATGCAAATCATTTTAGACACAGAAAACTGTAACACTATGTTACTAATAAGTTACAGCTGTTTTTTTTTTACAAATTGGTCAAATATTAAATAAGTTACATTAGCTGTAGTAAAAATGCGATATTTTTTTGGTTTTCAAATTGTTAAACACAAGTTCGAGCACTGATCACCAGCTACACTGTGATTCCGAAAGATTTCATTAATGTTGTGGATTTCATTATCTTCGTTAAATGACCATATAACACTTGCACTTGAAAATAGCAAAAAGTCCTTACGAATCAAGATCCTTGTGCTTTAGTAATTTAGTAGTTAGAAAGGTTTAGTAGTTTAGAAAGGTTTAGTTGTATTTCTTAGCCTGTTATTGAAATCACGCAATGGAATCTGAATCGGTGAAACACTAGTGTATTTATTGGTTTTAAATTGCATTACAACAGTGGAAAACAGAAGGAAAACCTTCAAGAACAGCTGAACTATCAATAATACAAAAATAAACAGAAAATAGAACAATAACAATAGCTTTAAAAATGGATTACTTAGTATAATAAATACAATTCTAAGATTAAAAAAGCATCAGTCACAGGAAAACCAGTTCAACTGAAGTTACAGTAGTTTTGTGCAAATGCAGTTCAATTTAATTTTTTTTTTTCAAATTTATTAACACCACCAAATAAAACAAAACAGAAAAAAACACCATTAAAATATTTTGGCACTTTTCAAGTCACAAGTATAATTTCCTGAATTCCTTGTAAAGATTTTCAATTTGAAAGTTTGTTTTCAAATTGGCTGAATGTTTTAATACAGCATTGAGGTAAGTATTTTTAAATTTATGCTTACAAAGTCACCACTGAAAAACTGGAGCCTTTGGAACTTATTGAATCAGAACATCTTCTGACAGAGCACTTCTGACTTTGAAAAGGCCCATCCCGTCTGGGCAACAAAACCAGTTGGCATTCAGGATGGAACCACTTGTGCAAATTGTACTCGATTGATCTTGCTGGTCAGGTAGGCTTGTTCCCAGAAAAGTTAGCATTGAGAGAACAGAGGCACACTAACACTAGCCTCATTTCTACAACCACCTCTTGAATGCTAAAAGATGTTGACAGGGGTTCTTCTAATGAAGATCAAAGGTTCTATTGATTTAACAGCCAACAAAGTTTTAAACACATTTTCTCTTATGTTTGGAGGCAACTATCTATAGCCTGGACATGGGAAAGAGATATACAAGCCAGAAGGATTTGTGCTAACATCTGCCTGGACAAACTTAAAAAGCATCTCATCTCAATCTGTTTTAGTTTCCTTCAGGTGAGAAAACTAATAACTGGAGATCTTGATCAGTCAAGACAACAGGACAGAAGAAAGCAATCTTCCTACAATGGTTTGATTAGGGTAGTGCTAGGATGGTGCATCAAGGTTTCAAATGTGTTACTAAAGTTGTTGACATGGTAAATATGCCACAATATGGTATTGAGCTAAGACAGATCTGTTTTTTCATGGCAGCCACATGGAAAGGAAGTGTAACATTATGGAGTACAAACCTGAGTTAATACATCACTTACTTCCAGGGGGTATGGTAAATATTAGCTAGGGGGATTGCTCATTTATCTTTGGCTCATCTGGCCATGTGGAAATAAATGCATCACACAGAATGTGAAGTTTTTAAAAGCTTCACAAATTTAAAAAAACCTTTTCAGATGAAAACAAAAGTGAAGAAATGTACTCCACATTCCACTATTGTGGCTTTTTCAATATAAATCTATGCACTAACCCCTATGGCAACAATCTTGCCCGTGTAAGCACGGGTTCAATGGAGTTTCTATACTTTAAACAGGCCTTTTGTGTTGGGAACAAGCCACCTGCTTGCAAATTAAATTAGAAAAAAATTGATTGAAAAACATTAGAAATATATATATATGAATTCCAATTTTCTTTAAAAAGTGCATATATTCCTAATTCTGGCCCTTCTATAAACCGATTCAACCCTTAAAAGAAAAAGTAAACTCTCAAACTGGAACATCTCAGGTTTATCAACCAAGCATTTTTCCTCAAAAAATGCCTTTCCCTTTCACATTAAATGTTTTTTAGTCCTATAACTTCAGCGTCTAGACCGATAGCCTCCAGATAACAAGAACACAATGCATTTAGTTAAAAACAATCAAAAACAAAGCTGGCAGAGCAGGACAACTACTTGAGGTCTGTACTGGGGCTCCTGTGCAAACAGGGGCTACACAGCTCCAATCACAGGCAGGCCACAGCCTTTTCCGTTTTAGGGTCCAGACCAAAGCTCTTTTAACATTTTTTTACTCTGTTTTCAAATCACATATATCCCTTTCCAACAGGCTACAGGAGCACCTCAGGAAGCTTTCCAGTAGACTTATCAGAGGCTCAGAAATAGCTTCCACTCTTCCTGCAGCTATTTCTGAAATAAATTTGTCCCTCGAGTGGCCTCCATTCTGCACAGCTTTACTTCTAGCTGATTATAGCACTTGTTTAAGAATGACTTCAATACTCCTTTCACCAACACTGTTTGGAGACAGCCCCTGTTCCTATTCCTGCAGGGAGACAGGAGACGCACATCTCCAGCTTCCTCGCTTTGCCATTACCAAGGCACTGCTGGACAGAAAACATCAAAGAAATGTCTCGCGTGCTTGTTTTATTTCAGAATTTTCCTTTAGTTTCATATTTGTATTAGAAAAAGGAATTTCTATACCCAGTTTTTAATTCACAGCATTACAAAAATATTATATAATGTAGAGGTAATTCAATCTTCACCAGATATGTAAAATGTTTTTTGTTTTCAAAGTACCAGTTTGGTGAAAGGCCATGTAAAGAGAATAAATAGACCTTATAAACCATTAATAGACATGCAGTTTGAATGTGCTATTATGTATTGTTAATTTAATATATATAGTATAATATAAATCCTTCAGACCCTTTGAGGACCGCATAAACTGCATCAGTAACATGTTCCTCTCAGGTGGTCTTCATCTCGCACTGATATGATTGAAATGCACACTCCCACTTAAATTCACAGTTCCTACGCATGTCCCATTCTCTGCTCAGTTTTTAAGGAAGTGACGCGTACATATTCTGCCTGCTAGGAATGACTGCTTTGGGTTTTCTGTGTTTTCTGAATCCTAGCTGTAGACAATGATATCCTGTTTATAGAGCACCAGGACCACTTGCCTGACTAAATATTCCAGATATCACTCAACAAAGGGATGTTTTTCCTTTAAAATGGGCACATGGAAACAATAAAATAGTTTTAAAAGGTCCTTGTAATAATACACAAATTATAAAGGGGAAATGTTTTCAGTAAACTACTCCTGAGGTATTTAAGCTGAGCACAAATCAAACATGTGCTTGGCACGCTGAAGGACCCACAAAGAAATCAGTCAAGCCAAACTGATGGACAACCCTCTCTTTTCACATAACTTCATCCAAAGGAACATGTTTCCAAAGTAAAGTGCTAAAGATCAAACCGGAATCACGAATACAGGGTTAGACAGCTGGGAGGGACAAGAAGAAAAGGCCAAATGGACACAACAGGAGATTAGTCTGAGATCTCAGTGGACCTTGTATGCTTCTCATGCTAACATTCAGTGCGCTTAAAGATGAAAAAAATCTATCTGTGTTTTAGCTTACAGTGGCAGTCCTTAAAGAGTATTCTGAAGGTGTACAAGCAAAGCTTATATAGCTTAATTAGTAAAATGTCCTTGGCTGCTAACAGCCCAATAGGAGTGTGGTGTCACCACAGTGATTTTGCCCCACATCCAGAAGCCACCAGGGAGGGTCTCCCAGGAGGCTGCTTGTCCTGGGGGTCTTAATGGACTGTGAAAGACAGCTGTCCCTCCAGGAAGTAGACACAACTGGTTTGTAGGATTTTCATTTGCATTTTCTCAATAGAGTTAGAGACAACCGTGGCACAACTACTGCTTTAAAGCATATGGCTTGATCAGATAATAACATCTGGAGTTCACAGGCAATAAGGGGCCAGCAGTGTTTTCTGGTGCTGAAGCATCTTTGGTCACAAACATCTATTCTTAATTTGTGCCCTCCTCTTTCTAGGAATGGAAGGCTGCTACAGTTAGCCATGGACAAATGTAGCTTCAAGGTCAAATCTTTATCATACCTACATAAGCTGCCAGTAAAATAATATGCTCCCCTCTCAAAGCAAGGGACATCAAATCCTTCAGACTTCTATACAATTTGAATCTCAAGTACTTTAAAAGGCTTTGCAGGCAATACAGACACCTGGTAAACTGAAAGGTCAGATATTAATTGTGGGAGTTTTCCACAATGTCATTATATACATGCACATCTGCAGATTCCAAATACACAATTGTATTTGCAAGTTCTGCTTTCTAAGAAAGAGCATTACAATGTTCTCAAACTTCAAATCTTCGGGACCAGTATTATTGTCAGAAGGCTCTTTATTTGGCAGTTAACTTGGCACTTACTGAAATTCTGCTTCAGCAGCCTGTGAAGCTGCTATTTAAAACGTTTTATTACAAGAGTGCTCAGAAGATTTGTAATCATGGAATGCTGACTTTTCTGAACTAGATAAATGCCTTCAGCTTGCAGTGCAAAATACATTTTCTGTCTTAATTATGATCAACTTCCAAAAGAAAATGTAGCTCTCTCTTATACGTAATAATTTCAATTAGAGATACTTAGGCTAGTACAAAACAGCGCAGAACTGAGACGTGACGATTATTGTAGCAACTGAGGGAGAAGGATGTAACAAAGTAAATCAAAACCATTTGTGCAACCAGTTATCTCCTGTAATACTGATTCTATCACACATGACATCCTCGCCTATGTATTATTCTGCCAGTGAGCTGACATATATTGTCCTGTACTTTGCTTCAATATCTTTACTCCACGGACAGCATGTATTCATTCAGATTTCAGAGTATCCACAGTACAAAGTTAGTTTTCATTTCTCTTTGTAGCAGTCAAGTATCAGCATATCATTTTTTAGATTGTATTACTGATGCAAACTTAAATTATCCATGAAAAATTCATAACCTCTAAAGAACAGTTGCATTTTCTCTAGGAATAACAAAGATTTGACCATAAAACAGATCCAATATGGTTACTGTATTTTGCTGTCTCATAAATTCAGCTGTTATTTTAACACTGATAACCCCCTTTTGTTACAATTACTAGCTACATTAGCCACAAAGGTGCTCATTTCAGTAGATAAACACATCTCATGCATAGCACAGGTAATGTATCAGCTTTAGTACGTGCTATTACAGTTTCTACTACTGCTGTGCTTCACTGCACAAAAATATTCTTTAGGTATTCTTAAAGAATACCAAAGTCACCACCTCCAGCCTCAACACACAAACCCCACCCAAACCCAGCCCACCCTAATACCCAATGTCATGGACTCTCACCTCGTATATGTGTGGTGTGGAATAAAAATGGGATGGGGCAACATTTACTGTAGTTTTGCATCTCTGCAAAGACATCATCCCTGTGTATCTTTCAGGAATACAATAAAAATTGTTTTTAAATAGTACAGAAACAAAAAAACAATTGGTCTTCTACTATGACTAAAACAGACATTTGTGCAAAAAAGGTGTCTCACATTTTGCAATGGAACACAGCTTCAACAAATCTTCTACCAAATAGTAGTGAATGTGGAAGGTAAAAAAGGCTCTAGTTGGTCCAAACAAACATTCTACTTGGGGAATGTCAATCTAGCAGTAGGTCTGAAAGGAAACACACAACAATAGCTAAAGGACAATAGCCTAAATTTGCCCACCACAGTTTCAAGATAAGAAGTCCAGACCTGAACAGATTACTTTTAAGTCCACTGTTGTGTTACTGTCAACTTTTGAGTACTAGAAGCAGACAGAATTGCTCCATTAAGCTAGATATGCAAAATCACTCATCATTATCCCCAAATTGTAATGTCACTCCTTGGTTTTAACTGTTTATTCTACAGTAGTTACAAACTAGTCTAGACAGAAGGCATTATGCCTCCAGGTGTGAGTATCACAGTGCCATAGTCTATGAAACACCTATATCTGTTTCCCTCACAAGTGTCAATTGGATAAACATAACAGGAGGACACAGTATCAAGTAACTGCTGAGAGTTGTTTTTTCAGAAAACCCAGCAGAGGTTTTGGAATATGATTTCAATGTAAGGTTCTACAAGCCTAATACAAACCTCTTATAACTATACACATCAAAGACACTAAGCTATGTAATCACTGCAGCAGTATTACTCATCTTCAAAAACATATTTACAAAATTGCATCAATTCCAGATAGTGTAACACAACATCTTCTTTTATATCTGTGGACCTTTACTATTGCACAGATCAGGTCAGGACTTCTATGGTTTGAAGTGACAGATATCTGTTCCTATGGCTATTAGGGAAAAAATGGTAACAAAAGCAATTAAGCTCCCCACCCACACCCCCTTTAGAGTGGTGGTGGCACTGCGTGGATGACCATTGACCTTTGGGACGTGGCTGACCCGGACGGAGTCCCCTAGGGGTCAAACAGGTCCATATAGCCCTGCTGCTCCAGCTCTCGATTGTAGCGCTCGATGTCTTTGTTGACTTCTTCCACATACTCATCAATGAACTGCTCCATTACTGGGAAGGACAAAATGTAAGGGAAACAAGATGCTACTGCCTGGCATCTCACAAACCACACACAACTTGCGAGTACACACTGCTCTTTTTTCAGAACAGAGTTATCCTTGCAAGCAAAACTACATATTTAAGACAGCATTCGAAGGAGCCATATAAAAAGTAATGGGATCCTTAAAATACTGTGGGACCACCGCAGAGGTTTAGCAAGAATGACCTACCCATTTCTAACCAGAACAAAATGACATATTACACGAGGACCTACTAATAGACTGGGCTCAAAGACACAAGACCCTAAAAGGATACATGGATGGAAATCCATTTTCTCCCCGAAGTAGTTTACAAACTGGGTCCCATTATAGTAGTACCCAGGTGGAAGGGGGTCCAAGTGTCGTGCCACCTGGATACAAACAAGTCAGAACACAAAAAACAAAACAATAACAGATCTTTAAAAAATGCACAATTGAAATGAAAGCTACTAAAAACAAATCTAACAATGTTCTGTTACAAGAAAATATTCAAGTTTTTATGATCTGTAATTTTATTACATGAATGTACAGTACTATACTACACAAGATGCATGTCATACAACAGGCACAACAGTATGCTGTTGACGAAGATGCCGATTAAAATGTCTGTGGACTTCTAAGCCTCAGTGTTACAATTGAACATTATACACAGGGCAATAAAGGCCATGCTCAGAATTGTTTAGACGTGTACATACAGATGCAGCCATTATCTAGAATGCATGTCACAACTCACTTCAGTGGAAAGTGCACTGCTGTATACTACTGGAAATGGTAACTTCATTTCATCTGTTTTTTTTCATAATCTAATGATCATATTTCTTTAAAACATTACTAGATTTAAAAAAATATATATAACTAAATTTTACATGTTATGTAATGTGACTGTACGGTATTTTTCTTCTGAAAATGGAATTACATGCCATGAATGGAGCCTGGATCTGAACTTTTTTTTAACTGTCCCTGGCCTTACGGCAATTCTCAGAAATCAAAGAATTTCATGAAGTGACTATAAACTAATCAAAACAACATTTTTTTTATATTGCAATTTGCCGTTATATTGTTGAGATACTCTATGCACTGCTCAAAACATTTTAATATCACTTAAATGATTGCTTGCAAAAAGTATGGCATCTATCTAATGGCATCTAGATGAAGACAGTGTACATGAATGGCAGTAATGCTGTAGCTGATGTACAGTATGGATAACTGTGGATATTCAATGAATTCTTTGATGTATGTGGGAAACGTACTTGGTGAGGGAGACACTTCCTGTTCCATTTTAAATAGATCCTTCAGTTAGATCTTTCTTTAAGAACATGCAGCTGTTCTGTAATGTTCATTTTAGTGGCTAGACAGGTGTCATATCCAATTCATTATCCCCTGCAATCAGAACTCCCCTTTCAGAACGCGCATATGTGGTGGAAAACTGTCTTCCACTCACGTGATGTGGGCACCTGATACATCTGCCCATGCACAGGCACTGTACTGTCTGTTGTGAACGTGATCGTGATGTCTCTTTTCAGGTTTACATATGCATTAAAATAGTGGACGGTTCTTGAAGGAATTGGTTGAAAGCATTTTTCTGAAGGGAGGAGCTGAAAAAGATTATGTGCTGGATAAAAGGGGTCAGAAATAAACTTGCAGGCAGGATGGAGTTACGGCTTGTGTATGGGGATGAAATGGAAGGGAGTTCACAGCCTATTATTTTTGAGGTTTTGGACACGATCCTGTCCAGTGTTCCTTCAGTATAGCTGTCCAAATTTGGGTTTCCAAGTCTTGTCTAAAGGAAACAATGTTCATATTGTAGACTTTCAGTGCCAACCCTCAGTACCTCCAACATTGAGGAGACAACGCAACCATCAAGGCAGAAGACACTCCAATGTTACATGAGAAAAGTCAGGCTGAAAGGCGTATGTGAAAGACCACAAGACCAACCATCTCCAGGAAGCTTGGAAAACATAAGAGAATGTAAAGATGCTCCCAAGCAGAAACCAATTTACATGTGCTAAGGGTTTAAAGCCAATAATTTAATTTTGACATATCTCATTTGGAGTTGTGGAAGAAATGTGGTAACAACATCCTATCTCAACAATGTAATCATGGTATTTAAAGACAGTCGCTAGTATGCATAAAGTATGATCAAGAAATCACTAATAGGCTAATAAATATTTTATACTGTACTGCTTTGTCTCACAGCACAGCTGTAGTTCTTTAGGGATTCATTGTACCATCTCACAGTTTTACAAAGAAGTGCAGTCCTGCATCAGAAAAACTAAAGAAAACGATTGTAACACCTCGGTGCCTACCAGGGTATAACTACTGACACCTCGCACATTCTAGATGGCTGCATCTGTGATGTGTTCTGTGCACACTCTGAACAACAACTAATATTGACATCCATTTACTGCATCTAAATATTTACATTTATTCTCTTATAAGGTTACCTCCTAAGGACAATGTCTAACTAAATGCGCAACTAAACTAAATGTGCAAATAATTAAACACAAAATAAAGAAATGTGAGAGATGGCGCACTGTTAGAACAGAAATAAAAATCTTAAAACTGTTACTGTACCCGTGTCTACAAGAAACGTTTGAAAGCCACAAAACAAAAATCCTAAGGTCACAAGCCACTGACTTAATTTACTGTAAGTGAGCATTTCTAGCGCACTCAGAAATGTATATATAGACTGGCATCCAATACTGGAATCAGCACCTTTTTAAAGTTTTTAGAAAGTCATAAAGCAAATTAACAAGAGTGATATCCGACACCCTGCATTCCAGAACATCTTGTGACCACTTATTAACATTTGAGAGAATCTAGCTAGGATACAGTTCTGCAACACATGACAGAAGCGGACACTGGAGCTGATATTACACCAATAATTTCCAGAGGAGTGGTGCTTCCATTGCCCATTTCAAACACAGCGTGTTCCCATGTTTCAGAATGGAAAACGATGAGGACACCAAAGCCCTCAGTTGCTGCAATAGTGAGAATTCTTTCTAGAAAATAGTAGAGCTGTTGTCTTAACAGCTACTTAAGTAAAAAATGTAAACATGAATCTGAATTAACATTTTTAACAGTACTAAATTACATACAGTTATACACTTTATTCCAAAAGCTTGCAGTATTCAAACTACATGACCAGTCCAAAACATTGAACTGTGGTAAAACTGGATGGGCTGATGTCACAGTGCTGTTAGGTGGAAAGCAGAACCTGGTTTGGAACGGTGTCACCAGTGAGACCCAACATATTGCTGGTAAACTGATAAGGGTGGTCACATGGCAGAATATCTGTCACTGATCAAGGTTAGAACGATCAGGGGTATTGTGTGACTTGTCTGATGGGCCCGAACACAGTGCCCAGGTGTACTCACATGGATGTTCTTGATCTCCTGCATGGTCAAGGTCTCATGCTTCTTCAAGGCCTTCTTCAGAGGTCTCTGTGTACAAACATTTGTATCAGTGCTGTACCTCTGCAGCGGATTAAAGTGCTGAACAAAATTCTTCACAAGTATTCCAAAATAGTCTGGTATGTACCTTTACACTGAAAAAACTACCTAAACCAAACATGAACAAGAAGCAGTAATTTAGAGCCTTTTGAAAACTAAATGTCAGTAATATTACATAAAAATGTAAAGTAACTTAAAAGAGATACACCTTGAGCAAAATGGATTATCCAAGAAATATATTAAACATTTGTATTACTTGATTCTTCCAGGGGCTAAAGGCACTGCCTATTTTGACGTAGTGGCATGTGTGGAAGCAGCACTGGACATGAAGGAGGAGAGAAGCCTGGCCAGAGGCAAGGTGCAGTACCTGCTTGGCACACTGCCGCAGCCAGTCCTTCAGGGTGCCCTCGCTCAGGCTGGCGCCCTCAAAGAGCAGGAAGCAGTCGGGGCCATCCTGACACAGCTCGCTGCCCTGCGGCGGGGGGCTGGGCCCGTCCTTCACGGGGTGGAGGCTCAGGCTGTTCGTCAGAGTGCTGTGGCTCACATCTACCAGCTTCTCGGAATCTGGAAAGAAAACACAAGACTGTAGCTTCTGAGGATGTCCAAATGAAGAAACAGTACGACATTAGAACAGACTGAAGAAAATTAATTTTGTACAGTTTTAACAGCTACAGAAAAGTCTTAATTTGCTGTAACTATATTATGTGTAGTTCTGCATGTAACAGAGTGCGTATTAATACTAGTATTCTCTTAATGACTTTTTTCCCCCCCGATTTATGCGACCAATTCATTCATTAGACCACATCTGGAACACTGCATACTAGTTTTGCTGTCACGTTGTAGAGTACATATATAGAAGCTTTGGTTGAAGTTTAATTAACACAAACAAAACACATTCCACAGCTTAAGAAATTAGTTATGAGGACCAACTGGGAGAAAATAATGGAAATGCATGGGATGGAGATTTTATTAAGGTTAAGGATCAGTGTGCAGAACATAATACCAATTTTTTTTTTTTTAAATCAGTCTCCAGATATTTGTACAACACGCAAAACAACTTTTACAAACACAATAGGCAGAATATAAACAGTTAAAACTATATGTCCACTCAAGCATTCTGCTGCTCCTCTGGTCTTTTCTTTTTTTCATGCTTCCCCAGGCCCTGTACTTGCCGCATGTATCTGATTTAAGATTCCTTGCCCTTGCTTGCTCTGCTCCTGCCCATGTACAGGCTGTCACCTGTCCCTACACCCCACACACTCTCTCAGGGCCTGCATTTCTGACATTCTCTGTGCCCTCTTTGTTCACAGCTCCCCACTCGCCTGTGTGGTGTCACTAGTGTTCACACAAGAGATTAGTGACTATTTTATACAGCAAACATCTCTGATTGCTTTAATGCTAAAAAGCAAATGAAAATAATAATTTCAGAACTTCTCATGAAAATTTGAAATGAATACACAAAAGAGTACGCTTCTTCTTTATATAAATAGAATGAAGATGATGTATACACTCTATTCATAACACAAAGTGCCTATTTTACCTTGGTGACAAAACACAGCACATGTGACCAAGCTTACACTAGGTGGAAGAAAAGCAAAAACACTTGTGTTTTATGTATAGTCATAAGAAAAATACTCTCATCAATCAAACGATCAAAAGAAAATGGTACAATTTTTACCAGAAAATCGGACTCTCCCCCGAATGCTGTACACATTTCCAGAAAATGGATTAGGTTTCAAGGATGATTTTAAAGCTAGGAAACACAAAACAGAAGAATTAGCATTAGTTACCTAAGTAATTCACTCAATTCCACATAATTCATGAAAAAGATTTAAGTCAAACTATCTTCTGTACAGCCATGAAGAAAAAGCTTGCAATAACTTGTGTGTGATTTACCAAATTGTATGCATTTACCTTTAATGCAAAATGTAATTTACTACCAGACAGGGTCAGAAAAATGTTTACCAAATGTCTTCAACAACTGATGTTACAGCTAAAAAAAAAACATACAAGAAAATCAAGAAGTAGTAAAGTGGAAACTCTGTGGAAATGCATTTCATCAATTTCCCTACGGGATTAATAAAGTATTATCTATCTATTTCAGATCAGGAACAGGAGGCACGTCTTTACCCAGATAGTTGTGGGTGTGCGAATCAAGCTTCCTAATAATGTTGCTAAAGCAGATACCTTGGCTTTCTTTGAGATACAGCTGGATGAGCTCCTCTGATTAATTAACTATCAACTACCAAAGGGGTTAGATCGGTCAGATGGTCTCCTTTAATTCTTAACCTTCCTTACCACAGCTGCCATCCAACTTCCAGTTAAACTGTACCATTAAATTATTTCCATCATGTCTTTTAGAAAGCTACTTTCACCTTTGCATCTAGTCATGAAGTGTGGCTTTTCAAGAGGCCGGTGAAAGCGGATGCCCATCTGGATAATCGGTGGAAACGTGGGTCCAGATCGAAACTTGGCTTTGCTCCTAAAGAATGTGTAACAGACACAAAAGTTGGTTTTACTGATGGCTACCGCAACAATGAGCTCAGGTTAAGGTTTGCTATGCATTAGTATACAGAGGTAAAAAGAGATAAGGAATCAGCAGCACAGGGCTGACTCGCTGGCAAACAGGTTGACGGGAAATGAAGAAGCACGATGGGAGCTCACCACATTTGTAACCTTTCTTATGTTGTTCTGTACATAGCAACCTCAATACAGATATCCAGCTCCAGAGTTTTTAAAGTGGCAGCCTGTGTTATACAAAGCACTCAGCTGAGATCTCAGAGCTATCAAACCCTTCATTAAAATCTCAACACTGCCAATATTAAAGTCAGCGAAATCTAAGACGCAAAGTATTCGGGCCAAGGAATTAATGAGACTCAATTAGGCTGACACTGGCAGTACATCTTTCATGAGCAAATCTCCATTAATGTGTACTTTTAAAAATTGAGGACCCCCCTCCTTCACTCTATTTCAGTTTGAAAACCTAAGCAGTCCTTGCCAGCTCTCTCATGTCTCTGGTAAGTGGGGTACCTTTGGCTAATGGAGAGCAGAAGTCAAGACAGGCAGGAGTGAGTCTTACTTACCAGCCAGGATACAAGAGGTATCGGGCTCTCAGCATCTGGGGTTCTGAAAAACTGGTTTCGGACAAAATCAGCTCCACATCTTCATTCCTGAATAAAGTATTATACCAAGAATAAAAAATGAAATGTTTACCCTCTAATTTTTAACAGATGCAGTTAACTGCTGCGTCAGGGTACTCTCCTCTAAAGTGTGTACAGTAGTTAGACCAAATGAGTACTGCTCTCTCCAGACAGCCCGGATGGACAGCTGGACAGGGCTGAGCCTGCTTCACCTCCTGTCTCCGTGCCTAATGGGAGTGCCCCGGCCGCTCCTCACCTGGTGACCGCGCCCTTCTCGGCCAGCATGAAGACAGCACTGGGGTTGGCAGCTCGCACCAGGTGCTGGACTTGCTGCAACAGCGGGTGTCTCTTTTCCTCAGTCAGGCCTGTGAACACCACACTGCTCACCACACCTAAGGGGAACAACAACCGTAGGACCAATTTACTTTTAAAACACTACGGAGAGATTTATTTAAGTCCTCACTAGTATAAAATGAAATTTTAAATTACAAAGTCCTCACTAAAACATTTAAAAGTTTTATGACTAAAAATACTTTAAATTTCATGCATAAATTTGATGCGGTATGAACTGACCCTGTAACAACTGTGTATTTTTTAACAGACATCAGATTGTTCTCACTGGAATGCTTTGTTAATGGATGCTTCAATTTAATTATGTATACATAAAATGTCATCTTCAGCCCTTCACTGAAGTGATTTCTAATATAGTTTCATGGACCAGTTGTGATGTGGATATTGTAAAATGAATGTTAATTTAATTTTTGTTGTTTCTCTTCATTGGAATTACAGTAAAGAGAACTGCAATTTGGTACCTGACAATTCATAAGCACAGAGCACCCTGCAAACTGCTAAACCGCTGACCCTTGCTGGCTTGTCAGTTATTAAAATAGATCTTAATGCACTATATGAACATGCAGCTGACATAGCAGTTATTCTCCTGTTACTGAGATATTACAGCTTAGCTGATCCAGGGCATAAGAGAGGACCACAGACCTGATCTGATGATACTGGATATGTGCACAGTGAGTGTGCTTTAACAACCTGTTTAACAGCTCATGATAAGCACACAAGCACACATACCTTCAGAACACTGCTCCAGTAGTTTTGGGAAAAGAAACCTAGTGGAAAAAAGATAGTGATGTTTAGCTCTTTGAAGCCATTTAATTTCAGAATGTGGGTGTTGTGCTTTTAATGTTCAGTGTAGATATGGACGCATTGCACATACAGAAACAAGAAGGACAGACCTGCTGAAAGGTCAGGAAAGTAAAAATAGACTCACCATTTCATCACCAACACAAAGGCAAAACAAGCCTGCACAAATATGAAAGGTAATGACTGCACTTAGGTATTAGTACCCCAGGCTTTTCGTGCGAGCAAATCGGTTACTACAGAGCACAACTTCTAATGCCTTCTCCAGGTCACAGATAAACTCATCACACCTACTAATCCTCCAATATGTTATGAACGTGTGAAACCGCCAGGCATGCCAGTATTTTTAATATAAGCACAAGCTAGTTTTTATCCTTTCAGTCTAGGGGCAGAAGATATCTTTCTATTCTAAATATCTGTAATTGTAATTTTTACATACAGATGCAGCCATTCAAAACAAGCGGGGTATGCTGCGGTACAACGCGGTAGGCATGTCGTAGTATACCGTGATTACCATATGCAAATTAGATCCGAATTAGATTATGTTAATAGTATCCGGAATCACCTTGTAAAACCGGCAGGTGGAGCTGTCACCAGAAAACATCCGGATGCGAATCCTGATCACTGCTGAGGGACGATTTGTTCTTTATTTATTCAATTAATAATTTAAGTTATATACTCTTTAGACTTTTAAATTTAAACTGTGCATTACAGCATGTTAATCATTATACTTGTATACATTAAAAAGGTGGTATATTTTATGAAACCAAGATTGCTCAGTTGGACAAAAGTACACAACCTACCACCTTTAACACAAATATTTTAATTATGCAGAAATATTTTATTTTCATTTCCTGCCGCCAGCAGTACATAGCAGGAAAATTCCTATTCTTTACTCAGCAGCGTCTTAAAACCAGCACCCATGGTGTTCAAACCGATTTTTGATTGATTAAAGCAATACTTTAAGATAACAAAAGGTTTACGGTAAAGTTAAACAGCCTCCTCTTATTTGCACCCTTTATGTTTTTAATTCAGTCTCCTGTCATTCCTGAAGCATAGCTAGAATTTATGAGAACATCTGAAAACCTGAGAGTTACTGATGTGATCAATCATAATGAAAAGCAAGGCATCTCTATTCAGGTTAAAAAGGTATGAACCTCATTCTGTTCTCAAAAGTCTGCAAATGCTTTAGAGGCTATCTGGTGCCAAAGCAGGACCATGAGACTCTACAGTGCAGGACACACATGGGAGAGAGGTGCAGCACACTATACAACTACTCTCTCCTGGCTGGTGAAAGCAGTCTTTAAATTCACTTTCAATGTGAATTTACATTTCAAAACTTGTATGCAAACCATGGAATATGAATTGTTGTAAAGGAGTACAAGCAGACTGTGTATTGTCCTCAACTTCGCTGGGGAAAAGAATGTCAGGCCACCCAAGGCATCGAATGCTTGAGAAGCTTATGTCTTTAAGAGCCTACAGGCCTACAGCTGTAAGCAGTCAACTTAAGGGCTCTGCTCCCTATGGGTGCTGAGTTGTGCCCACCTGTGTTCCATGTAGGAGCTGAGGGGATCCACACAAGCTGTGACCGCGCCTATCGTGAAGGCAGACTGGACACCTGGGTCGGGGTGGGACTGCAAGGCCTGCACAACGTCAATGGCATCTGTGTATCTGCAGCAGAAAGGAGTGACAACATGAAAGCAGGCAGTTTGTTACAGGCAGCCAGCCAACAGGTTCAGCAGGCATGGTGACAGCACTGAGGGTTCTCCGAAAAACACAGCTACACATTTCCCAGCAGGGGCCCAGCCTGACCCCCGGGTTATCGAACATATTAACAAGGCCATGTGAATGCTCATAAGTACAGTACTATTTTTTTCAGGTGTTTGTTCATTGAGAAGATGCAGACAAAACAGGGTTTAAGTAGAACTGGTATTCTTGTTCAGCAATTTTACACTTTCTTAGAAACTATAGTATCAAGTAGTTTACTCTTAAACTCTCAAGTCAATAAAGAGAATAAATGGTACAGGACAGTAATACGAACATGGAACTAGACTGGTTATAAAACATGACTCTTTCTTTTACTGAGGATTGTGGGAGACTGGAACAAACTTCAAGGACATGTTGCTAAAACTGAAAAAGCCTAAGTGACATTCTTAGGACATTAAGCTAAATGAGCCTCCTGTCATTTACAAACACTGAGCTTTTAACTTTTAAACTTGATAGTTTAACTATGCCACAGAACTCCTGAGACTAGAACAACTTCAACCAGTAAAATGGCTGCCGATTAAAACAATGTGATCTGGAGTCTTATGACTGGGCGAGAACAAAAGTCAGATGCAATCGCCAGCAAAAAACCAGCATAGGAAAGACTCTTCTCAGCAGTGTGGGAATAATCAGATAAGCAGCAGTATGGTCACAGAGTGTCTTTAGCAGGCGTTAATGTGTGAGGTAAACAGCACTCCCCAGCTGTCCAGGACATACCCCCGTGAGAGAGAAGTCCTTTGTAGTCACTAAAGAAGAAACAGACCTCACTTGAAAGGATCCAGCTGGATTTGATCAGAACTAATCCACCTACCAAAAGCTGGGAACTCAATGATTCTATTCTAGGTTTCTGAGAACACAGAAATAACTCTTCAGAGGGACAGTTGTGCAGTCTGAAAACAATTACACATAAGTTGATACAGTCATTCATTTGGTGAAAATCTTCGAAAAAGAATAATAAAAACATTTTATCAGCACTTTATTTTTCATTCTTTCATGTTTTGACTACACATACCAATTTTGAATGCATAATCACCTTGCAGGGAAGGAAATTGAAAGGTTTTACATGTCACTCAATGATTTCACGAGCTCCCTCTTTGTCAGAGTGCTGAAAGCACAATGCCCAGCCTGATGGCCTAGCAGTCAAGTCTGTCTGATATACACTCCCAGTGTCAGGGAGCTCACTCATGCCACAGATGGCATCCTCACAGTGCAACAATACATCTGTCTGTTTATCCTCATAAACTGGATGAAAATTGTCTGCAAAGACCTTTCCAATGAGTATAGTGCAGCAGACAAACCAACATGCTCACTTTGCTCAGTATAAACTTAATATGTAGACTAAAGCAAATTATTCTAGCCACTGCTAATAAAACAAAACTTTCAGAGAAACCTGGTTACTGTATTTCAACTTTTTTTTTCTGCCTGGTGTATATAACAGTAAAACACCCTGTACAGTTAAGGCAAGTAGCTTTTTCTTTCTGTATTCACTGCAGTTTTTTTTCTACAATTAAAAACATGCCATAAAAATGTTTATTTAAGCACTTTGGATTGATTGAAAAGGACATTTAAACAGATGAAAAGAAACAACATTATTAGGCTGAGTGTGTGGTCTGCGGGATGATTGGCATTCTGAGTGGAGAAATCCAGGGAGGCATCATGTGTGAACACTGTAGCCTGGCTAAGTCCAGCATCCGTGGGCATGAAACCCAGCTCGAGCACAAATTTACAAGGCATAGAAAAACTAGTGAGCATGTCTTTAAGGATATTTGTCAAAACCGCAAAGGCACTGACAAAGTCAACTCCACAGACAAGTCAAAATTACGAGAAAGGGCATTTTAAAATGTGGACCCCTTCTGCACACAAATGGTTGTGGGATATGGAACCACTTCCAAGCCCTCTTGTTGCAGAGAAGATTGTTTCAAAGGAGAAGAGGGCTTTAGGTTTATGGTATTAATTTGGTCCTTCAGGACTTGATCCTACAAATCAGGTAACTGAACCTTGGCTCATAAGAAGGGAAGAAAACCGAAACTGGAAATAATAGACAAAGAAGTCTTACTTCAGCTATAGGTAAAGATATTGAAACAATATTTAGTACTTAACTAGATGAATGGTTATAAAACAGAGTATTTTAAAACAGTCAATAGGGATTTGGAAAGAGAGCATTTAACTAGAATTCATAAAACAAGCAACAAGTAGAGTTAATAACCTAGAACATATGACATAGTAATAGGTTTATTCCTATGACATGATAAATGTAGACTTCCAGAAAGCTTTTTATGAAGTCTTTCATTAAAAAGATGTGGGGATCGAAGGTAATGTGTACACATGGATACAGAACTCTGTTAACTAACAGAAAACAACATGCCTTAATCTTAACTTGCACTGCCTTGGACTGGGTAGATGTACTGTATTCTCTTTTAGGAGAATGAGCCACTGCACTCAATCACCTGACCAGTTGCAGGAAACCAAGGTAACAGTTTAAAAACGAGTTGGCTGGGTTGGTTTTGAATACACATTCTGGAGATAGATTGCTGATAACCCGTGAGCAAAATCACCAGAAAGGAATGACCAACAGAGGAACCATGGAACTGAAATTGTGTGTCATCTGGAAGAGCTTAGAAGATAATCACAGAGACTTGTTCTGCTTTGTTATGATAGTTAGGGACTGAAGAAGTCAGTCAGGAGCTCAAAGTAAGCAAAAAACACTATTTTTGAACATTATGGTTGTTTGAGCTTGTCTGTTTCCTGGGACTGCCTATTTTTGAACATCCCATTACGACACATCCCCTAGAGTGTGACAGCATGTAGTTTTTAGTCACGATGCCCCCAAAGTTTAGCACAGTAAAAAAAGCAAAAATAAAACATCTGTGCCTTGCAGCTATGCCCACATGTGCATTAAGATGCTCCATCTTGGCCTTACCCTGGTGTGAGCACCAGCAGCCTGGCTCTCTTGCGTGTGTAGGTGGAGTGGCGAGCACTGCGCCCATTCTGGCTCTCCAGGAGGCTGGACAGGTACCGCTGGAAGTGCACAGGGCTGAAGGAGGCACAGCCGTCTGGAGCCTGGCAATACATCAACCACCTGCAATCACAGGAACCATTGCCACATGTCAGAACCACTCAGCGAATACGCAAACGCATAGCACGATGCACCACAACATGCAGATCTTACAAATAATAAAAGAAAATGCAGGATATGGGATGAGATTTACAGTTCACTTGATGTATAATTTTGGAGATGATGCCTTAAAACATTTTTTTAAATTGAAATTGCTTCCAATTCTTTTAAACAAAGATTATCTACAAATATAGGAATTATTATTTGAAATATCAGGAAGGTATCTGGCTTGTTAATAATTCCTCTAAATCATTTAAAAGTCTAAAACAAAAAACACCTTTAGGTGGAAAGTTTTGACGCCAGAAGAAAAGATGTGAGATATTGCAAACATCACTAACCTTCCAAATTCCTTGTTTAGGTTGACTAGGAAGTTGCAAAGATTATCCTTGTGGCTGCTGGGCAAGCCCATGATCACCGTTATAACAATCTAGGGAAAAATAAATGTGCCTAGACTTTAACAAAATTAAAAATATTCTATTGATAAAGAAGTAAAAGAAAAGAGTGAACTTCATGCTCATGTATAAAAATGTGGACTTCACATAAATTTAAGGAACATATGGGTAAGTACATTGGCAAATGTGCTTATTTGCGATTCGGTCTGAGTGGGATCACACCGAGCTGAATGTCGTTCACTGCAACTTTCCAACTGGTCTGCGCAACAGACTAGGACGAGACGAGACAAATGTAATAATAATTATAATAATTAATATTAATAATAATTGCTTACACTTATATAGTGCTTTTTCTGGACACTCCACTCAAAGCGCTTTACAGGTAATGGGGACTCCCCTCCACCTCCACAATGTGCAGCATCCACCTGGATGATGCGACGGCAGCCATAGTGCGCCAGAACGCTCACCCCACATTAGCTATCAGTGGGGAGGAGAGCAGAGTAATGAAGCCAATTCACAGAGGCCATGATTGGTAAGGGCCAATGGGAAATTTGGCCAGGACACCGGGGTTACACCCCTACTCTTTTCGAGAAACGCCCTGGGATTTTTAATGACCACAGAGAGTCAGGACCTCGGTTTTACGTCTCATCCGAAGGACGGCGCCCGTTTACAGTATAGTGTCCCCGTCACTACACTGGGGCATTAGGACTCACATGAGCCACAGGGTGAGCGTCCCCTGCTGGCCCCACTAACGCCTCTTCCAGCAGCAACCTTAGTTTTTCCCAGGAGGTCTCCCATCCAGGTACTGACCAGGCTCACACCTGCTTAGCTTCAGTGGGTTGCCAGTTGAGAGTTGCAGGGTGATATGGCTGCTGGCAATAAATGTAATAACCAGTTGCAAGTACTGACTACCCAGCGTCCGCATCTCAACATGGGGTTGTTTTAATTAATTTATCAGTGAATGTTTAAATTAACTTAATGCCAATGAATTAGTAATTTAATTATCATGTGAGGGAGGATTATGTATATATTTTAATCATATACTATATACTTTAGTCAAGTATGCAACCATATGGGGCATAATTAGTTATATGCAAATTTGGCTACTTGTGACAGTTCTCTGCACCAACCCCTTGCAAATGTGGAGACCCTCCTGTAACGTTTTTTTTTTTAAAGAAATACAGATACAATACAAATACAGATGGATCTTCCTAGAAATAGTCACTTTTGTATGTGTAAATTTTTAAATTAAACTAATAAGCACACTAGGTAATAAAGAGTGAATAAAGAGGTACTGCCTATTCTGTTTTGCCAACTGCTCTACTCTTGCTTAAAGCAAAAGACGTCCGAAAGAAATATTTCATTAATACATGTATAATACTTGTCAGATCTGCCTGCCATTCCTGCCCCAGTGATGCTATCTTGTTCACATTCTTTCCTACAAAAAATATTTTTTTTCCTTCTTCCTTGAATGCTTTGTCACTTTTCCTGCATAAACCCCTAAAATGTATTCAGTGTTGTACCAACAGAGAAAAAAAAAGTGAAGTGCTCTCCTTTTAAATGTATAGTCTTCACGGTATTGCGGCACAATCTCCCACAAAAAAAGAAACGTGTTCCTGTCTTCTTAATTGGTTTTACACAAGCAACAGGACTCAGAAAGAAATACACAGAAGGGCACTGGTCTGTAAACGGTGCGTGCTGGTGGCAGGCTGGATCATTATGCCCAAGAGTGGGATAGGTGTTAAAATAACATTCTGAGACAAAGTTTAGAATCACAATGAGTGCTAGACTTCAATCATGCCTTCATGTACATCAGGCACCTTCAGATCTGTAAAAATCAACAACTTTCAAGTACTTCCCAAACCTTGAATTTGCTACTCAAAAATTCAAGGATTTTCAAGAACAAGAGGAAGCCGTGATTTTAAAACACAGTACAACACAAAGCATGGGCAAAGAAATTAACTGAATGAGATTGGCTATTCCAACATGGTAACTTGGACACAATTTAGAATAGGAACACACAACAGAGATAAATCAAAGAAGGTCCACAAGTCAAATCATGTCTTTTCATGCAGCTGTCTAAACACACAGACTGCCTTTCACTGTAGAAGGAATCTGCAAGATTGAAAATGATTGCTTTTATTTTTTTGCTGTGGGGAAAAAATAATAATAATACCAAACGGTAACTCCATTGTCTCCCATGCTTCCATTCTTGAAAACCTTTCCGGGGCGCTAATCCATCTCCATCCCCTCTCCCATCCATCACTCTTATCCATCAGCCCCCCTCCATACTGGATCTTCCGAGGTACAAAACTCACATCGGAGATATCCGACTTGGGACACAGTCTGATCCCATGCAATGATCCACTGAAATTCCCTATGTTAGAGTTGGGAAATACCTTCTCCATGGTGTCCTGAAAGTTGGTAGGCGATTGGGACTGGTGAAAAAGGGCTTGCAGGTGGGATCTATCCACTGGCTCCTCACCCACAGTGCTGATAGCGTAATGCTGCAGAAATCTGGAAAAAAGATTTTTTTAACATGAATCTGATCATTTTAGTTGTCTGTTTGACAGTTTGTTTCTAATATGGTGTTATTTTTTAGTCTGTTTTGGCAGGAAAAAAAATGAAGAAAGAAATACCAATAATAATAAAAACATTTTTTTATTTTACTATTTAAGGATCAAAGGATTTAAAAAAAACTCCATAAAAGGATTTAAAACATTTACTATAGAAAACTAAACAATGTTCCATGAACAGTCAACATACACAATCAGAATAAGGATCTGGGGTGAGTGGTTATGGACTAAAATAACTCAGGCACACAATTCATTCCAGGCCTGGTACCTAACACTAGCTAGCAGTCTAAAGTAGGGGGGTCCCAACCCTGGTTCTGGGGATCCTCACGCATGCTGGTTTTCATCCAGGCCCCAGATTATTTACTTAATTGGACCAACAAGTTGCTTGATAACACAGTTGCAAAAAAATGTAATACATTACAAAATGCAACAGTTGCAATAGGCAACCACCAACAGGTTCAGGAACTGAAAACAAAGAGTTCAAATGAATCCTATTATTATGTTACTTAAGGGTTCAATTATGTAACTCAACTAGAATGAAATCTTGCAGGTGAGGACCAGGGATTGGGAACCGCTGCTTTGGACTGCTGGCTAGTATTTGGTATCAGGCCATGTGTTATTTTCTTTGCACAGATGAATGTCAAATTATTTATCTTGAAATACTAGAATAAAGGAGTAGTAGGTGAACAGGCCCTTCTATCCCAAGGGGAGTGGGTATATCTGGAACTTTAATAGAAACAAATAGCTTATTAATTGCTCATTAAACTGATTATCAGAAAACAAAACTCCTAAACTCCAATTCCAGAAAACTGAATCACCATGACTTCACAATGGTCCAAATTTCAATCTATAAGGGTAACCCAGATCCTTTTGCAAGTTTTATTTCTTCACACAAAAACAAAAACAAGTCTGACAAAGACAGCAACTTCGTACACTTGCTGAAAGTTTTGCCATCCAAGGTAGGACAAAAAAAACGTTCTTTTCCGGTTTTATAACCCTGTTTCACCTTTCACACTAGGTCAATCAGTTATGCTGTTACTGAGATTGCTGGGAAATGGAGTACTCTGGGCTTTTTTTTACTATTCCAAGACTCCACTAAAGATGTAACTTCTGTTTGTGAGTTGGTCCTTCAGGGCACTAAAAGGTATGCAGACAAAGCAAAAAGTACTCACAGCTCCAGCTCAGGGAGCTCTGTGCAGACTGCTTTCAGGTGGCTCTGCTGCTCTCCAGCTGGAGAGGAGCAGCCATCATAAAGTGCACTGAGTCTCATGTGCCTGGGAAGTTAAACAGGGATGCATTAATTTCTTGAAGTAATTATCAGTTCACATATCAATTATCAGCAGAAGCCATCAACATTTGTGAATTAGTGAAAGTACCAGTTGCTAGAAGTCATTAGAAATAAAATGTTATCACAAGCATCAAATTTTGCCCTTTTCCTGAAAATTGTAAACATGATTTTAAAAACATTTCTGCCCCTGTTCACAATTTTGACATGCAATTCTATATGAAAATTGAAAATCTGCAAAGATTCGCTTCAACCAAGAGTTCATTAACAGAATAGTCTCTCAAGAAAAATGCCTGAAGCATCCAAATGGAATGAAACCAGTGACCTGAGGCTGCTAGAAAGGTGTCGGTAAGAAAGTGAATTGTTCTGCACTGCAGTTGGAGCAATGAAACGCCTCAACAATAAGAAAATGGCAATTCACCTGCACTGCTCTGAAAATAAGTAAAGGTAAAAACTTCATACAGGCATTTAAGAAACTAAAACATTCAAAAGGTTACATTTCAGCTTAATGAAGTAGTCATAGCTGACAGTTTCTGCAATTTAAAAAATAAAACCTGTCTCGTACATCCATCCATTTTTCTAACCACTTCTTCTAGTTCTAGTTCAGGGTCGTGGGAGAGCCGATCCCTATCCCAGCAAGCAACAGCCATAAGGCAGGGTACACCCTGGACCGGACACCCATCAAACACAGGGCAGACAGACGCACACAGTCGAACCAAGGCCCAATTTAATAGAAAACAATTAAGATTCCCATTTTGTTTTTGGACAGAAGGGAAATCGGAGCATCCAGAGAAAATCAACAAGATAACAGGAAGAGAAAATGAAAACTCCACTCAGATAGCACCCCAGGTCTGGAGTCAAACCCAGGACCCCAGCTCCGCGAGGCACCACTGCACCGTGCCTCCTTAGCTTGTGTATGTGAGACGTTATTGAAAAAGATTTTTAAGCTTTATCTTAAAAGCTACATGAAACATTTACTTAGTGCTTGGAAACAAGAGACATTCAGATCTCAATGGAAATAGCAGGCTTCTGAAAAACTTGAAACACATGGAAAGGGACTACTGTGTATCTAACGTAACAATGGGGATTGAGTAACACACATGGCTCTCTGCTCCTGCGAGAGCTGCTCACGCCGCACATTCTGGAGCACAGGGCCGGAGTCCGACGATTGCTGCTGCCATGGAGACAGCACCTGGGGGAAACCAGCAGGAGAGAGAAGGGACTGAGTCCTCACTGCAGCACAGGCCAGACAACTTTTGGTTCAGTATGTAGAAGTAACATAGGACAACCCAAGACAGATGATAAATCAATAACCATGAAAGCACCACCTGGTCTGACTTTGTGGGAAGCACTTCAGTACTCAGATCAGTTAGGACAGTCTACTACTAAATTAATGGCACCAGTTTAACTGGCGTGAATGCATCCACATTAAAATATCAATTTACTATCTAAGACATATGCAGAAGTAAATCAATAAACTTCAACAGTCATGAAACAGAAACAAGCAACACTGGAAGGACAACACCTTTATTTCAAAGATCAGTGCCTAACAGCAAAAATTATGTGCCCGAGATGACTAAATCACACAAGCTGTTGAGAGTGTTTTTCCAATGGTGGAGACAGATTAATATACAATACAGGCACACCCGTGTTCCAACACACATACACACACCCTGCTTCTTTAAGAATCCTTACCAGTGAATAGAAATTTCTGTAGCTCTTAGACTTGGGCTGCAATGCAAAAGCCAAACAATGGGAGGCGCAATGAAGCTGGAAAGGCAGGTGAGTGAGCAGGGAGCTCTTGTACTCCACAAACACAATCGCCACTACGCCAGGAGAATCCTGCAACAGCACAGACAGAGCAGTCCGTTACAGCAGGGCGTGGGCTTTGTTGTGTGAAATCCTTTTCATAGAAGCCAACCACTGGAATTCAGGAAATGACTGCCTCACTGTTTGCAATGTTATGCATCTTCTAATAGGGCCTCTGTAGTTTAGATATTGGTTCAGTACCTTTCTTAAAGAGATCTGTAAAAGGTTCATTTGTCTATTTTGGACATATTTATTGTCCGCTAACATTTCTGCATAATGAGCACAAACACAAATCCAGTTCTTAAACAGAATCAAAGTATTACCAAATTATTCATTGTTTTGTCATTAAATCAAATGAAAGACTTATTAACTCTATTTCTAGGTAATTATTTCCTTATAAGTATTTTAAACAATGCTTACAGGCTAACAGAACATGCTGCCAACCAACACATTTATCCACATAGAAAGGTCGGAAACATTCTAAAGAAATAATAGACTACAATGAAAATAAGTCCTTGAAAACATTTAATTTAAAACAATTCAAGGAAACGAGACTCTATCTAGGAGTTTCTGATGGATGCCCTATAAAAGCTGTGGCCTCAATTACTGGCCTCACTTAAGCCAATAAATGTCCTTTAAAAGCTGTGGCCTCAGTAAAATGCTCTTAGCAATGAATAACTGCATTTCCATAGTGCTTTTAATCCCAAAAGATGCCAACACACTTCTCTATCAGCAACTGATGTACGACTGGTACACGCACCTGGGTGACACAGCAGACATTCTGCACTAGCCTTCACACAACATAGCGGGTCAGGGGAAGGAGTGAGAAATTATTTTATGAAGATATTATACAGTAAATGCCCTAGTTTACACAAAGAGTACAGTTTAGCCAGGTCATAGAGGTTAATAATCTTACTAACAGTACCTTGGAATCCTTAATGACCAATAGGTCAAAACCACAATTTAAGTGATCATTGAAAGGACACCAAACTCCAATAGGAAAGTCTGTCAGTCCAAAACTCAGTCCAAAGAGCAGAATGCAAACTGGAACATTAACCTCTTGAACTACACTATAAAGAAAAAAACAGCTTCTCATATGGCAGAGAAGGTGCCCTTACATTCTTGGCACCACTAGTGTGTTTTCATCACTCCATCAGTCACATACTCTTTATAATGAGTATTGTTATTAAACTGCAGACAGACAATAGCCTTTATGGAAATCGGCAGCTACTTCATATTTCTGGAAGAACTCACACAATGCTCCTTTCTCAGCTAATGAAAGGGCTTTACAGTGTGTTGTAAACAGCCTGGAGACTTTAACTTGACAAACTTTCAACATGTCATCCTTTAAAACAAAGAAAGTGGCTAAAGGCCAAGAAATGGAGTCTATGAAAGGAAGCTATATTTGTGCAGAAGCATCAACCCAGAGAGATTCAAGCCAGAGTGTGCTTAGCACAAGGGATCTTACAAACTGTTTTTTAATGTCAGAAACAACACACTGGATTTGAGCATGGAATTTAATTTGATCCAATACTGGATTATCAAAGAGATACCGATCCAAATTATAAATTGATATACAATACATCCCATACTCTCTTACAATAAAAAAACAAAACAGTGATGGCAGTTTAACTAGTTGCGGGAATATAAGAATATTTATAAAAGAAAAGCCCATGTACCGCATCTAGCCGATTTATCATCAGCTTATTGATCTGAGGATCCAAGCCTTTCCTTGACAGAATCCAGGTATTCGGCTTCAACAACATGGTCAGTTGGCTCGCTGGATAACTGTAGTACCAATTGTTCTTAGATTTAAATGCGTTTCCATATAGTTTCTACTTGTGTCCACTGATATGAATCTCTCTGTTGGAACTGCACAGGCCCACTGGGTTTAATCCTAATATAATAATAATTGTCTTTTTGAGGCTTCTAATGAGCCAATGTTTAAAAATGACAGAATCAACAAACGGGATTTCCCAAATCACTCTTGATATAAATCACCTATATGTGGAGCCTTCTTCAGACTCCTGAAGAAGGTTCCACAGCCAAAATGTTCCATTTTCTTTTCAGCATGGAATAACACTACTTGTTTCTTTGCAGCCTACGCATGCTGATGCAGCTACCAAGTTAAAAATATGGACATTTTCATTTTCTTAAAAGTTGCAGTTGTTCTAGATCTGAATATTTGAGATTTGGAAACAAAGAATACATATTTTTAATTCATCAAGTTATTACATCCTACAATTATTATATTTTTAGTTGAAGTACATAGAACATATACCTTATCTTAAATGACAAAACAAAACCTAGCTTACTCCATCATAAAACTTCAGAGCACTGAAGAGGTTCTTGGAGAGGGTGACACTGCCATAGTGAGGATGAACAAAGAGAATCCCTTTCGAGAAGAAACTGACTTTTCCTAAAAAACAACAAAAATGCAAAAAATGAGAAATTGAATATTCAAAACCAAATAATCAGAAACAAAGGGAACGATATCTAAAAATCAGAAGCACTGCGATTTGTGCTGGAACTGTTCTCAAACTCACAGACAGCATGAAGCGAGCATGCAACTCCACTAAAACAATTTCAAACACTGGCTACAACAGCAAGGCTCTTCCCAGTGCTCAAGCTGGTCTTGCGAGTGATAAGCATGCAATCGTCCATTTTGAAAGGAGAAGGAAATCTGCCAACATGGGACAGGTTTTGGCCTATAAGCATATATATAGCAGATGCTGGATTGAGATCATTAAGCTACAGCCATAAAACAAAACCTGATCTCTGACCAAGACAATTAAGAGATAAAAAGGATTTGAGAGGATTAAACAGTAAAGCCTAGCCTTAATAACATCATTAATAAAGCTGACACAAAAACACTTTGAACTCAGGGACAAACTAATGCTGGGTGATAATTCGGTAACGATAATTATCGCGATATAATTTTCCTCAATATAATTTTAATAAAAGTTCAATATATATGTTTATGCTTTGCGCATGATATGTGCATGCGCACAAAATACTGCGCGAGTGTGGTGCGTGTTGCAGACTGTGCAGCTAACGTGGTGTTGTTTACCCACACAGTGGGTGGCTGACAGGAGTGTGGTTAGAGTGGAGAAATGAGCGACACTGAAGCAAATGTAGTGCTGCCAATGACCAGCTCGAAGGACGATAATTATCGATATCGACTGATATGAAAATTTTTAGCGTGATAATGTTTTTGGCCATATCGCCCAGCCCTAGGACAAACCCAAAACAATTATTGGCTAGACAAAATAGGAGTGTGCAGGCAAGAAAGGCTATTCATCCTTCAAGGAGGAGGTCACTTGCTGACAAACTCTAAGGAACTTAATGAAATCACATGGCTACCTTTACTCTCCTAAATTGTACAACCACTGAAATTACAGATTTTCTTGGCTCTCTTGACTCCAATTTTTAAGTGGAAGAAATAGTTGATGTAACAAAAACACCTCTGAATGGCAAAGCAAACGGCCTGGATGGATTTGGGATGTAATTTAGAAGTTCTATTGTTTAAAACCACAGTTTCACTGTTCCTACGTATGACAGTCGATTCAACAAAGGACATAATCCCCGATTCATTGCGTGAAATATCTGTCTCCTACTCCAAAAGGGCAGGGATGATTCAGATACCTTGTCTTATCGGCTGTTAAGTTTTAAATTCTGATTTGAAAATAGTACCAAAAATATGATCCACTACATTCTCTAAACATGCATCATCCCATATCCACGTCTTTCAGACGTGAGTTAACCTGCCCTGGACTTCCTTCACTAATGTGAGACATAAGCTGAATATTTCATATGCTAATCATGATAAAGAAAAATAATAATAACAATAACAACAACAACAACACTTTATTAACCCTTTACAATTTCTTGCATTAGGAATTATCTTTTCGCATACCCCAGCTTGCTCTCCATGAGACACACAGACAGGGAGAGAGCCTGGGGTTAGAGCACAGGGTCTGCCATTGTACGGCGCCCCTGGAGCAGTTGGGGTTAAGGAGTTAATTATTATGAATAGGCATTGCATCAAATTTAATGGAAATACTTGTTCAGTGCACTTAAAAGTATCCCTCTTGGAGACTTATTTGTAAAGTGGGGTGAAACATTATATGCCTGACCAGAAGCCACAATTTTAACTAATTATGAGAAGTCTGATCATCTCTTGTGGCATAGGGTCATAAAGCAGTCATCCTTGCTGTTTGACATTGACCCAGAACCCCTGGCAATTAGCATTAAAAAAGCAGTCTGGTATTATTGGTATTGAGAGTTACTAACACAGAAATCTGTGTATCACTGTATGCTGACGACATGCATCTGTACATTTCTGATTATGTATCTTTCCTACCCCATTTGTTGGAATTGATCTAAGTGCCTGGGATGTTCTCAGTCTACCTATTATTTTGGAAAAAGTACAATCATGCCAAATATAGATTCCACTATTTCAAAGAACCTGCAAATCACAGCTGTCCACTTCACGTATTTGGGTTTAACAATTCCTAAAAACCTTAAGTTAATACTTAAACCTAATTACTCTTTTAAGGTCTCAAAGTAAAAAAAATATGATTTTCTTATATCTGTGTCAGAATTTAACTGCCTGCCTTACATCCTTACACTGCACATAGTGATAAAGAAGAAAAAGAGGAAACAAAATACAATAAAAAGTAAATAAAATTAATTCAGAGATGTATGACGGAGCCAGATTACTGACAGCCTAAAAAGTCACTAACAAGATTTTAGATTAAATGTAACTTCACAGGCAATCAATTTAAGATTTAAATGCAGGAATAATATGCTGCTGTCTGGTGTGAATTACATGTCTAGCTGCTGAGTTTTGCACATACTGCTGCTTACTAAGAAGAGTGTTAGGGAGCCCATAGAGGAAAGAGTTACAGAAATCAAGCCTTGATGTTATAAATCCATGAATCAAGAACACAACATTGAACATTGATAGACTGAACATTGGTGTTATGTTATAATCTAATTTTTCCACAGAAAGCTCAAAAGGCAGTAGGAGATCAAGAGTGACTCCCAGGTTCCTGACTACAGCTGATGTGTGACTGGGGAAGCCACCATTACTGTAAAGCTGTCCAAGCTTTTCCAATTGTCAACTGCTGCACATCAGTAAACGTTTGGTTTTGTCACTAGTAAGCTTAAATGGATGTTTCTTAGTTTTTGTCTTGTTAAAATTTTCAAAACATCTTGAATAAAATGCTTAAAAATAACCCCATTAATAATCTCAGAAACTGCACTGTTTCACTACATTGTTTTTCTTAATTATTAAACATGAATCCTGCTGTAACTGTGCTTCTGTCCACTTTTTAAGATAAAATTTAAGATAAAGAAGTACCCCACCTTCCTGAGGCGTAGCAAGCAGGCTGCTGGAGCAGATCACTGCTGTCTCCCCAGTGGAGAGGGGACTGCCCAGGCACGTCTCCCCGTCCACCTGCATTCAAACACAAAGACCCTGCTCAGCCTGTGGCACCATATTGCATGTACAGCATCCAGTGCACAGCTGTACATGCAATATTACTGCAAGCACTTCAGATTCGGGACAAACAGACTGCAATCTTTGAACATAATCAAAACTGCAAATCTAATGGTAAGTAATCCAAAAAACATGTCAAAAGAAATACAAAAACGAAAGTTCAAAATTAAAACAGTTGCACAATTCCTGAGACCCTGGTTCATTTCATGTAGCAGAACCAGCTACAAACAGAAAGCTACATATGCAAAGTCAACAGTTAGCTAGGTGGGAATGGTATTCCAACCATTTATCTCCGTACTAGGGAGGGTCATGGTAGGAATGACAATAACAACATTAATGCAGCTTCCAGAAATAAAAAATGACACAAGGTGAGAAAAGGTGTTCACATGTAAGGCAGTCACAGAAGGCAGCTGCAAATCAAATGAAAAAGACAAGTATAATCTGGTGGGTAACTTTGTTTCACTTGGGGACCCAGATCTCTCTCTTCACTCCTTCATACACCACTCAGCAACACAACAGACTCAAAGGGCAGAACACTGACTTGCTAATCTAGACAAATTGACCTCCGGGAGCAGCGGACTTCACTGGTGAACTGGCTCCAGGGCTGTCTCGCCTTTCGACATCTTACCTTCAACAGCAGCTGCGCCTGTTCTGACAGTTTAACATCAGTGTCCTCTACCTAAAGCAGAAAAAGGACAAAGGCACACAGCTACATCAAAGAACTGCTACAATCTCAGACACCGAATACTCTCACACATAGAATAAATAACTGCTAACAAAAATAAGAATCAGCCTTTCAATAAAAAGTAACTAAAAGACAGATTTGGGCTAAGGTAGATGCTACACAATGGTGGTGGTGGAGGGAAGTCCCAATTTCCTGTAAAGTGATTTGAGTGGAGTGTCCAGAAAAGCGCTATATAAGTATAAGCAATTATTATTATTAATTTAGAACCTCTGTCTAAACATACCTCAAAATATTAATTCATTAAGTGAACTTCAAAATTAAAACTGTTACATTAGGTCAAATTAGAGAGAACTCGGCATTTGTGTTCATTGACACACCATCTTTCTGGATTAAAGGATCATCTCCACCCAAACACCTCCTTCAGTTATACTACATACTAAACACGTACTGTATACTTTATACAGACAGACATAATTTATTTTGAAGTTTAAAGTTTAAGAAGTCCGTTTATACACATTTGATTATTTTGCAACACACCCAAAGACAGCATATTTTAAACATATGGACAACACTTACTAGCCAAGAGATGTATTGGGGAATAGCTGCTGTCAACACCACAAAACAGCTGTCTGAGGACACACTGCCATCTATAGGACAGAATCAATACGTACAGATTTTTGCATTTATTCATTCAATTTCTAATTGATAATTCTAATGGCATACTTTCTAACTGTAAAAACTGTACAAAACCGCACAGAGTAGAAACAAAATTATTCCTTTACTAACACCTCTAGACTCAAAGTAAACGTAGCAGAAGGTGCAAGTAAGAAAGACAGAGCACACGAAGTCATCACACCTTTGAGGTGCTTGTGCAAGTAGCAGCATAGTCAGTACTAAAAACTAAAACTATCAGCTGTAATAGATATCAAAGGAACAAGTGATAGGTTTATTCCATGCTGAAAAGAGAAGAGAGAGAAAACACATTTTGGCTCTGAAGCCTTCTTCAGGTCTGAGAAAGACAGGGGAGACAGCAAAGATTAAATAGCACAGACCAAAAAGCTGGGAGAGGGGAGGAAGCAGAGAGGCCATTCAGGAAGTGCAAAGTAGAGAGGGGTGAAGAAAGGTGTGAAGTCAAAACAAGCATGAGAATAGAGAAGATTACATGAAAATAAATCGGTCATTGAGAGAAGGGGGAGGGTGTGAACCAGTTTCAGGATGAGTTTCGTTTCTGTTGTCTTTCTGCTGTGGGAGTTGAGAAACCATTCTTTGAGAACAGAGACAGAGGGATCAGTGTGATCATGGTCGTCTGAGGTGAAATGAGAAACTATGGGCTTGGAGAAATCTTTAATTTTCACAGCCCAAACATGTTCTCTGAAGCGATCTCCTAGTCTCCTTTCGGTTTCCCCAATGTAGATAGCTGGGAATTTTTTGCAGGATATACAGTAAATTAGGTTTCTAGAAGTCCAGTTGTTAATAATGGTCCTGGGGGTAGAAACCATGTGTTAGAGTGGTAGGGAAGCACCAAAGGAATGTGGTTGTGAGACCAGGAGTTCCTGATCGAGTCGATGATCTGAGGGCTGTTTTTGGCCCAGGTGTGGGCCCTATTGATAACATGGGTGGGGTTTCCTCTGTTGAAGAAAAAATAATGCATTTTGAGTGCTTGGTTCTGGAAATCCATGTCATCACTGCAGAGTCGATGTAGTCTGAGGAACTGTGAAAAAGGGACAGAGTTCGGGGTGAAAAGAGCTGTACAGGAGATAGCTGTGTGAATCGGTGGGTTTGTAATAGACCGAGGTAGAGAGTTGTTGATGGTTAATATAAATATATATCTGGAAAGGGTAGAGTGGTGGAAGATGTTAATTGTATATTTGAGGGATGGGTGAGAGTTAGTAAATTGATGCAGGGCGTGCTCTAGCTGGTCATTAGAGCATGTAGCAGCACCGACGCAGTCATCGATGTTTTGCTTATAAAGGTCAGGGACAAAGCCAGTGTAGCAAGCGAAGAAGCGTTCTTCTACCCAGCCGATACAAATATAACGACTCCACTAACCCACTGATAAAAAATATATATGTAATAGATATCTATGGGAATGGGGGAAGCAGGACTTACCTTGCTCATGAATGCATATATTGGACTCCAAAAACGATTCAGAGAAAACCACAGAGCCCAGGGTCCCTCTCCCACCCAGCAGATCTGGAATGTCGTACACTGTCATAGATGCCTGAGAAGCAAGAATAAAACACTAAATAAAAGTGTGCTTCATGCTACAGCACAAAACAACTTAAGTAAACCGTTTGCAGTTTGACAATTTTTGCTGAGCAACAGTCATGATTTATTACAAAAAGAGCAAACTGGGCCCTGCACAGTATCTGAACAACTAGACATTTCTCCAAGTCTGATAAAATTAGTTTGAAGGATATGATTCATTTAAGTTTAAGAGATGCCATCACTTTTAAATTCTGGATTACAAGTGTTCAGACTCATCACAAATTAAATCACAGAATAAATTTAACTGCCAGAGAAAACAATGAGGAACAGCTTGACACACCTATTACCCTATATGCAAGAACTGCAGTCACAGAAACTTGCTAAGCACTACACAAATTATAATCACTATTTTGTCTGGAGCTGTTTGTATTTTAAGAGTAAATATACTCTTAATTAGAATATTAATGCTTAACAAACAAAGCAACAAAATACAAACTTTCACAGCTAACATCTAGCAAACATATATTCTATGCCATTACCGTTATTGCAAGATCAATTACATTTTGAATATGGACACATACATGGGTGTAGTGAACCCTATGTACAAAGTCTAAACAAAGACTTTAGAAGAAATGATTCAGAAAATGTGCAGGTGTCTCAGTTGATAATCAATAGAGATTTAATGCATTTGTAGCCTGAAAAGCCTTTCAACAGCCTATTCTAATTTGTTCTATTCCTTAACTAAAAACTCTGTAAAGGAACACCTCTCTACTCACAGTTTTCACTAAGAAATGACTGTCTTCATTTTCTAAAGGAATGCACCTGGAATAAAAATAGGATAAGAAAACAACTCCTTCTAAACAGACATTCATTTCATAATCATCTTTAGTAAAGACACTAAGATTACTTATTTTCTCACAAAAAAACACTTGCCTCCTTAAGAAATTATTAATCTTTTTTTTCTGCACCCCAAAAGTAAAAATTACATTTCATTACTAAAACTTTATGATGACATGAACATGCATCCTGTACCATAACAATTCAAATAACAGTGCATGACAGCTGGAGCAAAGGGCTTAGCTGATTTATTCATGTTGGCAGATTAATGGTTTCCGATTGTTCTTTAAATAATGTGCTGCTAACACATGAGCCATGGTTTCCTGAGGTTCATGGTGCTCAACAGAGGTCCAAGTAAGTAAGCCCTCAGCCCAGTATGGTGCTCGTTCCATCGATTCTGCCCACTGCTACTAAATATTAAAAGAATGGACATGAAGTGGTTGATCAATCACAAATATTTCTTCAGAAATTGTTTAACCACATAGTTGCAAACACCATTATCTTGAATTATATTGGTTCAATATGGTTAAATGCATGAGATATTTGAGAGACCTTAAAACCATCAAATTCAATAAAATAATGTAAACACCAACCTTCCAACATTATTCACAGCTTGAATGTCAAACAAAATTTTAGATCTGAAATAAGAAAGAGTTGTTAATTTCTCACCCTGCTCTTAATTAGAAACCTAAGGCACCAACTACAATATAAATAACAGAATTGACATTACTTTTCTAAATAATTTCTGTTGGTAAAATGCTGTTGAACAGAAGAATATAAAGTTTAAAAACAAGTAGAAGCCATTTAGCCCATATAGCCTGTTGTTTCTTGAAAGAAGTAAATGCTGCTTAAGATCTAAACTTTGTGTTCATACAGAGCTTTTCAAATCAAATACCTGCCTCGTTTAAACTGTGTAATTTTAAATGTAAAAAAGAATCTGAAGGCTGACACAAATATACAGATACCTGAGAGCTTTTTTATACTGGGATAGGGAATGCAAGTCCAAGGACAACTGGAATGTCTGCTCTGCAAGATCCTTTGCCTGTTGAGCACAAAGACACTTGTTTGTAAATCCACAAAAATTAAAGTCACATTTTTCCATTAGAATGTGATATACTGTATAATTCAATAGCATCATTAAGGAAAAACAAGGCTAGTTATAGACTACACAATTTCCCTTTTGTAAAACAACAACTGAATAAAAAACAGAATTAATGACAAATTAGGCTTTGACTAAATGTGAGTGTGTAAATTTCTTTGAGCCTGGGACCTTGCTGCAGCCCAATGTTTTCAGTAACATTACTGTAAAAACAGGGGTGAGTGCATTTTTACTTTCTGCTTGTTTGAGAGATTCCCATAGCATTGTGCTTCCACAATATCCTAGAATCCATAGACAGCTTACCCAACTATGATTGCTCTGATGCGTATGGTCAATTATTTTATTGCCTAACAAGTTATTCGTAAGCACCTGATGTCAAATGAGCAAAAGTGCACAGCATGACCACTGCCAGTGAACGGAGGTTGAGGAGCTATAAAGTTTGGAAATGGATACATTAATAATGCAGAAATCAGCCCTATGGAAAAAAAAACCCCAGCAACTGCATTAATCTGCTTTTGGTTACTATAACAAGTCAATCATCCGATGGCTTTAACAATGAGCAGAAAGGTGGCACCAGCAATGGAGCAAGGTAAATATTTAAAATTGGACACTTAAATATTAATATTTAAAGTAAATATTTTAGTCAAGGAGGACATCAACATTCACATGGCTCTTTTTCCATGGCAGGAAGAACAAAGTTTTTCAACAATGAAGATGTAAAAGGTGGGGGCTTACTAAAGTTTTCTACAAAAGCAGAATCGCCCTTTAACCAAGAAAGGACTTGATGGACGACATCATGGAATAGTGAGGCTTCAAAACCATAACCAATCAGTCGCTACAAAGCTTCTCACTAAATAATAAACATGCAAAACGTGAGAGTAAGAGGTTCTACTTAGAGAAATGAAATGTATTTTGGTTCCCCACATTCATGGATATTTTATTTTAGGGGATGTGAAGAAATGCTTATAAATGCAAAAATATTTTAAGACAAGCACCCCAAATAATTTTCATGAAAATGATGATTTTTCAGAAATTATTTGAAAAAAGATTTTAACCTAACAGCTATCTTTATTAGCATAACAAACAAAAACACTGTGGACAGTATGCGGTGAGTTCAGGTGCTGCACTCAGGCTTGAATCGCTTGTCTGCACCAGGCTGCAGTCTGTGTCAGCTGTCACACTCACCTTTGCCAGACTGAAGGTGCAAGAAAAGCACTTGATGCCAGCCAGCACCGCCTGCACTGCAGCTTCGTAAATCTGAGACACAACCCTGCAATCCAGAGAACACTCTTATACTCACAATGTCACTGTTCACAGCAGTCTCTGACAGGCACGTGTTTAAGAAAACAGGAAAAATACATCATTTATATACGAGTGTATCATATTTACATCATTCACAACGAATATGCTTTAAAATTTATAAAATGGATGCAAACATGAATGATTCCGATGACTATGTTGGTGATAACAAACATGTCTTCCATGATGGCAGACATCCTTACATAAGCTCAGTTTTCTTGTTTTGCTCATTGTCATTCCCTGTGAAAAGAAAAGAGAGCCACCTCAGTCAAGTCCAACCATGACCACAACTGGTAACACAGATTTATGGGGCAAGAGATTCCAGCCAGAAAGTGTCGACAAGTTCAGGACTGTGCAGGTCAGTTCACCCAACAACTTTGTCTTTTTCCAGCTATGCTTCTGTCCAATTAATTGCCTGTTTTTGACAGGAGTTAACTAGTAACATGTTAAAATAACTGTGCAATGTGTAAACAGCAGATCACTGCTATACTCCAGGAGAAGGTTATGACTGGTTACAATGTCGAAGTCTTGCTAAACAATGTTGAACGCAGCCATAAAGCAAGTGACTGATCAGGGAAATAAACCATCTTTCTGGATTATTAATACCATCGCTAGAGTTCTTTTTAACACTGCATTCTGAAGTTACAGAACTAAAGGTCAAAATACAGGTGCTGAGAAATCAGCTAACATACCCAGGTACGGTACATGAGTGGTTCCGAAGAAGCAGGTCCTTGCACACGCCAGGGGTCCTTTGGGTGCCACACATTGAACTACCTGCAATTCCAGAGGAACAGCACATCACTATAATCACCGAGAACAGTTTTTACTGCTTCCCTACTCATGCAACAACTTCACACACATTTGAACACATGTGCTTTCAAATTACACTGCCTTTCTCCCATTTTAACTGGTCAGAGAGCTACTACCAATCAAACAGCAGGACAGGCTGGTGGTTTCTGACCCTACCAACCTGTTCTATGCTTGCATAGCTGCAGGCAAGACACAAGCTCTTGGAATAATCATATCTTTAAGAATCACTTGTCACTGCATTTTTCAAATGTCACAGTCTAAAACCAGCCTTGCACTGAATTCAACAAAGCGATGTGTTCGGAAAGCCAGTGCCTTTAAGATGCAGTGAGAAACCCTTCACTCAAACACCAATGATGACAGACAAGACTCCACTCACCATGTGTTTGGCAGCAGTTCCTTGAGGCCCAGTGTTTCTGACCTGGTGAACCGCTGAAGGAAAGGTGAAACAGTAGTTGTTCAGGTCATCTCTGGTAGAGTGGCTCCCAAACAGCAAAAAGGGCTGCCTGCTTTTACTGACAAAAATACAGAACAGGGAGAGACTTTTTATTGTGTGGGGTGAATAAAGCTGTACAGGAAATAGCTGTGTGAATCTTTCCCCTGCAACAGTACTCGCTGCATCGCCCGTAAATATATACCCAATATCCAATATGCACATTCAAGGTCCCTCTGGACAATTCTGGACCACTCACATGACATCTTGTACCTCTAGCAACCTTATTTACTGCATCTCTTGTAGAAAATGCCCAGGTATTTACACTGGGGAAACAGGAAGGAGACTGGGAGATCGTTTCCTTCTAAATCCTCTATTCATTTGCAGCTTTTGACTTTACACCTCTCATCACCTCTCTCGACTTAACACCACCTGAACGCCCACTCTGCTTCTCTTCTGCTCCCACCTCCTCTACACTCCCGGCTTTTGTTCTTCCATACTAAATCAACTTCCGGGTTTCCTCTCGCTCACACCTGAAGGGTTCACAGTTTCTTTTCTTCTCTTTTCAGCTGGAATAAACCTTGACTTGTTCCTTTGCAGCCTACATATGCATACTAGCAGAAGCCTTTAACATTAAACCTGTTAAATGTGAAACCTAATTAAAATTAAAAAAAAAAACACTTGCAGCCTTCCTGCTTTTAGTTTGCTGGAGGCTGGGCTACGTCAACACACTGTTGTTCACCTGGCAGGACATTCCAAATACATCCTGTACATCCTGCCAAAGAGATACCACTCGAACAATGGGCTGGGCCAAGTGTGATGATCTGGGCAGGAGTGTCTAGTCCCTACAGAACTCCACTTCCAGTCAGGCAGCCATCAATCACTACAAGATGCTACACTGATAAAGTCCCGAGACCTCACTTGCTGCCATTCCTTGTTAGCTGATCTGGAAATGGTAGCATTCCAGCAGGACAGCACATGTTCTAATGCTGCTTGTATAATAATTACTTTTTTACAAGCTGATGGCCTATTCTCCAGAGATAAGCCCACTAAAAATATATGGAATAAGCTTTGACAATACAATTTGTTTCATTTAGGGATCAGAAAACAACGAACAGCCACATGCTTGCCCAGGCTCTCCGAGAAGAATAGAAGAGGACCCCAGAACACATCTGCTCCTGGTGGAAAGAATGTGTCACAGATGTACTGCTCCCAGTGGTGGTCACATATAATGAGCCTATGACTACCAGTAGATAATAAAAGTCATGAGTCGTTCTCTCATACCTGTGCAATAAAATAAAGGGCACTACCTGTAAAAATATTTTGCCATTTTCTTGATAATTTTGAATTCCTTGTTTCCTTTGATGCTCTATATAGTAAAGCCAGCACTACTAGATTCAGTTTTTACTAGTACTGAAATGAAGAATCCCAAACCCTTTTCTTATTTGTCCAAACAGTGAGATGGGGTTTATAACTCCAATAAGAACCACAAGTAAATAAAACAAATAAAACCATATACAGACAGGTAAGTATGATGTCAAGCATGGCTTTCAGAACAGTGCTTACCTTTTATCAGTGATGCGGCTAGAAATCAGGCCATGTGAGAAATAACTGCGGAAGGGCTAGAAGAATGAAAACAGCTAATTACAGAGATTATATGTACAGAAATAAACTAATATCTTAAAATGGAGTATTTTTTAAAAAGTACTCAATATTCGACAACAATTGCTATTCCACCAATGGATTGGTCTGATAACTAGTCTTCTTAGGTTCATTAACAACAGCTAAGTGAAACAACAGCATGAACAAGGCATCCAATCTACAAACATTACTTGAACACAAAGACTGTTACTTTCAGCAAAGTTGCCAGCTGGTATACATGAAAAGCTGTCTTCTTCCAGCCCATGGAAGCAAGAATAAGAATGTGGGAACAATACTTCTGCTCGGGTTACCTCCCCAGCCTGTGCTTCAGACAGCTCCAGGATGGATGAATGGCTTTCAATGTCAAAGCTGGAGTAGAAGCTGAACCACTGTTTTTCAAAGGTCACCAGACCCTGGAACAATGATGAGAAAACCATGTGATTCACACTGGCCATCATACTCTTTTAGCAATATGATTTCTTGGCTTCTGACTGAATTAAAGCATGAAAGATGACATTATCAAGATCTCTAAGACATTGCAGCTTCAGATTCTGTTAAAAAAAGATGAGATTCAATTTTATTCACAATACCCAAACGCAAGCTTTTACCTGAAAAATCTGTTCTTTGCTTGCATGTTGTCTAAACTGAAAAGTACCAGTTTTATATACAGTGTTGTAAAAAAGTAAGTACACCCCATGAAAAGGTGTGTGTTATTCAACATTTTTGCATGTTTGGATATTTGATCTTAATTTCAACAATAAAAAAGGTGATCTTATTTAACAAATAATGAAAATTATTCTTTGCAATCATTTATTCAACAAAAAGTCAGAAATGCAATTGTCTGCTGTAGAAAAAATAAGTACACCCCCTAGCTTCAATAGTTGGTGTTGCCCCCTTTGGCAGAAATCACCTATTGTTGGCGTTTTTTGTAATTGTCTATCAGTCTCCTACATCGACTTGGAGAAATTTTTGCCCACTTCTCCTTACAGAACTCCTTCAACTGTGTGATGTTTAAGGGCTTTCTTGCATGTACTGCCTGCTTCAAGTCCTCCCACAGCATTTCTATGGGGTTAAGATCTGGGCTTTGACTTGGCCATTACATAACCCTTCCTTTCTTTTTTTTGAGCCACTCTTGTGTGGATTTGCCTGAGTATTTTGGGTCATTGTCTTGTTGCAAGATGTTGAACCCTCCAGATTTCGGTTCAGCTTCAGCATTTTGACAGATGGCCTCACATCC
Organism: Lepisosteus platostomus; assembly: GCF_059453375.1. Lineage (NCBI taxonomy): Eukaryota > Metazoa > Chordata > Actinopteri > Semionotiformes > Lepisosteidae > Lepisosteus > Lepisosteus platostomus. Next base: position 82,674,374 of record NC_142611.1, on the reverse strand, counting down.
TCCTCAGGTACTCTCTGGTACAATGTGGAATTCATGGTTGACTCTATGATGGCAAGCTGGCCAGGCCCTGAGGCAGAAAAGCAGCCCCAAACCATAATGCTTCCACCACCATGCTTTACAGGTGGTATGAGGTTCTTTTGGTCAAAGGGAGTTTTTGGTTTTCACCAAACATGACATGTGGCACTGTGGCCAAACAGCTCTAGCTTTGTCCCATCCGTCAATAGCACATTGCTCCAATAGTCCTGATCTTCACCTAGGTGTTGTCTGGCAAACTTCAGTTGTGCATCTATATTCTTTTTGGAGAGCAGTAGCTTCTTCCTTCCTGACCTCACATGTAGGGCAAAGTTGTGCAGTCTCTTTTGGATGGTTGACTCATGCACTTTGACATTGACTGAGCCAAGACTTGCCTGTGGTTTCTCCTGGGTTTCTTGGAGACTTCCTGCAGTATCTTTTAGTCAGCTCTCGGGTTGAATTTGGTGGGACGGCCTGGCCTGGATAGATTGCCAGGTTTCTGATGTTTATATAAGGCAGTGCCCTCCAAGTTACTCTCTAATGATGTTCTAATCATTTGCACCTATTTTGGTGCACCTGATTCTAATTTTAGGTATTTGATGCAATGATAAAGTTAGTGGTGTACTAACTTGCATTTCTGTTGATTTAAAAAGTACAAATGAGTGCAAAATTTGATTTTTCAATGCTATTTTTCAAAATTAGATCACCTTTATCTATCAGTATTGTTCAAATGACAATCAAATATCCTTTTGTCCAAAATGTAAAAAAAGAAACCTTTTTCAGGGGGTGTACTTTTTCACTGTATTATTGTTTTACTTTTTCAGGAGCTTAACTTTTCTCATATACTTCTTCCCATAAAAATAAATTAAAATGTGAGAAACTAAAAACTAGTTAAATCATAGCTGGAAAAATACCAAGGAAAAGTAATGGTTTGGTGCAGGACAGCCTACAAGCAGTCACTATCAGCGACTCACACAAACCCAAGAAACCCCCCATTTCACTGTTACTGGCTCCAAGAGGCAAGGCACGCTTTTTATCACATGCACACCCCCTCTGAAACCACAGACTGGATCTACCCTTGGCTTCAGGCAACACCTGAATGAACACATGATAGAATGAGACCTGCAGACGTTTACAGCTCTTAAAAGCTTCATATTGTATTTTTGCAGCTCTCCGCATGCAAAAACTTGGCCACCCCTGGTCTAAAAGGATGATTTTAAATTGATTACTGAAGCCTATTAACTATCAAAGCTATCTGAGAGCTTAATCGTATACAGCATTATCATTGTGCATTATCTATTTTTCATCCGCGCAACATGAATAGAAGTTATCTATCTTGTGTAACTGTGCATCATGCCCAGATTAAATTAGGTGAAGGTAATTGGATAAAACCCATTACAAATAGGAAACACATTCAAATTTTCATTTCAAATGGATACACACCACCCCTCCAAGCCACATCAGCATATAATTTAAAGATGTCAATGTCTGCTGAAACAAAACAACTAAAAAGCTGGCTTCCTGTTGCAGTAATAAGTGAATTTGTAGAAAAATAAAAATGTATAAAAAATATTTAAATGTAATACTAAAATATAACAAAAATATAGAAATAAAAAGCAGTATAAAGCATCTAAAGCATACAAAATGAAACTGCAACACACCTTAAAATGACTGATTTCATGAAGAAATTGTTTCACGGCATTAGAGAACGGCAAACGGCACAGATCTAAGTTGTGGGAGAGCAGAGAATCGCAGGTGGTCTCTGCTCACCGCTCGCTCTTCGCAGTTTGGTGTTTCACCATCTTCAGCTGCAGCCCAGCCTGGCTCTTGCAGGCCACACTGCACAACAGACGCCTGCGCTGCCCTAGCTACACTCGGCCAAAAATAGAACATAATGCCCCATGCCAAGCTGCCTTTACCTCTGTAAGCAGGATCTCCAGGGCAACGGGGTCCACTTTACTGTAAATCTGCCAGAGTGTCTCGCTCACATCAATCAGCTGGAAAACAAAGCACAGAAAGGTCCTCAGCACAAACCAGCAGTCAGAAATAGTTAGCTCCAATAGGCAACAACTGGTGACCTCGCTAGTTATAGAACATCCTTCCTGGAAAGAAGGAGTGACAAGCACCAGTGTTCTGATCACCTTGTCAGTGGGCTACATTAATATTCCTAACCACTCCAGCTCCCTGCTTGGGCAGTTCACAGGTCTCCAGTCTACTTGTATAAGCTTTCTTCTTCAGATCACTGCAATGGGCTCGGCTCGCTATGCAACTTTCAAATTCTACCTACGCAACAGACACTGGCATGCACTACAAAAGAGGAAAGGAGTTAAATAAGGTTTCACCCTGCCCCTCCCTTATTGAAACAGTGATCCTCATTTTCCAACACAGGTGCGAACAAGTTGCTTTCTGCTCCTGTAGCTATACTGTTATGTAAAGGAGAGAAAATAAGACAAAGTGCTATTGAGACTAAAATAAAAGGCACTGATCTCAAATAAATATTAAACATAGTATTTAAAACACATGGAAAATCCAATCACAAATATCTTGCAGACAATAACAGAACTGATAAGACTGAAGTTTTCTCTTGTTTTTCCTTAAGTTCCAGTAAGTGACAGCACTGGCTGAAAGATGGACATGAAAAAAAGAATATAAACTCCTTCATAGGTAAGCCCATATATACAGTGTGTATAGAAAGTCACCACCCCTTTCAAAATGTTCACTTTTTGTTGCCCTAAAGCCCAAAAAGAAGACAAAATCAGACCTTTTCCAATTTTATCTACTAATTGTACCTTGTAGCATCCAAGTGAAAAAATAAAGCAAAAGTTCTGAAAAAAAGACAAATTAAAAAGTAGAATAACTGGGCTGGATAAAATACTTGGTGGAAGCACTTTTTGCTTGAATTACAATCTTGATATCCTGTTTGGATACATCTCTACCAACTTTGCACATTTATAGGGAGAAATATTTGCCCATTCCTCCTTACAGAATTGCTCGACCTCAGTTAAATTGCATGGTGACTGTTGATGGACTGCCCTCTTCAAGTAATTCCAAAGATTCTCGATGGGATTGAGGTCGGGGCTCTGACAAGGCCACTCAAGGACATTCACCTTCCTGTCCTTCAGCCACTGTACGGTTGCTTTGGTGGTGTGCTTTGGGTCATCGTCATGACAGGTGAACCATCTTCCCATTTGCAACTTCCTGGCTGAAGCTTGCAGGTTTTCGTCAAGAATTTGCCTGTATTTTGCACCACCCATCTTCTCTTCTATCTTGACAAGTGCCCCAGTCCCAGCTGAAGAGAAACACCCTTACAACAGGATGCTGCCACCACTGTGCTTTACTGTAGGAATGGTGCTCTTTGGATGGCAAGATGAATTGGGTTTTCACCAGACGTACCGTTTTGCATTCCTGCCAAAAAGTTCGCTTTTGGTCTCATCTGACCTCAGCATCTGTAAATACCCATCTGCTGACTAGTGCCTTTCCACAACTTTATCTCGAAGTTCTTTTGAAAGCACCATTTCACCCATAGTGGATTCTTTGCTTTGAAATGCACTTCCGAAAGTGGAATCCTCTAGGAACAGCTGCTTTCACTCTGAACTAATCAAAATCACCACAACTGATCACAGGCGGCATAAGTTTGTTGTATGATCTGTAAGGTGACTGGTTATACCTGAGCAAGTTTACAAATGCAATTGTAAGGGTGGTGTTCACTTATCTAAATAAGGTATTTTACTGTTGTAATATTCATTAATTTTCAGAATGTTTTATAATTTTATTTTCAGTTGGCTAATGGGTTAATGTGTGTAAATAAAAATGAACAAGCCTAATTTAATTTGTTTTCATTTTCAGAGTGTTATACAACAGAAGGTACACATTTTGAAAGGGGGTGGCAAGTTCCTAAACCCACTGTAAACCTTCACTATACAAGACAGGATTTTAAAATATCACTTTTCATACAGGCGATAATGAGTAAAGGGCACACAAGTGCCAGAAGTATAAAGTGTAGTACAGCACCTTATGTTTCATGGTAAAGAAACCACCTCCTCCGATTCCTTCAAGGGCAAAGGCCTGGATGATCGGCCACTTCTCTACGACAAACATGTCGAACTTCTGAATGTGTCCTGGGAGAAGACAGCACATTATCCATGAAGTAACAGCAGGAGAAACCAAACCTAAGATCTACAGCAGAGAGCATTTACGATTAAGATATAAAGGGTTTAGAGGGCTAAAGTAAAAAAAAACATATCTTACAGCAGCACTAGAGAAGTGAGAATATGAACACAACTTGTCGTGCTGTTTTTTAAACAAAATTTAAACTAATGTGTAACAGCTGGACATTATTTTACATTTAGTGTATTAATAACTCAAAAAGACAGAAAAAAAGACTTGAGCCTTACAGTATACAGAAATAAACGTGTTAAAAAAAAAGAAAAACTGCACACTACCCCTGACCGTCCAGCAGAATTTCAGGAGCTCAGTCATTTTGTACTGTAACCCAGTTCCAAATGTAGTAGAAAGTTCTGCTCCTTAACTAAAGAATACCTATTTACTCCTGTATTAGAGACTATCCCTTTCAATAAGTCTTACCGTTAATCAGTACAATAATCACTAATTAATAGTATGACAACCCAGTGGCAGGATTAGAAATATTAAAATGTCTATGCCTTAATAGTCTCAGCTTCCTACACACTCCATTTTGATGCAATCATCTAATTAATTGGTAAATTAATCCTAGTAATTATCAAATGAATAACTAAGGAACTGGCTGCCATTCCTTAAATGTTGTAAGGGAGCAGATATCCACAGCTGAGCTGAGTCGTACCCTGAGAGCTGTAAGGCACTCCGATGCGGCTGCAGTCCTGAACCATGTTCACAAAGCTGGAGATTTTGAACTCCTCCGCCGCCTCCTCATCTTCGTACTGCTCACAGACACAGGGAAGACAGACAGTAACTCACAGGTCTGGACCTCAGTTCTTTCTCTTAGCACCACCACAGTGAGGAACCTCTTGCAACACATGCCACACAGGAATACTGACCATGCAGCAAATAAGTAATTGAGCTCATTAATATACTGGTGCCTCCAACACGCATCTTTCACATTCCAGTAGAAACAAATTAGAAACACTCTGGAATGTAGTCATAAAAGCCACCAAATTTACCATCACGATACCATTTACAACTTATTTGCTTCTTATTATGAACATAACCAAGATGTAAAGTGGTACTATATCTATCCAGATCCAATTCCAGTCTCCACAAGAAACGTGCTCCTTTTCAGTCCTGTAATATTACAGTATTATTTTTTAAGATGTACAGTGACATATGCCTTCATGAATATGGCCATTGCAGAGGTTGCCTAAAACCGATAATAGGAGGCACTTTCACTAACTCAAAGGGTGGTGGGAGTCTGGAACAAGCTCCCCAACCATGTTGTTGAAGACGAGCACCTGCCACCCTGATTTATTTCAAAAAGCAGCTGATTGAAACCCTGAGATCAATTTGTGACCTGCTTAATGTGTTGAATGGTCTCCTCTTATTTGGACCCACTCTTATGTCCTTAGGAGCTACTTATTTTTAAGTTGTCTCAAATTTCCATATGGCACTGCAAATATGGACAACTTAAAAAAAAAAACACAAACTGGACCTAAACTACAACACAGTTACAATTCTAAACTAAAGTCCATGAACACAGGTGGTTTCTTTAAATTATTTCTAAGGGACATTTCTTATAATTAGGTACAGCACTGTGATGGAAGGATAACAAAAATACTGTCTAAACCTAGGTAGTCCAGCTAAAGTACATTATGCAGCTCTCACATTCTCTCTCACTCCATTGTTATTCAGCAGCATCAACTCATCAGCTATATTATTTGCCCAAGCGGTGTGAAAATGTGTGTAGGGAGAGCAGCTGTCATCAGCCAGCTTGCAGAAAGAGGTCTGAGATCAAGCACAGAAAAAGAATAGCTTTAACATTGAAGACACAAATGTGACTGGGCAACAATTCTCCATGCAGAGGAAATTACAAGGACAGAATCCAGAAACAGAACTACAGCAGACAGAAAGTACAAATCAAGTGGGAATACAAGATGTTACCAACCGAAAGTAGTCTGCCCACTTTAATAAGTAAGCAAACCAGCATACTCAAGAGACTTACAGCAGAACATATAAAAGCTCAGCTAAAAAAAGCTAAAAACTCATATCAGACTAATACCGATACATAAATAAGGTAAAAATAAACAAAAAATGATTATGCACGTTAATAAATTACCTTAAGACTCCACAAGACTGCAGTCTCACATTCCTGTCCCACAGTAGGGATCATTAAAAATATACCTTAATTCTGCCAGGAATATTTAACTATTATCGTTAATCAAATACATAAAAATAGACTCTGAAACCACACCTATCAAAGATCAACAACAGAAGGATTTCTAGCTGTGAGAAACCTGCAAGATGAAGAAGTCATATGTGCGATTGTTAAGTGCTGGCAGTAGCTCACCTCAGTCTCAGTCATGCAGTGGAAGTGCAGGTTTCTCCAGTGGCCCACATACGGCAGCAGGGAGCTATAATTCACAGGATTGCAGTACAGGTGGACACTCTCTGCCTTAATTAGCAGAATGACGTCTATAATGAATACAATTAGAAATTTTGATTAGAATATGATTATGATGTGATTAGAAATGTATAGTTTTAGATTAATTATAAATTTGACAGCCATGGTATAATTAATATTTATTTAAATATTTAGATTAAGCTGATATTCATCTCAACAACTATACATAGCTAGCACAAATACAATGCTTAAGAACTACCTAAGCACTATTCATTGAAATTATTGAGATTTATTTTGTATTATGAAGGCCTGCCATCTAGTGGAAAAATATAGATTTAATCAGCATTTAGTAAGGGATTCCGATTCAGTAAAGTATTTTTCCCTGCTGCTTTACTGAGATTTGAGATTCGAGATCAATGACTTCCACTAAATTGATGAGTAAATTAAGAACATCAGGGATGGAGTCTGGTCCTCTGACCCCAGAACTCCTAGCTCTGGTCCTGCAGGGAGACACACTTGTGGGTTTTTGTTCAATCTGAGCACTTAATTAAATAATTGAACCTTAATAATAGGTTTAATTGTAACCCTTTCGTTATGTTCCGTTTCTAAACATGTAGGAGTTTTCCTTTTAACTATAGCACTTCTTAAGTAGCTTAAAATCTCTAACCTTTCAGCCAAAAACAATTGTAAAGGTTCTAGCCCACCTAGAAGGATACAGTACATGCAAAAGCTCAGCTGCAATAGCAGCCAGCACATCCCCAGGACTGGCAGCCCCTGCCATCACTGTACACACCATCGAGAACCTCCTCTGGGAACTCTGAATGCTCCAGGTCCAGGTTTGTCTGGTTGTACAAGCCAAAGAACAGGTAGTTGGCCAGTTCGCTGCATCCTTCATTGTATCTGCTGTCAATGCCTGCAGGCACAGAAAGACAATTACACATACAATCTACACACTGACATGCAGAACAGAAAACAAGGTCCCATGGAGACAGCCAAAGGCAGACAGAGCCCACTGCCAAATATTCTGGGCTCTATGGCTGACCACAGAAGCATGTTTCTGTTTGTTCACTCTTCTGCATTTACCAGAGTTCGTCAAGAATCAAGACAAAGTTCAAAACCAGTGCTGCATACAGTAATGAGGGATGATCAATGGATTCAGACTACAGTCAGTACCCTACATTTTCAGATTAAAACACAAACACTGCAGCCTCAATGTCTATTAATGATTTAAGCCACAATTAATATCAGTATTAGAGGGTACATTCTTACTCTGATTGTATGCATGTTTTACAGCAAAAAAATAGAAAAACAATTTAATTATTTCACAATTCCACATACCCACTCCACTCTCAATTCATAATGTTCCAATCAGGAAGAAGGTATAGGATACGAAATTCACATAAAAGCATTTCTAAGGAGCTTTTGCTCCCCTCTGCGATAAGGCTTCTCAATGAATGTGTGTAGATGTAGCCCCCCCCATTTATTTATCCATTTATTTATGCATTACATACCGTTGTTGTGATGTCACGAACTTCATGTGATTTTATCTTACTTTTATGTTTTGCTTGTTTGTTTTGTACTTTTATGGAAGAAGCTAAAGACATTTCCACAGTAGTGGAAAATAAAGTGTCTATCTAATAAACATCTACAGTACAGACTGAACACTTTCCTGCAAATAATGAACTTCTTAGCGTCCACAGGGTGGCATCGGTGCACAACAGCACAGCCCTGCAGGTCACCGACAGCTGGCAGGGTCTACTGTGAGGATTATCTGAATGCTCAAATACTCTTGACTTGCAGAGACCTAATTACTACTAGAACTGTATATACAGGGTGATATCTGGCCATCATGTTGTTTTTCCTCAACAAACAGGAACACGCACTGCGTCCGATTCTTGCACACTCACATTTCGACACCAGCATATCCAAGTCATGCGTGCTTTAATAAAAGTGCTATATGGCACACCAAACCTCAACTCTACCTTTGAATATCTAATCAAAATATTTCACATGCTGTGTGTATTATGTGGAGATGTCTGCACTTAAACACAATGAACTTCACTTCACTTCACATGTTCCAAAAAGCAGCACTGCCAAGTCAGCAGGGGTATTAAAACATAAAAATGAAAATGTGAATGCTGAAGCCCTATTTGACAGTTAAAGAATAGTGAAAACTGAAGCTGTTGAAACAGCTATAATAATTTTAGGTTCAAGCAGAAAGATTTGTCAGCATGCATTATCTGCAAATGAACAGGTCACATTAATACCAGGCTGGAAAACAGAAAGCAAAATCACAAATTTTTGTTTTTCTTTTACTTTTTATGCATTGAAGTTAGTTTTACTTGTTCTTTCATCTATTACTGATTTTAGCAGCTAAAACAAATCAACACCCGTTTCTTGTTAACAGAATCCCTGTTTCATTAATTATCATACGGAAAAGTTTGACTAAATTAAATGTTCCTATCATGTCAAGCCATACCAAGTGTCATCTCTTTATTCTTGATAGACTATAAAGTCTGAATTAAATACATGACCTTCTCTGCATAAAGCTACGTCTGTATTTCTAATTTTAAGTTGTTGTTTGAAGGAGTTGAAGGAGTGCCAGAAGATGTGCACCAGCTGCTCTAAATGACTTGAAACAGTGTCAACCGTGAAAACTTAGGCTTCGAGATAAGTTGTTACAGCAAATGTTCAAGAGGAAAAAATCTGAACTAATCCACAAGGCATTTTCGAAAATATGTTTTGGGTCTGTCATTAGAAATATTTAAAAAGTTTTGTGTGAAATGTGTCACTAAAAATTCATTTCACTGTATTTAGGCCAAAATTAAAGATATTAAAAGCATTTTGCAACCTATTTCACATTTTTCCCTTTTGAATAGCGTCAGAAGTGATGTGACAAAGCAAATGTAAAGCAAAACCCCACTCCTTCAACTTTAATGAAGTCACTTACATGTATTTTAACTAAACATTTTTGTTTGGTTTTTCCCCAAATGTCTTTTTGGTAAAATGATGAAAGAGTAACTCAGGCGGTCAGCAACTGTTGAAATTTCTATTCTTGCAGTAACTTCTGGAGTTCTCTTTGCCTGGACTGTATATTTCACTGAATTACTGCTAAAGCTGCAACAGCCAGAGCCCTGCTGTTGGTGTTCTGTTGCCAAGCAACACGCAAGATCTCTCTGCCAGCAAATACTGGTTTATGACTGAAACGATTACAAACAAAGAGCTGCAGTGAGGAGGTCAGGCAGGTGGCAGGACTGGAGGCTGCATATTCCAATTTATCATGAACAAAAAACGGGTATGCCCATGGCCATATCCCTCTCCTAACCATGAAAAATGATATGCTTCATTTATTCATTCTTCTCAAGTATGCCTTTTCCAGAACTGCACAGCATGTATGAGCATGTCTTGGGCGCCAGGTGTGTGCATTCAGTTTATGCATACAGACTCACCAACTGGAACACTCTGCTCTACACTAATGTCAACTCAGCAAGCCTTGTGCTCCTGTGGGTTCAGTGTAAATATTTGTACAAAAGACTGTTTTAGTCTGATAACATATCAGAATGCCAAAACAGCAAATAACTCAATCTTAAAATCTCTAAGTAAACTCCATTAGTGGTTACTAAGAAGTACAGATTACTTCACTTCTGTCTGTCATCTAGCCAGATTAAAGTTTTATTAAACCTACAATTACATATAATTGTTTTTAATTTTCATCTGCTTAGCGGACTCACCCAGTATACACAAGATCCCATCTGGTCTGCATTTGCTGGCATCACTCAATAAAGCCTGTACCTGACGCAGACGGGAACAGCTACAGGAGAGAAAAAGAAAAGCATCACCTTCATGAACTTCTCACATGTAGCCATGTGAGCTGCCATTATTCTCTATAGCACGTGGAACCATCTTTTTAAACAGATGTGATTTTCGACAGCTTGAATGTGAAATGACTAGGGATAGCCCAATTCACTGAAATAGCCGCATTGCAAATCGGTGTTCTACAGCATCATCCAGGTGGATGCTGCACATTGGTGGTGGTGGAGGGGAGACCCCATTACCTGTAAAGCGCTTTGAGTGGAGTGTCCAGAAAAGCGCTATATAAGTGTAAGCAATTATTATTATTATTATTATTATTACTCTTGTCATCTTTTACATTTCTCACAGAAATACATTTGGAAAAATGTAAATATAATTAAGATACTTTGACTCTTGATATAATAAACCCTCATGTTTATCATGACACAATCCAGTACTTGCTTACCTACCACAAAACTAAAAGAAGTTCTGAATTGTGCAATGTGGCCTGTTTTGTGATTGCCACCACTGACAACCCATCCTAGATTCTGTCTTTCTATTAAAAACTGAAAAACGTTCCTGCACTCGTGACACAGTTGCTCCTGAAGCTCTGTGTCCTGCTCACTATTTCATGGTCCAGGATGTGATTGAAAGTTTGCGTGGTTTTTAAAAACTTCCTAAAGACTATGGCATGCCAAGAGTTTATCTCAGCTTCCAGGGATCCAGGGAAAACAATCTTCCTTAAGGAAGTTTGATTTCAGAAAATTTATCAGCTGCTGCCACACTCTTGGCTGGCTGACAAAAGAATTACTCTACACCTCTCTTGAGCTCCCTGCAAAGCAACATGGGGAAGCCACCAGCTAGCAGATTCTTCAAATCCACCGGAAAAGAATTAAAGAAACTCTGACTGCCACGGTGCAACCAGATCTGTTCAGAACACACAGATTACCAGAATCACAGAATTCAAACAATTCAATAATGCTGTGCTGTCCCTGTTTCAATGCATCAAACCGGAGTGCTTGAGTGAGATACACTGACTAGAATATTCCTAAGGAAATGCCTCTGACATACAATCATACTGAATTACTTGACTTTAAGATTTGAATTTGCGCTTAAAGCTAATTTCTTAAGTTCTTTGTGTACAATTGCTATAGAATAAGAGAGGAAAAAGCAGCACAAATCACAACTTTCAGCCTACCACAGATCACCAAGCCAAGATAGAATCAACATTTGATAGGCCATTAATTTGCTTACTTGTGTATTTGATATTATAATTCAATTCAATTTTTATATAGCACCTTTCACAACAAGGTTGCCCCAAGGCATATATATAATATACATATATATAATATGCCCAAAGGCATACTGTAAGACATCAAGGTTGTAATGGATCCAGAATCAGTTTTCTTTTCCATCTAGTTTGGCTTTATTTGAGTTGTTCGACAGATGTCGTCTTGAAAAAAAAGGTCTATTAATGTATTCCTTCCTGTATATTAGCAGATAGTATATAACCATCCATCAGCTACTGTGGCAGAGATTATTAATTCTTCAGTCAGGTTTTATTACAGTAGCTTGACTGACAGGTTGATATTAAGGAGAAAAATGAAAGTTAATCTGGTTTTATAGATCACGTGAGGCTTTTGTGAAACGCCACCTGTAAGTAACAGAACACAGCACCAAAACGTTATCCATTCTGGCGAAGGATATCGGTTTGTTAAAATACATTTTTTACTATCCGACATTAACCCTTTCCCTGATGGAAACAGCAAGAATACAGCTAAGGGAAGAATGGAAGTTGAGATCCTACCCCTGAGCAAGGTCCTTGACTCAAACTGCTTCAGTAAAATCCCAGCAGTATAATGAGCCCTCACTAGATTGTCATTAGACCTGAGAATTTGTTTGATTTATCTTTTTCAATCAAAAACTAAGATACATTCCTAAGTGTTGTTATATAACTTCTGCAACTAGGCCTAGTTTCAGCTTAAGTCACCCTTTTTATTAATACTTAGGATACGAACAGAAAAGTTGCAAATGACAGGAATCTGCAACTGTAATCTAGAATCTGAAACTAATAGCTAATGTCCCTCTGCCCACTATCATCTTACTGCTCGTCTCAAGAGTCAGATCCTTCTCATCCCACACAGTGATCTGGACCAGATACCGAATGCCCTCTGGGGATCAGACAGACATCAAGCTCTACATCTCTCACGATTTGCTATCTGCTCTCATAGACAACTTAAAACACAGCAGGTCTTCGTCAATGCATCTTGATGGCGACTTTTATCTGACAATGAAAAACATTTCGAGGTGCGAGTCTTTACTCCAACAAGGGGAATTCCTGATCTTCATGCTACAATTCAGATCCAACATGTCACAGTTTGTAAATTTCTCATGTATTTTCATCTGCTGTTTATCTTGTCTTTTCTAGATTTCATTTAATCTTTTCAAAGAGCAGAACATTGCCCTTGAACATGTTAGCAAACAAAAAGAGAATTAAAATAGAACATCCAGATATGGCTTAGAAACCACAGCATACCAGCTCAAAACAGCTTTTCTAGTTTGGAGCTCAAACTCCATAAATTCACAAACACATTCTGTCAAAGAGTACCCAATCCATCAGCCCAATTTCTTCCTTTTCACAAAAATGTTTTAAAAACGCAGAAATTCCTAGTGTAGACAGTACAATGGTAAACGAATGACGTCCACATAACTGGAATTTGATGAGATTCAACAGCTGAATATCATCCCTCCTGGAATTCTGCAAAGCTGTGAAACGAATCCCTTGACCCTAGACTGAAGACAAGCCTACATGTAGTTAGTGCTTGAGCCAGCTCCAAACCAAGGCAATAACATAGTTATGCATATTTATCTCTTCTGCATGTATTGCTCCCAACCAGATTCACCTCAATAATTACCTTGGGGGTATACCAACCTACATCTAAGGTATACAAGTATATGTTAATTACATAAATTGAATAATCTAATTCTTTATGCTTGTTTGCCTCATAATTTATTTGGTATTTTTATCACGAGTCCGTGGGTAGTTTCAGAAATTCAGTTTTCTGAAGAGCTCCCTCTTGAATTGGCCTATACAAGACCAGTGTGTTTAACTGCAAAGCAGAGTAATGTAGAGTAAAGGATTTCAAATCCTTAGTGATGATGACGACGGTCAAGTTCAAATAAAAGATTATATGTCCAATATAATCCAGTCTCGGGGAAGATATGCAGACAGTGAGCAGCTCAGTGTAGTGAAATGATTCAGTCAGGAGAGTCTCTAGACAGCCCACACAGGAGCCCACTGGTCTTTCAGTGAAAAAATGTCGATTATTAGAACAAAAAAAACAACAACAACCAGTGAACAAAGAAATATAGTAAAAAATACTGTTGGATATATATAACTTTTTTATATACTCTGTTTTTGCCTGTTTTCTCTCTACATCACTGGACTTAAACGAGTTATCACACCGCGAACGTGGTTCCTGAGCCCGAACCGCCGAACCGCCCGCCTGGCCCGTCTGCAGAAGCAGGCCCAGAGAAACACAGGCTCCTGTCGGGGAAAGATGCGACAACACCTCCAAACAAGCGCCGCTGCCCGCACAGGCCCGGGACTCGGGCGGTGAGGCAGCCGGCGGTCCGGCCGGGACGTGTGACGGGACCCGCCGGACCCGCCCACCGCCCAGAACAACAACACCGTCCCCGGCGCCGAGGGCAGCGCTCGGCCTCCATCCCACCGCGGCCTGGCAGGGAAATGTCAGCTCTCACCTGACGGCGGGGCTCAGGCACTGGTATTTCCCGTTCTTCCTCCGTATGCCTGCCATATCTGCAGCTCACGTCGTGAAAGAAAACTGCAGTGTTAAAAACCTGGTCGTCAGCGCCAGCGGAGACAGCTCCCCATCCCTAACAGCCCTGGCGCAGCTGGAGGACGAGCTGGCGAGTATGGCAACCGGCGGAACCACTCGCCCCCCCACGGGGACCGAAGGCACCGCTGTACCTGTTGTATCGAAATTAAGGCGTACTAATGCAACAATAGTGAGTATAGCTACACAAACTATTTTTTCAAATCCATGTTAGTCCTTCCTTGCGGTTCTTCGAGAGCGGCAAAGTGGCTGCGTCTCCCCCTGGAGCAGGGAGTGGTATAGCCCGCGAGTGTCCCTTGACAGCGGACGCGACTCTGCGCGCTCACGAGAACATCGGGGGCTCGCTCCTGCGCACGCGGAGGACTTGGGGAGCAGGCACATTGGGCAGTGTTTATTTCGATAACCCCCAGTTTAGTCAGTTATCTATTTCCTGGAATTCCATGAGGATTAATAAGAAATAATTTACATTTTCAAATTTACTGAAATGTTCTATCCATTACCTGCTCCCCGGGAGTCACAGCACACTCGCTGCCCTGTGTATGAGACAGCTCATTTAAACTGGTGTCTTTCAAACATTTAAACAGTGAACCTCTGACCGGAGACACTCGTGAAACCGGGGTTAGCACTCTCTCGGTTTCCTAACATTGCTCCGTCCAGAGACGATGTTGGTGAAGTGCATCACAGGCGCAGACACGGAACAAGCTTGCTAGATTTCGCTCCCCCATTAAGCAAAAAAAAAGACAAACGCCACGTTATACACAAATTATCGCGGCGGTAAAAAGAGATCATTGTTTTCTTTGTAATAGGATGAGGTCATTCTCGGCTATTTTTTTTCACCATTTCCGCCGAAGGTGAACTGGGTATTTGCTGCAGTAACCCTGGCCCTGCAGGAGGAGAGCGGCTGTATATGATGTCCAGGCTGCTGGCAGCCCTATGGAAACACTGACCGGCCGATGGACACTTCGACACTGTCCTGATGGACATGTCCACTATCATTGGATCGCAACAGCTGTACAATAACCCAAAAGTCTCCAATTGTTTTTTAAGCCTTGTTTTGTATGTATTTGTTTGAAAAATAAACTGTGGCCTAGGGGAGTATTATGTACTTGATCATGGTGGGTCAGTTGTGAAACTGTGCAACCAGGGGATCATTTCCAGTTAATACACTGCTATCAGTTTGTTTCCTGTTACCTTTTACGACCATTAAACACACAATGTTCAGATCTTCTGTATCTATTCTCCAGCATAAGTAAGGGTTACATAATATAATCTACAGACCTTCCACTAGTGATACTGCACAACCATATATAATGTGGTTTATATATTTAAGACAAACAGAACAAAGTAAGTAACAGAGTAAGTAAATCAGGCCCCACACTGAAGACACAGTGTATCTCTGTATGTAGCGGAGCTAGTTCGTACACGGTGACGTCATCGCCCTCCTGCATGTAGCAGGGACTTCAGCTCACTCGGCTGGTTCTCTGTTGTGTTACGCAGGAGACCTGGGTTCGCGCCCAGGTGTTGTGGGACAAACTGGCGAGGGCACGAGCCCGCGCGGAACTGTGACGGTCATATGTTCAGTCCAGTACAGTAAGAAGGCGTCTCGCGTCACTGATGGGAATGAGCAGATTGCTGTGCTGGACTCCATATTCTGGACGACATCATCTCTCTGCAGTGAAGCAAGCCCACTTACTCTCAGCATCAACAGCGGTGGCAACAACCGTTTGAGCCTCTGTACACACCGGACAGGGAAGAGTGCTCTTTAGCTTCTTTATCCAGTACAGGGTGGGGGGGCAGAGCCTATACCTACAAGCAATGGACACAAGGCAGGGTACACCCAGGATGGGACACCAGACACCAGCACGCACACAATCACACCAGGACCAATGTTTCCAGAAGCCAATCAACCTCCCAGTTAGTCTGTGGGGTGTGGGAGGAAACTGGAGCACCTGGAGGAAACCTACATGAAGATGTGGAGTACAGATAAACTCCACACAGACAGCACTCCAGGTCTGGAACTGAACCCAGGGCCCCAGCGCTATGAGGCAGCAAAGCTGACCACTGCGCCACCATGTCGCTCTAGAGGAAGACCTGAGAGGGTGAATTTGCTTCTGCCAGTGTGAGTCTGCGGCCTAACAGCACTCTTTCCAGCAGTGGTGCTGAAGAACATGACTCTGGTGCCCCATGAGCTACAGGATTCTTGGGAACTGAGTGACAGCCTCTAGGGTGCAAATCGTTTTTTTTCTTGGAAATCTCATGTGTGACATGTTTTATTGAATGTTATGCTACATGGTGTTTGTGAAACAGAAAAAAAATGAAAGGTTTCTTACGGTTTGCCTGCTGACAGAGGCATTGTGCTCTGCAGTGCTGCAAAAGAAACAAAGGGTGTAGTATTTATATTCAATTCAGAAGCTAGCACCAGCATTCTCTGTGGAAAGTCAAGGAGAGCTTGTTGGCTCAAATGTTTGAAAGCAGACATTCACAAAATACCAAAACTGAGAAAACATCTGAAATGGAAAGGGACCTGTAAGCCAGTTAATTTAGACGCCTGAAATCTGTTTCCAGAGACCCTCAGAATCGCACTAGGACAGATTCTGAGCTCTTCTCTCAGCAAAGACAGGCCTGCCGCCAGGAGGAACGACCACTGATTCCTGAACTTCCTGCCAGAGGCCCCTCTCCCGCTGACCTCGTGTCCTCTTTTGTTTGTCTTTTCCGTGCTGAGGAACCAGGACCCCCTCCTCCCCTCTGAGTAACCCTCCGCCTTTCCTGCGCTACCTCCCGCTGTACAGAGAGTCGTCCCCTCTGTTGGATATCACCCTCCATCCTCCTCGACTGCAGTCCCACATCATCAGATCTCAGGAGTTAAACATCGCTGTGCCAGGGCGGTGCTGGGATGGGTGACTTCGAGGGAAAATCAGGTTACTGCTTCATGAGGTGGCGCTGTCCCCTCTGGACAGATATTCCAGGTGTGGTGACTGGTGACACTGCTGCAGGAGGGGCTGTCCTTCATACGAGACTTAAGAGTGCAATCTTGACCATGCAGTAATTAAAGATCCCATAGCTCTCTGCATAAGAACACCTGTGTTAACACCAGGTCTGCTGGCCTCCCTAAAATTTCCTCTTAATTCAGTTGGTGCAGCAGTTTCCCCCCCTGTCGGTGATCCACTGATTAGCAGGGATTACTGGGGGTGCCAGTGCAGAACAGTCACTGTGTGTCACCGAGCAGGGGGTGCAGCAGGTCCCCTCCTGTGTGTGAGCACTACAGAAATGCATGAGCTCATGGTAACGTCCTGCGAGTTCCTGCGGCAGCTGGCCTGGTGAGAGGAAAGCTGCTGCAAAGCCATGACAAAGCATGGGGAAGAGCAACAGAGCTGCATCTGAGTATAACCCCAATGAGGCGGACGACAGTACAGAACAGTACAGAAATCCTATATTTGCATTTATTGACATACTGTATACAGTGCCCCTATCCATCTCTCTTGCTCCGTTTTCCTTTTCAGTTGAAGCCGCAGCTGCCCAGTGTTTTGAGGACAGACATGTTATTAATTCAGGTGGGGAGCTGCGTCAGCATGCGTAGGCTGCAAAGGAACAAGTAATAGGTTAACTCCATGCTGAAAAGAGAAGAAAGAGAACACAACGTTTTGGCCATGGAGCCTTCTTCAGGTGTCTTCTTCTTCTTCTTCTTCTTCACCTAAAGAAGGCTCCAAGGCCGAAACGACATGTCATTAAGTCTGCTGATGACTGTCAGTGTCAGTCTGCTCCAACATGTAGACACTGATCATGGGCCTGGAGTGGATTTTTGGGTTGAATGGTGGAACAACTCCTGCCTTCAAAATAATGTCAAAAACCAAAGACATGCCCATTGATTACAATAAGCTACCCTTTTGAAGAGCCTGATTTAGTCTAGTGTTGAGACAGAAGAAAGCTGACCAACCATAGGTGCCTCTGAAAGCTGTTGTGGGGCCCAGGGCACAGATAAGTCACGAGCCCAACCATTTAACTCTGTTCCCCACTATGGGAAACACTTGGAAAAAAACTAGAAAATTCAGAAGTGAAAATCCCACTGTGACAGCATGGGCCCAGGAATCTGTGCGCTTAGAGCACATTATTTAGACATAAAAAGGTTTTCTTCCAAACACCAAATAATATATTTTGTGGAAGTCTTTCATCAAACTCGCTACACTTACACAGTGTTCAATCGTCGAGAACACTATACAGACCTGAACGGCTATTTAGCGACCTCACACTGCCCACTGCTCCTTTGCTCGCCTCATCCAGAGCAAGAAAGCAAATGAGACAGCCGTAAATAATAATAATAATAATAATAATAATACTAATAATAATAATAATTACACTTATATAGTGCTTTTCTGGACACTCAAAGCGCTTTACAGGTAATGGGGATCCCCTCCAACACTCCCAGTGTGCAGCCCCACCTGCATGATGAAAATAAGACCTTAAAATACTTTTTTTTTCTTACTATCAAATCTATTAATTTTACTATTCTTCCTCAAGGTAGTTTAGATTTTTGACACCATAAGTCTAACTTGTACCACAGTTCTGGGAAAGATACCCGTTGATACAATGTGCCTGGTTTGTCATACAGTAGGTACCGTCACGTATCGCCCGATGCACATTTCCACGTATTCATGTCCTCAACGAGTGATGAGTTAGAATAAAGTGGTTAATCCATTTATTATGTGTACATAGACAGTAATGAATTGTACTTGGGTAGCTGCAAATAAGACACACTCACTCTAGCTTATGGTTTTCCGTTCCATTAACTCGTATGGGAGAGGACTCCTGGGTTTAAGTCCCATCGGCTACATTTGTCCCCCATATTTGCCTTGTTCTCATGCAGATGAATTCCCCATTGGATTTCTGTAGCATTAACTGATGTGGCAGTAATAATGCAATTTTATATATTAAGTTTGATACGTCCAGCCCTGTTCAATGAGTCCAGGGTTGCGGTGATGAGCCAGAGTCTCATCTGACAGACAGTAAGTACTAGGCAGAATATAGCTGGCCAGCCCATCGGATGGTACACACACACGGGACTATTTAGAGATGTCAAATAAATAATAATAATAATAATAATAATAATAATAATAATAATAATAATTAATTATTATTATTATTATTATAATTCCTTACACTTATATAGCGCTTTTCTGGACACTCCACTCAAAGCGCTTTACAGGTAATGGGGACTCCCCTCCACCACCACCAGTGTGCAGCCCCACCTGGATGATGCTCCAGTACACTCCCCACACACCAGCTCTCAGTGGGGAGGTGAGCAGAGTGATGAAGCCAGTTCAGAGATGGGGATTATTAGGAGGCCATGATTGGTAAGGGCCAAAGGGAAATTTGGCCAGGACGCTGGGGTTACACCCCTACTCTTTTCGAGAAATGCCTTGGGATTGCTAATGACTACAGAGAATCAGGACCTCAGTTTTATGTCTCATCCGAAGGATGGCACCTTTTTTTTTACAGTAGTGTCCCTGTTAGTATACTGGGGCATTAGGACCCACACAGACCACAGGGTGAGCGTCTGCGGCTGGCCCCACTAACACCTCTTCCAACAGCAACATTTGCTTCCCTGGAGGTCTCTCATCCAGGTACTGGCCAGACTCACACTGCTGGGCTTCAGTGAGCTGCCAGCTGTGGGTTGCAGGGTGATATGGCTGCTGGTGTATATCATGTCCAAAGTCTCACTTGACCCCGGGATCGCAGAGCAGAGAAGCAGTAACACTAACATTAGTAACATTAAAAAGCTAATAAGTCATTTAAAAAAAGGAAACGAAGAGGGGTTAGGAGTTACAACACATTTGGTTTCTAGTAGCCAACTGACAGTAGGATCTTACCCTACCATTTCCTGAAGGAAACCAGGGTAACAGCTCCAGCTACATGGCTGAGCGTCTCCCAGGAGGACTGAGGCTTGTTGAGGAGGCCAGGGTGGGGAGGGGGGCTGACGCAGATTGAGGCAGAGGGGTAGCTCACACTTGGATAAGGGGTTTAAGAGTAAAGGGCAAGCAAAGCGGGGAGAAAGAGGAAGCAGGGAGAGGCACTACAGTTTTTCCGGGCAGAATGAAGGAGGAGCAGAAAGGGCTGAAACATACGGCTGCTGTAGGCAATGACGGCCAGCAGAGGGCAGGCTTTGACTTCTACAGATCAGGATAGTAGCAGAAGACGCATCTCTTCGTTCCTCATCACACTTGTAATGGGTTGAAGAAGTTCAAGTAGGCAGCTGTGTCAGCATGCATAGGCTGCAAAGGAACAGGTAAAGGTTTATTCCATGCTGACAGGACAAGAACAGAGACACAACGTTTTGGCTGTTGAGCCTTCTTCAGGTGTCACAGAGGTGTGGAGCTGTGGATTGGTCACATTCGGACAATTCAGGCACGGAGAAGGCTCCACAGCTGAAAAGTTGTGTCTCTTTTCTTTTCCTTTCAGCATGGAATAAACTTTTACCTGTGCTTGTTATCGGTTGTACTGTACCATCAGAATGTATAGGGGAGAGGGGTGGTGTACAAGATGTACCTGCCGTCCACACTGCACAAGGCAAGAGAACATGAGAACATAAAAATGATAGAAATGTGATGAAGCCATTCAGCCTATCTAGGACACTTAATTGTTAGCTGCTAATTGATCCAATGATCTCACCCAGCTGTATCACGAAAGAAGCCAGGGTATCAACTTCAACATGGCGGAAGAGCTTGTTGCACACTCCCACCACTCTCTATGTAAACAAATGCACTCTGTTTTAAATCCAATTCCACAGTTTCCACTTCTGCTCTCTGATTTGTGGTTAATGGTTGATTGTGAAGAGATCCACAGGGTTGACATAATGATTTTGAATGCTTGGATCAGGAATCCTTTTCTTTTGCATTCAAGTTTTAAAAGGTTCTGTTCTTTCAGCCTGTTTGCATAGAACGTTCCTTTAAACCGTGGAATATATGAGGTTACTCTATTCTGGACAGATTCTAAATCAACCATCTTTATGTGACAAGGTATCTAAAATTATACACAATGTTGCAATTGTGGTCTTTCATGTACTAAGATTTCTTGTTTTTTACTCTAACTGTTTCACCACATTTTCTAGCTGATGCAAACAATGTGTGAACAGAATCATCCAAGAATTTTCATATCTAGCCCTCTGTCTCCTATCTTGGCTTTATACTTTTACTCCACATGTCTTCTCACAGAAATGTGCCCAGTCTTGAACTTCTGTCTTTCCTGCATCTAAAATGTTTGAAAATCCTATTTTGTCATCATGTTTCTAGTTTACAATATACCACAATCTAGATCTGGAATAGGCAGTCTTATTTTTGGAGACCCAGAGTGTCTGTAGGTGTTCATTCCACCACAGTTCTTAATGACCTAAGTCAGCTCATCATTGGCCTAATGGGACTGATTTAACAGCTTCTCCCAGCTCTTCCAGTGCTGGTGTGTGAAAGAGACCCAGAAAACCTGCAGACACACCGGCCCTCCAGGACCAGGACTGCCCATCTCTGATCTAGCTCATTGATTTGAGTTAGAAAGAGCAGTGGTCCCAATACTGACCTCTGTTACTGACTTCATTAATCAGACCACCCAAATTTTAGCATCCTCCCCTTTTCTGTACCCTCTGTTTTCAATCTATTAACTACTTCCCACTGGAAATACTTGCACCACCACGAATGCCCTGTGGAGAACTGCAGAGTAATATAGCATCGCTATGGCAATTGGCGACACCTGTACTCACCTGTCAGTTAGTTGGCAGCTCAGCCAGGAAGTCTGTTCCACCTGTGCTCAATCTACGACCATGCCTGTCTCATGTGGAACAGACTATTTAAGATCTGGGTTTGGAGAGTGCTCTGGAAGCAGAAGCTTTGTTTCTGACTATGCGTTTGGGCTGTGTTTCACCATGCCAGACTGTTTCCCCTGCTCTGCTCTTAGGTTCCCTTCATGACCTGCGATCGCTGCTCACATTCAGATTCAGGCAGCAGCATTAAACCTATGGCTTCCAGTTGCAACACTTAACCCCGGCTCATTTCAAACTGGGTCAGCCGTGTGATACTCTGCCAGAGCAACACTGTAAGAGCAAGTCCACAGGGCAGCAGTCCAGAACCCCGGGACCAGGCCAGCAGTCTCTTTGGCATCGCTCCGCTGATAGCTACTTGCTCTTCAAACGTATAGGCTGGGCTGCTAGAGGTGAATACAGGCAGCTCTTTAAGTAAAATAGATACAGCCAATTTCTCAAAATTGATCAAAAAGACTGAGTCTTTGAGTTCATGGAAAAGTAGCCCAGACCCAGAGGCCAGGGAACCGGCTCTAAGGCTCTGAGCCAGAGCCCATACTGGCGAGCAACAGGAACAAGACCATCACAGGGCACACACAGACACAGACACGCACACACTCACACCAGGGACAATTCTCACAGAAGTCAATTTACCTACCCATATGTGCAAAAACATTCAAACATCTCCATTGGCTTCCACAGAGTTGCAGGAATAGGCATTTCTCCTTCAATATGTATTCACACAGGCTTCTAGTAGAGATAAAATACAGCTGAAATTACTCTCAATCTGCCTTAAATTAATTTTTGCTGCACAATTATTGGGGACTTACTGCATGCAAAGCAATAGCAATGCACATATTACAACAATAAGTTTGTTTTAATCTTGCATTCTTATAGGTTTTTTTAATATTTTACTTCAGTTTATATGAAAAAGTGAAATCACAGCTTTTGTTAAATTACCAACAGGGGTAAATTAGGTTTACCTAAATGTGGACTGTAGACTTGTAGTGAAAGGTGCAAATTTTAACATTTCACATTTCTTACAAAACATTGACAAACACACAGAACAAAAACCCTCTGCTTTTGTTAGACATTTATCTAATTTTACAAACATATATCTTACATTTTTAATTATTTAAATTCGATATGGGGGGCTCTGACACCTCAGTCTTGCTGCAGAAATATAAAGCAAACAACATTGTCACAGTCACAAATCTCTGGCCAGCCCAGAATGCAACAGAACAGGGAATCCTGGCTGCTCATTCTGTGAACAAGCAGAGTGAACCCAACATTTTAAAATTCAGATCCCTTACTTTTTTACAGTGCTGAGTAAAACCCTATAAAATTGGGAATTGGGAATTACAATTAACATCAATGTTAATTCCAATGACTGAATGGGAATGATTTCATGGCAGGATAGAAGACAGAAACAATTGCTTTTTCTAAAAAGAACAATGTTGCCTGTCTCCAGAGTACCTAGATGACCCATAAGTCTACTGGAAGAATATGTCCTTAACAAATGAGTCACAGATTTAACCTTCTTGGCTCCAATGGAAAACGTTTTGTGTGAGAAAAACGAAATACTGCCATCCAACAGAAGAAACGCATCCTGACCATCAAGCAAGGTTGTGGGAGAGTGAGGGTTTGGGGCTGCTCTGCTGCTCAAGACCTGGATAATTCACCATCATTTACAGAACCATGAATTCAGCAAATTCTGGATGAGAATTTCAGGCCATAAGTTCATCAGCAGCAGCTGAGTCAAAGTGCCATGCAGCAAGACAATAATTCAAAACATACAAGTAGATCTTCAACAAAGTGGCTGAAGAATAATAAATTTCGTTTTTTAGATTGGTCAAGCCTAGTCTACAGTACGTCTAAGTCTAGACATAAAGCAACTGAAATGTTATGGCAGGACCTGAAGAGAGCTGGTCATGTATGGAATCTCTCAAGAGTCACCAACATGAAGCGGTTCTGTAAGGAAGACTGGGACAACATTCCTAGAGACCAATATAAGAGACTGGTTAACAGTTACAGGAAACTTTTAGGTGAAGTCATTGTTGCTTAAGGAGGTGCAACCAGTTGCTGAATCTAAGCGCTCATGAAGATCTAACCACAATTTAGGTCTAAAATACATAAGAACATGGACCAACCGAAGGGTTGAAAAATGTTTCTCGGAGCTGTATGTATTGGTGAAAGGTAGACATTGCCCAGTAGCAAGATAAGAAGGAAAATCAGGCCCTGTTTTTTCTCTATATATTAATAAAAAAAATATCTTCTTATTTATAACAGAAAAAAATATACAAAGAGAAGAAGCAATAATGACAGGTTTACTCATTCCATTCTTAGTAGCTTAAACATGAAATAAAATAATCAGGACTTTACCAATTTTATTAGTGACACGGCACCAACATCATGACTGGAGGCTGTTCCACTCACCCAACACCTTCAGTGTAAAGCAGGTGTGCCTGCTGTTTTCTGTCTAGAATCAGCTGAGCTGAAGATCCTCTCATCCAGACTTCAGTTTTGATTTTGAAGTAAAACTCTGGGTTGGCAGTCTGGATCCCATTTTGAATTTCAAAGACTTGATTCCAACTGTTCTGAGTTCTTCTGTGCTTCAGGCTATAAAGACTCCTTTAGTCTTTGTGCAGCTAAACCTGTCATTACTGTCATCATAGTTTTCCCTTCTCTGGACAATTTACAGAGCTGAAATATTGAATAACTTTTGACTAGAGTTAACCACACTGCTGCAGACAAAAGTCCTACAAATGCATTATTGATGTTGTAGCATCTGCTCCTAAACTTGTTCTTGGTCACCCTTCAGTGAATAATCTGGTTTCGGTAACGGAATTGTTCAGCGTGTACACATCTGAAAAACTCCACACATATGAATTAATATGAGATTGTTATTTTTACTAGGGAATGTACTTTCTTGCGCAAAAAAAACAATATATCACTTTTTTTTGGTTTACAAGTAAATTAGTGGGTGGCATGGTGGGACAGGGGTTAGCAGCACTGACCTGAGCAGTTGTCTGTGCGGAGTTTGTGTGTTCTCCCTTAGTTTATATTGGTTTCCTCCCCCAGTCCAAAGGCATACTGGTAGGTTAATTGGCTTCTGGGAAACTGGGCCCTGGTGTGAGTGTATCTGCACTGTACCGCACTGGGGGGTTTGCCTCGTCAAGCAGGTTTGAAATGCTTTGTGGGAGCAGAGAAATATAATTTTGAACGTTGACCAGGACCATCAGGTCTTTACTGAACGAAGAATGTATTCATATTTCACACCTGAAGAAGGCTCCATAGCCGAAACGTTGTGTTACTTTTCTTCTCGTTTCAGCTGGAATAAACCTTTACTTGTTCTTTTACAGCCTACGTATGCTGATGCAGCTCCCTACTTGAGTTTATTCATATTTACTTTAACGTCACTCTGTGTAGATATAATAGCGTTTTCTAAATTGTGTACCTTGCTGTGTGCCCACCAGTCTCCGCCTCTTCACCGCACTCCTGCGCTGGACGAAGCGCTTATTGAACTTGGATAAATAATCAGTACGTCATGAATGCTCTGCCTTTCAGTAGGGCTTTGTGAATATCGCGCTCGCAGCTGGGAGCAAACGAGTCTGGTTTTCTTCCGTAAATCGGCAGCGAGAGAATACGTGTCTCACTCGTCGCCCCCTGTGCTGGTGAGGAGACCCGGCGCAGAACCGCCTGCCCCCGGTGTTGCTCCGGCGTCGCTCCCCGGGCTTGAATCCCCCGCTTCGCCGGCCTGGACGTCATTTCCAGGTGCCTGTGCGTGTGTGGGCAAGGAGAGGGGGGAGAGAGGGAATATAACGGGAGACTGGGAGAGCGGCTGGAAGGGCTTGCTTGTGAATTAATTCGCTCAAGGAAGAAGATAATACTGGCACAACTCTGACACCGTCGCCGGAATCCATCGCGACTAGTCCCACCTGAGGCCGAGGGGCAGAGCGGAGGCGAGCCGAAAACACAGGCGAGCAACTCCGTGCCAGGATGCAGTGGGAGACGCGGCGGGCCTGCTGGCGCTCCGGCGGCGGCTGCAGCCGCGGTGTGTACCGGGCGAGGGCCCCGGGCTCGCTGGGGCCCAGGCGGGCACCGCTGCTCCTCCTGTCGGCGCTGTTCGTCTTCGTGGCCGGGCTGCCTGCTCCGTGCGAGGGGAAGGAGTGCGACAAGCCCTGCCTGAACGGGCAGTGCAGCACGGCCGTGGGATACTGCCAGTGCGACCCCGGCTGGGTGGGGGACCAGTGCCAGCACTGCGGGGGCAGATTCAGGTAAGCGTGGGGAGTGGGGGTCGGCTTGCGGCAGGACGGCGTTTGTTTTTCTCGTGGGGCGATGAAGTGCAGCCGGTAGTCGCAGAGGGACTTGAGTGCGGAAGTCTGGCTCCCAGACGTGCAGCACTGCACACACTGTGCTCTGGGGGTCCACAGTGTGTGATTACATTACGATGAACACATGAGCAGGCACAGGCAGCGGGGCCGGTACCGGCCCGGTCGCGATCCGTTCGCTTGGCTTTGTGGCGGACTCCCTGGAAAAGCTGGGCTGGGTGAGCTGGCCTTCCGAGGGTCCCGACTCCGGGAGAAACATGAGCACATGAGCAAGTTGGGGAACAGCGTCACCGGTGTCCTGTCACCCGGCGACCTGTGATGCGCTCGGGCGGCACTGCGGCGTCTCAAGCCTTGCTTGTCCTCACGCTGCCGAGACGAGTACAGCGGTACTGTCGCTTTGTGTCTTCATGACTTCGCGCTGTGCACCCCGCAGGCCGGCCCAGGGACCCAGGGCAGTTCACCTCGTAACGCCCTTCCCCGCTCTGGACATCTGCCTGCAGGGTTTCAGTAGGGGAATTATATCCCAGCTAAATAAATGTCAGTTTCCAGCTGCTGATAGTGCGTTGAGGGCAGACAGATGCTCAGGAGCTGTATGGGGTCCCGGGACACAGTAGTGTTGGAGCTGCAGGATTTCATTACAGAGTGTTCAGTCTGCATCGGCATTGATCAAGCCCTCGCCGGTGTACTTGAGGGTGCTTTCCAAGGAAATCTACCTCTGGTGTCTGAAATGTGGATTTTTGCTTAATTCTTGGCAGTCGTAATACCCAGTAATTGCAGGCCCATCATTAGTCTTCAGAAGTTCAGCTCTTTGTTCTGTAGACAAACATTTCATTGTTCCTGCCTTCAGAGAGCGAAATCTCAAATGGGGCTGAAAGTCTGTCTGGTGTAGGGGCTGCTCTCCTGGGTTTCCATGGGTGACCATCTGGGCAGAGGAGGCGAAACTGTTGAAGTTGTGCCTGGTGAGATGTGGTCACCTCAGAAAGGCAGCTCTCCAAGTGGACTGGTCACTAAAGAGAGCATACCTCTCAGGACTGCCTGCCCTTCTGTTTGGTGTGGTGTTTAACAAAGAAGAATCTAGGCAAAAATGACATAGCGAAGAAATACATCTCTGGGATGGTTGACCTAAAGATCTCATCCAGCTGTTTTCCTTAAAGAAACCAGGGCCTCAGCTTCAACAACAAGGGTGAGTAGCTTGTTCCAGACTCCCACAACCCTGTGTGTAAAGAAGCGCCTCCTGTTCAGTTTTAATTGCACTTCCTTGTAGTTTCCCCTTGTCCTCTGGGCTGTTTTGCTGCTCATTCTGAAGTCGCCTGGGTTGGCTGTGTCAAGGCCTGTGAGGTTTTTGAATATTTGTATCAAGTCCCCTCATTTCTTCTCTGTTCAGGACTGAAAAGGTTCAGTTCCTTCAGTCTGTCAGCATTGGGCTTTGCCTTAAACCCCAGAAAGTATCTGGTTGCTCTCTGGACAGATTCCAGAGGAATGGTATTTTCTCTGTTACAGGGTGACCAAAATTGTCGACCATGTTCATAAGGAGGTATTATTAGTGTGTTACACAACTTTAACACATCATCCCTCAATTTAAATTCTAAGATTTATACTATGTATAAATAGCTGAATATATTGCTTGCCCAAAGTCTTGTAGATATAGCCTAGATAATAGTAGTTCAGTAGCCTAGATAATGTCAACATAAAGTCCTGTTTTTTTATAAGTAATCTCTCCAAGATCAGCATTTCCTGTTTTGTATCTAGCCTGTAGATTTGTTTACCTCCACGTGATGCTCTGCACTTTAATGTCTCCCAGTTTGCTTGAGTTTTGTGTTTTTTTTATTTTGATTTTTGATTTGGTGTTTTTGCCCTGTCATCCTCACTCTCCTGATTGTATGAAAAGACAAGATCAATACCTGCATTTTTTTGCAGCTGCTCTGACAAACTGGGTGACAGAGCACATGCTAACCTTATGTATCATTTCCGTTTCTGTTGCTGACATTCCTTTAAGTTTTTCCAGTCTGTTTCCAAAACTTATTTGAATATTAATTTCAGGAGACGGTCATAAATTCTCATCAATGGTGGTCTACACCTGTAATGGTGCTCCTTTCGCCAGTTCCTCTAGCCTGTAGGTGCCGTCCTGTGTGTTGACCCCACTGTGTGTACGGTGTGCTGGGTGTGCAAGATCCCGCAGAACCCTCTGCAGTCTGAGAGAAGAGCAGAGTCTGTTTTTCTGCCTTTAAAACTGTAGTTTAGCAGAGTAATTTTCACGGCAGTGTCTCCACTAGCCTTCTGCGGTGATGGATACTTTATTCTTTTGTCACACATAGGTTTTTGCTCTTTTCTACCTCTTTGTATGGTGATCTTTTTTTTCAGAAATGGGTTTTTTACCCTCCCTGTCTAGGGTCAAATGTACAAGCCCAGTCTAGTCCTAAATGACTAAATATAAAAGGGAGGAGCAGAGCCATGTAGCTCTTCCTAAGGTCAGAGGAGCAAGAGAACATTTTCAATTCCAATTCCAATTGAATTTCAGTTCCTGGAAGAGTGGCCCTGAGTTTGATTTCTGGGGTGCTGCCTGTGTGGAGTTTGCATGTTCTCCTTGTGTTCATGTGGTTTTCCCACTGGGTTCTCTGTTTCCTCCCGCAGTCCAGAGACATGCTGGGAAGTTAATTAGCCTCTGGGAAAATTGACCCTGGTGTGAGTTTGTGTCTGTGTGTCCGTCCGCCCAGCAGTGGGCTGCCGTCCTGTCCAGGGCATAGCCTGCCTTGCACCCTGTGCATGCTGGAACAGGCTCCTGCTCCCCTGTGACCATGTGCTGGATGGAGTTAGAAGAAATGGCTGAATTTCCATCAGAGGAAGCTGCTGGAGTCTTCGAATGTGACCCCTGGCTGGTGTAACAGTGGAATGCCAGCTGTGCTGTAAGGTGCTAGGTTGAATGAATGGGGTTTAATTAACAAATTATTTAATTGCTCTGCTGGAGGAAGAGGATCGGGCACCGGTGGGGTGGGGGGTGGGGGTGGTAGTAGTGACAGGTTGAGGGTGGGGCACGCAGTCTGAAGTGAGGACTGAGGAGGGGGTGGATGAGCCAAGCATCTGCATCCCAAGAAAAGGCTTGGAGTGACCAGCCTGTTCTCCAGGATGGCCAGGATTGTGTACGGAGTCGGCCTGTAGCCAGTGGAGGGCAGGGCCTGTCTGTTTGATCTCAACAACTGTTATCTGTTCGATCTTCTCACATTCTCGTGTGATTGTTGCAGTGAGGAAGCGGAGGAAGTTGCAACGTGAGCGTGTTTCTGGTTGTGCGGTTTTCTTTTATAAAAGCTTAGTCTGCCCAGTGTTTTTTGAACTGGAGATTTAATTTATAACAATATCAGATCGTATATAAGATTAACCTTGACCTCTTTCTATTTTTTAAATTCTATTTTATTTTTTCTACTGAAGAGGGTTCAATGTAGTTTAGCGGGTAAGTCCTTGGACTCCCTACAGGCAAGTTGTGGGTTCAGGTCCTTTCTGCAGATACTGCTGTTGTACCTTGGGTGAGGTGCTCTTCCCCAGTTGCTCCAGTCCACCCAGTTGTATAAGAGGCATCCAGCAGTGCTGGGGGTCTGGTATCCCATGTTGAGCCGCAGTGCTTCTGGGGTGGACTTTCTTTTTCACTTTAGTCTCACTCAAGGGGCTTCACTCAGATTGCTGCACTAAATGCCCTGTTGTTAATTAAGTTTATAGGTCAGCATTCAATTTTAAAAAAGTGTCCTAAACTGATTGAACTGGTTAAATGAAAAACATTGTATGAAACTTTTTACACATGTATAATTCATCTATTGACCAGGATTTGTTGGTGCGTTACGAGCTGTGTTACCGTTTTCACATCAACACATTTTTAATTTTGTTTTGCTTGCCACATTTTTCAGTGTCCAGTAAATATAATGGCATGTTTCTTTCCCCACTATGTTGTACTGGAGGGGTAAGTGGGCATTTGCCTTGACCGCGGCCGTGTGAGAGTGTTTTGTTTTTAATCTTTGGGACACACTTTCCATTTGGATATTGTGTGAGTCACCGGCAGTTGAAACTGTTGCTATGGTAACAGATGCAGAAATTGTTGTGGAACTGGAAAGACCATGGTTGGACAACTCCCTCCTCCACTCTCAAGCATTATTGCGACCGTTGCTGTAAGGAGCGAGGTGGCAGGGAGCAGAGAGCACCGCCTCCGGCACTGGGTAGCAGGGCTGTGTGGGAGCGTTGTGGGGGTTTGACGCCTGGGGAGCCACGCCTGCTGGATTTCACTCCGGCCCAGCTCTTACTCACTCCATTGAGTCCTGAAGTGCAGTAACATGCTTATTCATTTGATTGGAACCCATTCAGGTTTTTTATTTTCTTCCCGGACGTTAGAGATATTAAGTTACTAATGAAACACCATAGTTCCTGTGTGTTTGGGACTGGAAGCGGTTTGTTTTTTGGTTTCTGTAGCTGAGGGCACAGCTGTGATGAAAAGCTGCAGGTCTGTCGAGGCTCCCAGGACCAGTGCTGAGAGCCCCTGGTATCCTGTTCATCGCAGTGCTGTGACACAACTGGCCCAGCAGACACTGAAGAGATCAGCTGCCAGTTTTGAACAGGGGCTTTCGTCGCAGTTCCGGGGTTTTCTGGTGTTCAGTCCAGCTGAGCTCTCCGTTGCTTCATTAACGTGCCAGTGTCAGTCGGAACATGTTTCCCCAGACTGCTGTAATTTGAAAAGTAGAAATAATGAAAGGGCTGGGTAGAAGAAACACTTTTTGTCAGAGATACCAGGACACCCACGGTTCTCAGGAAACGGGCTTTAAGACCTCTCGTCTGGAGGGTCTGTACAGTGTAGGTGGTGGTGGAGGCTCTGGGCTGTAGTCACCCAGCTCTCTGGCCACCACCTGGATTGGTTCGGGAAGATGGGTCGCACCCCTGTGACAGAACCCCATACTTCTGGGAAATGGGGCTCTCCTGTGTCAGGGACTCACTGTCTCTGTCCCTGTCAGTGGAGCACGAAGGCGCAGTGCACCTCAGTAGCTGCTCCAGTATGGTGCTGCTTGTGGCTGAAAGGAGTATCCAGCTTTTGCTGTTATAATCTTCTTTAGAGACTCTGAAAGTAGTGGTTTTGTTTTAAAACCTTGTGGGCTTGGGCTGGGGTCTGATTGCCTTGAGAGGCATGAAAAGCAAAGCCTGATTGTTTTTGTTTCATTTTGCTTGTGCAGTGTCTGAGGAGGCAGTGCCCTTAAAGTCAGTTTGACTTGTTCTGCTTCAGTACTCGTCTCAGCATATTGTTTGCGTTCTTAATCAAGTGATGAAGTCTGGGTTCCTCTCTGGGACAAGACCCAGCGTTAACTTTGTGTCTAGTGTGACACCCGAGTCTGGTCTGCGTTTAAGCACTGCTGTTGCTTCAGTGGGTATTGTAGACGGCTTTGTGGGCTGGATTTGCACTGTTCTGACCCTGAGACCAGGCCTGGACAGGGGAGCTCAGTTCCAGCTGGCTGCAGCGGGAGGCTGTGTCTGGTAAACCCAGTCTCCCTGAGGTCCCACTGCAAGACCCATCCTGTGATTTTCATCATGCTCAGAAATGAACCCTGTTCAGTTCTTATTTAGGGAATTGAAACGATGAGCTTCTTATTCCGTTATTGAAAGTGACTGGTGTGTTTTTTTTCCCCTACAATATTCATAAATGGCAACCCTGCTTTTGCGAGTCTGGTTTTATACCTGTCAGAACGTCTTCAGCCCTCTAAAAATAGTTTTTACACTGCTGCTGAACCCTGCCTGAACTTGCAGCTCCTCTGAGGAAATGTTTCTGTGTAATTACTCTCCAGACTGAGGTCTCAGTTGTAATGCCGGAGTGGGCTGACTGGCGGGTTTCAGTCCTGTTCCGTTAACTTGAATAACAAGCTTCAGTTGTTGTTTTCCAGTCTCAGGAGCTGACACGGGCTGTCGGCTTCCTTTTGTGATCATTTAGACTTGCTCCCTGCCCTACAAGTCCCTCCTTCCGCTTGCTGAAACGGCCTGCATCGACATCGCTGTCTCCCGCCTGTGTGTGATGGGGGAGTTTGCGTGGGCGTCGGCACGATGGGAAGGTGACGCTCCGATCTGTCTAAGCTGTGAGCCTGGAGAGCGCCCGTATCCCGTGGGTGTCCTGATTACCTGTCGTGTCTGTTTCTGCTGAGTACACTGACCTCCTCATAAGGTTCCAATCCTGCCGTTACCTCAGGGCACCTTTCTGTGGAGTGCAGGGGCGGACCTCTGCGCCTGTAGCCGCTTCTTGACTTTTATTCCTGTGCAAAATGGCTGTGAAAAATGTGGAAATGTACCATTTTCTGAATGTGCATTTCTTAAGTGGTCATTTTATCTACATGTTGATATTTTGCAATAAGTGAAATTATAACATGGATTTTCTGGTTGTTTTAGAAGAGTATGAAAATCTGTCTGTGATTAAATGTGATTCATAATGCTTTTATAGTGAGTGTTTCAGCTGGAGCCCTTGCCAATGTGCAGATAGAGGTCAAGTACTAGGTAGTATTCAAATAGTGGCATCTCAGTATATAGTATTTAAGTAATGTATCCTTTGCATGTGCCCGTCACCTTGCCTGGTTTTATGTTTCTTGACTTGCTTTTTGCGATATAATTGCACAAGGTAACTGGGCATATGCCTCTTAATTTATTGACTGAGGAGCTAAAAATTTATTTTTTAGTAAATGAGAGTCTTGCTCATCGAGGTGAGGAGTCCAGACAGCTGTAGTGTTTCCAGTGTGTCAGCAGCTGGACTCCTTCTTCAGAGTTCCTCTTTCTGTGAGTGAGCAGCGCAGTGTAGCGGGCCTGCCTCTGGGCCAGGGCTGTGTGTGTTCTAACCTCAGGTGGGGCACTGCCTCTGTACCTTGCTCAAGGGTACTGTTCTTTGATTGCTGAAGGAAAAAACCCTACTGTATCAATGGGTCTCCAAGTCACTGTCAGCTGATGTCAAACGCTCGGATAACTGCCTCATAAAATAGCGGCGTGAATGGAGACTGACTAGAGTTTTTGTGGGAGCTCCAGTCAGTTATTACAACACAGCCTTCTACTATCCTTTAGACCACTTCACAGGTAGGAAGAAGCAGCTGTACAGGCAGGAGAGTATAAACTAACAAAGGAATAGCAGTTTTGTTTGCCGAAATGACCACTTCTTCACAGCTGTCTTTAGTCAGGCTGCTGCTGCTCTCTGGGATGCATGCCCTGCACATGAGGCCCGTCTGACTGGGCTGGTCTTCAAGCCAACATTGATTGACACGCGCTCTCATGCCTCTTCTGTCTGAACAGAGCATCCCCTTCCCACTGCTGCCCTTGATGATCTCACACATGAACACGGTCTTCTTTGCCTTTTTATTTTTAACTACCTTTGTTCAGCCTAAACCACAGTTATAGATGAAAGCCCAGTCCCCTTTAACAGCTCAGCCAGCTGTGCCATATATTTAACACTATTCCTGCTTTTATTAAAAAAAGAGCACCCTGTTGTATTGCAGTATGTTGGCTGCTTATTTTGTTTGGCTATTGCTCACTTATGCGATGATTAAGAGATGGTTTATCTAATGTAAAGCTTGTTGAAAAAGGGTTAGTGGTTAATGAGCCAGTACAGGTAATGCAAGATGCTTGGCTCAGCACTGAACAACACCAGCAGTGAAGCGCAGCTATGAAGTCGACTGTCCCCCATGAGCATCCTTATCGAAAGACCTCATGAACTCCTGTGTACTGGATCGTATGCCCTGTGCCCATCAATGCTGTGCTTGTTCAAAAACTGTCAGGTTAATCAAATCTTAGTTACTGCCATACAGTTCACTCTTCCTGTTTATTTTTAATAGTCCTCATAATGTTACATGTAACCTTTAGTCTAACTACGTGGCTTGGTTATGACATGCTTTCTTCTAGATTGATACTATATTAGCAGTGTTTTAGTCCACGGGTACTGGTAACTGGTGGACGTTTTAATTAAAGGTCTCAAGATAACATCCTCTCTAAATGTTAATTTTAATTTAAATGTTTTTAATGCAAGATTACCATTGGGCTATGGAGATGTGTTGTGTATAGTGCCTGTGATATTTGTTTCTTCTGTACTGATATTGTTTACTATAACTTGTATTTGAGTAGCCTCAGGCTTGGTTTTTCAGGCTTGGTTTTCTCCTTGATATGAATGGCCTGAATAAAATATTTAATGCTTCAGCCGTGCCCTATTCATCTTCTACATGTTTTCATTTCAAAGAACCTATCTTCATCTTTTACTGTTGCAGTAGTGAAGAACTCTGTTCCTGATGTTGAGTGTTGACAGTAGTGCTGTGTCTGATCATGTTTAATGTGTATCAGATGGCATATTCCAGCTGGGGTTACTTCTTCTCTGGAAAGTAGAAGGAAAGAGTAAAACCGGGCAGATTCAGACAGGTTTGCTTTGTGCTGGGAGAAGTTTCGCCTCTTTCCCAGAAGGGAAATGAAATGTCTTTTTATTTTTTAGGTTTGTCAGCGTGATCTTGAGCTGTTTTTGGGATTTTTCGTGATTGAGATCTGTTGACTAGGTGATTGGTGGGTGCAGGCATCAGAAATTCTGTGCTTTTTACCATCTGTTCTGTGCATTTTTAATGCCAAGGTTTACCCAGCTGTGTTGTGAAGCTTTATTGTGTCCCTGAATCAGGTGTGCTGTATGTTTTTGTCATGCGCAGATTCTTTAAAGCAGGTGCTGGTGTTGCAGTATTTGTGCCGCAGTCCTCCCTTTGCGTTCTGTGCAGTTTTCAAGTGTCCTCTGAGAGACCCTTTCCTCCTCTTCCATTTCTTTTAACAAGTAAGATATTTGAGGTTTTGAGCTGTAATCAAATTTTCTATAGTGTTTGTTTAATTATTTTGGTGGCTCACAATATGAAATTACTTTATTAATTCTAACCAGGTAATTTTATCACCTTTCATGGTTGGAAAGAAGCACTCTTTAGCTGCAGCAGTTTTTTTGCTTTATCAGCTCTCTTTACTTAAAATGTAGTTATTGGGTTGTCTTTGTGTGCTGCCAATCTAAATCTGTTCTGAAACGAAGACTGGTTTACAGTGTGGTGCACGGGCTGAGCTCAGTGAGGGTTTCCTGAAGCTTTCGCCCAAACACTTGCAGGGGCTCTCAGCACTTTCAAGTCATTTTGCAGTCGTACTTAATGAGGGTGTTGGGAAAACAGCATGAGTCAGTGTGCAGATGGAGTCTTTTCCAAGGCAGGATTCCACAGCCATACCACAGCGACAAGATGTGCCAATCCAGCCCTGGTGATTGCGGTGCTGTGCTCATCGTTTTCATTCGGAGGATTGCAGAAGAGTCAGGTCCTGCTCCTGAAGTGTTATCTTGTGTCCCAGGGCCACAGACCTTCACACAACCCCCACCAAGGGATGCTACAGCAAAGCCTCCTGAGATCTGTCTGCAGCAAAATTGCTGAGTGTTCATGTTCTGTGACTCGGTCTGTGTGACTGTGTGACAGAATCAATTGGAGCAGATGCTCCTGAACATCTGGAGGGGTGTTGGAAACAGTCCAGTGGTCCTTCGATGGGAATCGGTTCCCTCTGTATCGTATGTGGGGGTTCATTCCATAAATCCCACTACAGATCTGTTCCCGTCTCCAGCTTCACTTCGCCTTCCTTTCCTTGCACTTAATCATTTCTTCAGATCCATTCAGTTCAGCTCATCTGTATTTTTAGTTCTCTAGTTTTTCATTCCAGGTGAATACTTTTCATTCTGAAATTTGCATGAATTGAAGTAAAATGCTATGTTCTTGCCATTTTTAACAGCAGCGATTTGCAATTGTTACAGCACTATGTGGGCACCTATTTGTAGTCTTCGTTAGGCTGTAGTCTGTATTGCTTCAAAAAAGAATTGTACAGACAGGTATCAAAATCATTATTACTTATTAATCAGGCCAGCAAAGGACCTCTCTACACTGTCTATTAACCACACAATGGTGAGGTAGCTGCCAGTGGGCTTTCAGCATTTGGGTCCACAGGTGGTTGTGGACACTGGAAGTGTGCTGAGGAAGTAGCATGTCTGAGGGGATTCATGGTAAAACAGCACAGCCTTCCACAACAGCAGACCGGGGCCTGCGATCGACATGGTGGAGTTCTGTTGCTTCTCACGTCTTTGAGTCTGATCAGACCACTTAAGAAAATCCCTAAAGATGTCGGTGTGCTTTCTTTGCATGTTGATAGAAAAAACATCGAATAGCAAAATAACCTTCGTTGTATTGAAGAGTAGCACTTAATCATCACTTTGGAATAAAATAACCTTATAGTCGGGATGCAAAGTGTATAGTGTCACAGTCGGGCAAAATGCAAATGCTAATACTAAATCATAGATACCTAGGGTGTTATGCTTGCAACATTTGCAAACAATGGAATCCGATAAGGGCTTCCCATGTTTCATCAGGAGTGGATGCCCAACCATCCACTTCATTCATTTCCTGGGCTGCAGAGGAGCCAGAGCCTATCGTTCTGGGGAGTGCCAGTGTGCCAGCAGGGCAAACACTCGCACTGCTAACCACTGCGTCGCCTGATGGGCAACCAACCAATGATGTGTTATGAAACTAAGGAGTTTTACTGAATTCAATTATTACAAATCTTTTTTTTTATCTGCTTCGTTAAACTTTCTGATTAAGCCTAAGCACTGGAATGATCAATGAAGAAGAAATGTAGACAGGCAGTGTATCGATTCTCATAGTATAAGCTCTGAGCTGCCTGGTGAGGTCAGAACCCATCCTTGTCGAATTCAGGGTTGTTTACGTGCAGTGCAGAGATCAGAGACTAAGCTCTTCTTGGGCCCTGTGGCACAGGATGTGAAGACAATGCTCAGGGGCAGCTTAAGCAGGAAAGGCTCTACTGGCTGCTGGTTAATCGCTGTGTCCAATGTGTTGCGGGTTCTAGCCGGCTGTGACTGGGATTAGTTATCATAAAGATTAACTCTTGTAAAGAGGTTGGTGTGGTGGCTCTGTGGTTAAGGATCTGCGCCTGTGGCTGGAAGGTTGCCGGTTCAAATCCCACAGCCGGCAGAGGAATCCTACTCTGTTGAGCCCCTGAGCAAGGCCCTTAACCCCAACTGCTCCAGGGGCGCTGTACAATGGCTGACCCTGCGCTCTGACCCCAGGCTCTTTCCCTGTCTGTGTGTCTCATGGAGAGTAAGCTGGGGTATGCGAAAAGATAATTCCTAATGCAAGAAATTGTAAAGGGTTAATAAAGTAATGTTATTGTTGTTATTATTATTAAAGATGATGGCAAGGAATCAGTAAAGTGATGCGGCTACTTGTATCTCGGATTCCTCCTCCAGCTGAAACAAGCTATGGTCAGTGCGTCCATTTTAATGCCTCCTTTAGATATAAGTGTGTAGGTTTTTTGTCGCCAATGGTTATTATAGTCTTGTGCACAAATGTGTTGCACAGTGCAACCGAAAAAGAATTGCCGATTCTGTTCGCTGTGAAGACAAGCTCGCTGAAACAGTCAAGTGCAGGTTTTGCATGCAATGCAAACTATAAATATAAAATGGGAAACGCTGAGCTTGAAGAGGCTGCTTATGGAAAAACTGCTGTTTGTTGACACGTCATCTTAGGGCATGTGGGGAAGCAACAAAAAGGTACATGTTCGTATATATAGCTAAAATTTAAATTGAGGGATGTTATGTTAAAATTGTATAATGCACTAATAAGGCCTCATCTAGAATATGGTATACATTTTTGGTCACCATGTTATCAAAAAAGATATTGCTGCTCTGAATCAGCGCAGAGCAGAGCAGCCAAATGCTTTCTGGGGCTTGCGGAAGTGCATTCCAGCCATGGTGCAGTGGGATCTGAATGGCACCACTCCCCTCCCACCCGATCCGTGCTGGAGCGCGAAGGTAATGTACATAGCACAAAAGGGATTCAGTGGTGCTAGAAAGTTTGTGAACCCTTTAGAATTTTCTGAATTTCTGCATAAATGTGACCTAAAATGTGACCAGATCTTCATCTAAGTCATAAAGATAAAGAAAACCCATTAAAACAAATAACGCACAAAAGCATATACTTTTTCATTCATTTATTGGTCAGAATTATCCAACATTAAGTGTCTTTGTCTGAAAAAGTATGTGAACCTGTGCTTTCAGTAACTGTTGTTGGAGCAGCAATGACTTCAACCAAATGTAA
The DNA here is from genome assembly GCF_059453375.1 of Lepisosteus platostomus. Lineage (NCBI taxonomy): Eukaryota > Metazoa > Chordata > Actinopteri > Semionotiformes > Lepisosteidae > Lepisosteus > Lepisosteus platostomus. The sequence goes on along the minus strand of NC_142611.1, from coordinate 82,635,909 downwards.
CTGTTGATCAGTCCCGCACGTCGGCTTGGAGGAATTTTGACTTAGATGAAGATCTGATCACTTTTTAGGTCACATTTATGCATAAATTCAGAAAATTGTAAAGGGTTCACAAACTTTCTAGCACCAACGTATGTCTGAAACCTGCAGTCCAGGGTGGGTCACAAAAAAATAAGCAGTAACAAGTGGCATACCTCGCCGATCTTCTGAAAAGAAATGGTGCAGTTAGGGTCAGTTTTAAAATCAACACCTAGCAGAAACTCGTGTTTAAATGGTTAATCTGCGTGTCAAATTACTGAGAGTAAGTGGAGTAATTAATCTTGATGGAGGGAATTCGCATAGATCTCGCTTTTAAAGGAATAGTTTATAGCAGCTGTGTTTTCCTGTTGTTGTGAGCTGTTCATTGTATTGTATCCTGTCGTAGTCATTGTGAGTTTTTGTTTGTTTAGACTGGCAGTTGCGTGATAGCAGCCTGCTTGAGAAAAAATAGCTCTCGGTGGCCTGTAGGTAAAACCACATGGAAAGGAAGCAGATTAGCATGTACAGTACAAGTCTGTTTATAAGTGTAAAATCCAAACAAAGTCTTACCACGGTGGTTTCCTGGAACCCTTTCTTTAGCATGTCAAAAGCTGAGAGAGCCATTTATAAAGGGGGATTGGTAGCTAGTGAAAAGCAGGGGACAGTAACTGTTGTGCAACAATACTGCAAGTGTTACACTGCAACCTCCTTTATAAGCCAGCCATCACTCTGCCAAAGAAAAAGCCTATAAATTATGTAAATTGAGTGTTTTCTTTTTGTTGTTAAATGTCTGTAAATTGTTGTTTGGTTTGTTGCTAAAATACCAATATGGTATGTGGAATTGAAAGCACTGAGGGCACAGTAATGGTCAGCACGATTCGCAGTGTTACAGAAACTGTAGTCTCACATTGGAATAAGTGCAGCTCATTCTTTGCCAGACGGATTTTTCTTAATTAAGTCATCTGCCCAGTTTTGACATTTATCTCCAGTGTGCTTGGATTTCCATGCAGGAATGTTTCTGCTTGGATTTATACACAGACTGCACCGTTATGGTGAGTTTCTGTGAGGCGCAGTAGTGACGTGGCCGACTGTGCGCTCCCTGTTAGGCGCAGTAGGGACAGTAGTGAGGCGCACACTAGCGATACAGTAGAGACGTGCCCGAGGGGCAGTAGTGATGTGCCAGTGTCCTGAGTGTGTGGGCCCTGTGAGGAGCAGTAGAGACGTGCCAGTGTCCACGAGTGCGCGCGCCCTGTGAGGCGCAGTAGAGACGCGCCCGAGTGCGCGCGCCCTGTGAGGCGCAGTAGAGACGCGCCCGAGTGCGCGCGCCCTGTGAGGCGCAGTAGAGACGCGCCAGTGTGCCCGGGTACGCGCCCTATGAGGTGCAGTAGTGATGAGTGTACGCTCGCTGTGAGGGGCAGTAGCGACGTGCCATTGATTCATCGTGGAAATGCCATCGTTGACAAACGTATCTGACATGGGCACAAAGTGATACAACCATATGTTGTATTCAAAGCAAAGAAAAATGATGATGCTTGTTGGCATGCAGAGCCTCCTGGAAATTTTCTGAAGTCAATCTGGAATGTTTTGAGATTCTGTCTGCGCTGAAAACTGTTACAGCTGTTCCTGGCTCTGCAATGCTTGAGAAGATAAGAAGATACATTCCAGAACGAATATCATTGCCTTTGTGCTACAAAAATGTGCTGGAATACACTCTGTCCATTAGTCCACTTGTCTGGATATTTTTTTATTCTCTGGCAGTGCTCTTCACTAGGAGAGTAAGAAGTACATGAGAAATTTTGTGGGTCGGACAAGTCCAGGACCAGTGGGTCTGATCTGGGTCGTGTTGGGACGATGGCTCAGCTGAGGAGCTCAGGAAGGGTCTGTTACAGTAGAACCACTCAACCTGGATTTGAAATGATGTAACTATGCTGTTACATTGCTTGATATTCAGCTACTTAAGCCTTTGATGTTTTCAAAACTCTGGTAATGGACACTAGGGAATGGGGACTCTTATGATACTGTGCTGAAGTGCATATACATGTGCAATATGCGTATAAAGTACATATTCTCATCCTGTGGCCTGGGCCCAGCAGAGGAAGCTCTTTAGCAGGTGTTTTGTTGTGCATATCGTGTACATGTGATTCATCATTACTCTCTCATTACTAACTAAACTCTATGGCGAACAGCTTGCAACAGATTGTAATCTAATTGATCCCACATCTAATTCATAGCACTTGTGAAATTAAAAAAAATCAGAATAGTTGGTCCTCTTTTGTTTCAGCTGTTATGGTGTTTGAGTAGATTATAAATAAGGAAGAAACTTAGTCGAGCTGGGATTGGCTGTTATGCGTGGCTTGTGGTTGAATGAGATGAGGGACTGCTGCAGTTCTGGGAGACCCCGAGCTGTGTGCGATTGGGCCTGGTCAGGGGCTGGTTTTTGGCAGCAGAAGGCAAGGCAAACCGGTGTGATGTGCAGTCGATGCACAACGTGCCCGAGAGCTGCCTCTCTACCGCAGAGTGCTAGTGCAGTGGTGTTGAGGAGCTGCTTGTGGTGCAGAAGCAGTGGTGTTTGTTGTTTCTCTACACGCTCTGATGTCTTGGCGGGTTTCTCCCAAGGTTGGAGGGCTGTAACGAATTGGCTTGTGCAGACCTCGCTCGTGATGGGGACAGGATTGGTTTTATGGGGGTACCACAGATTACCCCCCATTGATGAGCGCAACAGCAAGCTCTCACATCTTCAGTAGAGGGGTCGAGGGGTTGAGAGATCAGAAGGGCTCGTTTTGTCTCCCTGTAGCCGAAAGACCAGATAGAAACGTGGAGACAAAGCAGCAGGCAGAAGTGAGAAGAATGTGTCTGTGTCTTGGGTGATTTTTGAGAGTTTAACCTCAAGTTAAACTTTTTTCCCCCCATTTAATGAGCTCCTATAGCTGATTCATGATTCTTTGTGGACTGCCGTTGCTGTTAAAATCATTCTGTGTGCTTGACAGGATATGGCAAAGGAGGAAATATGCAGCTGTGAAATAAGAAGTAGTCACAGCTGTCCTGGGAAATGATGAGCTTCCCAGAAGGTGTTTGTTCACAGAAAGAAATATCTGCTGGTCATGATGACACCCTCCCACTGAAACGGGGGTATTAATAGTGGGAAGTGGGAGGGTTTGCTTCAGGTTGGACAGTCTGATCTCTCACCAGACAGGAGGACAGGGGAATATGAGTTAGTAAGCCCAGCTGTGTGAGGACTAGTGACGGGAGTGACAGACTGCTCCCAGAATCTGTTGCACCATGCACACGTGTTAACTTGCCCTGCCCTGCAGGACTAGGTTCAGTCTGGCTCTTTGTAAGAGTGAGCAGCAGGACTCCTTGTTATTTGTGAGTAATTTAAACCGGTCTTGGATGAAGAGAGAAGAAAATGGAGATTAACCAATAAGAAGTTTTCTTTCCTCTATTAAGACTGTTCTTCCCCTCTGCTCCTTTAAATAGGTCTTTCTTTATCACCTTGGCACTGTGGTTCTGCCAGAAATGTCTAACACTATTTTCCCTAGTTGCACTGCTAATTCCTGGCTTTATAAAAATGCTCTGCACAAACCAGGGTGAAGGAACTCGAAGGGTTTTGGCTGGACCAAGATGCTCAGCCAGACTCCTGAAGCTCATTCACTGGGAACATACAATATCTGTAGCTATGCTTATTTTGCATGTATCCTCTTAGTACAAGTCTCTAGCAAAGACTAAAGGACACTCAGAGCCAGCAGTGAAGCAGACTTTAAGGACACAAGTTACTATAAAGGATGAGTGCCTGTACTGTAATTGGAATCGCTGTTTTACACAAAGGGTGGTAGATGTCTGTAACAAGCTACACAGCCATATTGTTCAACCAGACCGGAATCTTTCAGAAACAGCTAGACGAGATGCTTAGTTTGAGCAGCTACCAGCAGACAAATGCCCAAGGGCTGATGGCCTCTTTTCTCCTTCCTTGTGTTGAAAGCTTTTATGCCGTGAAGAGAGGCTTCAGAGGCATGATTGCTGTCCCAATCCCAAACGATAAAAAGTTTGTGATTAAAGTTGAATTGGCTCACTTTTCTCTTCTGCCAAGTTCTTTGTGTAGCAAAATTGATTTCATTTCCGACCAGTTATTTCAGTGGATGAGTCTTCATATGATTGAGAGTGGTTTAAGTTATGATGCTGTAATAGAGTTTTTTCAGCCATCTGTCATAGTCTGGAGTGATGTACTGTACTCTGAGAGCACTAAATGATAGATTGCTTCTCTCCTGTAGTGTGGTCTGCTGCACTTCAAGTGAGCCAGATGATGGATATTCTGTCTGTGTGCATTCTTCAGGTCTCCATGCCAGTGCTGCTCTGTGGCATGGCCCTTGTCTTCATCACAGTTCGTGAACTTTCAGTTTCCTGTGTTGTGCAGTGTGTACTCGTGTCTTCATCAAAACCAAAGATAATCTCTTTTTGAGAGAGGTTCTGTTTTCTTCAAATACAGAAGTTCAGCTAAGTCAGTCGCTATGAGGCTAAAAATATAGTCTTGTTCAGTTTCCGTGTATTTAGCATGATTCAAAGTTGTGGGGCTACCAGAAAAGTTCAGCTGGGGAAGGTGCTTGCCCGAGTGCCGGCTGAGCGTGGGTTCGAGCCTGTAGCTTGTCACTGTCTGGCTGTGTCTGGGATTCAAGGGGCTCGGAGGACTCCGCCCGCCTGACGGGCTCGGAGCTGTGAGCGAGATGTGAACGACACGCAACTGGCTGTTCCAAACATTGTTCTGAATTGGTGAAGAAGTCTATCCACTTGTTGTTTTAAAGTCATGGCACACTTCTGAATAGAATTTAATGTGTTTAGTTCCTTATTTTTATCATTTGGGGAGATAATTGCAGCATTGAAGTCCCTGCAAGTAAAGATCTTATTCCTATGCTTTTTCGTACATGTCCCTCTAGTAGAATTTGCATTTAGAAGTTTTCATCCCAAAGGATTACAAACTCACTTTTTCAAAGAATTTATTTCATCACAAAAAAAATCAGAATAAACTCAGAAACATCAAATGATTATATGCCTAATAATTACAATATATATGCACACAATGAGAGAGAAGAATAAAAAAAAAAACATATTTTGCTCTGGTCCATTAAATCATTTATTGTTTTAAAAACATGTTCTAAATATGACATTTCTGGTGATTTTTGTTTTTTTTCCCTATCAAGAAAATTCCCTGATAATTGCTGATAGTGAAGCAGAGTTCTGACCTGCAATCCTTCAGTCCCTGTTTTCTACAGATCTGCTTCCTCTGCCCAGCTCTGATCTCTCAGGTAGCGGTTTCTTTAGTGCCGGACAGTTGGGCTCCCCGCCCTCGACAGGCACTTCATTGCCTCTGAACACCCGCGTGTGTCCTGTCTGCTATTCTCTGTGGTCCAGGGCTGTCAAAGTGTGTTGTATGTTGGGGTCTCCACTGCACAGCAAAGCTGGGGTACGAGTGTGAATCAGCTTCACGTGGTCTGCCAGCTACCAAGTTTTATGATCTCTTTAATTTTTAATAGTGTAAAACACATGGCAAACTATTGTGGCGGCTGCTATAGCAAATATATTTATGGATTGATTTGTGTTTGGAAGGAACAAAGTAACACTGCAAGATCTCTTGCTTATGGATCTCGGATAGTCCCCAGGAAAACCACTCTAGCTGGGCAGAAGCTCATATTACGTTATCTTGTCTAAGGAGCTTGGAGTCCACTCTGCGAACTATTACAAGCTTAGCAAGGCAACAAGGACCGAAGGGACCAAAGCATAAGAAGAACTAAAAACACAAGGCTTTATTGGATCAAAAAATCAAATGAGCCAATATTTCCCTAAATGCGCTAGTTGCTTAGATTTTTCTTGTACTGTTCTACAGAACTCGTACATGTTTGCAACAGGCAAATACTGACCTTAAAGGCAATGTGGTCCCTTTTAGAGCCAGGCTTCCTGAAGAGTTCCTGGAGAGTTCCTCTCTGGAAGGAGCCCATAGCTGAAGACGGATGTTGGCCGTCGGCCTCCCTGGAGATGGGGTCTGTAATTGAGGCGGCAGCTCCAGAGGCAGGCGATCAATAGTCACAGACCAGTAACTCCTGCACGCCGGCCATGCCTTGTCGTCTTTGGTGTTAGAATTGAAGATCTTGATCTCCTCGTGTTTTTCCCTGCAGTGCTTCTTAAATGAGGGTGTACCGAGAGGCCTCATGGGTGTTCAGTAAGTCCCTTGCTAGTAAGGTGTTGTGGGAACAGCGGTAATTTGGATGTAAACTCAAGCAACTGAAGAAAGAGATGAATTGTCTTTTGTTGTTATTGCTACCTGTTCCTGGCAGCTCCGAACGCCAGTTATTTGCCTACAGTCAAGAGTAAAACATGCAGGAGCAAGAAGCAACTCTCATTCTCATACCAGAGGGTTGTGGGAGGCCGATACTAGCTACCCAGACATGTTGTTGTTGCTTTTAAGATGCAGCAGGAAGAGGCCTTTGGGTCAATTAACAACTAACTGCCACACGGACATTCATGTGCTCTCAGACATTCCCTCCTTACCTTGCAGCACAATCACTGTGGGCAGGGCTTCCCTGGTAAGATCCTGAACTCTGTCAAGCCATTCCCATGTTCCAAAAAAGAGACCCAGCCATAAAAGATAAGTGAAACTTATTTAGCACGCAAGTGTCAAAAGTGCAAATACAAATGACACAACTCATTTCCGGTAAGAGGCCTGGACACCCTTGTTGTGCAAATGAGAGTCCGTTTTGCAAATTCTCTTGAGCGCAGATTCATGTCTAAGCTGCTTCTCCTGTGTTTAAGTTGCGTTAAAATTTCAGCTGCTGGCGTAGAAGAACCCATTGAAAGGGGTCACATCTTTCTGAGTCATGTCAAGCACATAGACTGCTCGTTTTTATGGTAGCAGATCAACTGACGGTGTAGATGGAAAAGGATCACAGTGCTGACAGATTGTTTAGAAAACGTGTAATGGGCTGCAAGGAGAGTAAGGGAACAATCTGTGGGCTGTCTTCACGGGAAACTCTTCCTCTCTGTACAGGAAAGACGGGCTGCTGCTACAAGCGTCTAGGTGTTGAGAGGCCGTTCTGATTGACCGACCACAGAGAAATCTTTGTTGGGGATTTTGTGGAACAGCGTGGAGTAGTGCTTAAGACTGTGGCCCAGAAAGTTGTGGGATCAAATCCCAGCTGTTATGTTGCTGTTTTAACCTCCCTCAGAATTGCTATGGGATACACCCTGCTGTATAGGTGGGTCTCCAGGTTGTCATGATGATTAGAACTAGTTCTCCACCTAAAGACTTGAAAAGAAAAGTTCAAGCGTGTGTGTAGTTCATGTGTTTCAGTCAGATTAAATTCCAGTACCTACTGATTGTCCTTATTTGTACAATATTTGAGCAAGGTTTCTGTCACCAAAATACCACAGTGGAAAAGGCAGAGTTGAACTTTGCCAGTAGAAGTTTATGGTAACTAGAGCTTACAGCGGTCTGGAAGGATACAGGTCTACAGTATGTAGTTGGTCTTTCTCTTTTAATAACAGAATGGATCAACAGATGCAGTTTTGTTGTAACATTAACTTCCAGGTCTGTCTGCGACAGCTAATGTTTGCTAAGTACGAAGTAGCTGCGACAGACGGAAAATTAAAATGTAACAGATAATGATGCTCATTAAAACAAAGTGCTGGGCTAATGAAATATTCTTGCAAACCTCCTTCAGGTATATCCTCTTTGTTGAATCCCAGGAAATCGTCCGAATTATTCCTCTCATGTGCAGCTTGATATGCTGGATGGATCTATGAAAACAATTATAAGCCAGCACTTGGTAAAAGAAGACTCTCCTGAGCACCGTAATTAATTTCTAAAAACTGCTGTAGCACAATAGCAGATGGAATAGGTCCGTGTTTCTCTGGGCTGTGTAAAACACTTCCCTCCTACTGCCTTTTTTTTCAGGATAATTAATTTTTATCAGGGTCTGCTTGATCACGCCTTTTACGTTACCCATTGTTTTTAGCTTGCTGAATGCTGGGCAGGATCAGATGTTGGGAAGTACTGGGTTTTTATAACATCTCCTCATTAGGTGTTCTGTTTTGGCGACCTGTACCTGGATTCAATCAGAACACGGATCCGCCTGCCATTTACAGACCCTGTGCTGTAGTTTAATTGGGTTTTTCTGCAGGGTAGGAGAAAGATGCATCTGGGTGCCAGGTGCTGGATTTTAGGTTTTTGATTAAAAAATAAAGTATTCAAACTTTCTGGCAACCTAGGCATTCACCAAAAGGAGGGTATCTGTGTTTCTGTAAATAGATGTGGTTTGCAGTAGAGACCTGAGTATTACATATTCAGACTGCACAAGAACAACCCTTTCTAATTGCACATTCGTCCATTTGTGCAGTGAGCTGAGCTTGTAGGCGTTCCTGACCCGTGGGCTCTGGTAGGAGAAAGCGCTAATTCTAACACTGCCAGCCACAACCCTGGCTGCCCGCTCAAGCTCGATTTTCATTGGTTAAAGAAACTCGCTCTTATGCACTTCGTCCTAGTGTGCATAAACATGCTGAAAAAGTTACAGGATGATGCTTTTAATTGGCTTATAAAATGGATTCATTCTCAGCAGGCATGCCTTCTGTAGCTGTGGTGCTCAGGGTATTCAGAGTGGGACACAGCGATCCAGGTGAGGCTGCGGTGTGGAGGGGCGTGGCACCCTACCCACATGTGACCCTGGTGCAGCTGGGAGCTCCACACGAGTCTGCGACTGGCATTGGCATTGCCCTCCTGTCTCTCTGGGTCAGGAATCAAATACTGGGCCAATTTTTTGTTTATTTTTTGACTCCACATAGGTTATACGTTACGTGCATCAAACAGAGAAGCAAAGGACTTCTTATTATGATGAATGAATTGATTTCCAGTTGTGCGTTTCTGACGTAATTTTCTAATAAAATGTCCATCTCTGGCATGAGTAGTGTTTAGGACATGAATAACGGCTGTGGAGGGAGGAGACCAATTTGCAGCATCCATTCATCTTTTCCGCGATACTGCTGTTCCCCCAGGCGATTTGCGAACAGGTCTGAGGTCATGGAGATGGTTGTGTTGCTTCACGAGGTCATGCAGGTCAGTACAGAGCACCTGGAGCTTCATCTCTGCCAGTCAGATAGTTTCACAGGAAGGGTCAGATCCCGAGGTTTTTGCCTGTGAAAGTGCACAGCCTTGCTAGCTGCATGTCTCCTGTGGGTAGAGCCCTGTAGCTCTAGGAACGTCACTATGACTTGGAGGAAAACCAAGGGGACTGGGGCAGAAGCCATTTTTATGCAAGTACCTGTTTGGTAGTTAGTAGTTCATTGATGCGAGTGGAGCCCTGTGTGAATATATACACTGTAAATCCATTTCAATACAGTTTGTGAATATAATGATAATGTGAATATATTCAAGTGATGTTATGTTTAATTAACCCAGTAACTTAACAATGATACACTGTGTTTGGTGAACTGGAGAGGGTCTGAGATTACAAGTCCTGAGAGTAATGTAAAAAAAGACAGAAAAGATGGAGAGAGAGGAAACTGATTTAAGATTTGCCATATTAACAAAACCCAGATTATCTTTGAGGAAAATCAGTTTAAGGCATGCAGAAAGTTTGGGAATTCATCATTTCTCCCCTCAACAAGCATGCAGCAAGCATAATTTCTCAGTTTTTCGGTTTAAAAGACTGAGGGCACTTGTTTAATAGTAATGTTTTGTTTTATTTGGGAAATTTTACAGAGTAACATAGTTTATATGCATTTTGAATTTTAAAAGTTTAAAATATCAAAAAGTAAATAGGTTTTTGTACCCAGTTTTACTCTTTGCAGTATATAACAATGGATGATAATCCTGCCATTTTGTGACCACTGGCAAGAATTACTGTTGAAATTCTTGAAAATAGTTACAGACACACAGTCAGTTTTATACCACAAGTTGACTCAAGTGGACCATAAACATTAAGATCCTTGGCCATACCATGTATTAGATGCAAATTTAGTTATATCACTGGTTATGGTTACACAACAAAAACCGGTTTCAACAGCATGGCTGGGTCGCTTGTCCCAGACTCCCTCAAACCACTGTGTATAAGGAAAGTTCCTCCTGTTCTTTGTTTTAAGTACATCCATCTGCTTTTTTAACCACTTTATCCAGTTCAGGGTCACGGGGGGGAACTGGAGCCTATCCCAGAAAATATCTGGCAGGGTACACCCTGGATGGGACGCCAGTTCATCTCGGCCACACGGGCAAGTACACACTCACACCTAGGGCCAGTTAACTTACCAGTATGTCTTTGCACTGTGGAAGGAAAAGCATCTGAACATGGAGAGAACATGCAAACTCCACATAGACAGCACCGCAGCCCCAGCACTGCGAGACAGCAATGCAGACCACTGCACCACCGGGTCTAGGAGTGTCCTATGCACACTCCTAGCTAATTCCCTGTGGCATGTGTTGCAGTTAAAGGTTTTCTGTGTTGTCCTTGAAGAATTGAGCTTCAGGCATCAATAAAATCTACAAACACATGAAAAACTGACATTTTGTAGTGATGACTCTGGCACAAAGATGGTTTGATCAATAACAAAGAAGTGATAGCTGACGTCTGTAAATGCACTATGTGCAAGTGTAAAGTCCTCTTGGGACTTGGGGCTACTCCCTCTTCTTAAACTGGTTTCCTTGTTAGCAGCACTGCTGCCTGTGTGTACAGGGAACAGGTAGATAAAAAGGTCAGCTGCACAGTAACGACTCCGTGTGATTACAGTGCTGTCTGTGGGACTTGGCGGGTGTGATCGGTCTGGGTTGGCATGACTCATGCCTCCATTTGTTGTGAATGTCCTCACTCAGTGCCGCCCAGTCTGCAGCGCTTGATGTATTATTGAACTGCCACCCTGGCTGTCCTGAAGGCAGCACGAAGAATTAAAGAAGATATGATGATTTCAGATTCGGATCACTCTGTGCTTTCTAAGAGTGTACTACTGCTCTTACAGTCACAAGGAGAGCAGTCAGCACCCCCTTGCAGGTAGTACATTTTGGGTCATTTCACATTAATTGATTAATCGGCAGAGATGTTGAAGTACTCTGCTGGCAGCTGCAAAGCAGCCCATATGACATAGGGTGCTGTGCTTGTCCGTGAGGTAGGGAAGGCACATCAAATCAGTATGGCAAGTGCACCTTCTAGATGACGAGAGCCCTCAGAGAAGGTACACTACAGTCCGCTGCACGCCTGTCTACAGACATAACGTGTGCAGCAGAGCTGGCCGGAGCAGTGTCCCTCCAGAAAGAATTAGCTCTCTGCCTTGTCCAGTAGAGATGTTTTCATGGCTCATTCACGCCAAGTGCCTTCGCAGCGGAGACCAGTGTCCACTAATGGCAGTTGCTGTGGTGTCTGAAACAGGACATTGAAATCAGATCTCTGAAGATGAAAGGACAGCGTGGTTATGAAAGCATGCACTTCATGACAGGTTTTTGTTCGGACACAATTTTATCTCCATTTCATAGCTTGTCTACTTTATTTCAGGGAACAAAACTGCTTTCTCAAGTAGTGGAAACACTGAAGAGAACATAGACGCTGTTCAACTTGTTTCTGAAACTGATTTCAAGCTTTGACCTCGGAAGATGAAAGGCCAGACTGAAAATGGGTTGTTTTCTGCCCCCTAGGCTGTACATAAGAAGCTCTTTCCATATCCAGAACTGGAATTTCACCAGGTTTTCTTGCACTACTTGAGTCTGAATCTTCTCCTTGTCTTTAGAAGTGCTGTTCAAGCCCAGAATGAGTTTGACATGGCTGGGCTCAGTTGATTTGGCGGAGAAACAGAAGCAAGGCGCCACTGAGAGA